>NC_139226.1:60534110-61734110 GCF_055691185.1 Crinia signifera
AAAAGACAAATATTGCAGACATACAAGTGCTCTATACAATAGCTGGGAAGGGAGAAGAGAAAAAATACATGTACAACTCCCTTGGGAAACTATCATTAATTGAGGAGCAGCAACAATTCCTTGTCACTTTCTATTAATAAGGTACTTACCTATAAAAAGACCACACACACATACAGATCTCTTTAATTTAAAATGTATGGTTACACTTTAACACACCATTGCACTTTCACTATTGTTTTTAAAGACATTTCGCAGATCCTTTTATTGAATATCTATTAAAAGTTAAATTTAAAAAAAAATTTGGGACACTTCATTAGCAATCAGTATGTTCAAAAAATGCTAATTATCAAATCTATTCAGTTTTGAGTGCCCATTGTAGGAATATTTTTCTTTTCTTCTTGTGTTACCTGAATAGGACTATCAGGCAGAGAAATCTCATATTTTGCTTCAATTCTTGGTCCTGTGTACGTCGGGAGTCTGAGATCAGACCTGTTGCACATAAGATGTCAGATTGGAAAGCTTCCAGTTGTAATGAATGGGAACACATGTGATATATCGCACGTAAAAGGGCCGCGTGCGATCATGCCACCCAGGAATCTCCTGGGCGGTTTGAGGGAAATCTTACGCGACTTCTCCCTCCGAGAAGTCACATTTATTATTATTTAGTTACACACAAGTGTATAGCTAGCTTAAGGGTATCATCCTTGCTATGTTACATTTTCAACCACAATAATACCCTAATTGTAATAATATCGGAACTTGCAAGCCATGACATTCACTTTCCTGCCATGCTGTTTAAGAACGGTAATGCAACCTTCTCTTGTAAGGAATGCCATGCTGATTGGCTGATGTGCGGACATTCCCCGCGGCCTCCAAACATCACCAGATTTTTCATCCTTGCTTATTTCCTGTCCCAGAAACCTATAAATGCCCTCCCTGATGAACACCCTTCCCCCCCCAACACACACACACCTCTCTCTTCTTAAGCACTGTACAGATGTCTATTCAGTTACTTTCGGGCAGGGCAGGAGGGGGTCGGACCGGGCCCGCCGACATCACTGTTTTATACAGATGTCTATTCAGTTACTTTAAGGGGCATAATAGTGTTCATTCTAGCACTAGTCGTCATCTAGTGTTCCTTCTAGGAACTAAGGCGGGGAGGGGGTCGGACCGGGCCCGCCGACGTCACTGTTTTGGGCGTGCCCGGGCCGCCGACGTCACAAAAGAGGCGTGCCTGGGCCACGCCGTGACGTAAAGGTGCGGGCCCGGCCGGCTGCGTCACATAAAGGGGTGGGCCCGGCCGGCTGCGTCACGTAAAGGGGCGGGCCCGGCCGGCGGCGTCACGTAAAGGGGCGGGCCCGGCCGGCGGCGTCATGCAAAGGGGTGGGACCGGCCGGCGACATCACGCACAGGGGACGCATTCTGGCCACCCGGATGGCTGTACACTGCCGGGGAAGTGCCGGGCATCGCTAAGTACAGCGACGCGGGCTTCCCCGGTCACAACAGAGGGGACAATGCAGGTTGTTTTAGCGGGGCGCTGCCAGAGGGCATTTTGCACTTTAATAAGCGGGCAGGGCGCAGCGCCCTGCTAAAACAGCCTAGCGGGAACACTATCATCTTTGAAAACCCATGCAGTTCCTGTTCCCTGCCTGGGCTGTCGCTGTCTGCTGTGGTGTTTCTAGCACAGGTCTGGTTTGCATATCAGTGCTCATATACAGACCACACTGTGCTAGAAGCACTACAGCAGACAGCGACACTCCAGGCTGAGAAGATGAACTGCATGGGTTTTCAAAGATGGCGAGTGCTAGAATAAACACTACACAAGCTGTGGTCTGATGGCATGTGGGGATAATATAGGGCCCCTGAAGTCTGGCCTTTTGGGTTAGTCTGATGGCCATGGTGGGGGGGGGGGGGGGGATGAATATATAGATTTAAACTTTGACCCACTTAAAAAGATGAGAAGCGTGTAGTTTCAATCATAGGTACACTTCAACTGTGAGAGACAGAATGTGGAAAAAAACAACCGTAAATCACATTGTATGATTTGTAAACAATTTGTATTTTCTTGCGAAAAAATTAAATATTTGGACAATCAAAATGTTAAACTTAATACTTTGTAATATAACATCGGTTGGCAATTAGAGAGGTCAAACATTTCCTGTAGTTCTTGACCAGGTTTGTAAACACTGTAGAAGGTATTTTTGCCCACTCTTCCATCTCTAGATCTGTCATTTTTGGGGCTGTCGCCGGGCAACACAGAATTTGAACTACCTCCACGGATTTTCGATTGAGTTTAAGTCTGGAGACTGGCTAGGCCACTCCAGGACCTTGAAATGCTTCTTACAGAGCCACTGCTTAGTTGCCCGGGTGGTTTGGGACCATTATCATGCTGGAAGACCCAGCCATGTTCTATCTTCAATGCTCTTACTGAGGGAAGGAGGCTTTTGGCCAAAATCTCACAATACATGGCCCCATTCATCCTCTCCTTAATACGGATCAGTCGTCCTGTCCCCTTTGCATAAAAACAGCCCTAAAGCATGAGGTTTCCGCCCCCATGCTTCACAATGGGTATGGTATTTTTGGGATGCCATGCATCATTCTTCTCCCTCCAAACAAGGCGTGTGGAGTTTATACCAAAAAGTTCTATTTTGCTCTCATCTGACCACATAACATTCTCCCAATCCTCCTCTGGATCATCAAACTTTAGATGGGCATGTACTCTCTTAAGCAGAGAGACCTCTTACGGGTGCTACAGGATTTGAATCCATGAGAACGTAGTGTGTTACTAATGGTAACCTTTGTGATTGTGATCCCAGCTCTCTTGAGCTCATTGACCAGGTCCCCCTGTGTAGTTCTGGGCTGATTCCTCACCTTTCTCAACATCATTGATACCCCACGATGTGATATCTTGTATGGAGCCCCAGGTCGAGGGAGATTGTCAGTGATCTTGTATTTCTTCCATTTTTAATAATTGCGCCAACAGTTGATCTCTTCTCACCAAGCTGCTTGCCGAGTAGTTCATCCCAGCCTTATGTAGCTATAAAATATGTCCCTGGTTTCTTTAGACAGCTCTCTGGTTTTGGCCATGGTGGAGGTTGCAGTCTGACTGAGGTTGTGGACAGGTCTTCTTATTTAAAAAAAAAAAAAATCATACAATGTGACCCACACACCCACACACACCCACACACACCCACACACACACACACACTCTGTTTCTCACAGTTGAAGTGTACCTATGATGGAAATACAGACCTGTCTCATCTTTAAGTGGGTCAACTTGTATAATCTGGGCTGTTGGAAGTTGTGTTGGGGAACTGCACTAATTATTGGGGATAATTGTTACACTAATTAGATAGAGTAGGGGATATAACTCATTTTAATTAGTTAGGGGATTTAGAGTGCACCCCACCTGAGTTTCTTTTTTCTTTTTTTTGCTAAATAATCTGGGCTGTCCAAATACTTTTTTGCCCCACTGTAATTTATGGGTTTTTGTGTTTTCTAAGAAACAAGTGAATATTGTACCGTATAAATTATGTTCAGAGGGCCATAAACGCTGCAATATTGCTTCCTGTATCTGATCATTTTCCCAAATATTCAGTGTATGGCCCAAATATTTTCTAACCAGCCATGTGACTGTCAGCAGTATGAACCAATTCTCTGCTTCTTTCCAAGCAACATTTGGCCTGTTCCCACAATAGTGATGCCACCAGTCTCCAGTGAATTGATTGGCTGCATACTGACTTTGCACCCCACTTCAGTTACCTTACATTTTTAGTTTTTGTTACTTAATGTGTAATATAATGTGTAATAGTCTAGTATGTACTTAAAAAGCTTGTTTCTCTATCCTCCTATGATAGGAACTTTCTAAAAGGGTGTTTTTTTTTTTTTAGATTTTGGGTAAATAATTGCCAATTCTGTAACCGATCCCGCTGTGTAGTTATTTCTGATCTGCAGCTTATGGTGGTGCTGGGATCCTAGCAGCGTTAATGGTAAAGGATTACATCTGTCGTGGGAAGTAGGTGTTCAGTGACTGATCTAAACATTTGAAATTGAGTCATTTCAGGTTACAAGGTCAATCCATATCTTCTAATAAATATCCATAAATAACTGCCCTGTATGCAATGTATTGGTGCATACCCCTGTATGACAACTTGAACTGAGGGGTAGATGTATGAAGCAGTGATAAGGGAGAAGTGACAAAGTGTACTGGTCAATCAGCTACTGAGTGTGAAGTTACAGGTTGGGTTTAAAAAGTGACAGTTAGTAGCTGATTGGCCGGTGATAAAGTACCAGGCACTTTATCACTTCTCCCTTTATTACTGCTTCATACATCTACCCCTCGACTCCAGTTCTGAAATGGTTCCTGCTTTACATTAGATGTCTAGAAGGTTTGGGAATTGTTCCAGGAGAAGAAATTGCATTGAGTTTTGAAAAAAAATATTAGACTCCATTTTAGGATAATTCCTGCAAAGGCCATAGGCCAAATACACTGTGTGTGGTATAGTCATATTTGCCTTGCCTGCCCAGTCTGTTTTGCCAGCCGTTAGAAATGCTGTTCATCACTATCAGCCGCAGGGAAACATTTTTTAATGCAATCATCTTTGAACACGGTGTGATGTCAAACTTGGTGTGAGGGGTGAAACTTACAAAACGGTTTTGCTATAGTCCAAGGTCCATGTTCCCCACTCCCTTTTTACCTCTCACAGCATGGTTTATTTTTTTGAAGGTACAGACTCGTTATTTGAGAAACTTTCACATGTTTATAAAAACACCACATGTAGATATGAAAAATCTGATGTTCACTTTGGCCTAGTATGGAAAAATGTGACAGACACAATCCTGGTATATGTGCCTATTGCCGTTTTCTCACTAGACTTCAGATGAAGTGCTTCCAGCCACTGTATCCCTGCACACACCAAAGTCGTGTTTACACAAATAATAAAGTGGTGTGGCTTAAGCTGGGTACACATATATACATTCTTCCGTGGGTCAAACGGCCGTTCAATTGTATAGGTGTGTACGCTGTCCCGATTCCCTCTGTACGATTGATAAACGGGAAAAGCTGTCTTGTCCGTCCATACTCGGTCGGTCGAAGGTTCAGTGCAGTTTAATATTCATCCGACAGGACGGGCCCATATCATAGTCATTGTCATTCTGGAGGGTTTTTCCAGTACTTACGGACATGCTGGGCTGCCCCAAGCTCTCCCCTGACTGACTATGTTGTGCACAATTTTCACACCTGCAGGACATTGGTTTATTGGGAAGGGGCATGCTGCAGGGGCAATTTGCTGCTTAAAAATCTGTTTGTGTGTGTTGCCCTGCTAAAACAGCCTATCCTGAACACTACTATTACTACACATCATTATTTCCGAATGCAGATTGCAAATTGCGATGTACTTTTTATATGATTGCATTAATTAGCATGAAAATCGTTCGTTGACACCAAATTAGCTTGACATACTGTTTGGCCATAAGCTACAGTGACCGACATTCAACAAATAATGGCAATGACTCATAACAGCTTGTCTCTTCCCGCCAGGTATTTTGCTTGTGGGTTTCACATCCTTCTCTCCCTTGGTTTGTTTCACACTGCATCAAGCAGAACAGTAATGGTTTCTTGTGTTCAAGGTTTTGGATAACCAAGTGGAAATTAGAACCTGGGATTTATTAATATGGGCTGTCGTCATAGTAGCAATCAGCAAGTAGATGAGTGAATATTGCCTTTTTATTGCAAGGCTGTTTTTGGCCAAAGGCCTGCATGACTTGTCTGTTCACGTTATTCATTGGTTGTATAAATGATGTAATTACTATACAGTACTCTAAATAAAAATTTCTGTTACTTTATATAAAACTTCCACCATTTGTCATCTTAAATTTGCATAACAAATGTTTGTATAATTTGAAACCCATCTATTCTGTTGTGATATCCAATATCAGTGTCACTTGTCCTGCGTAGATGCTGGTGACTATCACTTCATCTTTTTATGCATTTTTTTTAAATTTTATTTTAAACCCCTTTTTTGTACACATCGATCAAATAACATTTAGAATGAAGCATAAAGTATTTTTCCGCTGTTAATGTGTTTTTCCATGTTTATATTAGAATGTTTGTGTTGAGCATATGTGTACTGTACTTTATTCTGAACCATGTGCAGCGACTATGCAGAAAACATTTAGTCTCTTCACAGTCTCTACTCACTCCACCCTTCCCTGGCAAATCCAGTTCAAGCCCTGCCTCACTAAACCCTCACTTCTGACACCCATCACATTATACACTTCCTCCTGAACTGTGCTCTGTCAATGACTGGCATCTCCTCACAGATAACCGCATCCCATTTCCAACAAGACTTCTCCCATGTTGCTCCCCACCTACAGTATACTCTTCCATGTTGTTTACACAGTCTGCATCTGCACATATTCTTCTCATCAGTGAAAAGGTTTCCATCCTGAAAATAGTTACTTATAATCTGTTTCAGTTTTGTGACCCTTTTAAATCATTCTTGGTTCTAAGAGGCCTTTTCTGATGTTTTCAATGTGGCATCTCGAGAATTTATAGTACAGTATTCTGTGTACTCACTATATCGCTACTGATGCATGCACTCGCACGTCTTTAACTATACCCCCTGTTGTCTGTGCATACAGTTAAATCCTGACTATATCGGTAACGACACCATATTCTGAGCCATGGCAATATCTTTCAGTGTGTATGCACTAGATCGTTTGTTTGTAGTAGAACAATTCAGAGATGTTGGTGCAGTCTATTTAATAGCCAGAATACACACTGGGCGACTTTGAGCTGAAAGTTGCTCAAAACAGCATGTTTGTTTGGCTTTCAGCACAAAACCGCCCAGTGTGTATGCCCCAGCGATGAGTGCTGCTGCGCTCTCCTGCATCATCGCCGGGAAAGCCATTCATGTGCTGGTAATACCGGCAGATGAGCGGCTTTGAGAACGTCTTTGCATCGCGCTGCGCTATGCAAAGCTGTCCTCTCCCCGCTCACAGCGCAGGGCAGGGGGAAAGCCGCTCAGTGTGTATGAACTAAGCGACCTTCCCAACAGCAATGATTGATAGCGGTTTATACACGCTGGGCATATTCGCCCAGTGTGTATGGACCCTTTACAGTGCATCTGGAAAGTATTCACAGATCTTCACTTTTTCCACATTTTGTTATGTTACAGCCTTGTTCCAAAATTGAATAAATTAATGTTATCCTACAAAATTCTACACCCAATACCCCATAGTGACAAGGTGTAAAGTATTTTTGGGAGAGATTAAAAAAATTAATAAATCACATGTACATAAGTATTCACAGCCTTTATTCAATACTTTGATGCACCTTTTGGCAGCAATTACAGCCTCAACTCTTTTTAAATATAATGTCACAAGCTTGGCACACCTAGCTTTGGCCAGTTTCACCCATTCATCTTTGCAGCATCTCTCAGGCTCTATCTGGTTGGATGGGAAGTGTTGGTGCACAGCCATATTCAGATTAAAGTCTAGGCTCTAGCTGGGACACTCAAGGACATTTACAGAGTCCTGAAGCCACTCCTTTGACATCTTGGCTGTGAACTTAGGGCCATTGTCCTGCTAAAAGATGAGCATTCGCCCAAGTCTGAGGTCAAGAGCGCTCTGGAGCAGGTTTTCATCCAGTATGTCTGTACACTGCTGCATTCATCTTTCCCTATATCTTGACTAGTCTCCTAGTTCATGCTGCTGAAAAACATCCCCACAGCATTATGCTGCCACCACCATGCTTCACTGTAGGGATGGTATTAGCCTGGTGATGAGCGGTGCCTGGTTTCCTCCAAACATGATGTCTGGCATTCACACCAAAGACTTAAATCTTTGTCTCATCAGACCAGAGAATTTTGTTTCTCATGGTCTGAAAGTCCTTCTGCCTGACCACTCTACCATACAGGAGATGGCTCAGTGCCCAATGAGATAACCGAATCACAAAAAACCTATGTACTGTGGGAACGGTGTACGCCCCGCGCTCACCTTCTAATGTTATTAATGGTAGTGCAACTAGCTCTTGCTAGTGTGGGGGCTAATGATAGGAGGTGTACAATATTGTGATGCAAAAGTGGAGTTTATTTACAAGTGCAATATCATACAATAATGTGAAGCTGCATGGATGCACACTTGCCGAGGGGGGGAAGGGGGAAGTACACAGTGTGTGGACCTCACAGTAGTCCCAGTGGATCAGCTCTCACTGGTACTGTGGTACTGCTTGGAAATGAGTCTGGGTGGGTAATGTTCATATATCTGTGTTTGGGCAATGCACAGATAGGGGAGGGGATAGAAGAGCAAGTCTCTGATGTCCGGGGGGGTCAAGGTGAGTGCGTGAATGGCACCAGGGGCTGGTGCCCCTAACCCAGTCGGTGGTGCATTGCACACTTACCCCCGGTACCCTGTAGGCCGGTGTTCTCCAGATGTCCCTCGCCGCGAGTTCCTGATGTCTTCACCGGCGCCCCCACTGATGGCAGGTCTGCCGGCTATGATTCCACACTGCTGCAACTAGTGCCGCCATCATTTCCGGGTTCGGCTGGAGCGCGTCGGCCGGGAGTGACAGGGTAGTAGGAGCGATGTGTGCTCGACTCCCTGCTGGGAAGGGAGGAGACTTGGTTGAAGGCTGGATGCAGACTTATTTAAACTTGTGCTGTTGTGGTGGATATGGAAACCAACGCGTTTCAACCGATGTGCGGTCTTTGTCAAGGATGTCTGTGGTCTGGGCTGGCAGAGTTTTTAAAGAGGAATGGCACGCCCACATTTATTTCTCCAACTGAAACATTAAGCTCATAAATGGACTATTAGGATAGTTACTTTATCTCTCCAACTGTATCACTGCCAGGTTGCCATCCATACCACATCTAGTCTCATAACCTTAATAATGTACAACTGCCCCTGTCACTGCAAGCAGCACACCATTCTATTCACCAATTGCAAACCTGATTGATACTACAGGTGAAAACAATAACCTATCCGATAACATAATCCTGTGATGTATTTGCCTTAACCACATGCCTGATTCGTACACAGGTGAACACTATGAACAATCCTATTGCCCAATCTGTTGTTACACCTGCCTTTCCTACAACCTATCACATTAAATGTGGGCGTGCCATTCCTCTTTAAAAACTCTGCCAGCCCAGACCACAGGCATCCTTCACAAAGACCGCACATCGGTTGAAACGCGTTGGTTTCCATATCCACCACAACAGCACAAGTTCACATAAGTCTGCATCCAGCCTTCACCAAGTCTCCTCCCGTCCCAGCAGGGAGTCGAGCACACATCGCTCCTACTACCCTGTCACTCCCGGCCGACGCGCTCCAGCCGAACCCGGAATTGATGGCGGCACTAGTTGCAGCAGTGTGGAATCATAGCCGGCAGACCTGCCATCAGCGCGGGCGCCGGTGAAGACATCAGGAACTCGCGGCGAGGGACATCTGGAGAACACCGGCCTACAGAGTATTGGGTAAGTGTGCAATGCTCCACCGGCTGTTTTAGGGACGCCAGCCCCCGGTGCCATTCACGCACTCACCTTGACCCCCCCCCCTCCCCCCGGACATTTCACACAGAGACTTGCTCTTCTATCCCCTCCCCTATCTGTGCATTGCCCAAACACAGATATATGAACATTACCCACCCAGACTCATTTCCAAGCAGTACCACAGTACCAGTAATTAGCAGACACATATCAGTGAGAGCTGATCCACTGGGACTACTGTGAGGTCCACACACTGTGTACTTTCCCCTTCCCCCCTCCCCCCCTTGGCAAGTGTGCATCCATGCAGCTTCACATTATTGTATGATATTGCACTTGTAAATAAACTCCACTTTTGCATCACAATATTGTACACCTCCTATCATTAGCCCCCACAATAGCAAGAGCTAGTTGCACTACCATTAATAACATTAGAAGGTGAGCACGGGGCGTATACCGTTCCCACAGTACATAGGTTTTTTGTCTTTCGGTTATCTCATTGGACACACGGTCACTGAGCCATCTCCTATCCTGCACTCATATCAAAACAACCCTCGTGATGCACACAGAGGAGGTTGTTAGAAGGTGAGCACAGAGTTAGTCCTCTACTACTAAAGCTATATCTTGAGCTAAGACAGCTCATCACTCAGCAGCCCCTTGTACAGCAGTTATTTGAGCACTGGCAGAACCCCCTATCTGCACTCGGCCATACAGGCCTGACTGGTGGATTGCTGCAGATATATTGTTCTCCTCTTTTCAGTGATGGAGGCCACTGTGCTCATTGGGATCTTGAAAGCAGCAGATATTTTTCTGCACCCTTCCCCATATTTGTGCCTTGAGACAATCCTGTCTTGAAGGTCTGTAGACCATTCCTTTGACTTCATGTGTAGTTCATGCTCTGTCAAGTGTGGGACCTTATATAGACAGGTGTGTGCCTTTCCAAATCCTGTCCATTAAACTCACGCAGGTGGACTCCAATTAACCAGTAGGAACAGTTTAAGGATTATCAGTGGAAACAGGATGCACCTGAGCTCAATTTCGAGCTTCATGCCAAAGGCTGGGAATATTTATGTACATGTGATTTTCTGGTACTTATGTAGTATCTGGGCTGCGGATTTTCTGATTGTATGCCTTACCTTAAGGCATACAATCAGATGCGATTCAACGCGATTTTCTGCAAAATCGCATCTGATATCGCATGCGATGCGATTTTTGCATTGGATTCAATGTTAACAAGGTCCTGTTCATTTCCCCACTATCCAAGTGGGCATGGAGTTGGCTATAAACCTGTGGCGAGCGTAGCGAGCCACCGAGCCCGAAGCGTGTCGAGCGAAGTGAGTCCCGCGAGGGGACGCAGATTTCTTAAAAAGTATTGTGTCCCCTCGCGGGGCTCGCCACGCTTCGGGCTTGGTGGCTCGCTACGCTCGCCACAGGTTTATATCCAACTCCATGCCCACTTGGATAGTGGGGAAAGGAAAAGGACCCCTTTTCCCATTGAATTCTATGTTAAAATGGACTCAGACCATTTTAACATTGAATCCTATGGAAAAATTGGGACCATCGCATACGATTTGGTCGCATGCGATGCGATGCTACCGATCCGATTTCTAAACGGCGCCCAGATACTACATAAGTACCGATTTTTTTCTTTTATTTTACATAAATTTGCAACAATCTTACAAACTTTTTTTCACGCTGCCCTTATGGGGTATTGTGTAGAATTTTGAGGGGGAAAAAAATTATTTATTCTATTTTGGAATAAGGCTGTAATCTAACAAAAAGTGAAGCACTGTGAATACTTTCCGGATGCACTGTATGTTTAAGCAAAAGTATTTTATATTGAATGAGGTAGAATGTCGGACTGACAGAATTGGCGTTGGCGATGAAGATCAGCCAGATTGCATTGGTGAGTATTTTTGGGAAGACCAGTAAGGAGATTATTGCAATAACAAATGCGGTATATTGCATTGATTAGTTTTTGCAGTGTCTTGTGTAAGACACTGCAGTCATATTTTTTGATATGTTTATTAGATATGTCACATGATTCTGAAACTAGAAACAGTCGAAACTGTTCCGAGCGCTTATCAGGGCTGTTAACTCAATGAGAGCAGCTGTAAATGGGATTAGTCAGACCCCAGTATAGTATATAGCAGGCAAAAGGAAATACAGCGCTCTAAAACATTAACATGACAAGTGAATGATTAAAAATTACAAATCTAATGACACTAAATGAGGTTTACAGAAAGGAAAGGGTTTTTAAAAAGGGATAAAAACCATAACCTGACTTGGGACCCTTTTGGGTGGTATGATGGTATAACCTGCACTAGATTGGAGAAATGTTTGCCATTGGAGGAGTCCAGATGAATCATCCACTTGGTGCCGTTGGAGATTTATGTTCCCAAGTGGGGGGCTGTATGGCACCCAGCAAGTCCTCACTAGTACCCCTTTTACATTACAGCTAAAAATGGTATATTGGGGTTTAAAATGGTTCTAGCTGTAATGTGAAAGGTCCAAAATGAATTTACCGGTTTTAGAATACTAGTAATTCAAAACTGGTTAAAAGCAGGGTCCTACCCGTTTCAGTGTGTAGTGTGAATGGCTCTGAAACTGTATTTAAAATTCATGAGCAGGTCACAGAGGCTGATAGGCTATCACCCTTGTGGTCTCACCGGGCACAGGAGTCCAGTCTCAGTGCATACTGTACCTTATTTTTTTACTTAATTATTTTACCTTATTTTATTATTACCCACCCCCTCCTTTTTATGCTGTAAAAACGTCATATGTGATCCTGTGTCCCAGAAATGTCCATTTAACATGACATCCACTGTCTTCTCTGGGTGAAACAGGTTGAATTTGAATGGTACAAAAATGGTATTGAACTGGTAATATACCAGTTACAAAAGGCAATGTGAAAGGGGTTTAAGTGACTTTAGCCCCGTTTACAAAAACGGGTTGAAAGCAGGTTTGCAATGTGAAAGCAGCATAGGGTAAGGCTAACCTGGTCCTCTATGGCCGTTAAATCGATGTATCGTTTGGGATGAGATCACAACTCGGCACTTTCTTTTGTCTCTCACCTTAATTACATTTTTTTTTTAAGTTTGAGTTCTACTCCTAATTATAATTGTTTTAAACACATGTGATTTTCCCGGTTTCACACATTTTCTTGGCTTGATTCATCTGAATTGGGTGAAATTGGCCCGAATCTCTAGTGTATGAGCAACCTTTAGACAATTAAAAAAATATAAATAAAGTCATACTCCTTTCAATGGTACTTTGCCCTATGTATTTGCCACCATAATAATTATTTCAGTATCCTGTCCCCTGATGCAACACTCTTTATTTACCATGTACAGTACTTGTCCTGAATTGCCTTGTACTGTTAGGTGCTGAAGAACCCTTGTGCTGCAATATAAACAATAAAATAACACACTTGTAATGTGCTTCAGGGTGCATTATCGGTGTGTCTGCAAGTCTCCTCTGCACATGTGTGTACTTACTTGGAACATGTGGTTATGCGTTTTCAGATGGTTCATGAGCAAACCAAGTTCAGATTTTAGAGTAAAGATGAACCATACAGAACATGCCTACCCCTTACCCCCTTACCCTCACTCCCAAATAACACTTGCATGGCCAACATGAATGTGGCTCAATCTTTGTGTGGCAACTTAAGAGATTCTTTTTACACTTTTGACCCATCCCAACAGTTAAGCCCAGTGCTCACGGGACAAGGGGTGCATAGCCCAGACCGTTCAGCGCAGAGCGATACTGCATGCAGTATAGATCTGTCCCAATGACAGCGTCATGCGGGAAAGCGCATCGCCGTATTTTATTGCTATTCACTGGAACATTTACAATGCAATAGAATGTTCAGACAGATTATACATTTTTTTGTTTGATTAAAATGCAGCTTTAAACATTGATTTGTCAGTTATTCTTACATTTGTGATTGACATGTGTAAGGATTATAAGCTTGCAGCAGGGCCCTCCTACCTCCAAGTCTGTCTGTTGTTACCCAGTTTGTTTTATCTCTGTTTACAATTGTAAAGCGCAGCGGCATCTGCTGCGCTATATAAGAAACGAAAGTGTCTGAATACATTCTGAATAAATTTCTGTCTGCGGCATTGGTTTAGTGTGAGGAGACCTGCTTGTTTTATACAGTATCTGGAAACATTGATAATACAGTAAAACTTTCAGTCGCTCTTCTCGAAAACCCATATTGAAGGTTATCCCCGGTCCCTCTGTCAGTTGCCTGTACTGTACTGAATCCAAAATTAAGTGTTAATTAACATCTAAAGCTATTAACACAACTGCGTATCTTCTGATCTGCACCCACTCTGTGGAAGTCTCTACCTTGTCAGGCTGCCTGATATATCACCTGTACCATCGAATGGGCAATTTAGCTGTAGGTCATTGTTGGGTGTGTTTACCCCATGGTCGGTATTGAATTATTCAGCTTTGTGCTGAAATGCACGAATGCATGACTAAACCTGACCACAATGAGCGCGATATGTGCAAAAAGTAGATGATTGAATATTGCCCCACGATGTCCCGTCACTTTGGACAGGAGATCAGGCAGGATAGAACAATTGAATACCACCCCATATGTATACTATGTACGACCGCCGTTCACAGTAATTTTGTCTTGGACTGGCTGGAAATTGGGGAAGGGGGGGGGGGTCTGTAGCATGCAGTATGTCGACTCTTCTATTCTGTTGACTTGATGACTGTTGACCTACCATACCACACTTTGGAATTTTGGAAGAGTATAGGTTAAGGATAGGCGAACAAATACTTTCTAGAATGCTGGATGATCCCATAACTGCATGCAACCAGGGGCCACGCTCGAGCTGTCAGGCATAGGTAAGTGAATACTAGTTCACCAGGGATGATGTGATGTCCCCATAGTAAATATTGACATTATGAATTGTGACACATACTACCATAGCTGTATCTGTTTAGAGATAAGTAAGTACTGTCATAATCTTTTAAAGGATCAACCAAACTGTAGGTCCAATGCAAAGAGTTCGGAGGCTCCTATATTCATACTCATTAAACCATTCTTTCATCTATCTTTTTAAAAGTCTGTGACACTCAACATCTCCAAATTGGTAAGTTTGAGTGTTATGCAGACTTGCACTTTATAAGGAAGGTGGTAGTGTAAAGGCCCCCTTACACTAGGGCGATTTACATGCAATTTCAGTGATAAATCGCATGTACAGTGCCCAGACTGCATGTACATGAGAAGAGGTGCGATGCAATGCACATTCCCGTGCGCATTGCATTGCACCTCCTAGGTCATACCTGATGCAGAAGAAATTCATTGCTGGGTTGCCGCTCATCAGATGCCTTGCACCAGGCCGTGCAAGACGTCGTGCTGACAGGTCTCCACTCCAGGCGCCCGCCTCCTCTCCTCTGCTTCCTCCCCACTCAGCGAGTCAGCCGCCCCACCTCCCTCCCCCTCCTCTTACCCGGCAGCAGCAGCCTTGGACATAGTATAAAATCCTCCCGAGGTTGCTGCTTCCACTGGCCACCAATGCTTTTATTCTTTTGTGACAATGCCATCAGCCCACCACTCACAGCCCAGGGGTGGCGGGGACAGCCCGGGCCGGGCTTCCCCTGGAACTGGAGTACTTTATTGGGGGGGTCCCCAATCCCCCAGTGACCCGGCCAGGGGGACCTGAAGTAAAATTGTCCCCCAGCTGTGGCATGACACCACTGGCTGTTTGAGCCCAGTGCTGGTTTCCAAAATACGAGGGACTCCTACTCCTTTTGTCCCCCGTATTTTGGGAACAGGACTGGGTTCAAGAGCCTGGTGCTGGTTAAAGAAATACAGGGGGACCCCAGATTTTTTTCCTCCCTGTATTTCTGTAACCAGGACTGGCTCGATGGGGCTGGTTATAGCCGCGTGGGGAGACCCCACGTCGTTTAAAAAAAAAAATATATATATATATATATATATATATATATATATATATATATATATATATATATATATATATATATATTTATTTTTCTATTTTATTGCACAGAGAAGCCTGCACGGATCAGTCAGATTTTGACTGATCCATGCAGGCTTCAGCCAAATAGGCCGGGAAAATGAGTGTATTCCCGGCCTATTTGCCCCCCCCTAGCACCCTGTAGTACTGCCCATCCTATAAATTGTATGGTACAAGTGTATGCAGTAAGATAAATAGTATGCGATTTGTCACAGGTTGGTAAATTTCATGCAATATTTCTGATGCAAAATAACACTCAAGCACAGAATCTGACATGCAAGACTCCAGGGAAGCTGCTGGGGAGTTCAAGGGAAAGCTCACACAATTTCAAGCATCAAATAAATTGCCCTAGTGTAAAAGGTGACCATACATCTACAGATCGATTGGGCTGGTTGGAACAAATACCTGGTAATATCTGAATTACAGTTTTTGGCAGTTTTCCAGCATTTCAAAGCAAATGGTCAACTGTCATTTGCTCTCATCCGTTACCAGGATTTTGTTCCAACCAGCCCAATCTGACCATCGATCTGTAGATGTATGGTCAGCTTTAGGCCCTTTTTTGCAATTTCAATTTCATGTATTGTATAAGATCCAGCCCAGAGTAGCCGGCAGGCAGTTGCCAAGGTGTCGAATGCGAGGCTGCATGCAATACCTCTGCATAGTGGATGGGGGCCTCTACAATCACCCTTATCCCTATTTCTATTGTTTCTGATTTCTGTTCACATGGGCGATCTTTATTCCACATATACAGTACTGAAAAACACCTAATATTATACCCCTTTCACACTGCATCTACAACACGGTATAGTGCCGATTTTAAGGCGTATCAGTGACGGTCAATTTACCGGGTCAACAAAACCTGGTATTTTAAACCGTTTAAAAAGAAGGTTCCTACACGGTTCTAAGCCAATTTGTTTGGCAGTGTGAAAGCCTCAGACCCAGTATTTCCAATCCATTACTCTGCAAAAGGAGGTGATAGGCTGTCTCCCTGCATAATGTCTCTAGCCAGAATCCGAAAACAGGAAGCACATTGGAAGGAGTGGAGAAGCGTTTTTATATTGCAGTGCATTAAACTTATGGCAACCTGGAATGATGAGGGAGTTGCTGATGATGGGGAGGGGAGGCTGAAATTGCCAAATTACTGGGACTGTCAAGGATGCAATAATCTCTAACATGCTGAATCCAATAGCAGTACAGCTGAAAATATCACAAAGTCTCTGCTACAGACATGTGCACTGCCCGGAGCACTCCCCAGCCCAGGAATGGTAACATACATTATTTTGCCATTCTTTCTATAGCTATATGCCTTGTTCTGTGGCGATAACATAAGATTTTATTGACCGGTCATTTCCTCTTGCATATAATGTATCGTATGCAATCCCAGCAAGGGCTACAGACTGCGATGAATATTAATGATGGCCTGTAGGGTGACTGTGATGTGAGGTGCACGGAAATGCACCAGATATCGCAGGAAAATGACATGCCATATGTCACATTTTATGCAATCCATCGCATATAAAGTTGCCCTAATGCACTTGCTGATGGCGGCATTTACATTTTGGGGAGTTGTTTTGTTTCTGTGCAGGGTAAATAATGGCTGCTGTATTTTAATACTGCAATTTGGATTTTAATTTCAACGGTCATGGGTCATTAGGTTGGCTCATACGGACGACCCTACATGCTTTGGGTCATCCACAGAAGGTCGACATGGCAAATATAGGTCAACATGGCTAAGGTTGACCGGGTTGGAAGGTCGACAGTCAAAATTTCTACATGAGTTTTTCGTGTTTTTGTCACGAATGTCGATAGTCGACAGACACTGGGGGTTATTCTGGTTCACTCCTTCTGACAAAATCCTTCTCAGATGGATAAAACCATGTGCACTGCAGGTGGGGCAGATGTAACATGTGCAGAGAGAATTAGATTTGGGTGGGGTTTTACTTCAAAGTGAGATCTATATTGCAGTGTTAAAATAAAGCAGCCAGTATTTACCCTGCACAGAAACAAAATAACTCACCCAAATCTAATTCTATCTGCACCTGTTATATCTGCCCCACCTGCAGTGGTTTTGTCCATCTAAAAAGGATTTTGGGCCTTATTCTAGTTCCCTCTTTCTGACACTGTCAAAGTGTACCTATTTGACCTATTTCATGCGTCGACCTAATTTGAACACACCTCATGGAACTCTCTCTGCACATGTTACATCTGCCCCACCTGCAGTACAGCATGGATTTGCTCATTAGAGATTTTGCCTTTGCAGTCCATGCTGAATCAGGCCCTACGACAAATGTGGTGCTATAGTTTGGGGCTCCTCTTGCACCATGGTCTGAGTTACTATCACTATTCCTGTTTGAACCTTTGAGGTTTTTGGTGGTTCCTGTTCCCTCCCCCACTCTTGTGTAAAAACTCTGACAAACAAACTCTGACACTGCCTTGCCTTAGATTCCACCAAGTGATTAGTGATTTCATTTAGAAATGCAGCAGGAATGTGCAATGCTGACTCTTGCATGCTGGCTCATACCGATTAAAGTCTGATCATAAAGATAAACACTTTGCTGGGAAGTCATCGCTTCAATTTTCAAGCAGTTTCGTTATTAAAATGAACTAGCTTGTGCTTACTGAATCTGCCAGAGGTAGACTTTGGAGGGCTAGCCAAAAAGTCCAGACAACATTGAATACCCCCCTATCCGGTAGAGCAGGGGTAGCCAAAACCGGTCCTCGAGATCTTCCAACGGTCCACATTTTTTAAATAGCTAGTTATGCACCTAGCTAGTGCATAGCTGTAACTGTCACATTTCAAACATGCTGCATTCATTCCTACTGTAGAACCACAGGTTGCCTGAATAACAGGAACTGTTGATAGATCTTGAGGACCGGTTTGGCTACAGCTGCGGTAGAGGAATATTTTTGTCTTGCTTTTGGATAGTAGAAGAGCGCTGTCTGTTCAGAAAACAGGTCCTAGTTGAAGTCTAGTGTATCTATTTTGTGAAAGATGTATGATTTTATATAGGAGTGAATTTCATCAAGCTGTATCTTGCAATTACGTCATATGAATAATACAGGTTGAGTATCCCTAGGTTTTCAGAATATTTTGAGGTTACAATGGAAGTAAAGCTCATATTCAAGCACTAATAGGTCTTAGCGCTGAATGATATACTTGAACTGGAATGTTTATACATAGCAAAGTAAACCATGAACCTAAGCTCCTCTATCCTAGGTTTCCAAGTTAGGAGGGGGACACTCTACAAAGGCAATTTACCTTTTGGCAGTTCTGCACAATTTACATCCGATTTATGACGCCCATTTCGACCACATAATGTTGTATTTTATTTTGATGTTTTTTTCGACTACTGATTTTGAATTGTTTGTAATATATATGCCTGTATTTTGTATTTTACATTTGTTACCTGTTCAGCAATGACAGATTGGTCTGTTATGTTTTGTAGTTTACCCTCGAGCCACTTAGTAAAAGGAAGAAAAAAGAACCAGTTTTAAAATAGAACTTGATCGTCAAAATAGGACAGGTTCATACACGTGAGAATATGCTCATGCTTCTGTAGGTTTTTACTTTTTATTTATCTTCATCACATGTTCTGGCTGCTATTGTGATCTTATAGCTCATAGATGTGTCCATGTACACCATAGCGCCTATCATGCTAAATAGACTCTTTTTTTCATGCTATGATTTGTTGTGGCAAGCGTCCTGCCTGAGGCTTTCTCTAAATAGTCATCTTAAGGCCTACATACACTAGTATGAGGTATCCCAAGCCATACCGCTTCAAATGGTCTGGAAGATGTATCGCATGTGATATCAGATGTGTTTACCTTGCATGCGATCCCATTCACCGAATGGGTGGGGGATACGATAAATCCTTGTTAGAGCACTGACCGTCTCCAGTTTAAATACAATGAGCACATGACCAATTATTGAATCGGAAGTAAGTCGTATGATTTAACCCTTTCCACACAATTTATTGGCCCGATGCGTCAAAATCGTGTGAAAAGGGCTCAAAACACACTAGTGTTCCTTCTAGGAACAGGGCAGGGCGGTGCTGCATGGGGGCAGCATAAAGGGGGCGGACCATGCCCACCGACGTCACTGTTGTGGGTGGGCCCGGGATGCCGCCATCACTAAAGGAGGTGGGTCAGGCCCGCCGCCATCCCCAAAGGAGCTGTGCTTCCCTGTGCAAACAGGCGGGGGGGACAGGCAGCAGGCTGTTTTATCAGGGCACTGCTAGAGAGGGAGGGGGCATTTTGCCCTTTAAAAATTGGGCAGGGCGCTAAAACAGCCTAGCGTGAACACTATGTATGGAGGGTTTCATGTTGCTTCTGTGTGTGACTCAGGACAGCATTCGGTCTTTGATTCCGACTGTTGGAACATTCAGACAGTCGAAATCCTGGCCCATTTTCGCCCAGATCTACATTTTCTCAACAGGCGGAACAGAACTCAATATTCCGCCTGCCTAGTGTCAGAGGGGGGCGTTTCAGCGAAAACAATCCAAGGACATTTCCGCCAAAACAGATCTGACTAGTTTTAAAGTCTGATCTGTTTTGTTGAAATCTGCCTTCAATGCTGTCTGAAACAGCAGCATTGAATAGGTGGCGGAATCTATTTCCTCTGTCTGAAATAGCGCACAACATTGAATACCGCCCTCAGTCATTAATCTGATTAAAAAGGCAAATACAGGGGGCAGATGATCGCACCTATGCTTTGTATCTTTATGCTTAATGTACACTTTTACTGAGCAACTTTGTGTGTGGCTACTATGCAAGTAATATGCAACAATTCATGAACAACTATGAATCGATACTTATATGGTCTCACTAGGAGAGTATGGACACATTTCTGACTATCCGTGGTATGTATTCAGGTCTGTGCATTATTCAGGATCCTGCCCCATAGCTATTAGTAGGGTATGAGCAGCAGATGGCTCTGGCATTCTCATCACTGGGTGAACAGACACACGCTACATGCAGAGTCTTTCCAGCCTCTTCTTTTTCCATGACTTCATTATTTTTGGCTGAAATTGCTTCCTCTATATTTTTGATCCTACACCCATCCCTTGGGTTTGTGTGTGTGTATACATGAGCTGAAACATCGCAATCTAATGATATTCTATTGTGTGCTTAGAAATCTACCTTTTTATCCCTCGCTCTCAATATGTTTATCCTACAGAGACTTGGCCTCAACAATACTTTCCTTTCCTTTTTGAAAGCGTTCAGGGGGCCGATTCCAATTCTGGAACATGCCCCCTGCTGGTCGTCTAAACAAATGGACGTCTGTTGGCGCTATTCAGTTGTTAGCATTTAACACTAAATGAGCAAGATTGTGACTTTTTCGCCGCTTCTTGAGGCATTTTTTTTTTCTTGAAGAAAGGCATTGGTGACAAATTTCTCCAATAGTGGAGAAAATGGCTGCAGTCAATAGATGGGTGTCAAATTTAGTTCCGTATCTGAAAACAGCATTGAATACCCAAATACTATTATGTAGTTTATAGTTTTCCAACGTGCATCGGAACAATATATTCACCTCGTACCCCTAATCTGTCATTCCCTGACGTTATTTATTGTTGTGCTTTACTTCCAATGGGATTATTCCACAGCTGACACTGTAGTTACATGCAGCATGTAACGATACATCATACAGTTGTGTAATAAATCATATAGTGTATACAAAAGTGTGATGTTGTCAAATTCAGTCCCAGCTTGACCAGTTTTATATAGGCAGACCAGTGATCTAGTGTCCTAAAACTTTTATCTTGGTCACTTTTTAAGTCAGGCATGTCCAAACGGTGGCCCTCCAGCTGTTGTAAAACTACACATCCCAGCATGCCTTGCCATCATTTTAGCATTCCCTAATAGCAAAACTGTGGCAAAGCATGATGGGAATTGTAGTTTCACAACAGCTGGAGGGCCATAGTTTGGACATGCCTGCTGTAAGTTATTTAGCTGTTATGCTTTACTCTTAAAAGAATCCTCAAATCTGTAGAGCTTCAATGAGCCTGGGCAGTGGACGTTATGACTTGTTATATAGTATTAAAAACAACACTTAAGTACATTAAGCTCTTTCTGTGCTCTAGAACTCTTATTGCAGGAGTAGCCTGGCCATATATGGATGGCATAACTCTGCTGAAGGAGGAGACCTGCAATTGCAAACTAAAGGGTCTTCTGCGGACTCTCATGGTTAACCCTCATTTTCCACCTGCAATGGTTTAATTTTATTTTATTCAAATGTACAGTATATTTTGACATCGCGTCCATGTTTGTGTATGCTGCAGCACAGCAGCGAGCTTTATACAAGGTCTTTGAGCTGTGTTTAAAAGAAAGTGGTGATATTGCTGTATGCTTCATTGCCCCTAATGTTCTGGCAAATCTTCTCATTGACTTCAGAAATTTGAAGGACATGACATTTTCTAGGTTATAAACTTTGCTCCTTTGTTTGAACCCTGGACATTTTCCTATTCTCGTACTATCATCACAGTATGGCTGTAAATAACCGTACTGGAAGCGAACATGGGATCTGTCAGCAGTGTTATAAACACAGGCTTCTGCTTGCTCTTGGCAAGTTTATTCTTGAAATAAGTACTGTGCTCCTCTGGCTGAAGACAGGAAGCCGGATCTGATTGTTCACAGCAGGGCACAGGCTGTTTCAGCAGCAATACACTATTAGAGGGAGATACTACTCCTAGGGTTTGATAAAAAGTACCATATATACTCGAGTATAAGCCTAACATTTTTTGTGCTGAAAAAGCCCCCCTCAGCTTATACTCGAGTGAGGGTTCCACTTGGGTCAATAAGTTTTCCCAGTTTTTTAAAAAATTAGGTGCCTCGGCTTATATTCGGGTCGACTTATACTCGGGTATATACGGTAAATGTTTTACTTAGAGTACCAAGAACAATTTTGTATGTGGTATTTGTTGTGCCAGGGACACTTATGATGAATTACAGTTTATTATACATTTTTTATTATTATTTATTTTATGTTCAGAGGGACCTGTTTTTGATACGAGAGATGTCCGAGTTGTTGCGGATCCTCACTGCCAGAGATTCCATACCGAGAGCAAAGAGTAGGGGTGATAGTGGACAGCCCTGCCTGGTACCGGTAGCGATCCCAAAAGGTGTGGAAGTGAGAAGATGGTACTCTTTACCTATCACGGCGCCCATCGCGAGCATCGCGGGTACATTTATGTCTGGCCGCGACGCGACCGACGCGATGCCCGCGATTTCCCATTGAAACCCATGTTAAACATGGAAATCGCGTCGGTCGCGGCCGGCCATAAATGTGCACACGATGGCCGCGACGCGATGCCCACGATTTGCCATAGGAATCTATGTTAAAAGGCCCGATGGACACGATTTTCATGTTAAATGGCTGAATGGACCCGATTTTACCATAGCAAACAATGTTAAATGGGCCTTAGAGCCCAAATACTTACCCTGAACTCTAAAATGGCCCCCCCAATTGTTTACGCCACCCCACGATCAACGTCAACCCGAAGCGTGGCGGTACGCGTCCTCCGACCTTTTCATACCCCCACTATCCACGTCGGCGTGGAGTTGAGAATAGAATAGTGTGGCGAGCCCGAAGCGCAGCGAGCCCCGCGAGGGGACGTGGATACCTTCACAGGTAAACGCGTCCCCTCGCGGGCTTCACAGGTGTCCGCGTCGCCACGGACACCTGTGAAGCCCGCGAGGGGACGCGTATAGCTGTGAAGGTATCCGCGTCCCCTCGCGGGGCTTGCTGCGCTCGCCACGCTTCGGGCTCGGTGGCTCGCTACGCTCGCCACACTATTCTATTCTCAACTCCACGCCGACGTGGATAGTGGGGGTATGAAAAGGTCGGAGGACGCGTACCGCCGCCGCTCGCCACGCTTCGGGTTGATGTTGATCGTGGGGTGGCGTAAACAATTGGGGGGGCCATTTCAGAGTTCAGGGTAAGTATTTGGGCTCTAAGGCCCATTTAACATTGTTTCCTATGGTAAAATCGGGTCCATTCAGCCATTTAACATGAAAATCGTGTCCATCGGGCCTTTTAACATTAATTCCTATGGCAAATCGTGGGCATCGCGTCGCGGCCATCGTGTGCACATTTATGGCCGGCCGCGACGCGACCGACGCGATGTCCATGTTTAACATGGTTTTCAATGGGAAATCGTGGACATAGCGTCGCGTGCGGGCATCTTTAGCCCGCATACGACGCGACCGACACAATTTTTTACCTCACGATGCCCACGATCAAGATCGTGGGCGCCGTGCTAGGTAAAGAGTACCGAGAAGATTAACAGAAACAGTTGCCGTGGGGCAAGTAGTATAACGCCATCATACCCTGAAGGAATTTGGCAGTGAAACCCATAGTGCTAAGTACTTCGAAAGGGCCATGATATGCGGTCGAAAGCCTTCTCGGCATCTAGTGCCAGGACCAGGGACAGTAGTATTTGTCGGTCTGTGAATAGAGTAAATTATATTGATCGCTGTCCTGGTATTGTCAGGAGCTTGACGACCTGGTATAAATCCTGCTTGACCTGGGTGGACCAGATGCTGAAGAAAGGGAGCTAAGCGGTTCACCAATACTTTAGTGTAAATTTTTAGATCCACATTGAGTAATGAGAATGTATTATTTATTTATTTTAACGTCTATTTGTAATAATCACAGTTAACCTTTTGGTATACATTCATAGAAACTTGTTCCCATTCATGGTTTTCGCCTTATCCAATCCACCCACACTATACATTGATACACTTATTGTGACCGGACAATATGCTGGGAAATGGGTGAGGCTGTTTTGCAGAAAGTCCTTAGTATTCATTGGGGCTGATTGAATCCAGTGCAATGTGGTTTTGTGGGTAAAAGTAATCGCTGGGGGAATGTCCACAGTGACACCGTCCAATGCTAGCAGAGGTGATTGGACGGTGTCACTGTGGACATTCCCCCAGCTTTTGTTCTTCTGCTAAGCAACAGTTGGTTCAGAAATTACATGTTTTGGGTTCGCCATATATTGAGGCGAAGTCTGAGTTGGATTGGTATAACCCTCTTTTTTTGCCCATAAGTGGGTGAAGATTGTGCATAGACCTCTTAGATCATGGCTATCATTTAGATCTAAATTAGACCTGCTTTCACTAAAGAATTTCCCTGAAGGGATAACTGTCTATCCAGGAAATTGAATACCTGAGATAAATTTTATACAGTGTGAAGACCACTCTTCTTTTACCAATCTTGTCTAGATCGAAAAATCCTTTTTCTGCTATGCCCCTGACGAAGTCCTGTGCGACGAAACGCTGTGGGTTTTATGAATAAAGGACCACTTATCCTAAAAGGAGTCTCCTTATTTCGGAAAACAGATGAAAGAACTTTCTAGTTTCTGATAAGAATACCAGTGGATATGGACTAATTTTGAACTAGCTAGGTGGTACTCATTATAGCGCACTCCGATAACCCCCTCTCTCTCTATATGTGTGTGTGTGTGTGTGTGTGTGTGTGTGTGTGTGTGTGTGTGTATGTGTGTATATATATATATATATATATATATATATATAAATCGTACCAATACTAACGTGACTATTTTTCCAGTGATTTTTCTCTAAAAATTGACTGCAGCCCTAAATAACTGTATCCTTACTCAGGCTGCATGACACAGGGCGGTGTGCAACACCAATGAAATTGTACCCCTCAGAGCAGTCCTCGGCCTTTCCCCTACTGAAGAAACAGGGGCGAAACCACTTTTCCTGGCAACTTCCCTCCCCACGAATGCCTTTACCTGTCAGTCAGGCAAAGGCATTCGCAAAACTACTATGTAATGACAGCATCAGTCCTGCATGTGTGCAGTTTCTCAACCATAAACTGTACATGCAGCATTTTTAGCACTTGTTAATGCAGTGTTGTATCCTGCTGAAATGATTAGCTGCTGCGTTGAAGCTGTGACCGCATGTGGGGAGACAGTTGGCAGCATGTTAGTGCACTGGGAAAGAGATCAGGGTAGTACAGCACAAATACTGAGGCTTTAGTAACAGCGAGGCTAAGTTTTCACACATGTTGCTGCTCTTTCCCCCCTATCATTACCAGAACAAGATTTTCTGTGTAACTGTAAATGGATTTGCAATGAGTAATGACATCAGCAGAATTCCATTTGTGTTTTTTTTTTTATCCGGGAAAGACTTTCTGCATGAGGTAAGCATTGGCTTCCAACTCGGCCCACGTTTTCTCCCAGTAGATGATTAAGTCAGTAGGATCTACGCCAAACACATTAAGGAGGGTAACCTATGTGTGCCACAAAGCAAGTGAGAAACATGGCATGTGCCCAGGTCCTTGTTTTAAACAGACGCATAAGGGAAATCTTGCCAGTAAGTCAGATGCGAAGCTGCCCCCTTTTCTGTACTCGCCCGCTTTCACTTTGGACTTGGATCAAATATAAGAAGTTGGCTGGGGATAAGCTTTGTAGAACATCATGAAAAGGCATATCCTTGTATGACAATTAGGAAAAACAACGGCAGATTTCCTTTTCATACTGCCGCAGCGTGTTCTATGCTATGGATGGCACAGTGGCCTCGCTGGGGCTAGTAGCAGAGCAGGGGATACGATCGCTACCTTAGATTGACCACTAAAGGTTGACACATGAAATAGGTCGACATGACTAAGGTCAGAAGGTCGACTCAAGCATTATTGCCGTAATCAAAAGGTGGACATGAGTTTTTCACGGTACTGTATGTTTATTTTTATTTAGCCGTCTTGTGCCACCAGGCGGTATTTCAACTGATTTCATGTGTCAACCTTTAGTGGTCGGCATAATGTATCACACAAAACGCATGCCATGCGATCCAGCCCATAACGCATGCGATTCTCGCAGTGTGTATGGGCACCTTAAGGGTACTCCAGTTTCCACTTGTGCCCCAAAGTGTGTGGTTACACCTTAAGTCCCACTGGGTGACTGATTTAACATTGAGTGTAAAGCTCTGCCCGTTATGTTACTGCTATAGAAAGCTGTCTGACTCAAGGACGCTAATAATGCATGTTAGCTGTTCTGTGAAATCTAGGCTGCGGAACATGTCTGATCGGTACTGGTGCAGCATCTCTAGTACAACACAGATGATCACGTGTAGATGCAGCTATAAATACCTTTTTAAAATGTTTGGTTTGCTGCAGGGATTGTTCATATGGTGCCCAGCTTTCCTGAAATAAGCTTCTATAGCGATTACTAAAGATTTTTGTGTGAAGTATATCCTATTACAGAACTGAAAGTGCCAAAGCTTTATAATGAAAGAGAAATGCCAACTATACGAAATGTGGTAACATGTGGCATACCATCTGTTGGCTGGCAGAGCCACTTGGGGGCTTGGGCTAGTTCCCAAACAGCCGGAGTACCACCAGCTGCTGCTATTTGCCATGCTAACAGCCTAGGAATGTGTTTTGCGGATTTCTAAAAGTAAAATAAATAAAACTATATAATAAAATATGTAACCGTGATCTGGGCAAATGCTCATAGATACCCGAACTTCTCGCTTACACACCCATTTTACACACTTGACTCCCATCCTATTTACATCTAAATGGGTTTTAGCATGGATATACTGAAACCGGAGTGTGCACGTATCCTAGTGTCAGGGAAAGGCTGGAATGGATTGCTGTATATTAGGCTCTTGTAGGCTATATTTGGCAGCTTCTAGTAAGGTGATGTGATCTGGAAAGGTACCATATATTCAAATAAAATATCATGCATGTCTACATATCCCCATTAAGGCAGGTTACCGGCATACCATGTGCTTGTAGGTTGACAATAGATGAATCCCTTTGGCTCATCTGTTGTGCTGGTATGGAAGACTTAAGCTGGGTATACACGGATAGATTTGAAGCCCGATGTGGGCGTTCCCGATCGATGGGAACGACCAATCGTTCAAATCGTTCCGTGCATCGTTAACGATGCGCGTACCCGTGCATCGTTAACGATGGTCTATGATCTTTCCTGCATGCAGGAAGATCATAGACAAATCTTTTGTCAAGTGTATCCAATCGTTCCGTGTGTACGCACGATGAACGATTGGATACACTCGTTAACGATGTCGGAACGCTTCCGACATCGTTCCGTGGGTACCCACCTTAACATAGAAGGGAAGCGGTACATCTGTCAGAACAGACTTAAGTCTACAGTCATTAGGTCGACCCCGGAAGGTCGACTTGCCTAAAGGTCGACCTGACTTAAGGTTAACATGGGTTTAGGTCAACAGTCATTAGGTTGACATGATTTTTTCACCTTTTTTTGAGCAGAATGTCTACACAGTCAACATGGACACAGTTGGAGATGCACCGCAGTCCCTCGCATCGCTCGGCACACTATTTTGTTCTCCCACCACGCCCTAGTGGATGGTAGGGCATGAAATACCACTTGTCGGCACATGTCGGCTCAAAAAAAAGTGAAAAACTCATGTCAACCTAATGACTGTCGACCTAAACCCATGTCGACATTGGCCCATGTCGACCTTAAGTCATGTCGACCTTGACCTATGTTGACCTTTAACCCTGTCGACCTTGGGGCAAGTTGACCTTCCGGGGTCGACCTAATGACTGTAGACCTAAGTCTGATCTGACAGATGACCGCTTCCCCATAGGAGAGATGCATCATAACATCTATAGACTGCAGAAGGTGGCAATCAATCAGCATCTGCCTATCATTTTATATAATGTACTAGGTAAATGTGATTAGTTTTTCTGGACACCTCCACTTGTCGCACATCACATCTAATTACCAGGTACAAGCCAGTTTCTTGCTGGTTCGACCTGGTAATTAGTGCGATGTGAAAGGGGTTACCGGTGGCAACACAGCAATCTGAACCGGTAAAAAAGCTGGGTTCGTACCGGTTCATTGCTGTGCAGTGTGATCGGGTTACATGGGTTGAGGGACCCATTTCCCCTTCACACTATGGAGGAGGCAGCGCTGCCTCCTCCTCTGCCCCTGTTGACGCTCTGCCGCACCACCACATAACGTCAGCGAAGTGGTAATATTGTCTGTTCGCAGTGGTGATCTGAACAGACCGCACATGCAGGGTCGCATCTGACTGAACCGTTTCAAAGTCTTGGTGGGACCCTGCATTTGTGATCTGAAAGCGGTATAAGAAGGTTGGATACATTTCCTGCTTGCTAGTGCTGGTTAACTAGGATATGAGCAGTCCATGAAATTATTTTTGATCCTTTGATCCCCCACTCCCGACAGTCTAACATCTAATATAGTCATGTGAAGATAGTGCACCTTTTCCCATCTTACAGATCATAGTAAAACCTTGCATGAAAACCGCAGAGTTTGGTGAGTGGGAACGTTGGATACAAACTGTAAAAGCGAACTCCCTTTCAACCCCTGGCCATTGTCTCCAGACAGCTGCCAGTGTTTGCCAGAGCATTTGGAACATATAAGGGCAGATTTATTAAGCTCGTAGAAGTGGTAAAGTGTCTGGTTTTTATCACCGGCCAATTGGATCCTAACTGTGAAGTTACAGGCTTGGTTTGAAAAATGACCGGTAGGAACTGATTGGCCGCCGGTGATAAAAACCAGACAATTTATCACTTCACCGAGCTTAATAAATCTACCCCACAGTTTCACAGTCATGACTTTAGCTGGGTACTTGCTTTTACAATCACTCTGCTAACTGGGATAACATTCCCGTGCTGCTGTTCTCTTCCCCCCCCCCCTCCCCCAAATCCCCATCTTATGGACAACATCTCTTTATGATGATTATCTTTTAGAATGACCTGTTTCAAGCTAGCTTTATTTGGTATATTAGTCACTGTTCATTTTCCTTTTCCTAGACTTGCCTTACATGGTATCTGCAAAACAGCCATCAGTGCCTTCATCTTCTACAGATTGTTTATTTGTACTCATTTTGGTTTTTCTTCCCTTCTGCTTTCTAGGCATGTATAGATGAAAACCTGGAAGTAGTAGAATTCCTAGTTAACCATGGTGCCAATGTGAACCAAGCCGATAATGAGGGCTGGACGCCCCTTCACGTCGCTGCCTCCTGTGGCTACATGGAAATAGCAGAGTGAGTAACCAAAAAGTATTGTAACGTGTGGTTTTTCAATTATTTATTTATTAACGGTTTCTTATATAGTTAAACTATTCTGCAGCGCTTTACAGGGAATAGTTGAACACTCACATCAGTCCCTTCCCCAGTGGAGCTTACAATCTATATTCCCGAATACATATATAGTCCCTGATGCTCAAAGGTTTTGCTTGAGGCCTGTAGTCTCTATATACTGTGAAACACCTACAGAGAATATATGGTAAGAATGCTTTAGCAAAAGCATCATGTGCTAAGATCTTCTGGGTGTTTTTCTATTAAATATATTTCCGTGATTTTAAAAAAAATGCATATTTTATTTGAAACCATTGTTCAGTAAAGCTGGGTATACAATTATCGGGCAGATTTGACTGGTTGGAATGAAAAATTTAATTTTTGCAGTCACCGTAACATCCCTTCCTTGTAGGCCATCTGGGGAACATGGCATCAGCCATAATGTGGGTTAGAGCTTTGGATATAGGAGTTGGCACTAAACAATCAGAGAAGGGATGAGCAGGTAAGTATCGAAATACAACTCAGAATTATCCCACCACCAGTGCCGCAGTGAAAAGAAAATAGGTGCATCGTAGATAATGGGCAACTTCTCTTCTCCTATGTAGAATGCTCACTTTGGACCCTTAAGTCCACAGCTTTCTACCAAATGCATCAAATGCTCCACACAATGTGGAGTATTGAGGACCCAAAAGGAATGGAAAGGTTGGAATATAGAGTAGTAGTATTTTAAAATACCAATATTTTAATATACACAACAAAGTTTGAAACATGATGACAATGGACAATAAAAGGTGGATTCCAAAGGAGAAGGGTTAAAGTTTGCCGGAAAAGTTGGAGAACCAGGTAAAACAGGCTCTGAGAAAGGGCATATGTGTAGATGAGATGTTGACAAGTCCCAGGATAGCTCCACTTGGTGTCACAGCTGAGAGTCCCCCCTTTCCACTGGAACGTTGTTGTGTTTATTAAAATATTGGTATTTTAAAACAATACTACTCTTTATTCCATTCTCTCCATTCGCTTTGGGTCCTCAATACGCCACATTGTATGGATCATCTGATGCGATTGATGGAAAGCTGTGGACATGAGGGTCTAAATTGTGCATTCTATATAGAAGAGGAGTTGCCCATAATCTACAAGGGCCATAGGGTACGCCACTGAGGCGCCGGTGGTGGGATCAATCAGAGTTGTATTTTGATACTTACCTCCTCATCTGCAATTTGATCAGTGTGGGGACACCGATTTTTGGAGTGAACGTTTCATAAACATATTGCGCAGGGCTTATTTCCGAACACATTCACCTGTTTTGTAATCGGAGAAGGGAGCCCCACCTCCACCAATCCTCGGTTTTTATTTTGGTGCCTTTTGGGAATAAAACATATGCCTTACTCCTATGGCACCAAGCTAAACATGTAGGATTGTGGGAGGGGATTACAGGTGGTGACTGTATCTCTCTATATACCTTTTGTTTAGTGCCAAATTCTATAGCCACGCCTCTAACCCACATATTATGGCTAAATGGAGGATATGCTCATAACATTAGAACATACTATTTTGGTGTGCCAAACTTAAAAGTAGACTCTTGCTGTAGCAGCATTGTAGCTTATCGCAGTGTGTTCGCTGATAGATGGCATGGCGTTTTCCCCAGTTGCACATGTGTAGTGAATGGCTTCACCTTTATTTCTGGAAAGTTGTTTTGCATGGTTGGATGAATGATGGATTTCTCCTGATCAGCTCATTTATCATGGGATGAACGTGGTATACGGAGAGCAGTGTCTCTCACAGTGCACCATTTGGGAATAAGATCCATCCACAGCCAAAATTGTGGTAGGGTTGATGGACCAGGTGCACCTGCCTGGACTGTGGCAAGTCCTTGATGCTTACGCCTCATAACGCTGACACCACCGGAATAGGGTGCACCGTGTGTGACACTGCTCTCCATACACCGCCTTCATCAGCAATACATTGCGGAAGCATTCACACCTTCTGCATGCAGATATTGGATAACAGCTCTGCACTGATCTGGAGAAATCCATCATGCATCCAACCAACCGCACAAAACAACTTTCCATGAATGAAGAAACTGAGGCAAAGCCGTTGACTACACATGCGCAGCTGGGAAACCGCCACGTCCGCAAACCCAGTAACCCACTGCGATTAGATACATCTTCCCTTGGAAGATCAGTTTTTTTTTTTTTATAATATCCTAGCTGCAACAGTAAATTATATTATAGTATGTGACCATGACTTGGCGATAATGTTCCCGACCGTGTAGTGTGGCTCATTTGTCAGCCGTCCAATATACTTTGGTTCCTTCTAGATACCTTCTGAAACATTCAGCAAACATTGCTGCTGTGAACAGTGATGGGGATGTGCCCCTGGACATTGCTGAAGATGACTGTATGGAGACTCTGCTCCGTGCTGAAATTGCCAAGCGAGGTAAGAGTCCTGGCGCTCGCTGATCTTTCCGGCATTAAGAAATAAGTAATGCACAACAGGAAAACTACTTCATGCTGGAAAATGAGGTCTAATGCGGGCGTGGACCTTCAGTACACTGCAAAATATTCCACAGTGATAACTGCACTCAAATCATTTATTCCAAAGAGGTCAATAAAAGGTTTCCAATCTGAGCAGTGTTATTTATAGGGCGGCAGTACTCTAGAGGCGTGTGCATTGTTAACTCTTTATGGTTCCTAATATAATTTTCTTCATACAGTTGTTTTATCATGCACCCCCCCCCATTTCCTTATTTAGGGGTGCTTGCAGAGGATGAGGACCATAATACAAATGTAGACAATCCTGTTTAACCTTCTAGAATACCAGGTACCTGGTTGTACCAGGGTTTTTGGATGCGGCTGCCACCCAGCCTGTGACCCTTTTTACACTGCCGTTCCCACCCGGTATAATGCCGGGTGGGTAACGTTAGGAGGCAGGTTCTTAGCCAGTGCTGGTACATAAGAGAGCTCTCGCAGCGTCTATTTTATGGCAGTGAATGGGTCACCGGTCGCATCGACCCAGGTTACCTGTTTACACTGTACAGGGAGCCGGGTTGGATCGGTGTTCACCCCTGCTCACTGCTTCGGTTGAAATGCTGGGTTGCTCAAACCGAGTTCTTTCAACTGGGAGCATTTACACTGCCTGCAATACCGGGGATATTTCTGGCAGTGTATTAGGGATATAACTGTTCTGAAGCAATTGGACCGTATGTGACTGATGGGTTAAAGATGTTCCCTGTTTATCGCTGCTGCAGATGGAAGAGCACAGCAGGTCTGTTATGTGGTCATTAGGTGGACAGGGAAACGGTCGACCACAATTGGTCGACAGCCAAAAGGTCGCCATACATGTGTCAAACTGTGAAAAACTCATGCCGACCTCCTGCTTGTGTTGACCTTTTGACCATATCTACCCTTTTCATGTGTTGACATTTATAGTGGTCGACAGTCAAAAGGTCGCACATTGCTATAGCTATGGCCCCTACAGATGGAGCGACGTCGGGGCATTTTCTAAGCATCTAGTCAATACCCTGAACTTGCCCCATGTATACAAACCCATAGGGATACTGAATTCATTGGGAAAATTAGATTTTCTCTTTCACGTCTTATTTCTTACAGAGACCCAAATAAAAACAGTTCTAGCTGACACAAGTAAGATAAGTGAAAATGTAAAACTACAGAAATGCTTTAAAATTGCAGAAAAAAACGCAAACTCTTTACCAATCGGAATTAGCGATAATGTCATTGTTATAAGATGCAGTGTCTCTTTGGGAGTAGGGTGTTGATGCTTTCTGTTTCTACAAGGTCTCATTGGTCACTCTAAAAAGGAACCAGCAGTAGTCGCCCTTCTTTGCAGCGACCCTGGGTCTCCATTGTCAGAATGTCTTTGTGAAAAAATCCCTCATGTTCATTACTTACACTCCCCAGGTTTTTAGGGGAAAAGTCGAGATGGGAAAGCAGATAAAAAAAAAAAAAAGGTTTTTATATATACCCTTTTCACATATCAAAAATAACCCAGGTCGACCTGTCTCTGTACAATGTGAAAGGGCATTTTCAAATATCCTGAGTCAAGCAACCCGGCATTCCGACACTGATTAAAAGAAGAGCTGATCCCGGGTTGGACCTAGTTTGCTTTGCAGTATGAACGTATGACCCGGGTTGAGCTTATTAACAGGTCGCTCCCGGGACAGACCCGTGCACAAATCCCAGGTGTGACCCGGCATTTGCGATGTTAATGTGGTATTGGTGACATTCTACAACTAGTGTTCTTGTAGTTGTCCTTGTACTTACTCACGATAGACACGTAGTGGGCCTCTTTTCTGTTCCCTAAGAATTTGCACACGGCAGCCTTAAAGGAGGGCCATTTCCTGTAATGTAGCATTAAATGATTAAACAGTTTCCTTATTTGGAGGCTAATAAATATGGCTGCTTTTTGCTCTGCATCACTTAACTGGAAACGTTTCCTTCAGATAAGCGTAAGGCTGGCCTTCTTTGTCCGGAGCTTTCACAGACATCTTTATTAGGCATAACTTAATGTGAAGTGGAGGTAAAATCATTTCTCTACCGTCCAATGGGATACTGGGCTTCACTACTATGGGGATTGAGACCTCCGCAGGAGAGACAGGCACATCAAAGAACTTTCAGTGTGGGTGCACTGGCTCCTCCCCTCAATCTCCCTCCACTAGTCAGTTTTGAAAAATGTGCCTCAGGAGAGGCAGTGGTTCTGGATGCTCCAGAGTTTTTCTACATTTATTTTCAAAATTTTGGGGCGCTGTGGTGACCACACAGCTGTCCTGCTTCGTGGGTGTCAGGGGAAGGGTCAGTCCCCAACCTCTTCAGGTGCAGAGCTCACCCTGCTACAGGACAATTCGGTCCTGTGTGGGGCTTGTCACCGCACAGCATTGCGCTGTGGCGAGCAAGCCTCCTAGCCGCCGCACACCCCCTGACAGGTCTGAAGTCTTCAAGTGGTGAGTACAGGCTGGGGGTCCCACAAGGGGACCCCGCAGCCATTTCTGGTGCGGCAAGACGACGGGCAGTAATGGCGGCCTTCTAGCAGGGACCGCGTGAACCCCGCGTCTGGAAACTGGCATAGGGGTGCTGCCGCTGGACCACCAGGGACACCCCTCAGGGTATATGTATATAATATTATACCTTTTTATTATATGTCAGTATAAACGTATGTAAGCGCCAGCTCCGTGTACAGGGGGGCGGGGCTTCACTCAGAGCGGGACCAAGCTCTGCTGGGCGCGCGCTGTCACTTCCTGCTTCTTTACACGTTGCCAGACTCCATTACAGAGGGCTCCTCACTGGCGTGGTGGATCCGGGTCCTTGCAGCACGGCAGAGGCAGCAGGTTTTATAGCGATTTAGAGCTGCTGCGCTATCTGGCTTATTTTAGACACTGTGTTGTTGATATCACTGTGTTTAGCGTTACCAGCTCACCCAGATCTGTGAGTTCAGGTTAGGGGTGCACTTGGTTCCTCAATTGCTCTGTTTTTCCCCCACTGATTAGTTACAGACACACATAAAACAAGCACATAGTCTGTTTTTAACATCCAGCGGTGTGGTGTGTGCACGGGTGTGACTGCGTGGGGGTTGAGTTGTACTGCTGTACACGGTAGTACTGTCTCATCATGGTGAAAAAGTTCACTTGTATGGTGTGTAGCACCAAGTTTGTGCCCAAATCACAGTCCCAAGTCACTTGTGAGGCTTGTATGTCACCACAGCCCAGTAGTGCTGACACTCAGATCAGTGGGGTGCCCCCACAGCTTGTGGGGCCATCTCAGGCTGACGAGCAGGAGCCTGTTTGGGCCTCCAACATAAAGACATTGTTGGATTCTGTGGCTTCACAGCTTTCCACTAACACTCAGCAGACGCAGAGGGTTCAGAGGGAATTGTCCATGTTAGCTGCCAGGGTGGATATTCTTCATACTCTTAATGTACCTCCTCCTGCCGCACAGCCTCAAAAGAGGCCGGCTGCTGCGATGGCCCCTGATTCAGATGATGATGATGAGGACATACTGGAGGAGGGTGAGGAGCAGGTTCTGCAGGAACCAGTCCCTGAGGCAGCAGTGCATGGTCCTGAACCGCTTATCAGAGCCATCAGGGATGTTTTTAGATCTCCCGGTGGAGGCATCCGCAGAAGGAGATCCTTTCTTCATGACTCAGAGGAAACAGCCAGTATACTTCCCTGAGCAGGCGGAGTTAGAAACTGTTTTCAGGGCTGCATGGCAAAACCCTGATAAGAGGTTTACTCTTTCAAAGCGGTTCACTAATGCTTATCCCTTTGAACCTTTGGGCAGGAAGAAGTGGGAAGAGCCACCAGTAGTGGACTCATCTGTCTCCCGCCTTTCTAAAAAGGTGTTGTCACCAGTCCCAGGTGTATCCACCCTTAAGGACGGGGCGGACAGGAGGCTGGAAGCTACCCTCAAGTCCATATACACGGCTAGTGGGGCCTCCCAGCGTCCAGTTCTAGCCAGCTGCTGGATGGCTAAGGCCATTCATACCTGGTCAACCCAGATTCAGGAAGGGTTTTTGGGTGACATGACTGTGGCTCAGATAGGCGACAGCCTGCGTCACATTCAGGATACCGCTAAGATCCTGTGCGAGGCGCAAAAAGAATTGGGCGCAATAAATGCACGCAATTCAGCCATGGCGGTTTCAGCCAGACGAGCCCTGTGGCTGCGTCAGTGGTCTGCGGATGTGGACTCTAAAAAGAGTGTGGAGGGTATTCCCTTTACAGGAGAATGGCTTTTTGGAAGCGAATTAGACGGTTGGATTTCCAAGGCCACGGCAGGTAAATCTACCTTCCTTCCATCAGCTCCCACAGTAGCAAAGTGTACCTTCACAGCTACTTCCCAGCAGTCCTTTCATGGGAACAGGTTTCGCCCCAAGGCTAGGGGCGCCTCCAATGCCAACAGGGGCACCAGAGGCAAGTTTAGGAAGCCCAGCTCCTCCAGCACCCTGGACCGTCCCAATGCCGCGGCTCCCTTTAAGCCTACAGCATGACGGGGTTTTCCCGCCACGAGACTCTCGCGGTGGGAGCGCGATTGTTGCATTTCAGCCATGTGTGGGACGCCTCTGGTCTGGATTCCTGGGCCAGGGGTCTCATTTCTCTAGGTTACAGGCTGGAATTCGACAAACCCCCTCCCAGCAGATACTTCAGGTCGGCCCTTCCAGCATCCCAGGAGGATCAGGTTCTCCTTCAGGGGGCCATTACCAGGCTGCTTCAGTCTCAGGTAATTGTACCGGTGCCAAGCACGGAGCAGGGCCAGGGATATTATTCCAACTTATTCCTGGTACCGAAGCCAGACGGCTCAGTAAGGCCCATCCTGAATCTAAAATCACTGAACCCCTTCCTGCGTGTGTTCAAGTTCAGGATGGAGTCCTTGCGCTCCGTGATCGCCGGTCTAGAGAGAGGGGAGTTCTTGGCCTCTATAGACGTCAAAGACGCCTATCTACACATCCCTATCTGGCCCCCACACCAAATCTATCTCAGGTTTGCCTTGGGGAACGACCATTACCAATTCCGGGCGTTGCCTTTCGGCCTGTCAACAGCCCCGCGGGTTTTCACAAAGGTAATGGCGGAAATGATGTCACTACTCAGGCTTCGAAGGGTGAATGTAGTGCCATACCTGGACGACCTGCTAATAAAGGCAGGGTCGGCAGAGGTTTTAAGCAGTGCCCTCAATCTGTCCATACAGGTACTAAGAGACCACGGGTGGATCCTGAACATGCCCAAATCATCGCTGGTTCCGACCCAGAGGATGGTTTTCTTGGGCATGATCCTGGATACATCGGAACAAAAAGTCTTTCTGCCGATGGAAAAGGTCACTGCAATACAACAGCTGGTCAGGGAGGTCCTACAGTCCCCTCTGGTACAGATCTATCTTTGCCTCCGGCTTCTAGGCAAGATGGTGGCTTCATTTGAAGCAATACAATTTGGCCGCTTCCATTCCAGGGTCTTTCAATTGGATATTCTGACAAAATGGTCCGGCTACCCCCTGCAGATGCGCAGAAGGATTGGCCTTGCAACAAGAACCAGGATCTCGCTACAGTGGTGGCTAGATTCATCCAATCTGTTGGCAGGCAGACGGTTCCAGATCCAGGACTGGACTTTGGTAACCACGGACGCCAGCCTGAGGGGCTGGGGAGCGGTCACACAGGGAGTCCGCCTCCAGGGTCGATGGTCTCCACTGGAGTCGGGCCTTCATATCAACAAGCTGGAGTTGAGGGCGGTCTACTATGCCCGGTTACAGGCAGCTCCATTGTTACAGGGCAAGGCGATCCAGGTCCAGTCGGACAATGCCACCACTGTGGCCTATATAAATCGGCAGGGTGGTACCAAGAGCATGCCTTGCATGAGAGAAGCGTCAAAGATTCTGTCTTGGGCGGAACAGAATGTCCAGGCCCTGTCTGCCATTTTTATCCCGGGAGTCGACAACTGGGAGGCGGACTTCCTGAGTCGTCACGATCTTCACCCGGGAGAGTGGGGCCTTCACTCTTAAGTGTTCAATGCCATAGTGGATCTGTGGGGGCTCCCTCAGATCGACCTGATGGCTTCACGATTGAACCACAAGGTAGCAATGTACTGTGCACTGACCAGAGACCCAGGGGCGATAGCGGTGGACGCTCTCACCTGGACCTGGGAATTCCAATTGGTGTACCTGTTCCCACCTCTCCCATTGTTGGCTCGGGTGCTAAAGCGGCTCCGGCATCAGGGGACGGAGGCCATACTGGTGACACCAGATTGGCCAAGAAGGGCCTGGTACGGGGACATTCAGGCCATGCTAGTGGAAGACCCGTGGCATCTGCCCCTAAGAAAAGACCTGCTCCTCCAGGGCCCGTTCGTCTTTCAGGACTTACAGTGGCTACGTTTAACGGCCTGGAGGTTGAGCGGCAGATCTTAGTCCACAAGAGTCTCCATCCCTCTGTCGTCACTACAATGATAAAAGCCAGGAAGCCGGTGACGGCTTCTCATTATCATGTAATATGGCGAAGATATATTGCCTGGTGCGAGAAGAATGACTTGCCTCCGGCCGGTTTTCGATTATACAGCCTGCTACGTTTCCTCCAGGCTGGATTGGATAAGGGACTCAGATTGGGTTCCTTAAAGGTCCAAATCTCCGCATTGTCTGTGTTTTTCTAGGAAAAGATTGCGGCCTTGCCGGAAGTGCAAACCTTCTTACAGGGGGTTCTGAGGATCCAGCCCCCCTTTGTGCCTCCCACTGCACCATGGGATTTGGAAGTAGTTCTTACTTTCTTAAAATCAGCCCGGTTTGTTCCACTGGAGGAGTCTGAGCTGCGACACCTCACTTGGAAGACAGTTGTTCTGCTGGCTCTAGCTTCGGCCAGGAGGGTGTCCGAGCTTGGGGCCTTATCTTGTCGGAGCCCTTACCTTGTGTTCCACAACGATAGGGTGGAGCTCAGGACTAGACCACAATTCCTTCCAAAGGTGGTGTCAGGGTTCCACCTAGGTTCCTTCTAGCGCGGCACACCCGGATATTCCAGATACCTTGGATGTGGTCCTCACCCTTAAGGGGTATGTCAAGCGCACAGCTAGGATCCGTAAGACAGACAGCCTATTTGTGCTTTATGGTGCGCAGAAGAAGAGTTTGCCTGCTTCAACGCGTACCATTGCCAGGTGGATAAGATGTACTATCCAACAGGCTTATGCATCGGCTGGTTTATCGCTTCCTTTTTCAGTAAAGGCTCATTCAACCAGGTCGGTAGGTACCTCTTGGGCTGCTGCTCGAGGGGTGTCGGCTATGCAGCTTTGCAGGGCTGCAACTTGGTCAGGGCAACACACATTTGTGAAGTTCTACAAGTTTGACACCCTGGCCAGGGAGGATTCCCAGTTCGGGAATGCGGTTTTACAGCAGACTCCGCACGTTCCCACCCGTTCTGGTAGCTTTGGGACCTCCCCATAGTAGTGAAGCCCAGTATCCCATTGGACGGTAGAGAAAATAGGATTTTGGGTACCTACCGGTAAATCCTTTTCTCGTAGTCCATATGGGATACTGGGAGCCCACCTCGGTGCAGCTTTTCTGCTGTCAGATCCTACTTCATTGTTAGGCTTATTGCCTTGTTCTCTATTGGATAGATATGTCTATAGACTTGTTTCTAGTTACAGGTGTCCTCTGAAGTTGTTAGGATTCACCTTTTTTATATGTTGTTTTCTTCGTTTGGGTGTGCTGGATGAATCTCACCACAATACATTATCACATACTCCTCACATGCTCTCCTTTGGCACAGTTTTTGCATTAACTGACTAGTGGAGGGAGATTGAGGGGAGGAGCCAGTGCACCCACACTGAAAGTTCTTTGATGTGCCTGTCTCTCCTGCGGAGGTCTCAATCCCCATAGTAGTGAAGCCCAGTATCCCATATGGACTACGAGAAAAGGATTTACCGGTAGGTACCCAAAATCCTATTTTTATGCTGCTCAACCAATTGGTGTTACCTGACTGTTTTCTCTCTGGTCTCTTCTTTGTGATATAGTGGTTTATGGTGGGGAATTAAATTGAGATGTGTGCCAACTGCCACAAGATGGCATCGCGTCCAGCATTTTGTTTGTGTTTTGCCCTTTTACGCATCTGAACCTGGACCCTCTGGGAGCACTCCAGCATGTTAACGGATTAATACGCCCTGCGATCTGTTGTTGCTTCATCCTGGAGGTTGGGAGAACAAAGCAATGATTCACCTGCTTCGTGTCTGCTGTCCCAGAAACACAGAAATGTAATTTATATTAAAACCCCCTCAATTTTGTGGTATCATATTTCTAAACGTTTATTTGGATTCTGTGCACAAAAAGACATAGTATGTTTATTCAAGGGGGATGAATTGGGAAATATTTTCTCCCCAGGAGGTGGGTGCAGATAGATGGTTTCTCCTACATCTAGCGTCCATATACCACGCAGCATGAGATGCCCGGAGTGCTAGTGAGCTGGCAGGTCCTTTGCAACTCTACTGGCGCTGGGCGTCTTTTTTTTGCCAAAGATGTGTCTTTGTCACAATGCGGTGCGTCATAAAATGACGCTTGTATTGTTCTGTGTGACATAGTCTGCATTTGGAGCAGAACAAAACTTGTATTGGGAAACAAAACAACATAAATGGAGACACATTTAGTTGTTATATCAATAATAATAATAATCAAGGCATAACCTTAAGCACATTTAAGAAACAATATACATTAACCATACATATGACACAAAAATCGACACAGAAGATACATAAAATAGAATCTTTAGCTAAATCTTTCTGTGAAACCTATAAAATTGGCCGCATACAATTAAGTCACAAAATTAGAATATATTGTCTGTCTTAGATGAGACATATTCTTCTGATCCAATCTGTGGATTCTACCCATACACTGAGGATAGGTCTGAATTAGTGATTGTGTTGATCAAGATTATAAGTGCTATCAATTGTTAGGATACAGTTAACTGTGCTTAATGTTGTAAAAGGGCCTACACACGGGGAGATGAGCGTTCTGAGTGATACTAGATCGCTCAGCACACAGCACTGCACAGCGATGTGCCGCTGAGTGATCTGTCAGGGCTAGTGTTCTCCGTCAGAACACTGGCCCTGACACTAGCGATTTTACATTTTCCAGCCTGCTGGATATTAATCGCCGGGGTAAAAGTGACATGTGGCCACGCATTGCTATCGCTATGCCCCTACACACACAGCGATGTTGGGTCATTTTCTAAGGAATCTAGTAAGAACGCTTAAAAAATGCCCGGGAATCACTAGAAGTATAGGCCCCTTTAGTAGACCCCCACTCTCTTGCAGCCACAATGAGCAATGTTAAAGTCCAGGAAAAGCAATTAAATTGTAGATAATATAACTAATAAAAGTTAGAAATGAACGGCGTGGTGGGCGTGCAAGTATATGAATTTATCTTCCGGCTTTATAGATGCCACAGACAACTTTATCGTAGGTGATGCTGCATCTGGACAACGTCGGACGGTTTCAGTGTTTTCTCTGTTTGCTTTTTGTTGTATGTCCTGTAGCCAACATGCGTTGGAGAGCTGCTAATTAACCCCGTGTGATGGAAGCCGGTGTGTTGTCAGATGTAGCATCTGGCAGTCGAGAGGGCGGCTTAATTCTTTGCCGTCACCAGTCTGCGCTGTAGATGCTGATAGATGCGGGAGAGGGGTTCTACTGCCTTGTGCCATCTGTGTCAGACTGATTCCATGGTCTGACTGTTTTGGGAAAGAGCAACTGCTGCTACATTGCAGCACTTTATATACAGTCCGAGACCGTCCCACACAGATATACAATTGGTGCATAGCAGATTCATCCGCAGTCTCCTCATGCATACTTGCTGCATTCTGTGACATTTTAAATAAGATTCTTACGTGACCCGACATGCGCGACTTCAGCAACAATGTATGAGGACACAGCGTGGTCATATACTGGGATAGTCTGTGTGTTTTGAGGATTTCTGTCTGTGGAAATCAAAATACTGTAGATCGGTTGGGAAACTTGAGGGTTGAGGTTGAAGATCCGCTGCCTTATAACATATCTGCTTTACAGTGGATGATTCATTGTTGTTCACACCAAGCCGGGATCGTATAAAAAGAAAAAAAAAACTTCTGGTTAATTTGAGCTAAATTAAGATTATGCGAGTTGTAGTGTGCCAGTTAGTGCTGGCATACATGGCGTCTGGGGACATGTGCTGCAGGGCTCTCTAATTATAGCTTGTAATGATGATTAGCGGAACACTGAGAATATTTCAGGTCTGCCTGCCAGTTCCTGGTGCTGCTGTGAGAGGAGATAGCGATCGCTTGCATGGTTTTGCCGGACAGGCATCAAGGAACGACCTTCAGCCATGTTGCCAGCTTTTGGCTCACTGGTGAATGAAGGCAGAGGTGAATGATCGCATGAACCAATAGCAATAGCTGGATGATAATCAGTGCAGTTCATCGCGTAACTATTACATATATGTGACCTGAAACTGCTACATATAATTTGTGCATACTGTAGTCCTTGTTCTCATTAGAAGACATTTGAATTGCAGGTATAGATATTGATGCAGTCAAAAGGGAAGAGGAGGAGGTGATGTTGCAGGACGCTCGGCAGTGGCTGAATGCTGGCAAAGTAGAAGACATCCGGCACCCCAAGACTGGAGCTACTGCTCTGCATGTTGCTGCCGCTAAAGGCTACATAGAAGTCATGAGGTAACCTTGTCGATATGACTTTTTCGATCACACAATATTCCTGGAACTTGGTAATGAAGCCGTTCTACCCACACTCTCTGTCCAGGCTTCTGCTTCAGGCCAATTTTGACCCAAATATGCGAGATAAGGATGGCTGGACTCCGCTCCATGCTGCTGCTCACTGGGGAGTGGAAGAGGCCTGTCGGCTCCTTGTGGAACACTTCTGTGATATGAGTGCACTGAATAATGTGGTAAGACACCTTTATTCTAGTACACCTCTCCTTAGCCTTGGACTGAAATGTTCTACAGATATTACCTTTAATTTTCTTTATGTAATGTCATCTTTAATTCTTGCAAAGTATTTCAGTAAGTTTTGGGGTATTATGGTCAATTAACTATAGGATGCACTATAGGCTCACATTGTGCTGATTTAGGAATATATTACACCAGCGCTCGACAAATCCCGGTCATCATGGCGACCAGATTTTGCTTACTGACGACCAGATTTTTTTTGCCACAAGGGAGGAAGCAGAATCTGCCTGACCCCTCTCCTAACAGCACAGCCGTGGCAGCAGAGCATCCTCCACCCCCCTCTCCTAACAGAACAGTCACAGGCAGCGTTGCCTGACCTCTCTCGCCTAACAGCACAGCATCCTCCCCCCCTCTCCTAACAGTGTAGTGGCAGCAGCACCCCCCCCCCCCCCGTCTATTGCCCTAACAGAGTAGCATATGTGATGGGACCCAGTAACAACGGTGAAGAACCCCAACTTTATAAAGTCAGGGGTCCCCAGGACCCACACTTAACTGGCCGAGATCACTGGACCCTCTCACCTCACTCCCTCGCAAACCCCATCACCTCACACCCCACCCCCTCACCCCGTTAATCTCTTATGTCGCCCAGGCGCATTGCACCGTGTATGGGCAGCCTTAAGCTTGTCTGGCTCCTACACTTTCTTCCTGGCTCCTAGATTTTAACAAAAATTGTAAAGCCCTGTATTACACTTTTATAATGTGCCACTGGAGGCTAGTTGTACACATAAGTGATCTTTGAAGAAAGAAAACCCTTTTCTAGGACACTAAGATTATCTTTCCAATCTTGTTGGTTGCAATCAAAATCAGGACATTTTGGGAACAAACTACAATCAACCATTTTCTCTCAAAACCTGAAAAATGGACATCTGCATACATTAATTTAACCAATAATTTCCAGATTTTCATTCCAACCAGCCAGACTACAGTACAATGCTGCCCCCCTTCTAGTTTTGCCCACTGGCCATTTTGAGTGATTTTGTACGGGAACGATCTAACAAATACAATTTAAAAGTCAAGTCGCATGTAATCTTGAAACATGTAGAACTGTTAGATACAGAGGTCCAAGTGATTCCTTCAGTTCAGGGGCACCTGTTCACTTCCTAGCGCAAACACTACTGTACCAGCAGATCAGATGCGGGAGCAGTGCAGTTGCACATGTGCAAGCAGTTGTACAAAGGGGGATCTACACAAATAGTGTTGACCCCAGGAGCGCTTATAAATGAGTGGCCTAATCAATTAGAGCAGCTGCTTAGGAGGGGAGGGTCAATCCCCACAAAAAGGAAACAAAAAACACAGAAAAAAGCAGCGCTCAATTTTAAAAATGAGTGAATCAATTTGTAAAATTTAAATGATTTATTCTCATCCATATAGATAATGCATATGTGATCATGCATATAAAAAAACACATGTGTAATTCACAGAATTAAGCACATAAAAAAGAAAGCAGAAATGTACAAAAAATTCATATGAAAAAATGTTGTTTTAAAAACAATTGGATGACCAGATCTCACGTGTGTATGGAGGTCCCCTGATTGGGGTTAGGGGAGCAATGATCCTGCACTGTCCACACACTCTATTATTCCCGCAAGCTGGATGGAGTCCAAACACTCTGCAGTTTTTATCCTGTGGCCCCATTTTTTTTCACTGCACCCCTGTGATTAGTTTGATTACATTTTTGAAAATATTACATTAAGTTGTGCCTACTTATCCTTAGGTTATGTTGTAGTCACATATTTTATGGCAGCCACTACTGGTTTTCCCTGTCATTGTGACCATAAATGATTTGGTTTGTGCCTGGACCATCAACCCCGGGACTCCCTTGCAAGAGATTCACTGCACCCCAGGATGCCTAGACACAACATTTGGGAACCACTGCAGTAGACTCGTGTATATGGAAATCAGTGGCTCACGGACACACTAGTTTTGTTGTTTATCTTTGTGGTGGATTACTCTGATTTCTCACTTGGTGTTTTGCTTGCAGGGCCAAAGGCCTAGTGACGTCGCTGATGAGGAGATTGTTAGTCTTTTAGAAGAGCTTCAGAAAAAGCAGGAAGATGTAAGTAACTCACTGAGACTTTGCATAGAACTATATAGTCCCCGCCCCCTGCCCATTCATCCATATTGTTAAATTATTATAATCCATACTTAAAACTTTACAGGTTTTTGTAAACTATCAGGACAAAGAACGGCAGTGAAACAAAAGTGTTCGAACATTTTAGATGTTTATTATTTGTTCTTTCCCAAATAAGTTTTTTTTCTATTATGCATAACTCATTGAATTAAAGGATAAACCAGTGGTTACCAAACATTTTTTAATCCTGATGCCCTAGAGCACGGGTGTCCAAACTTTTTGCAAAGAGGGCCAGATTTGGTGAGGTGAAAATGTGTGGGGGCCGACCCTTCAGCCTGAAATATGAATCACATCAGAAGACGTATTTTCCCCAGCCTGCGCTCCCCTTCTCTGTATGTCCCCCACTCTGCCCCCATTCAGTGTATTTCCCCCAGCCTGCCCCCCCCCTTCTCTGTCCCCCACTCTGCCCCCATTCAGTGTATTTCCCCAGCCTGCTCCCCCCTTCTCTGTATGTCCCCCACTCCATTTCCCCCAGCCTGCTCCTTCACAGTATATTTTCTAAGCAGGCACCACAATGCTGCTGCCCCCCCCCCCTTCGGCATACTGGACCCCCCCCCTTTCGGCATACAGGAGAGGAGATAGATGCCCGAGCTCCCTGCTCACAGTCACCCTCCTCTGCTGAGTGACAGTCTGCATGCTGCTGCTGCCATCACCTCCCCTCCTCCCTCCCGGTATCCTGTGATCACGCAGGACGCAGGAGGAGAGTTTGCAGACAGATGATGGAGCAGAGCCCGGGCGGGGGACGGCGGGGGTTGGACGCATACTAACAAGAAGACGTGCAGACACCCTCTCACCGCTGCACAGTCACACAAGGTAATGTGTGCTCGCCGGAGGCCCCAGCTCTACAGTCCCGCGCTGTGCATCCCGCATCTAATGCTTCTGGCTGAGGGCCACTTAAAGTGACATCACGGGCCGCAATTGGCCCGCGACCAACACTGGTTTTGCCTATCACTTTGTCCATAAACAATTTTGGTTTGGTCGAGGACCAAAAACCCTAAGCACCCCTGCAGGAGCCTAAATTTAGAATAATTTTTTTGGAGAATCCCAAATTGTTTCAACCAAAGGTTTTTAATTTAATTTAAAAAAATATATATTTTTGTGCATTTGCTTTTTTGCAGTTACGAAGTGAAAAAGAAGCAAATCTGAAGCGGGCGGTCATTGACACCAGCATCGAACAACAACCTTTAAATACAAATAAACACAGAAGGTAAGCTGGGGTGATTATAAACGGGGTCAACTTTAAGGCCCATACACACTGAGCGGCTTTCCCCTGCCCGGCACGGGGGGGGGGGGTGGAGGCGAGGAGGACGGCGTTGCATAGTGGTGGGGCTTTCCCGGTCGATGTAGGGGCCAATAGGTTTTTTTTTTCCCCTGTGGTGGCCAATATGTTTTGCCCTGTGGGGATCTCATGGTGTGCCTTGGCAATTTTAAAGTCGTATTTAGTGTGCCGCAAGGTAAAAAGGTTGAAAATCACTGCTCTAGATATTAAAAGGAGAGTATCACCTCCATATGACAGTGGCATCTTAATTTTGTTTAATGAGAGTGTGATATCCTGCCTAGGTTGCCTGCTCGTACTGTCACACGGACAGAAACATAGTATACAAAGGAGACCGCTATCTCTATACAATAGTGCCACCTGAATCCTGTATGTGGAAAGTGTGATATTTTGCCTAGGCTGCCTGCTGGCATTCTGTCACACTGACAGGCACATAGTACTGAAAGGAGATTATCTCCACACAATGCTGGCAGCCTTATATAATGGGAGTTTGATTGAACTGCTCCACCATATTTGGTACTGCATATCTACCAGCAATTGTGACAAACTACTACTAGACACAGAAATTATGAATTACTATTTGCAGCTGTGGCATAAATCCATTTGGATATATACAAATTAATTCCTGGCTGCAGTCTGTCATTAGTATTGTGTCTAGCAGTTCCCATGTAAGGATGATACTGTTACTAGTTCACTAAAGATACATACCATTTTTGGATACATGAGCTTCATACTGCAACAGTGTTGCTTGTCAGGTTGTGAAGTTTATTGTATGCACACAGTTATTTCTGTGAAAACTTTTTATTTGCCTTCACAAAGCACCCAGTGTTCTCCGAATTATGAACAAATCGGAAGCAGGGGACACAATAAGACACACAGGTAGCCATTAAGAATAAGACGCTAGAGCAGTGGTGTCCACTCATGGCCCTCCAGCTGTTGTGGAACTACACGTCCCAGCATGCCCTGCCAAAGTTTTAGCAATCCATTATATACTGTAGAATCTGTGGCAGGGCATGTTGGGACGTGTAGTTCCACAACAGCTGGAGGACAATGAGTTTGACACCACTGTGCTAGAGTGTTTTTATGTAAACTTTTAGATAAATACATAATACAGTGCATTGCCTGCTTTCCGCCTCATTTTAAGTACACAAATTCCCTTTCATTTCTGGATCACTAGTGCTTTAATATTTAGCAGTTTAATTAAATAAGTTAAATTATATTAAATTAAGGTGCACCACGCACACGACTGCTTTTTTTTTTTCTTGTGTTCTAGCATTTTTTTTTCTACAGAGCATGTTGGTTGAACGGTATGCTGCGGTTCTGAAAGATCTTCGGGAACCACTACCGTGGCCTGTAAAATATACATATATTTTTTTTCCAGTTGCTTTTTTTTCCTTCTTCCAGCTGTACTGCTATTATGAGGAGTTATTAAGATAATGGATGGAGCTGTACAGTCTGTACAGCTAAACCTGCTACATTCCACAATATGGGAGTGTGCTTTGAATCCTGGCAGATGTATGCAAGTGCTTCAATGTTCGAAGTATAACAAAACCTTGATAATTAAATTAAACTTACCGGCTGAATTAGAATTTGTTGGCCTTTATTTGCAGGAGTTCTGTGTGTCGAATGAGCAGCAAAGAAAAAATATCTGTGCAGGACCAATCAAAAGAGAGGAAAACCTTAGGAACAATAACCGTTGGGGATGAGGAGAGCTCTTTCAGCTCTGAAGAAGAATCTGAAACGACCAACGGTAAGGGGATGCAAATGTCATGTTTTCAGTTGGGCTAAAACCATGGGATATGTTCCACCTCCTGCAATGATAGAGTGGCTATATTGTATGGTTAAGGCAATGCTTGGAGAATTAATGGTGGGTATCTCTGGTGACTAGATATTCCTGACCTACTGCAGAGAGCTTTTTTCTAGTTCTACATATGTAAAGGTTCTTGATAAAATGACAGCGCTCTTACTTCATCTATAGAATACTATATAAATACTTTATATAGGTTTCCGTGCTAATATCACATATAAGGCTGGTATGGTAGAAGCATTCTAGGCACACATTCACAGTACTTGAAAGTTATTTATTCTTAAGGTACTTGTGTAGTTTGGCGGCGCCCCCGATTTCCATCGTGTAATGTTTTAATCGCATCGCATGCCATGCACCCGATGGCATGCGATGCGACGCGATTTTTGCCCCCTATACGATGAAAGATTGTATAAGCACCCTAAAGGGTGCCTTTAAGCACCGTAATGGGTGCTTACAATGTTAAATGCACACCCACGCCACCCCCCCACTATAAACGTGAACCCGAAGCGTGGCGAGCCCGCGAGGGGCAGCGGTGAGCGTGGCGAGCGCAGTGAGCCCCACGAGGGGACGCGGATACCTTCACAGGTATCGGAGTCCCCTCGCGGCCTTCACAGGTATCCGCGTCCGCTCGCCACGCTTCGGGCTCGCTGCGCTCGCCACACTTTCTATTCTCAACTCCATGCCGACGTGGATAGTGGGGGTATGAAAAGGTCGGAGGACGCTTACCGCCGCCCCTCGCGGGCTCGCTGCGCTCGCCACGCTTCGGGTTCACGTTTATAGTGGGGGGGTGCATTTAACATTGTAAGCACCCATTAGGGTGCTTATACAATGTTTAATCGCATCGCATTGTATGGCATATACAATGTCATACAATTTTAAAATTGTATGGCATTGTACAATATCGCGCGATATCGCGTCGCATCGCATACCATCGTATGCGATGCGATGGGCGCCGCCAAACTACACAAGTACCATTATTAATATAACACAATTGCAGCTGGTTGCTTAACCAATATAAAAGTATGTTGCTGCATAATATAGTTTGTTCATTCCTCACTATGGCAAGTCCTCTGTACTCCTCCCTATATGGAGATCCACGTTTTCACAGTTAACAGGCAAACTTGGCCTTTAAAAAAAAAAAAATGTTAAAGTCCCTTGCTCATTCTTCACTGATGGAGATCGTGGACTCCTCTGACCCCCAGGTTGTATAGTCAGTATGTGGCAGCCAACCGATTACCATACCGGAACGGTCTCCTTAAACAGCTTTCAGGATACATATGTTATTAAGTGTTGTGTACAAGAGTTTATTATTTTTTTTTTTTTTTTAATGGAGCTTGGTTTATATCTGCTTATATCTGCTTCAAGACTTTAGTAAGGGAAATCCTGATTCTTTATGTAAGGCAGGCACTGTTTACTGGTCCTTGGTATACAGTACTCCATGTGGTACTTTTAGCTAAAATTGAAGGTTGTACACATTTTTGGAGAGACCACGATAGTTGTGGTTATGCTTCATATATGGGGATTGTCTTGTGGCAGGTACCCGTGTACTGCAAGGCCTTTGTACACATACAAATGTGTCCCTACTAATCTTTGTCCCCTCGGTATCGCACCAGAGTGTTAGATACAGTGGTGCGCCATGTTGTAGGCTTTGTAGTGTATCTGTTCATCTGTAGTAAATTACACTTTCAATTGCAGAATATTTGCACCATTGTTAGTGTAAAGGTAACATGAACAAAAGATTTAATCAAAGTTGGTGTCTGTGCAGTAGACTTAACAATGTGGGTAAAAGTTGTTGTATATGTATGTAATAGATCATTATATTGTGCGTATGTGTGTGTGTGACATGAGTTTAGCAGCATTGTCAGTCTTCAGTATAGACCGCAATGTTGATTAGTCTTCGTACCCTGCTACTTTGGATGGTTTTTCTGACAATGTGTTTTCCCGTTTCTAAAAAAGTCGAAACTGCAGCGGCAGAAATTTTTCAATTGGCACGAATAAACACGTGGATCTGCTAGAAATCGCCCCCTTTTTTTCCCTGATGTGATAATTTTTCCGAAATCGGTACTTTATTTGATTAGGTCAAATATAAATTCAACCAAATTGGGGAACAGTGCACTAATTGGTTACTCCCCTTGCACTGAGAATTTAGAGCTCAGGTAATGATTTTTGTGTGATGTGAATAATCAAAGTTAGATAAACTTTTGTGACCTTCACATTAATGTAGAGTTACTTAATACTGCCATCTGCTGGCTGCATTGATGCATGTTTCTTTTACAGGAATACAAATGTTCCAGTGTTCTGTACATATTTATAATTTATATGGAATATTAGCTGTGTTAAGAAAAAAAAAGGCAATATAAAACTGCATCAAGGCAATTGCCGGTTTATCCTTTCCTTACATGTTTTTGAATATTCACATACTGTTAAATATTTATTATATGGAAGGCACCAAACATTTTTTTTAAATAGTCAATTAGAGCATACCCATGTATTTAACTACTTTGTCTTTCCCCCAGTGACTTTTCATCTGCACAGCAGTTAACTCATTATACAAATATCATTATTATTATTATTATTATTATTACTACAACCAGTTGTTTTAAATGTTTCAGGCACTGGGATGTGTGCTATATAAAAACAGGTTGAAGGCTTATAGTTCCAGTATGTTCCAGTACATCCTGGTTTTTACGAAGTACTCTGTCAACTCACATACATTATTGGTGCAGTCATGCCAAAACCCCCTCCAAAGTGTTTTGGTACCGTCACTCTCTGCTAGCATCGCTGTTTTTTTTTTGTACTGAAAATTCACCTAGGACAAGCTAGGAAACTGTGTACTGATTTATTGTGTGTGCAACTGAGTCTGTTAATCTGTGTACAATATGCTATGAAGCAGCAGCTGCTGTTTTTCTCAATGCCAAGTCCCATTTTGCTTTGTTCACATTTACATTTGCATATAGATAGTGTTGGATATGAAATTAATCAGTCTTGTGGCATATCCTAGTTGCATCATATTGCAACTAAAGACTTGCATGGGACCTGGTGGCTCATTTGCACTAAGCTTGATGTTTTGAGGCTAGAAGTATGAAGACACAGTTGAGACCCACTTACAGAAAGGTACGCTTCTTATAGGCTTTTGATCAGTCAGGTTCTCTATACATGCACCCTACATCTATGGATATTACGCAGCTTTAGAAGTAGCCATGTTTCAATCCATTTTCCCCCTTTTTTGTTTGGTTTTAGATGTTAAATTGACTGTGCAAGTAAATGAGAACGGACTAATAACGGAACCACAGAACAGCACTTTGAGCCCCACTGCCAGTGATCAGAAGGTATGACCTTGTTTTTATATTATGTGGTATTTTGGTGTAGTAAAATAGAACGTTCGTTTTGGTAGTATTTGTGTTTTTTGTCATGTTTGCTTTTGGCATATTTTTAGAACTTCCTTTTGATCCTACAGCACATTATGGGGTATATGCAATGCGGGCGGCGAGCTATATGGGAAGCAATGCCCACCATCAGAGTATTCAACGGCCTCCCCTTCACTCGTCGTTTCCACCTCGCCTGTTCCCTGAGGCAAGGTGGAAATGGCGAGTGCGGCCAGTGAAACTCTGGGGATCGTCACAAAATGCAATGGGCTCACTGTATTTGCGGAGAACCTCGATGTTTAAGGGAATCCTCGCCGACCTCTGATGGCAAGGATTTTTGCAAAACATTGAATATGGCGAGAATGGCTTTTCCTCACCAAAAAATGCAATCCTCGCCGTACAAACCTTCTCCGCCCGCACTGAATATACCTCCTATGTTGCTGTATCTTGCCGAATATTACATTATAACATATTGTGTTCCAAATAACTGGCTTTTCTAATGTGTTTAAAGGGGATTTGTGGTCTTGAATTTTTATGACCTATGACTTGTTTTATTCTGTAATGTTTTATAAATGATTGTTTTGGATAGAATTTTTTTTTTCTATTCGTTAATGCTAATTCTTGTACACCTGTAATTTATTTTGAAATCCACCAAATCATAAGCTAAAATGTAGCCCCTGTCATTGCTTTCATGTCAGGCTTTTCATGTGTATGACATTATGTTATTGATGGGTTTAAGCTGCTTGCAATATCCGATTTCCATCCTTAAAGTGCATCTTCTACCTACATACAGTATTCTAAATCTAGATTCCAGATGCTGGATAAATAACTAGTGGCATGTGCATTATAATATTGTCTGCCTACTCCTAGTGCTTCGTAGTCTCTAGTAAGTTGGTCGTTTTTCTACTGACACAAATATTTCTTGGGGCCTCAGCACGACTGTCTTCACTGTGTGTAGGTGATGGGTGCACTTTAAAACGCTCAGTGAATGAAACAAAGTTGCCTGCTGACTGCAAATGGAACATTGCAAACCCCCAAATCTCCTCCCACCCCCCTTTCAATTCTCCAAGCATGCATCGCTATGGCTGAGGCAAGCGGCTATTGATCTAAATCCACAACTTTTGAGAATTGTTTTGTAGAGCCGTCTAGGCCATTACCAGCAGCAGGCAAAGGTCTATAGCTAATTTATTTCTGGAGATCTACAATTTGTTACATTGTTGGGAACACACCTGAGATGTATGTTTTTGTTCTTCTGTTTATTGGGCAGTCGGAGGAAGATTTAGTGTAAAGGTGACATGCTTATGGCAATTTGAAGTGACACTATTGTCTGTTATATATATCCCTGGATACAATTGCTAGTTCTGGACCGATCTCTTTTCTGTCTTTGTCTTTCCCTTTCTGTCTCTAACCACTTCTCATTATTCCTCCTCCTGTGACCTTGTTCCTTCTATCTGAGATGACTGGCTTTTTTTGTTATACTTTTGCTGATTTCTCATCTCTCTATTGATTTTCCTTTCCATTTCCCCTGCTATCCTACTTGCTTCCTTTTTTTGTGTGCGATTGTGTATTTGCGCCTGCTTGTGTGTGTGTGTCTTTCCATCCCGCCAGCCCCTTCTCACCTTTGTCACTCCCATCTTGCCCCTTGCTGGACCAGTAGGTCCCTCCATGTGGCGTCAGAGCTTGCGCAAAACCGGCATCGTTCTGGTGCCCCAGAGAGGCCAAAAGGCTGCGGTGAGCATCATTTGTCTTGTTTGTAGTGTTTGCCAGTGTGTTTTTCATTTTGTGTTTTCGTATTGATTCTTTTATCCCCCTCCCCTGCCCCCAAGCATTTCTTTCCTCTATTTTACTCTTCGATAAAACAATTAAAATCCCAACTGCTGCCATAGTATAGTTTGTAATTGCATGTAACGGAAAGTTAATGGACCTGCCATCCTTTACTATAGATCAGTGGTTCTCAACCTCTGTCCCCCCCCCCCCCCCCCCCCCCCCCCAAACAGTGCCACGTTTACCAGGTCACCCGGCAGGTGCGCTCATTATTCACTGACACATTTATTTTAAAAGATCACAGGTGGAGCTAATTATTTCACCTGTGATTCCGTGTGGACACCTGGAAAACATGAGGACCGAGGTTGAGAAACACAGGTATAGATGATAGGTAATGTCTAGGTCGACCGCTAATGGTTGACACCTAAAAATGGTTGACATACTCTAGGCTGACAGTAACAAAAGGTTGGCACAAGGTGATGATCAAGATAAGGAAGTGAAAATTTAAATTATAGCAGTTTATATTTTTAATATAATAATAATGATCACAAAAAAAGTCATAAGATGCTTAGACATTATAAAATCAACATAGGGGCATTGTGGGCGTAAGGGGAGTATAATTATAATCGTTGATAACGGATTGGCCTGTTTGGTTTTGGTTGAATCTGTAACGCAAATGTCTAAAGGTATAAAGTCTGCACACCATAAATGTGTCAAGCTTACAGATATCCTTATTGTATGCTGCACAACGCAGAAGAAAAGACTCTTCAAGGAGGCTTCATTCTTATTTCTGAAAAGGTTGACCTGAGTTTTTCACGTATTTGTGTCTCTAGACATGGGCACCGTATAAGTTTGCTCGTCATGCTTTGGGTATGGTTAGCATTAACTCTATATAATCTAACTCTATGCCTACTTGGATGGTAAAGTATGAACCAAGTTGGTAAACAAAAAGAATGTTGATCCTTTCGGTGTCGTTCATGCCGACATTTAGCTTGTGCTGACCATTTTTAGGTGTTGACCTACTCACGGTCTATTTAATCTTTGTTGACCCAGGGACCGGATACCCTTCAGAGGTGCAAACTTTTATTTTGCAGTTTGCACAGAAACTGCCACAGCACACCCAGTCGTAATCCAATGTTGTAGAACAATATTATGGGTTCCGGCAGCCTAATCTGAATAGTACAGTGACTGGAGTGAACCATCTGTTTTAAGCTTGTAGTTAGTCCGAGTTGCAGCGGTTTATAGCATTACACGTCCTTATTGGAAACATTTTGGTTTATTTTTGTTTGCATTTACGCCAAGTCACTTTTTGCAATCTACCTCTTTTCAGTTTGAACATTGATTTTTTTTTTTTTTAATGTGAAATTCTCCCTTTTATTTGTAAAATTAAGATGCAAGCTTTTTTTAGGTGAGGGAACATTCTGCGATTAAGCATATTTTGCATTGACATATATAATCGTAATTGGCATGTTAAAACAATATAAGGTATATCTGCATAATTTTGCCTTGCATATACAGCACTAGAAACTATTTTGCAACGTTTTATAATGTTACAGAATGCTCCTTCATTAAGAACAGTTTGCATTTTAAATGTGTTTTCTTGAAGTAGTACTATATGTTCCAGCTGCCCCATACAGCAGACTTGTGTGTATGAGTGCCGTTTGTGTGTTATAGCAGTCTTATTGCATCTGTACATTTCAGTTTCTGTCACTACCTCTCACATCTGTTCTGTGCACCTTCTGTAGTGCACGGATGTTTTGTCTGGTAAATTTACTTTGTGGTACCAATAAAATACTTCTGTCATCTTAATGGGTCGCTCTAGGTTTTTACATCTTGGTTTTGATCACTTCCTCTGCTCCTCACTTACGGTTCCTTTGCGCATATGAACTGGGAACATGCATGAATACCAGTGCCTGATTTTAAAATTGCTTTCTTTTTTTAAAGCAATGCATTTATCACTTTCCTATTTATTTTATAGTGTTAAAGAATGCTCATAGATTAGGAAGCACCGGGGGGCGGCAATGGTGGACTTAAATATCCAGTGCATTATCCCCTTTGATCATGTACTTCATCCTGTGGGCCAGTTTTTTACATATGTGTCATAAGTGATTGCAGAGTCGGATCTATCCAGCAGAAACCCCGGTACATTACATGCCCTTTTCCATGTCTGTAGTTCACTGGGGCACCCAGCAGCATCACAGAAAAATGTCAGCTTTCCCTCTTCAACTTGAGAGCAGGCTTACGGAAAACTGGCAGCTTCGGGGCTTTACAAGATGCCAAAATAGAGGACAATAGCGTCAAAGAGCCTGGAATCAAGCGTTCTGCTTCCAGCCCTCGTTTGGACACCCAAGAGAGGGTGAGCAGTTCGTTCATTTCATTTTGTTTCCTGAAAACAGGAGGGGGGGAAGGAATCTTGTCTTTTGGAGTTCTCCTAAAACGATTTTGTAGTTTTTGTAGAGGATGGTTGTCCATTTTGGTATTTTGTAAAGGCAACAAGATGTTTGCTATAAGATGGTATGAGGTTATCGAGTATTAAAAATCCGATGGTATGTAAGCTCTGGTGGGCAGTGCCCCATGGCAAAACGGACCTTTGCACTTTGTTTTGCGGCGCTTAAATGAATAATTTCCCTAAATGGAGTGGTAGGTACATGACTTGAAAATAATCCTCCTATCGCTGCTTGCAGTGGCCATTTCCAGTAAGGATGTGTTTTGGAATGACCATAAACAAAGAACATGCTCAGTCCTTTTAGTGAGATCTTCTCACATCAGTAATGCCAAGACATGTAATGGGACTAAAGAGGTATTTACAGACTGAAGGAATTGTAAAACAATTGTATAACAATTTACAGAACATATTAATGATAAAAATGTTATGAATAAAATTCCTAATCACTCGGCTTCATTGTTTAAACATAGCTCTGTAATGACGTGAATATATGAATATTGTAGATAGATATTATATAAATATAGAGAGAGGGGTTTGTTTTGTATGCATGGGCATACCCATCATAGCATGCTACAACTGGCAATCACTACATCCATTGCTATGGCCATGCCTGACGCAACAGGGCAGCCTACATCTGTATATACCTCCTTTCAATTTGCAACAGCTCTGTATAACCCTACTACAGAATTCCTAATGCTGGGTGCGCACTATGCCAAGTTCATTTTATCGTTGACTATTTCCCTTGAGCCCCAACAATATAGTGCATACACATTGAAAGATTTAACAAGCGATGAAGATAATGATATATTGTCTGATTTGCCAGTGGTCATCTAATTTTATGAAAATATTGTTCGTCATTCTCGTCCACACTGCGTACATACTGAACGATAGCGGATAACATTTTTGCTCTATACTACAAAACAAAAAATACCTTTGAAGCTAGATTCTAGATGGTTTAAATGCTTTTATTGTAAGTCGTCATAAATGCAGTGTCCTTTTCTGATGTATTGGACAGTATTGATTACACAGTTGTTCTCCATTTAGCCGTCTCCAAAACCAGACATTTGGGCAATAATGGAGAACTGGAAGAGGCAAGTAGCTGGAGCCGCAGTGAGCAGCAGTACCGCTGCATTAAGCAGACCCTTTTGCAGTCAGCAGGAAGGAAGCTCTGCAGTGGTAGGGGCTATATGAATAGCTAGTATTATAGTGTAGTAGTTTTAGTAGTTGTATGTGTGGCAACATATTGAAAATGAAGCCGGCTTTTAGAATAATAAATCTGTGTGCTGTAGTTGATGTTGTGAACTGTTCTACCCCTAATACCAGAAGCTCCGCTCCCTACCTTCCCTCACCAGTTTATTGGTTGCCTGCAAAGTGGAGCCAGCACTTGCATGAATTTTTCTGTTATGATGTCTATCCATTCACAAAGAACTTATTCCAACCTCTTTTGGTGCAATAACCAGATTGATTTCAGGCCCATTCTAAACTTAAAACAGTAGACTGTCCATTTTAGTGATTTGGTTAAAAGTAAAAGATCACTGTTAAACCGTATGGTTAAGGGGAATACATGGTGTTTCTAAAAAGCACAGAGAATTACTTCTAATATGGTAGGGAAACCAGAGTCTTCAAAGATTTGCCATCATAGCTCCGCACTTTCAATGTAAAACCCTTTCTTTTGGCTTGTCCCCAGTTCCATGTGTATTCACAAAACTTATGTCAATAATTGCATTGGGCTCAGAACCAAGGGGATAAAGATTATCCCATACCAAGGCGGTCTGTTGATAAAGGTAAATCCAATGGGATTAACTATTATATTCATGGGTCAGGGAGAACATAGATTTCCTTGCGGAACATGGATGAAGTCTTTACCTACTGAAATCTGTGTTCCAGGGACTGATTTTCCCTTGGACTCTCATTGCATTTGGTCCAAATGCTGCAGGAGAAAGTTCTTTGGGCGGTATTCAATGAGATGAATCGTTTGTCACAGCGATTCTGTTTTTTCATTCGCCTGCCAATCGCCGGTTTTTTGCTGTCAATCGCCATGCATGGGGATTCGTGGGGAGTCGCCGAGTCACCCTATTCAACGTGGCTGAGAATCGCCGGCCCTAACGGCGATTCTCAGCCAACCCTGCGTTTCCCAAAGCAGCGTCAGTAATGTCGTCAGTGTTTAAAAAAAAGCAGTGAAATGCAATAGAAATGCAAATTACCCTGAATAAACGCATTCCAATACAGCAGACGCCAAAATCGGGGTAATCTGCACAAAGGGCAAACGAAGGAGTGAGGTGGGGAGGAGAATCATGGGTAAGTGAGGTGCACCATGGGTAAGAACAGTGCTTTGTGGGAGAAAAAAAAAATACCTCAAAAAATTAAATATATATTTGTATAGCACTTCTACGACCATCACATCACACAAGGGCAGCAAATAATAATACATTACACTTGCACAGTTAAATAGAACACTTAAAACCAATTATTTGACATGTTCCTATCAAAGTTCACCAGAAAAAAATGACGAGGGACACTCGGTGAGGAACGGCGATATGTAACAAGAAAAAGGAATCGCCAACTTCACATTGAATACACTTTTGGCGATTCCCCTCGACTACCGTCGATTCCCCATGCAAAATCCTATAGACTAAAAACGGCGATTTTTAGAGAATTACATTTGGCGATTGGTGCTTCATTCACCGGTCCTCAACGGCGATTATAGGTCATTGAATAGGGTGATTCGCTTATACAGCTCATAAAATCGCCGGCACACATGAAAAAAACACAGAATCGCCATAAAACTTGGCGATTCTGGCTCATTGAATACCGCCCTTAGTCTCTCTCTCTTGGAATTCTCAGAAAAAGTGGGTAGCAATAATATTTTTGCATGAGGTTTACCGTGGTATCCAGATATGGCTGCGTGCAAAAAAAAAAAATTGGCTTTTGTGGCACAGCCAAGCAGTTACAATGGCAAATTGGCCCCTTCTCATTCAACTGACCTTTATATGAGAGAGTACTCACATTCTGCATTGGCAGAGAAGAATATTCTTGCCATTCCAGTAGTCTACATCCCAGGTCTCTGCACCCAGAGGTCTGTCCTCAGTTGTGGACTGATGGGTTCACCCTTGGATAGACAGGTCATCTTATCTAAATGTCCACCAGAAATTTTGGGCCAAGTCTAAGATCCCCATGGTGCATCTCATAGATGCTTTGGTATTCAATCTGAGATATATCTTCCTTTCTCTATCAACGTGTTACAAAAAAAAATAATCTTTGTAGCTTTTGAATTGGACAAGGATGGCTTTGTATGCAGCTTCACTGTCCATGCTGAAGGAACCACCTTGGCAGTCTCTTCTAGATTTTCTCATGCAGTGTCCTCAAGTAATTATCAGAGTCTGGAAAATTGTTTACATTACTTGTTTTTATTTTTTATTTAAATTGAAGGTGGCTTGTTTATGGTCTTTCCTTCTGGATATCTTGAATAATGGTTTTCATTCTTTGAATATTAAAGTGTCTGCCCTTTCAGTATTTATTTTTTTAAATGAAATTTGCATCAGTTCCTGAGGTGCAAACTTTGCCAAGAGAAGGGGAGCAGTTAGTTATATTCACGGCTCTAAAGTATTTATGGACCAGTATCTGCTAGGTCACCTCTGTCATTCTCCAGGCCTACAGAGCAGCAGATCATTCTGTTGCAGAAGATGGGCAATTAGAGTTGCAGCTGCTTGGTCTTCCATTCCGCCCTCCCCGTTGGAAGGAATAGAGAACAGGATTGCTGTTCTTACTGTTGAATACTTTTCTTTGATTTACACGAAGGGCATTGTATGACCTCACTTGTGGTTTTGTGTAATACTTGTTTTGCTTTGTATAATTGTATTTTCGAGGTTTACAGTTTCTGTATCGGTTGATAAGTTAAGACAGTATTTTCTTCTAATGTATTACTCTTCCTAATTAGGTGTAAGTTAAATACTGATTTGTGGCTAGCATTAGGGTATAGAGGGGAAGTTAAAGCAGCTGGGTATTTTTTTATATATATTAAAGTACCCATGATCCTTCTACAAAACATGGCCTACACGGAAATTGGAGGAAAGGATGCAACAACAAGTACACACCTTCTGTTTATTTATAAAATTGGAAAAATGCCTTGAAGGCAAACATGAACATATTGGGGTATTCTGGTTGATTTGCTCGGATGGGAATTTGCATCCTTGCAAGTGAACCTTGATGTAAAACATCCATTCGCAGCCAGTGCGAATGTACGCACCTTGCGAATGGTGGCACGCTGGCCCACCATTTGCAGGGTGCGTACATTCGCACTGGTTGCGAATGCATGTTTTACATACAGATGGGGCAGGTCCCATCTTGGCTACCTATGGCGAGAGTTTCGCCAGCTCGCCATGGCGCCCGCCATCGCAATACATTTTAAATGCTTGGCGATTCGCCGTGGCGTCTCCGGATGAGTGCAATACCAGTGATCATCCACCAGATGTCACTTTTGAAAACCCGTGGATTACCGCTGCAGGAGATGGTGTAGTGCATGGGTCTTCAACCTGTGGCCCTCCAGATGTTGTGAAACTACATGTTCCAACATGCATTGCCACATTTTTTCCTATAAGAGCATGCCAAAACTGTCAGGGCATGCTGGGACATGTAGTTGCACAACATCTGGAGGGCCACAGGTTGAAGACCTGTGGTGTAGTGTAATGTCCTGGAATGTACAGTATTTCAGGTCAATTCAACCCCCTCCTCCCCTGGGGGGAGGGGAGGAGGCGGTTGACCTCAGCTGCATACAGCGAAACCCATTGGCGAAACCCGAGTCCCGACAGCGTCTGAGACGGTCCTTTAAAGAATTAGCGCAGTAGTGTGCTGTACTGTATTTAAGGTCAAGTCAACCCCCTCCTCCCCTGGAAAGGGAGGAGGCGATTGACATACACATTATGCACAGTACCAACAGTTCAAAATATTCAGCATCGGCTACGTGAACGTGAAGGTAAATGCATGTATACTGTAGGATCATGACACTACAGTACACGGCCCTTTTGCGCGCTTCGATGTTCACGAGCGACTCATTTGCACGAGCGTCTCATTTCCTATGAGCAGCTCATCACGCACGAGCGTCTCATACTGTAAGCGCGCTCCGTACGGCGAATGGCGGGTTTCCATTGGCACATTGCAGTATAGCACTCCGACTCTAGCTTGATGGAGCATTAGCCACCCAGTGGTGGCGGATTGTATTGCATGGCGTGAACCCACGCCCCTTGGCGCACGCCGGCGCAAGAAGAATTTCGGAGCGCCAGAACCTCCGCCATGGCGGCCTGGCGGCAAGGATGGGACCTGCCCTATCTGTACACATCCATTCGCAGCCTGCGGGGTAACACCCACATCATTCGATGGTCGCCGACCATTGAATGATGTGGAACATGCACGCATGTCTACTGTTGCTCAGAGCAACCTTAGATCTGCTTGCACATTCGGAGGAAACCCGCGTCATTGGCCCATTAGCATGAGAACGCCCAACGTTCGCATGGGAATGCCCTTGAAACACTGGGCGTTTCCATATGCGCGCCCTCCATTCGCCGTGGCCGCATTCACCCAGAACATGCGCAGAAATGCACATGTGCAAATCAAAAACATCGACCCCAGGCGAATGTACATGGACATGCGAACGGACCAGAATAAGGTCCCTAATGTGTCAAATACTTTAGAAACCTATATTGATTGTCTTTTATTGGATGTGTTGGTTGGAATTGATTACACAGTTCTCTATTTAGCCATCTCTGAAACCAGACATTTGGGCAATTATGGAGAAGTGGAAGAGAAATGTAGCTGGAGCCGCAGTGAGCAGCAATTCCGCTGCAGTAAGCAGACCCTTTTGCAGTCAGCAAGAACCAGTGGTAGGGGCTATACAGATAGCTAGTATTAGTTGTTGATATTAGTGTAGTGGTATTAGTAGTTACCTGTGTGACAGCATATTTAGATTGGTAAACCTATTTGTGTTGCTGTAGTTGATGGACTGTTATTGTACCCTTATTCACAGAAGTGCTCTGTCCTTTCCCTACTTTTCCCATCACCAGAGTACCTGTTGCGTACAGAGTGGAGGCAGCCTTTTTGTAGTATAAATCAATATTTTTGAGTGTATGCATTCACAGGACTGCCTCCTACAATAACTCAATGTACAGATTGATGACTGGTTAAGTAGGCCAGTGCGGATGTATTTTTGGTCAACTCCTACAAAAAAAAAAACTTCATATATTCATTCATATTTTAGGAATTTATTGGCCCATACACTCTATATTACCCCTTTCATATTGAAAATGGTGGGCCACACCCAGGATTTGGACATGGGCACGTCATGAGAGCGACCAGGCATTTGCAAGGTTCAACTTCCCACAATAACCCGCCATTCGCCGGGTTGCTGACATCAGTCCATGGTGGAGCAGCGGTGCGCCATCAGGGGGCAGTGGAGGAGGCAGCGCTTGGAACTGATGCGGTCTTCATGTGCTACCACCTCCATAGTGTGAACAGGACCCAGGGCACTGCACCCAGATTACACATTCATACTGCTTGCACTGCAACCTGGGTCCAACCTGGGATTAAACCTTCTTTTAACCTGGGTTGAAATTCTTGGTTGCTGAATTTAGGACATTTGAAAGGGCCCTTTCCTATTCCTCTCCCCACTATTTCCTGCTTCTTTCTACATTTTTTCCTTTCCCTTTCCAATCTACCCAGGATGCTCTAATGAAACAGATTTTTCATCTCTCCCTCCTTTTTCCTGTAATTTATTTTTACCCAGATTTTAGGAAGAAATATGTTAATTTCTACTTCATCGACCAAGGGACACTGCAGGCTTCTAACAATGGGGATAGAGTGGTGGACAGATAGGAGTAGGCACTTTAAATCTTTTACACTGGTTGGCCTGGGACCAGTTTACCACCGCAAGCAGTGCGTCTCCTTTGATCCGGCGTCCGATGCACTCATCGGGGACCTGACGCAGTTGCCTTGCCAGGGGTCCTGAGGCATACCGCCAGAAACACTGGGGCGCTGGATGGAGGAAAGGGCACATAGCACCGTGTGGCTTACTGGACAGTGACACACTGGCCTGTAAGGGGGCAGGGCAGCGCAAGGCTGCTTACAGTTCCATAGGAACATGGGGACAGCTCCCGGCACAAGTGAGTGCACGTTCCTCAGCATGCACTGTGAATACATAGTGTTTGGCGCGTGCGGGCTCCTTTGCATAGGCGGAGCTAGGTCCCGGCAGGCTGCCTCTCCTGGTGGGGCGTTCCTTACTAAGAAATGCCGTTTTACCCACACTGCTGCCTCCCTAGAGACTCCTGCTTGTTCTAGGATCCCAGCTGCCTGCTCTCTCAGCACTGCCTTCCCCTTATAATGGGTCCTGTAAGTTGTTCCTTTGTGGGTGGAGTGTTACTTAATTTGTGGGTTTTCAATTTGGGGTCAGTTGCTCCCTATATCTCTATGTGCCTGCTGTGTGTACTGTATATGCTATGTAAATCTCTGTATAGATTTATCTAGTCACAACCTGTGAAGGGAGTTACATTGTGCTAGTCCTGCTATAAGGCTGCTAATGTCCCTTCAGCTCCTGCCCCAAGTAATTCTACTGCTGGGGAAGTCTTTAACTCAGTTATGTTGGATCTGGCCGTGGAGCTGGCAGCGTCACACAGGGACAGGGAGTTTTTACATGCTCAGATTGCCTCATTGGTCACAGAGCCTGCATGGGTAACTGCCTTAGTTAAGGCTCTGTCGATGCAGATTCCCTCCATGAGGAGCATACATTTCATGCTGACTGACATGGAACCGCCGCCAGTAGAGGTAGCGGAACTTAAACAGGAAGAGCCATTTCAGGGTGTTGATGCACTTAAAACAGTTAGATCAACCCTTAACATGGTAGAGGTGGAGCCTCCAAAGCAGGTTTCTTTTTTTGGAAAATGCCACAGGCAGGCCATTTGTTTTCCTAGTTCTCCTGAACTAGAACGGTCACTGTTAATGGCTTGGAAAACACCAGATACAAAGGATTAGCTTGCCAGGCGGTTTAAGATCTTATACCCGTTTTCCCCTGAGGATAGACTCAAATGGGAATTGCCGCCGCCAGCAGACGCGTCTGCTCTCCATCAATGTCATAGAGTTATGGGCAATTTGTCTTGCTCTGCTGCAAGCAGACCATTTGCTCAGAGGCAAGGCAATCAAAATGCAATCGGACAACCCAACAGCAGTTGTGTATATCAATCGCCAATGAGGCACTCGAAATCGAGGAGCCGTGTGAGAGGTTCGGCCGATTCTTCACTGGGCAGAATGTTATGTAACACACCTTCAGAATCGTTAGATTTGACTCTGGTACTCTTTCCTCAAATCAGACACTTCTGAATTTTAAGATGTCGTTAACTTGCATTTCTTAACTTGGAAGACGGTGCTCTTAATAGCAATGGCATAGGCAAGATGTGTGTCCGATCTCAGTCATGCCAGTCTCCTTACCTAGTGTTCCATGCTGATAGGGCAGAGTTACGCATCCACCCAGGTTATTTTCCAAAAGTCGTCTCGTCCTTTCATATAAACCAGCCTATTGTGGTTCCAGTCCTCGCAGGTTTAGGTTTTAATGGATGTGGTTCATGCCCTATGAATCTATGTAGAGCGCACAGTCAGTGAGAAAATCGCTTTTCATACTCTATAATGCAGCCAATTGAGGTTGGCGGCCACAAAATAACCTCTGACTAGGTGGATTTGTCTTACCATTAATGGTGCTTATCAAGCTTCTTCTCAAAGATGATTTCAGCCCATTCAACCTGGTCGGTTAGCTTGTCTTGGGTTGTTGCTAAGGGAGTGTCCTTGCCACAAGTGTGCAGGGGCACTACTTGGAAGGGTCACAATACCTTTTACAAAATTTTACAGGTCTGATACTTTTGGTCATGGGTCTTCAAACTGTGGCCCTCCAGATGTTGTGAAACTACAAATCCCAGCATGCCTTGCCACAGTTTTAACACTCCCTTATAGCAAAACTGGCAAGACATGCTGGGATTTGTACTTTCACAACATCTGGAGGGCCACAGTTTGAAGACCCATGCTTTTGGTGCATCGGCTTCTAAGTATGGATGCACAGTGTTGCAGGGCTCCCAGCACTTTCCTTCCCACTGGGTTATCTTTGGGACATCCCCATTGTAAGCAGCCTGCAGTGTCCGCTGGTGGACGAAGGAGGAAAGAGGAATTTGGTACCTACCAGTAATTCGATTTCAGAGGGGACACTGCACGCCCTCCCAGTGCTGTGTCGCCCAGCCTGATTGGGTGGCTGTGTGTGTGCCTATAGATTCCCTGTTCTCTTTGACTCTTGGACACAGTTTTCTAAGACTGAGGTCTGGAGGGGATAGAGGGGGAGGAGCCATCCAGTGTAAAACAGTTAAAGTTCTGACTCCTATCTGTCCACCACTCTATCCCTTGTGTAAGTAGCCTACATGTTCCCTGTGGATTTGGAGAAATTCCTCTTATTGCTTTGTAATATTATTTTTTTAAATAAATTAACGGCTTATATTTTTACATGCTATTGATAAGTGGTACACTAAATTATGTTGTTCAATCTATTCAGACACTATTGCTTATTCAACAACTGCAAATTATAGACATTCTTTTTATTATCGAGAGGTATTTTTATACTTTGATACATGCTGAAACTTTACAATACTTCAGAATGTATTGTAACATGTTCAGTTTGGCCAGTTGATTGATATATTGAGGATTTTTGGGACTGCAAAATCTTCTCTTTCAAATCATTTTTCTTATGTTATACACTCATTTTGAGTTTCACACAAGAAAACTAAACACCATGCTCATTATGAGGCTAAAGTAGACAGTACAATCTCTTTAAATATTGTGTGAGATGACAATACTGAGTCTAGCATGATTTCCATGAAATATTGTAATTTTTTGGTATGCCTTCTAAATGGCTTTTTTGTCTATTATAGAGGTTTGTGTTCAGATTCTGGGGACAGTTTTTAATACACTGACTTTATTTATTTCTTCTTCCTCTCCCTTAGAATAAGGAGCCATGTTTGGCTCGTGTTCTGCCAATTCCAAGCAGAAGGATTTCAAGCCTGTCAGAGGTGGATCCTCCGGAAGATACTAAGACAGAGTGAGTGTTAGCGGTTGCCAGTCTCTTCTTCATATGTGTGAACCCACAGAGCACTCCACTTTTTATTTCCAGCCTTATTTGTTTGTAGGATTTCTCAAATTTACTCACAAACCATTTCTATTTTCAAGCTGTACTAACCTCTAAATTCATGTTCATTTCTGAAAATGGATTGTAAAGTCTCAAATAATGGGGTATTCTAACAATCCCTTTTTAAGAAAAAAAAAATACAATGTCTACTTCGCTCATCTCAATAGAGACATAGAAGGTGGACTACAGATGAGACTTGATATGGTTCCCACCACACAATTGCACACAAACACGTCCAGCATGACTGCCACCTCCTCCACTTCGTCTTCCACCACAAGCTCCAGTCCTGACCCCAAAGATAAGCGAAGGTAAGACACCTCTCACCTGCATGCCCACCTACTTCTCCCCCAACCTCCTCCTGCAGTATTAGGTCAGTTGTCCTGAACACAAGCTAAGTAGGATACTGTACTGTAGATTTAAGGGTCTTTTATCTGTAGTGTTTGTCCAATAAATCTATAATCTGTACTATCCACCCGATGACACATTTGTCTACTTGGCCTTCTATATACAATTTCCAGCTTTGCTCTATGTAACTCTGAGTGCCAATGTTTCTGTGAGAGATGTGCAAAATATCTGCTAATATGCGCGATATTTAACTAAACTTCAATTAATTGACTTGAGATCATTTATTGGCAATAACTAAAGTGATTCATATTCCTTGACTACGGACTTTTTAGCAGATATTTTGCACGTCTCTGCAACATTACCACTCAAAGGGATAATAAAAATTGTACAATATATTTATTTTTTCCCTTGGATGCTTGTTTATTAAGAATCTGTGAGTCTAGATCACAGGCTCGCAATTTAATACTGACGGCGTAATGGGTGCATAGATCTAATAAGCAAATAAGACTTCTTCTTTCAAACAATGTTGTGCTCACCCACTTTCATCATGGGGGGACACATCTGCCCTCCTGGTTGGACAAGCTAGCACTACGGGACTGATTTTTAGCTTTTGTGAAATATATGCTTTTTTTGGGTACTATATTGGCAAAGTCTGTTCTGCTATTATAGTAAATATTAGCTTTGCATGTTAAAGATGTTTTACTAGATAAAAGGAACAGTTAATTTCTCCAGCGTGGTTTTGTTTTTGTGGTCATTTATGTGCAGTAGCCTGGCTCTTATGCCTCAGGCTGTATTTTCACCTTCCCTGGTGTTTAAAGTCCTGACATCTGTTTAAAGTAGAATTTAACTATTGGTTCATGGATAATTTTTTGACCGTTATTTAGAAAATGAACTGACTGTAATGCATGCTGGTTCATTCTGTGAGGGTGTGGTAGAAAATTGATATGCTTACTCCATTTAATACATCTTGTGGGAATTTAATGGTTGACTAATCATTCAGCATCATCGTGGTGAGATAATGTGAACTTATTAACCCTGAAATAGACAAACTTTATATTGGTATTTACTTTGCTAATGCTACTGTAAATAGGTCCTATCAGACGCCAGTTCGTGACGAAGAATCAGAGTCTCAGAGAAAAGCTCGCTCACGACTTATGAGGCAGTCAAGGAGATCGACTCAGGTAGGATGTTGTTCCTAACAACGATCCCTTAGAACTCTAAGTTGTTGAATCCGGAGTCCATGTTTCTTCTAGGTAGCTCCTTAAATATTTTGTTGTCTGTTTAGGGTGTCACACTCACTGATCTCAAGGAAGCAGAGAAGACACTGGGGAAGCCTGTGGATACTGCTCAGCCTGCTGAGCAAAAAGACGACGTGCAAGAACGAGCGGACAAGGAGCAGCCTGCACAAAACACGGTCCGTGTATAAATCCATAACCCCCTTCTGATATTTGTTAATTTGAAGTTGCTCAGTGCATGGTTCACAATGTCTCAGTTGTATTCTCTTCACTGGTGCCTTGGACAACTGCGAGTGGCAACAGAACCCTTACAGTGTGGTGTTCTGCGGCATGCCAAATTCTTGTTAGCCCTGTCAATTGGCAAATAGTGAAAACTAGCCTATTACCAAGGTGATAACCAGTTCAGCCTACTACCTCGCTTAATACTTCATGTACCCATAAAGAAGTAAATCGCGTTGATCGGGTCCATCGCGGGCCATTATAATCGGCAGCGACGCGACTGACGCGATCATCCCGATTTTTCCCATAGAGAATAATGTTAAATTACTTTTTAAAGTTAAAATCTGGTTGATCAACCCGATTTTACATAGGGAACAATGGGAAATGGGCCAATATGGCCAACTTCTCATTGTATAGGGTTAGAAAGTATGGTTAACACCACCCCACTATTGACGCCAACCTGAAGCATGGCGAGCGGCGGCGGTATGCGTCCTCCGACCTTTTCATACCCTCACTATCCACGTCGGTGTGGAGTTGATTTTATATAGTGCCCGAAGCGTGGCGAGCGCATGCGTATACCTGTGAAGTTATGCGCATCCCCTCGCGGGGCTCGCTGCGCTCGCCACACTATATAACATCAACTCCACGCCCACGTGGATAGTGGGGGTATGAAAAGGTCGGAGGACGCGTACCGCCACGCTTCGGGTTGGCGTCAATAGTGGGGTGGCATTAACAATGGGGGGCCATTTCAACCATATGGGGGGTTTGCTATTGAAATGGGGAGTTTTGGGGCTTTTTACATTGAAATCAATGTAAAATCGGGTCTCAGGGACCATTTTACATTGATTCCAACGTAACAATCGGGTCGGTCGCATCGCATGCGATTTGGTTGGCATGCGATGCGATCAACGCGATTTTTCCGACCCGATCAATACAATCAAAATCGGTGGCGCCGTGCTAGGAAACAAGTACCCAGCGGCATGCTGTAGCAGATGGATTGTGTCAAAATTCTACAAACCAATACAAAACAAGAACTCTACAAGGTATTGCATGCCTCCCTCACATGCAGTACACTGCCAACTGCCTGCCAGGAAGCCGCCGGGTTCATGGGTGGTAGGATTCCCTACGATACATCGTATGTGCTCCTTTTGCATACTATGTATCATATGCGATCTCAGCAAGGACTACGGGGTCACAAATCCTTAAGGTGCCCATACACTGCCCGCGACGTTTCGCAGCATTGTACGGACACCCGATGGACTGCAAGCCGCCGGGACCTTCCAGCAGCAGGGACACATGCGATCCGTTGTGATGGATCGCATGCGTCACTGCTTAGCGCCCGTCCCAGAACGGGTGGTCGGACGGCCAGCCGGTCCGACCACCTAGTCGGGTCCGATGCGCACGGGACCGCGCATCGGACCCGACTACATGTCAGGGAGAGTCGATTTGGTCCGATTTAACGGGCCGATTGGTCGCAATCGGCCGAAATCGGACCAAATCGCCTTGATGTATGCCCAGCTTTAGTGCAGCACTGGTGATCTCAGACTCAGATCTGATGCGCGGTCCTGGAATTGGAGGTTAGACACACATTTTACACTTTTCACCCGATTTTTGTTATATACGCACTGGATTTGAAACCATTTGTGCGTGAAAACGACTTTTTTCCCTTGCCCCCTCATTTTCTTTCCTGTCTTTAAATGACATCCTATGAAGTGCATTTTATTATGCATCTCCTACAGAGTATTCTGGTGACTTTCTATGCAAAGGAATGTATTCATTATAGCTACTATATAAGCTATAAGATGATAAGGTGTCATTTGCTCCAAAAATGATTGTCCTGATTTAAGCCATGGTATCATTGTTGCCATATGGAAAGATTTTAATTGCGCTTGAAGGTGAAGAATGTCCATGTGGTTGAAAAGCGTCTCGAATGTACGCTTAAATTCTTAATGAACAGGGATGTACTAATATGCATTTTGGAGGAATAGTTCCATATTCTTCCTCAGAGAAAAGGCAGCTAACGGTATAGTTAACTATTTCCCTTAAACTCCCCAGATCTACAGAGTGAACGATATTGAGCTTCCACACTGTCAGTTTGAAAGTAAACTCATTGGGCGATATTCAATGAGAATACCTGCGAGGTGCAGCGAATCCTTTTTAGGATTCGCTGCACATTCGCCACGTTCCGGAGCCGGCGGGCTCCGGTATTCAACGTGTCAGGGGCTCGCTGCCCCTACTGGCGAATATGAGCTCCTGCGGCGATTGCCGCAGGGAGCCTGAGGACGGTGCCTGGCAGAGAGATGGAAGTCTCTCTGCCTGCCCCAGAACTTTGTGGGGGGTAGGTGGGCTCCCCGGGTGCCAGGTAGCACAGGCTGCCCCCCGGGGGTGCCAGCAGGGGACGTATATTCACTATACCCGATCGTAACGATCGGGTGCAGTGAATATATGAATATGTAATGAGCGGCTCGGCTCCGGCGCCCCCTGCTGGCTGCTGTGTGAAAAAAAAATATATATTTTTTTTTTTATTAAATATATATTCATGTGCTTACAGCACATGAATAAAAATAGCATGCCCCTCCTCAGAATAAAATTCCTGATTTTTTTGACACCAAATGTAAAAAGCAAAACACTTTATTTTAAAAGTTCACATTCCACTTCACCATAAAAAGATAGCGATTGCTACTCGGTGAATCATGGTGAAAAAAACCTTCAAATGTATTCGCCATGTGGTCATTGAATAGGGTGATTCACCGTTTTAGTCAGAAATTCGCCAAACAGCACAAATTCGCCATAAAAACATGGCGAATCAGGCTCATTGAATACCGCCCTTTATCTTAATCTTTCAAACTTGTTCAGTGTTTGATTGTAGGTATAGGGGTTAGTGGGCTAAGGGTTTTTCCTGTCCGTTGCAGCTTGGAAAGTGTAGAGGGTAGACTTCCTACGATCCTAACAGGGTTAGGGAGATGCTGGAATGGGGGTCTTCCGGCGCATGTGTACAGAATGATTTCTGTGATGGTACATATATAGGTATTGCATATAAAATTGTAATACTAATGATGCAATTGTAATTTGAATAAGATTTTTTACAATAAAAAGGATTAAAAATGAGAATAGTTAAACCGTCATTTGTAACTTTTGGTGTGTAATTAAAGGATAAAAATGGTTGTTACTACTAATACCGGTATACAACAAATAACATTTATGGGACAATTACACCATAAGGTGCTAAAATATGATGCATCAATAGGTGTTTTACACTGTATACCTTGTTAGGGGAGGGCACTAATTAGTTCTATACTCATCCAGTAAGTTCCATTCCATATGGCAGTGTGTAATTGGGTCCGCTTCCACAGACTTCTACTCCGTATGATGCGTTTTGCCCTGGTGGTGGGCTTCCTCAAGATATGCCGATCGTATCTTGAGGAAACCCACTACCTGGGCGAAACCCGTCATACGGAATATTCACCTGAAGTATGTACAGGCATCACAGTATATCGTTCCGTCTCCTCTGCCGTCGGCTAGGTACACAGGTTGTCTATTGTTTACCCAGCTTTAGAAGGCCATGCTTGTAGTCTTATGTATGTTAGTTGATGCCCCCAAGCTTTGTGTTCAATGAGACTCTTTTTGTGTATGATGAGATCTTGCAGCAGCTAAGTGGAATGTTGGATCAAAGTGAATACCCCAAGCAGAAATACAAACAAATCTCTGTATGTAAAACCAGTGACATTCGTTCTACATCACCTCTTGATTTTCCATTATAACAATGCAAGTGCTTTATTAACCATATCTCTTTATATTAGATGACCTGTCCTTAAAAAAAAAAAATTTTTTTAGTGATTCTTACTTTGTGTTTTTAAAACAGGAGCTGGTCAGGAGATCTCGATTAGCACTGAACACTGAAACTAGCTCATCTGCACCTGTAAATACTGTGAATTCTCCAACAAAGACAGGTTATACAAATGTTTTCATTGTATTTCTGTTTTATAATGTGGAATTTATGCAGCTAAGCTATGACCATGCTGTCTTTCGGTTGATGCCATCGTGGGCTGCTGATACCAGGGGCTTTCAACCACACTAAAGGCCCTCATACACTAGTATATGGGCACCTAAATGGTAGCTTCTAGATATTTGGCTGATTTTAAGCATCTGTGACCTTGCTGGAAGGACAGATACACACAGGTTTTTACAGCCAGAAAAAGGTTTATAGCATGAATAGGAAACGGTTAGCATTCCAGCTTTTGAACTACACATCCCAGCATGCACTGCAATGGTTTAAGCATGGCTAAATAGCAAAACTGCAGCAGGGCATGCTGGGATATTTAGTTCATCAGTGTCCTCGCTCTCCCAGTTCTGTATAGGTCTTGCTCGTGAAGTATTGTGAGTAGCAATGCCGACAAGACATCTGTGGGTACATAGATTTGCTGTCTAAGCCAGGCACATTAAGCCACTCTTCATTTACAGTAATAACAAATTCTCCTTTCTACATTAAATGCTCATAACATCAGACCCTCTGTAACAAGTGGTAAGGGAGACAGACATCGTACCTTCATTAGATCTGTAGTTTTGGGGTTTTTTTTGACTAACAATTTGGGGTCGTGCTTTTTATTTTGCTTTTTTACTTTCATGCTATTCTAAAAAAAAAATTGTAATACTTGGGTTCCCATCCAATATTAGAACTTGAAGCAGTTAGCAAAGAAGATGGTGAAACAGAAAACGGCAACCATTTAACGACAAAGGACAGACGAAGATGGCGGAAAGAGCAACGATCGGCAAACACAGGGGTAAGTGCGTGAATGTACAGCAGGATTGGGCGGTGGCCACCTCCTGTGTACAGGCAGCAGAAGTAGATTAGCTTAGTCAGGAAACGCACCTTTCATATTTGGTGTATTTGCTTACTTTACATGCCGAATGTCTGTTGTAAGTTTAAATGTTTACCAGATGATTTCCTTGTTGCTTTTTATATAGTTAGAAACCAAACTGAGCAAGACTGCTCACCATTACGCTTCCTTTATATTGCCTCCTGAATGATACCGTATTCATTACTATGACCTGCCTTGGCAATGATCGTTTAGTCATTCAGATTTTGCAATCCAGTTGGTTTCTATTTGCATTTCAGGATATTAGCAGTCTCACAATTAGCAAGTTGATGATTTCATATGTGAAGTACATTCCATATGAATGTCCCCACCCAGAAACTTCGAATGACTTTAGCTGACACGTATCGATAGCCTTTCAGGGACGGTGACAGCTAAACATGTGGATTTCATGTGCTCCCATTAAAACACAGAATATCTGATGCATGAAATCACCTGTGTCCTAAAGGTTGCTCAGTAATGTCATTTTGTGTAATGTTCCTAACTCCTGGGCTGGTTTCAAACGCCTAATGAATTGCAGATCAGATGGCCTTCACTTTCTCACTAATGTACTTCCAAAGGTTAGCAGTGGTTTTTGTTTTTTTTGTTTTAAATCGCCAGCAAGGGACTCCTTTACTCACTATGGCGCATCTTGAAAAATGACTTGGTCCTGTGGTACTCGCTGTGGTCAATAGGACTGCCATGAGAGAGTTCTGACAATAGTTATCTTCAGTCAATTGCAGCTTGAGTCCTTTCTGCCAACAGGACCTGCGCTGTCATAGGCCATCTTTAATACTGGGCGACATTTCTCTGGCAGGATGTAATCTGAAGCAGGGCTTGGGAGCATACTGGGGGCAGTACGGATGGTGTAATGGTTAGCATTACTGCCTCACAGCACTGAGGTCATGGGATCGATTCCCACCATGGCTCTGTGCTGAGTTTATATATTCTCCCCATACTGGGTTTACTCCGGGTACTCTGGTTTCAACTCCCACATTCCAAAAATTTACTGGTAGGCTAATTGGCTCCCAACAAATTAACCCTAGAACATCTGTGTGTGTGTGTACACATGTGGGAGGGAATATAGATTGTAAGCTCCACTGGGGCAGTGACTGATGTGAATGTTCAAATATTCTCTGGAAAGCGCTGCGGTATATGTATGCGCTATATATGAAACTGTTAATAAATAAATAATACTGTACCTGTCATCCATATGCCATCTATATCTTATTTTCTCCCTGGGTGATCAGTGTGCTCCCACCAGCATGCAAGAGTAGAACTAAAGAACACTCACTCAGCCAGTCACATTCGTTGTTCCAATAATACCTGCACATCTTTGTGTGTCCTGGCCAGGAAGGGGCATGAATATGACCCAGTCATTCTTTATTAGGGGTTCAGCCTTACAGAAAGCCATTGGGTTTATTGGACTTTATGGGGTAATTTTATGATCTTCTGGGAATTCTCTCTTATATAGAGTAAGTAATCGCCAGAGTGTTCAAAGGCATACTGCAGTGTTCACTCTAGGATGTATTGGAATCCATCTGCATGCATTTGGAATGGGCTCATGGCCTCATTAATTGAATTTGGCCAAATGGTGTCTATTGCTAATCTGCATCCACTGCTGAGCCTCATCGAGCAGAGACGCAGAGCAAATCCTTCTTTGACATAAATGTGGGCTTCAAATGGCAATGATTTTATAGCGTAAGATGGCTACAGCAGTTTGCAAAACTGCATGAAAATGCTCAGCTTAGTATGGAGTAGCTTTGCCCAGTCCTGAGGATCTGGGCAAATACGGAGACATCATTTTGTCATACAAGATTTACTGAAGTGACATTACAGGATGGACTGGACACATTTTGTAGGTGCTGTCTTGGAATTAATTGCCTCGTTTCCACTCCGCAGAGGCTTGCAGTAATCTTATCTCATCCTTTTTAACCCTTTCATGCATGAATTAGGATCTGATAACCTAATGCAATATTTCTTTATTAGTTTCCAGGGCTTATAAATATACAATTTTTTCTCCAAAGCTTTAAAACGTGAACAGTTTGACTCATGTCCACTATTACAAAAAAGTGGTAGAACACCTGACTCTATCCATGAGATTGACTCCCTCATGTGTGTGTTTTATAGTACTTTGTGCCTGTTTCTAGATATTCTTAAAGTCTGGAGATAAAAAAAATCAATAGTTAATAAAACATCTGGACTATCAAAGCTGTCCCTGATGACGGAGGAAACTTCGTAACGGCGTAGGACCGCTGCAATAAAGGACTTTTAAACTTCAGTACAAGTCTGTGAGAGTGCCGCCTTTCTTCCTGCTGGTTATTTTGGATCCTAGAGTTCCTTGGAAGGCACCGCAGCAAGATATTTGTATCACAAGCAGAGTGCCGGGTAATACTGTTATATATAGATATATATATATAGATATATATATCTATATATATCTATATATATATCTATAGAAGAAGATCGGGTTTTCAGAGGGCGCTAATGATCGTATCAGAATCACTTCAAATTGACATTAACATTTAATATAAAATAAACAACCATATAAAAAAACATATTAGGATATCAAATGAACACTGTTGGTGAACAATCGTATGTTGGTACAGCTCAATTCAATTGGTCGGTGAGGTTGAAAACAAGGAGCCCAACGCGTTTCGTCATATCATGACTTCATCAGGGGCAGAGTATGCAACCGACAAAAACTATGTTTGTCCTATAAAAGAACATCCGTAGGTGGGCAATTCAATATCTGTCCGATATAATTCGGGGTAACACAAGATTCGTCCTCAGACTGAGTAAATAATTAGCGATTTGCAGGATGAGGTATCACCATAATAATATGACCAAGAAGCAGTAGTATACAGCAGGGGTTCACCACGCTCGCCATGCTTCGGGCTCGGTGGCTCGCTGCGCTCGCCACACTTTCTATTCTTAACTCCACGCCAACGTGGATAGTGGGGGTATGAAAAGGTCGGAGGACGCGTACCGCCGCCCCTCGCGGGCTCGCTGCGCTTGCCATGCATCGGGATGACGTTGACCGTGGGATGACGTTAACAATGGGGGGGGGGCGGGGGGGCATTTCACACTTCAGGGTGGTTATTCTATTCAATTTGTGGTCTGGGGGCTATTTAACATTGTTCCCTATGTAAAATCGGGGCCATTGGGTTGATCTGGTTGATTGGAAGGTAATTTAACATTGTTCCCTATGTAAAATCGCTACAATCGCACCCATCACATCGCAGGCCACTATAATGGCATGCGATGTACATGCGATCAACGCGATGGGCACCGTGCTAGGTAAACAGTACCAGATAGATAGATAGATAGATATAGAGATATATATATATATTTGTAGCATATTTGGTATCATCTGGTGCTTGGTAGTGTTAATAAAATACTTTACATGCCGATTATGCCAATATATCTCTTTCGATGTCACATCCCTGAGAGTGCCACTAGGGGCCTCCCTTACACTGTATTAGTGACATTGTCTGAACTTATGCCATGTAAAAGAATATTTGAAGTGAACAATAACAGAATTGTTCAACAGCTGTGTTCCTTTCAGGAGTCTCCTGTAGATTGGTCTTAGTAATAAAAAGAACAGACAGGTCTGGTGTGCTGCATTCATGGCTTCTTTGCAAATATTAGATTATTTATTTTGTTGACACCTTGAAGGTGCATCACTCCTACAGAACAAAGCTTTGCATTGATGAATCACCAGCTACAATGGCACATGTACAAGTTGGTGTAGGGGTTTGTCATGCATGTGAATACACTACTGACAGTTGTGTGCTGCACATATACAGCCTGAAACACATACCTAAAGTGCATGCAACTGCATTTGTTGTGTGGTTAGTAGTATTATTGTTTTTCTTATACAGGTGGTGGACGGTGAAGACACAGAGACTGTAAACCACAACGACACATCAGGACACAGGTAGTGGTCTTCCCCTTGTGCAATGTATTTGCTGTAAGGTTCCTGAAGCTGTGACCTAGAAGACTGTATCAGATAGCTTTCTGACTAGGTTACTCTTGTAGAACTAGACGTTCATGCGTCCTACACTCCACCACAGCTGCCCTGTTTTATTAGTCTGTTCAGTGCAACAGTATAAGACGCTATTAATAAAGGAATATTGGCGATAGCGTGGCGTTTTCTGAAACGTACTACGTTCAAATGCAATTACCCATGGCACTTACTAGAGACTTTTAGCTCTTGATTTAAGTACAAAGGGACATTCAATTTCAGCCCACGGTAAAGCCTGTAGGACAGATTTCTGTTGGTACCTCAGCGATAAGTACTTTGAGACTTTCCACAACTACCTGCCAGTGATTAACCCCATAGCTCCGGCACATAACCTAAAATCTACGTCATAAGAAAACCAGGCTGCTAATTGAATAGTTCCAGGTGCAATAGCAGCGTGGTAGGTCCTGCAGCCAGTCAAGTCCCCCAACCTCTCCCTCAACTGCTGCACAGATGCGTCCACATAAACCTTGGCTCAAGCCAAATAGTTGTGCCATGTATTTTGCTATATAGCTATGCCAACCATCTTTTTCTATAAAGACTTGTTTTATTCCTATAACTAATATGACAATAGTACAGCGCACAGACTGTCGTGGCCCTGCATTACACATACTTCCCTGTGCAGGGATTCAGTCTGTCTTTGTTTGACTGCAGGGGAACCGACAGCGTGAACCGTATTCTGCCATACAGAGCTGGGACATACTCCTTTCCGAGGCACAAAGAGGAACCAGACAAAAACTACAAAAAGGTATATGATGTTCCTCTTTTACCATTCTCATTATTACTTCGTCTGCACTATTATTGGCCTGTATTTATGCAGACAAATTAAATATTTGACCTGTGTTGAGAATGGTTTGAGTCATTCTAGAAACAACGATGCCCCCTACTTAGCGCTTGTATAATTGTAAAGCGCAACGGAATTTGCTGCACAATATAAGAAACTAAATCATAAATAAACATTGTATAATCTATGTGAATTTCCTGCAGCCATTACTTACACATATCAATTTGCAAATACAGAACAAATTGTACACAGATATATTCTCTACCGGGCTCTGAGCAACTTTGCTATCGCTGGGTGTCTTTTTCTTCTTATTTCTTGTAAAGGAGACTGGGACGGACCGGGAGACTCTGGTGGTTAGTTTGGTGTCCGACACTTGTATATTGGCCATGTATACGAAACAGAACAGGGCATGGAACAAAGTGACAGCTGATGTCATGTAGTACTTCATATACAGATTCAGAAACCCAGTTGCACATAGATATATAAGTGTCACATATCAAGTTAATCTGCACATGTCCTGGTACATCCAAGCTGCGCTGCCTAATTCTGGCAAACAGATGCCCGCTGATAGCAGTGTCTCACGCTGCCTGGTACGCCGAGAGGGGTTATTTGGTGTGACTGTGCCATGATGTATGATGACATCGGTAGGAAAGGGTGTATTATAGGGAAAGTGGCAAGAAAAGACCTGGTGTGGAAAACAAGCCCACCTTTTAAGCTAAATCCGCTAAATCAAGGTACACAAAGTAGACCTACTGCTACAGTCTCTAGATCTGATCACACGTTAGTTATTGCAAGGCTTTGCCTTGATGGATAACATGCATATGTGTGTTGGGTTTCATGTGTACATACTTTATAATACACAGACTAATATCAAAAATGACCTTGTTCTTTCTCCCGATTGGATCCTGGGCAGGGTTGCCTAATTCCTGGCTGCCTTCTCCGGGAGAGGGCAGCCGGTTCAGTAAGGCATGGGAGATAGGGCCACTGGGGTGTGGCGGTCGGTTGATAATGAGTTTGGTGGTGTGTCCAACGCGATCGCGTCCTCGTGGCCAGACCTGTATTAGAGGTATTGTACAGTGGCGGCGGGGCTGCAAAGATGCAAATCACGTCATTTTGCTCACACAAACCCCCGCAGTGGGCGGCTGCCCGGATCCAGGGAGACTTGCCTACCTTTCCAGGTGGTGCCAGGAGGTTGACCCGATTTCCATGACCCTCCCGGCCATTCCGGAAGCGTAGGCAAGCTTGATCTGGGGTTACTGCGGAGGATAAGAGGGACTTCTTCTTTCAATATTTGATAATAGTGAATCCAGCAAATGAGTTTGGCATTGCAGTTATATTCAGCAATAGGCAGGAAGTGTCACAATACACATCAATTCTAGTCTTAATTGTGGAAGTCTGAACTTTATACTGAGCCATGCACTTTTGAAATCACTGCACCCCACGTGATTAGCGTTGTCTGTGGAAACTAGATTTTGTGTAATGTCAACGTGATCTACGGGCTAAAAAGAGATGTGTAGAATCCTCATGGCTCTTTTGTGAAGAACTGCAGGAAACTGGGTGACTTCTCGTAAATGTGTTATAACAAATATATTTTTCATGTATTGAAAATTATAGATGTTTTTTTGCACTAACAATATTTTATGGAATTTTAAATTAAACATGCAGAATATTTCCTGTCTACAGCCTACCCTTATATAGTCACACAAACCTAGTGCTGTCGGGTTAGAGCAGCATACTACTTTCTTCAGTGTCACATACCCGATGCTGTTGGGTTAGAGCAGTGTACTACTTTCTTCAGTGTCACATACCCGATGCTGTGGGGTTAGAGCCGTGTACTACTTTCTTCAGTGTCGCATACCTGATGCTGTTGGATTAGAGCAGTGTACTACTTTCTTCAGTGTCGCATACCTGATGCCGTTGGGTTAGAGCAGTGTACTTCTTTCTTCAGTGTCGCATACCTGATGCCATTGGGTTAGAGCAGTGTACTTCTTTCTTCAGTGTCGCATACCTGATGCCATTGGGTTAGAGCAGTGTACTTCTTTCTTCAGTGTCACATAACCGATGCTCTTGGGATAGAGTAGTGTACTACTTTGTTTAAGGTCAAGGATGTTGGCAAGAAGATGCACCTGTATAGTGGCCAGCCACATACCATACTTGTTATGGCCAACCTACCAAAATGACGTTGCCATAGAAAAGAGATTTTTACACTCCTCTTCAATGTATGTAGAAAACTTTTGCAGATATAGAATAGGATGCAATGCATTGTGATTCTGGCAACTCTGAGTTTGTTTGTTTGTTTTAGTTGTTTTTAAAGGGAAAATGATTTACCAGGCATGACCATGACTTGCATTGCATTACATCCCACCCTTTAATTTAGGGTTTGCAAATCTGACCAGTAGGTAATGTTCTGATCAAGCAACAAAATCAAAAAGGCCACATGGTTTATTTTTATTTGCTTGAACAAGTTTAGGAAACTGGAGACTTTGTGCATCCTGTGACTTATGGTTCAACAACAGGTGGCATAGCATACCTGGTCTGCATTACATTTTTAGCACTTGCATTTGTTCCTTGTTTGAATCATGGTAAAAAAAAAATATATATATGTATGTATATGTGTGTGTGTATATATATGTATGTATGACCTTAAACTGGTCTATTACGCTTTTCCTCTTCCCACAGCTGTATGAAGACTTGCTGTCTGAAAATGAGACACTGAGAGAGCAACTTCAGGAGACAGAAATGAAACTCACCCAGATTAAGCTGGAGCTGGAGAGAGTCACACAGGTACGCCTGTTCTGTTCTTTGTTCCAGTTTGCATGTTGGCATGGATTGGTGAGATCACTTTATGGCACACTTTGATCCATTGCCCAGATGATTTATAGTGGTAGTCCTGAAACTGCATTATACAGTCATAAGGCACTGTCATTACACTTTATCACAAGGATTTATACATTGATAAGATAAATAAAGGTTATACTTGTAGCTTGCTTTGCATTTTATTGCTCTATAATCAGTCTTTAACATTTGTTGCCAAAGGAATCAATAATGGTTTGCGTTAAGCCAATATTGTCCACTTAAAGCACTGGCCCCTCACAGTTGTGGCACATGGTTCAGGCCACAGATTTGTTAGTCTCCATCACAAAGCATCTTATTGTACATCCTTTAAACAGATATTTATTTGCTAGCTGGTGCTGAGAGAAAATAGAAAATGATAGTCACCCACCGAAGGTTGACATGCTTAGGTCGACACAAGTATTAGGTTGACAATGGGAAGGTCGACTTGGGTTTTTTACATTTTTTGTCCTGAATGTCGGCATAGGCACTTTCGAAGTGTACAGTGTCCCCTAAGGTGCAGATTACAGCATGAAATAACCTTCCATTATGCATCACTCTAGTTTTGCACTATACTCTGTGTGACCATTGAGTTGGCTGTAGGCATCAGTGATCATTATGCTGATTTGCTGCGTCACATGGTGTTTCTCCAGTGACGTGTGAATTAATAACAGCTGATTTTGTCAAGATTTTTGCTTTGAGATTTAAAGCAACAGATTTCAATCCCAAATGATTGTGCCCATTCACACATAAATAATACCGCTTTTCCACCTAAATCCCCATATGAATCTCATTTTGGAACAACCCGGGTCAGAGGTTTTTCCTCTGTCGTTGCCTTTCATACTACACCTGTGTGCAAGGATTCTGTTCTGCGAAGCACTTGGAGATGATGTGATCATTTACACTGCCTTATTACCCAGGTCCTTTTGTCAATGAGCTGCAACCCAGGTTATCCTGGCAATAACCCAGGTGATGACAGCAGTGGAATGGTATTAAACCATTCTGGATCTTAAACACACACTAAAACAGGTACGGAGTTGGGTTTTAATGAACCCATCATTTGTATTTTTCATAATTCACCATCACTTTAATCCTAAGTCTCTGGTTACACATGGGAAACAATTCTGTGAGTACGATTATGCCAAGGTGTTTAATTTTACAGGCGAATATGTCTCTTACGATGGTTGTGTCTATAGATGATGGACTCAACCATTGATGCATGATGGTTGTGCCCATTAAATGTCCAGTTTAATTCTGTTAGAAGCCATAAGTCATAATGCCAAGTTAGGTCAATATTTTCTGGATATATTTTGCAGTCTCGCAATGCTGTGTAGAGTGCACCATAATCCATTGCATTCCTGTGGCTTAGCGCAGCAACACAAGATGCATTGTTGCTGTAGCAGGAAGACTGATCTTACTGTAATGCCGCTTGGTGCAGCTTCCTACATTAATAGATTTCTCCTTCTTCCTCAGCGGCAGGAGCGCCATGCGGAGAGACCTGCTCTGCTGGAACTAGAGCGATTTGTACGTATTTCATTGTGACATGGACCGCTTTCTTGTTGAGTTTAAGATTTGCTGAAAGTATTGAGTTTTTACTGTGCTTGTGTTTATTCAATAATGGCGTGTCCTATTGTGGTAGAGTGTAGATAAAAGCTCAAAATAAAAAAAAACTATTGGTTTGCTAATAACATGTAGCATAAAAAAATGCTACATAGATCCTATGGTAAAATGAACATGGAGTATCAAGTATTGTAGTTCCCTAGTGCAAATGTCACCATGTGGCAGGATTACATATTGTGCTAGTGTAACACTTCCTGCTTCACCTTTATATCGAGGTGAAGCAGGAAGCCACAGAGACCATCTGTAATAACATATTGTCTGCTGCAGTGGGGAAAGTGAAAGATCTGCCCTCTCTGGCAATCCCTGCTAGAGTGTACAACGCAGTGTGAGCACGTGTGACATCTTTTTACTTATGCAAGATCTGTGCAACCCAGAGCCGGCAGCCACTGCAGCCAGGGACAGAACTGTCCATGCTCTGGTGTATGGGACAAAAGATCTACAGCTGTCTCATTCAATAGCTGCAATTGTCGTACCGGTCAGTGTTACTGACTGTTCATACATTGCCCTGTCATATTGGTGTGCATTCTTGTAGATAACAGTGCCGATAATGACATAGCACCCGTCGTGTAGCACACTTCATACATGGGAGAGAAGCGGTATCAGTGCATAGAACAGAGCTGATACTGCTTCTACCCCATAGAGACCCTTCATACATCTACCTCCATGCTTGTGATGGTACATGGAACGTATCCTTGACTCTCTTCTGGGTGTCTCTCCCATTTAGGAAAGAAGAGCATTAGAGCGAAAAGCTGCTGAACTTGAAGAAGAGTTAAAGGTAATGCTGTCTGGGACGTATTTTAGTTATCTGTTGTCTGTCCTTTATTGGGGTATTCAGTCCCGGCAGATATTTCCAATACGCTGTTTTCACGTTGAAAAGATTGAATTGGCATTTTATGTATTCAACGTTCTTTCTTTTTTTTTGACTTTCGGGAACATTTCGAAAGATGTAGATCAGCGAATCCACGTCTTTGTTTCACAGCAACAGACTCTACTTCGCAACTTTAGTGGCAGTTTCTGTGAATGCAGATTAGGCTTTTCAAAGAGCTGAAGTTGCAGCCCCAAGACATCTCCTGTATAGGAGATGTCAATCAGCATTGAATACCACCCTATGACTACTCACCGTGAACCTGCAATATAATGTACAGCTTCCTGCAATGTCCCATGGGAAATAGTAAATTTCCCTATAAGTATCCTGACTTTACTTTCATTATAGTCGCAGCTCTCTGCTGATCCTTTATGCACTTTTTTAGTTTTAACCCCCCCCCCCCACTATGAATTACGAATATATAAAATATTAATTAAATAAATTAAATAATTAATTAAATATTACAATTTTAATGTAAAAACTGTAAATATTTTGATAACCTGTGAATGATGATGATCTTGTTCAAAGATCCTGCATAAGGATTCACATGACGTCACAAAGCTCCTCCGTACCTATACCTTGCTTAAAGCTCACATCAAGAATGGCCAACCTCTGGCTCTTCAGCTGTTGTGAAACTACACATCCCAGCATGCCTTTCCACCATTTTTGCATTCCCTATTAACAAAACAGTGGCAGTGAAGGCTGGGCCTTGTAGCTTCACGAGAGCCCCAGGTGGTTGGCCCGGCCTGGCATAAACTAACAGCATTAATTTTCTCTTATATAACTAAACAGGTGTGTAAAAATGGGGAAAGGGTAAAGTGATAGGTCGCAAGGTACAGGAAACTCTTGAGACCTTAGTAATTAGGGCAAAGTATAGGCTTTTCCACATATGAAAAATCTAGTCAAATTGATACATAGCTGAGTGGTGGTGCTCCTTGAGAGTAGGGGATGTAGACTCAAACAGATCAAAGGGGGATCAAGAAGGCGGACTCTTTAAGGTACCCATAAAATAGTGCAATTTGGTCCCTTTTCACACGATTTTGACTCATCGGGCCAAAGTCGTATGACATTTACATGTGCCATACGTCATATGCAACTGGGCCGCATACGATGTATCGCATTCAATACCTTGCACTAGTGTATAGGGGCCTTTAGTCAGGGAACTCAGCCTAGATGTCAGTAAAACATAACTTACTGTATTAGTTCATTAAAACACTTCGTATGATCAGTCACAGGGCCAGATGCACTAAGCTTCATAGAGTGATAAATGTGAGGCAGGTGCTGATTGGTAGGTTGCTTTTCCAACAAAGTCTGTGACATGGAAGGTAGGAGCTGATTGGCTGGCTGTTTATCACTTTTTTTTTTTTTATCCATTTTAATACTTTTTGAATCTTAGTGCATCTGGCCCCAAGTGTTTTAATGAACTAATAAAAGTCCTGTTTTCTGACACCACCTGACATTCCCAGAAAAAAGCGCCCGCCTTCTTGAGCCCCTTAAATCTATTTGTTTATAGAATTAAACAGGATAGGGTTGTGTTTGCTTACTGCAGCTTAATATTAAAGATACATTTTCTTCTCACATTTTAGATTCCACCAACACAGCTATCTGAGGCTCACATTCATTATAGAAATGAACAAAATTATATATATGAACTGATTTTTTTTTTTCCTCCTATTTGATCAGGTCCTTTCTGATCTGAAGGCAGACAATCAAAGACTGAAGGATGAAAATGCAGCCTTGATACGAGTAATCAGCAAACTGTCCAAATGAACCAGCGGTGAAATCTGAGATTTCTCATTCAGACTGCAGATCTCGACCTGCTTGGCCCAAGAACAGGCTTCCAGGCCAGCTTTGCCAAACATAAGGTCTTCCTGGATTTGGCAGCTGCTGCAAAGGAACTTTTATTGGGAACAGAAGTGACGTCTTGTTGGACATTTGCTGCACACACTGGAGCCAGACTCTCAGAGACAGCATCCCAATCCTTGTACAGCAAGAAAATCTGACATCCTAGTTTAACAAAAAACTTTTATTCACTTTTTGTAATGTATGACTATAAATATATACCTGTATGTATGTATATCCACATGTCCCCAGGCAATGGCATCAATTAAAGATGGTGTTCAAGGACAAATTGCCACCTATAGTGTAACTAAATAAATTGCTCTGTTCCTTTACCCATATGTTAGAATTGGAGAACAAGTGTCCTCACCTGCTAAGCCTACAGCTGTGACATCTCCAACAGACCTATCTGATTCTGCAGGAACCACTGATATTACCCATTAAGCCAGGGGTGGGGAACGTCACATCCCAGCATGCCTTGCTACAGTTTTGCTATTTGGCAATGCTAAACCTGTTGTAGGAAATGCTGGGATGTGTAGTTCAACAATAGGTGGAGGGCCAAAGGTTCCCCATCCCTGCATTAAGCAATAAGAGGATATAACTACTTACTTCAAGTCCACATATTAAATATATAAATATCTTACATACTACTCCTGCACACACACTTACCGTATGGATACAGGGATGATCCTGTAGAAAAATGAATGCAAAGTAAGAAATCCCCAACTGTGAACACTTAGGTGTGCATGTATGTGTAACACATTGTCAGTTTTTAGTTGTATTCAGTACATGATTGTTGGGAGTGTGTAACCAGTACACTGCTAATGCCTTTATGCTGCACTGTCCATTCAATGGTGACTTTTGTCAATGATTTTGCATTGAAAATTTCAAGGGAGAAGTTTTACTTTATGGCATTGTGTGTTGCAGAGATCTGGGAACAGTCGAGGTTTTCTATTTCCAGAGCTGTAATTACTTTGCTCAGAACTTTATTTTTTCTATTGCCTGCTTGAACCACTGTGACTAGTGCTATCCAGTTTGGGGGATGCTCCGAAGAAACTTCCTCCAATACGAAGGAGAAATGCATCTGTGTGCTGTTAAGGCGTTTTCTCCATAAGGAGAAAGGGCGGGGGTCAAATATAAAAAAGAACAAAAAAAGGTTAGCCTTCTTTGGTTTGTTATGAAAGTGTACAAACCTTCTGATATGGCTAATATTACTCTGGCCATCAGCCTGTGGTTACCAAGGTGTGTATGCTATTCAGCATGGCTCTGCGGCACCCCATCTTCAGCTACCAATCACGAGCATGCAGACTACTGATACTGTAGGACCTGAGTACAGGGCACCTAGCTTCTATGTGCAGAAGAAGGCACAGGTATACTCTAAAGCACCAATTCTACCCCGCCCTTGCCTTCCTCTTTATTTTACATTTTGTATAGTATTCCTGAATATGATTGTGCTCTATTTTTACATGTGCAGACATGCATGCACCTCCATTTAAATTTTTTATTTACACATATATATATATTTTTAAGCGATGGTTTTAAGCCCAAAGGGAATTCTTCCACGGCCGAAGTACATTTAATTAGTTTGTTCAGTATTATGTTTCAATGCAGTTTAAATGAAAGTAGTAAAGGGCACAGTGTGTGTATGTGTAACAAAAAAAAAAAAAAAATATATATATATATACAGTATATATAGAACTCCGGAAGGGCCGTCACTCTGGGCTTACATCAGCTGAAAACAGTACCTTGCCCCGGTGCCAACTTGCAGAGGGCAGCAGCGTGGCACTGCCCACAGGATATATAGAAGAAATGACTGGGCACTCGAGGACTCGCAGATGCAGGTAAAACAAGACCAATTTATTCCATAGTAGGTCTTACTATGGAATAAATTGGTCTTGTTTTACCTGCATCTGCGAGTCCTCGAGTGCCCAGTCATTTCTTCTATATATATATATATATATATATATATATATATATATATACACACTATGAATTTTCAGTATTTCCATGGAATATTTTGTGTTTACTCAGATCTGTTGAGCAGATCGTGTTGGGAGAGATCATAATGACTGCGGTTGGTTTTGACATCACCTTTGTAGCATACAGTGACTTAATCCAAAATTGTCTAGTTTATTAACACTGTACCCTACAAAGCTTGTGAAAGGGAAGGTCACTATTATATAGATAGATAGATATCTATAGAATAGTGACTTTCCCTTTCAAAAGGTCACTTTTCCACAGGGCTTTTTTCACTAAACAACGTTTGTAATTGTTGTTTTTCTGCCTCTGCCAGAGTACATGGAATAACTGTACAGAATACATTGGGCAAGAGATGGTGTTCCACATGCACAGGGTCAACACATACCAAAACCTGACACAAGGAAAATGTTGACATGACTATGGTCGACATATGAAAAGCTCGATGAGTTGTTTTTTATTTCATTTTAGTTTTTTCAATTTTTGGGCTTTTTCAGGCTTAACCATTCACGTTAACTTCGAAAACAGTAAAGTGTGCCCAGCGCAGCGAGTCACCTGTCCTGACGCTAACGGGTTCACATACGCCAACAAAATGTGAAAAATTAATTCCGGCCTTGCTGGGTGTCTGTTTTCCCCATTGTTGACCTTGTGCATGTCGACATTTTGGGGTAGAAGTAGACACTGTCAACCTAATTGCTGTTGACCTCGTGATCCACACACCTACAGAGAGCCTGGTTTGAGATTTAGCCGTCATAATTCCTGGCAGCTATTACAAAAAAATGCCGTATACGTGTAAGCGGCACAATTCATCGGGTGATGCTGGCATATCTTTGCTGTGACCGTATCCTTGCAAAGTAAACTGAAAACAGTGATCATATAACATAAAATCTTTTTTTTTTTTGGGGGGGGGGGGGAGAGGATGTGTGCGCTCTTGTTTTAGAATTCAGCCAAACTGGTGTGCCGTCGAGCACTGTGTTCTTGCTACCTCTCCAGCTTCTTATCCCTATTGTGCTGCACCCTGCTCTTTAGGAGTGACTATACAGCTATTACTGTTCTATGGGAACCGGTCACCTAGGGGTATTAAGGAATGCCACATTTATCAACCCCTCTCCTAGAACAATCTACTGTACACAGAGTGCGTGGGACCTAGAGCTTTTACAAAAAGCATGAGGAAAGTTAGTGCTAGAACTCAGTAACTATCGTTTTTCTGCAGAAAGTAAGCATAGGATCAAACTTGTATCCAAGAACAAGGGCTTAATGAAGTGTTGGCTATTACGGAGGAGTACCATATAGATCCAACGCTGATATCTAGTCACTTATAATTGTACTTGATGTATTGTAGCAGAAAAACAAATACATCTTTCAATGTAGAGGAAATGCATCGGTTACTCACCATAAAAGCATGATGGTAAATAAGTTTAGTATTTGGCTATACCGCATGATAAATGTAGACTTTCTGCTACTGGATATTGAGTTTAAGATGCTGGAGTTAAATGGTCGTGATCTGGAAGCTATTACTGCATGTTGCCATCTATTGCTGTGTTCCACGAACTTTAGTACCTAGTATTACTGCCAACTCTCTTCCTTCTCTATGCCAAGGTCTGACCCATGCATGGGTCGCTGTTGCTGTTTGTAACTTGTGTTTTTAAAACTGTGCCATGCCAGTTTAATGACTAAGCAAAGCAAAGCAAAATATGGTAAAAAAAAAAAATCAACTAAAGAACATGTATCTGTATATAAGGAACCTTATTTTATATACATAGTGTCAAAATGTGCAATATGCATGGTTTTTGTTTTTTCTTTTATTTTGTTTTTTTTCAGAGAAATATAAATATATATTGTATTTGTTACAGAAGATACAGCTGCAAGCTCTCCCAGGTGCAAAACAGGTGTGAAATCCATTTTTCAGTGCATTACACACTTTTGAAGCACCCCAAGGGGTTAAGCACATGAAAAGAAAATGAACAAAAATAATTAAAGATGATATATGTTAAAACTTCTGTTTTTCCTTTTGTCCTCTCAATCTGTGCTTTGTGTTTTTGGAAGCGAAGTTCAGGTAACCGTCCGGCCGGCTGTCTCTTCTGCAGCCACAGTAAAGCAGTCCACTTTTCTATTCACTATAACCATGTATAGTTCAATGTGCTGATTATAACCATTGCCTCTATTTCAGAATAAGAATCTCTAATTTGTTATCATTACCTTTGTTATAGCACAGAATTATAACTGCTCCAATATGATCATAACAAATATTCTCATATCAGGCGTTTATATACAGCTGTGCCCACCTGTTCCACTGAATATTTAACAGTTCCCATTATTTCCTGCCTCAGTCGAGCTTACAGTCTATATTCCCTACAGCAGTGGATCCCAAACTGTGTGCCATGACAACTTGCAAGGTTGTCTTGGGTTGGTGGTCCAAAAATTGTTCAAATTAGTCAGTGTAATAGGCAAAACCAGTGCTTGTGGCTTCCCATCATAAAATATAATAATAATATACCTTTTCAGAACATTTTTTATGCTGAAAAAGCCCCCCCCCCCCTCGGCTTATACTCGAGTGAGGGTCCCACTTGAGTCAATACGTTTTCCCAGTTTTTGGTTGTAAAATTAGGTGCCTCGGCTTATATTCGGGTCGACGATATATATATATATATAATATTAATAAACCTACTCCTATATTCGGCGTGTGGGAGGGACCCCTTGTACCATGCCAACTCCTCCCCATGGTGAGATTCTAGAACCTTTATGCTGTTATATCATCCATTACTCCATCCGTGTTGCCAGGTATTCACAATATTAGTAAATTGATAACCTGCACATAATATACAGGTTGTTTACAAACGATGTTATTGTGGACACCTGACACCTGGACACCTGACGTGGGTACAGTTTAGAATTAGCGTTGCTTTAACTCTACCTTTCAACACGTATATTGATAATAAATGTATTTGTTTTTTATGGAAACCATTTCTGGATAATTATTTTGAAAAGCGGAATGATAGCTTAGGGAAATATCCATTGCTGGTTGTACATTTCTGTCAGTACAATAATAGACAGCTTATTTTTTTTATGAATCAAACTACTTTAATTGTAACCCCAGGATACAAGCTCCCAGATTTTTCTGGTAGGATTCAAATGTTCTTTGGAAAAGAGAATGTCACTCAGTTTCTTTTGAAAGGAAAATATGAAACTTTCCAGATTTGTTGGTGCTGAACAACAGGCGGAAAAAGAAATGTGTTCAGCTTTCTACACTGTTTCTCTTTCATCCATCCTGGTGACACAGCTTGACATTGGGATGTAGGAGGGATCGCAGGAGCCAAGGTACCTATGCTGACTTCTTTGAGAGCAGGCTCCTCCCTTCTGCATCCCATGATGCTCCAGTTTGTTTTAGATGCCCACAGGAGTGGGTGCTGTGCTGAACTGGCTGCTGTCTGCAGCCATTTTGTGAGAGTAGCTAGGTGTTTTTTTTTTATTAATTCACTAGTTAGTACAGGCTTTCCAGTGTGTTACTTCTACTGGAAGTTTACACTGAGAGTGCAGCAGAGGCTAACAAGCGTCAGCGCTCTGTGTGAAGAGAGACGTAGCTGCGCTACCTACACGGCACTTCAACCTCCATTGCAAAGAGGTTGTCCTGGGCCTCGGTGGCATCCTGAACCAGCTCCTGGCCAGAAGTACAGACCTTTTTACAGGGAGTTATAAGAACTCCAGACCCCATATAGGCAGCCTTGGGACATGTTCTGGTATGGTCTGTTTTTCTAAAAGCACAGTGGGAGCCTTTAAGGTCGGCTGTTCTTAATATTTTTTCGAAGAAAATTACCTTTTTGTTAGCCAGGGCTTCGCCTAGGCAAGTTTCAGAATTAGGGGCCTTGCAAGTCTTAATTTCTGTTTTTTCATACTGATAAGGCGGTTCTCAGATCCGTATCGAAGTTTTCTACTTGGGTAGTATCAAATTTTCCATTTATACCAGGAGTTTGGTTTCCGTTGTTTGTTCCTATTGAGGAGGTAGAAAAATAAATTAAATATGTTAAAATGGGACCTACTTCGCGCATTTATGTGGACAGGGTAATAATGTTTGCAGAAAATGACTGTTTTGCTAGTTCTATATGACGTACATAAGAGAGGGTGGTCTGTTTCCAAGCAGACTTTTCCTAGACGGTTAAGGTTGGTGTTTACCTTTGCTTACACTACGGTGGGCAGACCGTTTTACATTAGTTTAAGGTCTATTCCACTTGGATAGTGGCCTTTTTCTTGGGCTGTGCATCATGGGACCACAGTGGGGCAATTATGCAGGACTGCTCCCTGGTCATATGTTGTTTTCTTGCCTTTACTAAAAAGTCTATAGGTTCATGAGTTCGCGTCTGAGGGCGCTTAATGGGCAAGGCAGTGATGAGAACTATAAGCCTGAGTGTACCCTGCCAAAGAACCGGCTCGTGAACGTCCCAATGTCAAGCTGTGTCACCCGGATGGACGAAAGAGAAAAGGGGATTTTTGTAAGAACTTACCGTTCAAATCCCTTTCTCTGAGTTCATCCTGGTGACACAGTGATCCCTCATACCAGCGATCCCTCATACCGTTCATGCATTGACATGTTATTGGTTATGTGCATTGTGCATAATAAAATGTTCAGGCATTGTACTGAGTTATGTATCCTAGTGTGCTTTAAATGTTGAACTGAAGCATCATGGGATGCAGAACGGAGGAGCCTGCTCTCAAAGAAGTCAGCATAGGTGCCTTGGCTCCTGCGGACCCTCCTACATCCCAATGTCAAGCTGTGTCACCAGGATGGACTCAGAGAAAGGGATTTGAACGGTAAGTTCTTACAAAAATCCCCTTATTTGGATATTGGAACATCAAAAACATCAGTGAGGTAGGACTCTTATCTTCGGCAATAATGTCTCGGTTCCTACCCATCCCAAAGCTGACTGGAACTTGCTTTGCACGCATTATTACATACAATTACATAAAAAAAACTATATATTGAATATGCATATACTGAAACTGTGATACATGCTCTAGTCCAGTGGGTCTCAAACTTGGTCCTCAGGACCGCACACAGTTCACGTTTTCCAGGTCACCCAACAGGTGTACTCCTTACTGACTGACACATTTTAAAAGATCCACAGGTGGAGCTAATTATTTCACTTGCTTCTAAGAGGAGACCTGCAAAAAATCCACTGTGTGGGGTCCTGAGGACCGACTTTGAGAACCTGTGCGCTAGTCCTTCCTGTATGTGAGACCCTGGAATAGGTTGTGAAGAGAAAAGTCTTGTTACTATAAATATATATATATATATGTTCTTTGTATACGCGGTCTCCCCCTATATATCCTGATTCTTCGTTTTTTGTATTTGCGAGTTGGAACCAGGTGCTCTCTTATGGAGCTGCCACAGCAGTTTTTTATTATTGACTTTTAATGTTTATCAGACTCTATCGGGCAGCCATTGCAGCGCCGAGTAAGTCTGGATTTGGCGGCTGAAAACAGCAGGAAAACCGTTCGATGAGTAATTTTTTTCCCCCATGTGCACAGCTGCGAACATGTTTGCAGCCATGCACGGGGTGGCGGAGCTCGGGCGGGGTGCATTTACCTGCTCGCTGGGCTTTAAACGCTTGCAGCCCAGCGAGCAGTTCTGAATTGTGCCCTATGTCAGCAGAAACGCTAAAAGGACTGCTTTGTTTAACATGCATGTATGTTTGAGATACAAAACCTATGTGGGCACAGACAGGAAGCTGCTCTGTGAGGTGAATCCCACCCATCCTTATTCAGGATATATGCTGGAGGTTAGAAAAGTCCACAGTAGTCTAGAAACTTAGGTAGCTGGTGATACTTCTCTGTGTTTGATGGAGAAAATCAGGGATTAATGGGTGGACGTTCAGCTCCAAATACAGCGAACCCTACAAGTTTGTTTTCTAACCAATGGCTTTTGGAATAGATATCAGTCTTCTTTTATTCACGGACAGGTGATTGCAGATGACTTCTGATCTCTGGGTGAAAGGGATTGTATCAGGACGTTTTCTGATATATATTTTAGGTCTCCCTTCAACTTAGATCTTCCTGTGTACAAAAATAAGCAGTTGGCATTACAACTAGCAATAGTGCCCTCTTTTTCTGCAACTGTGGTCACAATGATACCCATTGTCCAGTAGAGGTTGGGTTTTCATTCCAACCTTTTTCTGGTCCCTAAACCAGAGTCCTCTTTCACCCATTCTAAATTTAGAGCAGTTGATTGTACACTGAAGAGTGATTCAATGTCAAAAGCTGACTTCAGTGAAAACTGGTTTGAATAAGGGGAATATATGGTATTTATGGATATTGCAGACCCCATGTTTCAATATGACTGCTGGTGCCCATACACTGTACAATTCTTGTATACAATATCGCATCTCGGTTTTGCGATGAGATCTAGTACAAAAAGTATGTGCTGCACATACTTTTTGTACTAGATCTCATCGCAAACCCGAGATGTGATAATGTATACAATATTGTATACAGTAATTTTAATGTGTATGGGCACCTTGAGACACTAGAGTTTTAAGATTTGCTGTCAGGCCTGAGTGCGTCCTATTATGCCAGTTCACAGAATTGATGTTGGTATATGCTGTTGGGCTCAAATTCATGAAAAAACTAAATTCAAGGAGCTCCCGCCAAATTTATCTTGTGTATGAATTGGGAGTATGAACCTTGACCCTGAGCATTGCAAAAGAGGAGACCCTACTGTCCTATTCTGTGAGCATGTAGGTCTGGCTTCCTGAGCGGTTTTAGCTGCTAACTTTCCATGTCACAGTAACAGCACTGGCCGGGGCATATCCAGCAGGGATGAAATATAACAAAGTGACTTGTTGGAAAAGTAGAACATTGTTAAATGTCTCAGAACTCTCTTCAGTATGAAGAATGTTCTGGTAATTTTTACTGTGGAGATTGCATACTATACACTTTGGGCCAGATTCAGTAAAGCAAAAAAAGCCTTTTTGTGTGTGTCTGGTATAAACCATGTTGCAATTCAAGGGGAGCAAATACATTTATATTGCTTCTGTGCAGAGATAATACTGGCTGCTTTTTGCATGTAGCCTGCAGATGTGTTTGCCTCAGAAAAAGGTGTGTAATGGCGGCTTGCTGGGGGATGCACATGGACAGCGTTACCTCAGTATACCACACTGAGATGGTGGACAAAAGCATCTATGTGATGGATATAGGAACTATCATATGTTCACCTGTTGGGTAGTGGTGAAGGAACCCATCTGGGAACTGGACAAATAGGGTTCAATCCCAAGTAGAGAATCCAATTTTATTAGTATTTTTTTTATAAAGACCTAATTTGCTGCATATATCTCCTATTTAGAAGTTATAGGAGTGAGCAAATTTAAATCATACATCTTTAATTCATTATCATAAATGCCATAAGTATATACTCTAAGTAGAAAGAATAACCAACTGAAAAATATGTATTGTACTGAATATTGTTCACCTGTATAAATGATTGAACTGATTACACCTGAGTTGAATCTACAGTATATGGGTCCAATAGCAAGCAACCCAATTATGGATTGGGTATATGACGGCTGCAGTTTCACTGAATGTTACGCTTTGAAAAAGCTCCTTGCATGCGAAATGCGTTAGGGAACATTTCCAAATACAAGGGCAGATGTATTCTAGCGGCGCATAGCACACCACTATAATACTTCTGCTGTCCCTGCTGTTGATATAGGGCTTCCCCAGCCTGCTTCTGGCAGAAAGGTCAGCGATGCTGACCATTCATATATTCGGCCTGCTATCATTTAGATAGCACTGATATGGACAGGGGGTGCATAGCCCCCCTGTCATTTACCACATCCCGCACTAAATGGGTAAGTGGGGGGGGGGGTGTTTCCCATCCTCATTAAAGCTTACCTTAATGTATATCCACCTTCTCCAATAACTATACGTTCTCATTGTTTCTCCTATGGTGGGCATTGTGTAAGTAAGGGGCATTGGGGGTATTACTATCTATGCTAATACTGTGGGTATTGTGTGCATAAATGGCACTACTCCTGAAGGCATTGTCAAAAGGACGTTACTACTGCAGGCATTGCGAGCGACGGGCATGCTAATCCTGCGGTCAATGTATGTGTCAGACGCGCTACTCCTATGGGCATTGTGTGCGTCAGGTTGGGCCTGTGTGGCCACAGCAGGTGGGACTGTGTGTTCAAAATGCCAGGGCCAATTTTTGGTCCCAGTCCGGCCCTGTAAGCCCCTATGATTACCATCAAGGGACACAGTGTGATTTGTGATGCAGAGTACTAGTATTACAGTGGGTGTTTAATGGTGTCACCATTGGGCAGCTGCTAGTTGTGGGCATGTCACAAGGGCAGTGGCAAACGCAGGATTTTCAGAAGGGGGTTTCCAGAGGGGCGGAGCAAAGCACGGAAATGGACACTTAGGTGACCCAGTATATGCCGGGTCAGTTAAAGTATTATAGATAGACCAAATGTATATAAATAATAAAAACAAATATACACATACATACATACATACATACATACACATATATATATATATATATATATATATATATATATATATATATATATATATACACATACAGGGGCATCAACAGCAGTGTAGGCCCCTGGGCATAGCAATGTATTGGGGCCCCTACCGATCCTCCAGCAGTAGGGGTGGGGGAAGCTTTGATGTCCCGCGGGTGGTGGGGGGTATTATATCAACTGCTCAGCATGTAGGGCCTGGATCAGTAATTTCCACTAATTACCCCTTTACTGCACAGATGGTGGGAGATGGGGTGGGAGAAGGGGGCATTGGGCTGAATGAAGGGGCCCTGATACATAACTTCCAGGGTGGTAGCGGATGTTTAATACGCAGAGGAGGGGTGTATAGTGGAGTGGGCTTATTATTCATAATTTTCTGGTGGGAGGACAACTTGCTTGACTGCAGATATCTCCAGTTCCCGGAAATAGATTTCTTAGATTGTAATGGAATTAAAAACTAGAGAATCCCACCTACCAAATGGTATTGGGGACTAGGGGATCAGAGTTCAGGAGGCAAAGAAATCTGCCAACGAGAATATAAAACTACATACCAGGTGTGTGGAACTGGAGCAGTAACCAGCAGCTGGAAGGCTGATATCTCTGGTTCTGGGAACAGTAGAGACAAACTACTACAGTCCATCAAAGGGGGAGAGTCCCAGCTTTTGGAATATATCCTCAGAAAAGTCAGACAGAACCTGAAATATCTGACTGGGAAGAGCAATTAACAAGCTTGGATGGGGACCACTGCTTTGAAGTCATATATCTCCGGTTCCCAAGGGACGATTTTTAAAATTCTTGTACCCATGGAAAGAGGGGAGCCTCAGCTTTCAGCCTAGGGCCCTTAGACTTCTGGGGGGGTTTCTGGGTACTCGGAAACCCCCCCTGCGTGCGCTACTGAAGGGCTGTCTAAAGATGCATTATGCCGTGGTAGCCATGTTCCAATGGACATTCCAAGCAACTGTAGGCGCTAATGTTGGTCTCTGCATGCATTCCATACGCAGCAGACTTATACCACATAGTGAATAATACATTCAGAGACTTAGCTAGAATGTTTTTGCCCAATGGGAAAGATGTGATTGGGCCCTAAAAGTATCACCATAATGTCTGCCACATCCACAGTCCTTACCCATTAGGATAGAATAATAATCATCCCTCCAACTGTTCCAATTACAGTGGAACAATCCCGCTAATTGCAGACTTTCCCGCTGTCCCTCCCACGCGTCGCAGTGTTATGCAGGTTCGGGGAGCTGGCGATCACTGAATTTAATGCGGGGAAGGAGCCAGGTGCTGACCAGCATAGTCGCAAAATGATCATGTTTGGATTTTAAAACCTTTTTTCCTTGTACCTGAGCTGTAATACTACCAGGCCCATAGCAGATACATGGACTGCTATGTCTAGTGACACACTGCCATAGATTACGCACTGCCATAGATTACGCACTGCCATAGATTACGCACTGCCATAGATTACGCACTGCCATAGATTACGCACTGCCATAGAGACACACTGTCATAGTTTACACATTGCCATACAGTAGATTACACACCGCCATATTTACACACTGCATTCTCTGCTGGTTCATTACATATTTTCTATTATTGACTATAACAATTGTGGGTTACAAATAACAAGGAACATTAACTCTTATGGATGGTGATCTGTAAATATAGATAAACAATCTCTCAGGATCATTATGTAATATCACCTATCCTTGTGTAATAGTGCCTATTTCCCATCGATTGTACGCAAGTGAGCAAGACCCAATGACAGTACCTCTGTGAATGTTATTACCAAGCCTTGTTTTATTACTGCTTATTCCCAGTTGAAAAGCACAATGGAATATGCTGCACTTAATTTTATGACACACTTTTGGCATACCTCCAAACATACTTTATTTCAGGAGGAACAAAATCCTGTTTCTGGACTTCCATGCGTGTGGCATTTGCAGAAGTGGGGTGGCAGCACAGTCCAAAACTCACCTAGGAGAGCTGTACCAACTGCCAAGGAGTCTCGGCCTGCGATGTTTGGCAGAATGTGGGATGGCAGTTGGTGTAGCTCCCCTAATTGAATTATGGGCTGCGCTACAGCCCTACATCTGTAAAAGACACTGAGACGGAAGTCCAGGAACAGAGCATTTTTGTTGCTCCTGGAATGGGTCATGTTGGAGGTATGGTTTTGGGAAACATGGAGTTGCACTAGCCAACCATTATTGGAGGTCCAGACAGCCACTGCCCAAGAGGAAAGTTATCATTGTGAAGTCACAATCCAGAGAACAACCAATCCGCATCGAGCATGGCTGGGGATATTCCTGAACATTCCATACTGAGGCCAGACTAGAGCAGCTAGATTTCGGTGTAGCAGCGTGATATTTCTCTCTGTAGAAATGCCTGTTTTTAAGACGAATACATTAAAGCGGAAGTGGTTAGGAGCCACTACAAAGGATGATGGGAAATCCAGTGTCGGTACCAGCTCCGCTTTATGCATAACAGCGAAAAAGACCAAGTACCAGACACCGAGATACCCGGTAGCGGATTTATCCTTTGACTTTTACGATACCCCCAGGCCTGGTATTCAGACTGACATGCCTGAACTTTTGGACCAGGACCCTTTCCTAAAGTCTACACACAACCTGTGTTTCCAAAACTTTAGAGAATATGGGGAAGAGTGTTTCACCTTCAAGAAGAGCCTGGAGAAACAATATTCAACTGCGAACTACATGGACAACCTGCCAGAGGTAGGGAAACATAGGCGAATCTAGAATTATGGTAATGGGTGGTCCCAGATCTAGACATAACAGCAGGGGGACCTTTGCGCGGCCGCGCGTCAAAAAGGGGGCATGGCATCATGGGAAGGAGGCGTGGCATCACAAAAAGGGGTGTGGTATTAAACTTTAGACCATACACAGTAATGCCCATTACACATTTTAGCAAACTCCGTAATACCCATTACACATAAAGCCACACGCCGTAATGCCAATTACACAAAAGGCCACACACCATAATGCCCATTACACATTGTGCGGCACATCATGATGCTCATTACATACTATATAACAAACCATAATGCCCATTACATATTTACCACATAAGTGCTGCTTACCTATGTGCTCATTGCTAGGGGGTTCTTGCTTGATGGCACCATAGTACCCATTACACATGATGCCGCGCACCATAGTACCCATTACACGTGATGCTGCACACATAATGTCCCTTAGACATGATGCTGCACAAATAATGCTGCTTACACATGATGCTGCACACTGTAATACCCCTTACACATTAAGCCACACATTATGCGTAATGCCCCCACATACCGCCACTTGTAGCGTCCCTTAAGCAATGCCCCCAAAAGTGCCACTTACTGTAAATTTTTATATAAGCCTTTGCTGCTGCTGCTGCAGGGAGAGATGGAGAGCGGTGCAGCTGCTTCTATGGGGAGAGGAGCAGAGCGCAGCGCAGAGCACGCTCCCACTACCCTCCTGGTGTCCCCTCTAGCCAATTGGACATTTAAAATATTGTGCACGCTGTTGTTGTGCGTGATGTCGGGGGAGCACGCTGGGCGCCGGCACCACATGATTAAAGGGGAGGCGGGCTGAGGTGAAAGCCGGGAGAAGAATTGGAGTGGAAGCTGCAGGGGTGACAGTCATTGACAGCTGGGCAGAGAGCCGGGGGCTGCCGGCTGTATTCCGAGCACTGCAGGTCACGGCTGTTTGAAATAATACCCCTTTCACAACAGAAAATGCAGGGATTTACCCGGGAATATGGTCCCAGGATCATGCAGGGACATTCCCAGGCTGACCCCTTATACACCAGCCTAGTCCCTGCATTTTCTGGTGTAAGGGGGAGAGACAACCACTCCCCTCTCCCTACCCCCCTTTAACCAACCAGTTATATCTTCGGAACCAACTGACCCATTTAAATGAGACCAGTATCATATTGAAGAACTTTTGAGTTGGCTTCATGATTTTTCACAAATGGTCCCATGAAACTGGGCTGTTTGGTTACAGAGAAATCTGGCCCCAAAGAACATAAACAGTCATGAAATTACCTTTAAGAAATGAAAAAAAAAGAAACGGTTTAACCTCAATATCCCTGGAACCAATGAACCCATATGGATCCAGCCTGGTATCGGATTGAAGGCCCAGCGATTTGGGTTCAACTGAGATCAACCTCGAGCTTCAGTGATGCCAAAGGGGGAACTGGCAGCCATTGAACTGGGTGGGGGTCGGAATTAGCGGGTCCCATGTTATCCTATAGAGAAAACGTTCCAGCTTTGCCTGGCAGTATCTCAGGTTTCCAGGGGGCTAGAGACACGGGGCTGGGCTTGTTGGAAAGCCCCATCCCTCAGCTACAAAATGGGCGGCCCTGGTCCTGTGCACCCCCGGACTACCCCCTAGATTCGCCTATGTAGGGAAAGTGTATATTGGGCCTGATTCACTAGAGGCCACAGAAGTGCAAAAATCACAATCAAGTGATTTCTGCACTTCTGTGCAATGCCCGCAGTGCGCATGTGCAAAACTGAAAGTGCAATTACATCATGAGAGGAGGCAGCGATGCGATATTTAGGGGGCACGGTCTTGATAACGCAGGTGTGTCTGCACCATTTTTGGAGCAACATAAACTGCTGTGACAGAAAATATGGTGACAGTGCACCTGCATTCTCAGCCAGGCTGCAAAGGCAAAGGGTAACCCTTACTGCCTGGCTCTGCGATGCCATTGCAATTGCCAATATTGCATATACTGTATAATGTAATGTGAACAAAATAAAAAGGATTTGAACAAATATAAATATGTTTATCTTTTTTTTAATGTAACTTAAACAAAAAGTGTATTAAAAGTTTTAAAGGTCCATACACACTGGGCGTGTTTGAACAGCGTGTATGGCAGAGCCGGATTAAGGCTGGTGGGGGGCCTCTGCCATTAATTTTTTTTGTTGATACTTGTAACAAATTTTTTTTTTTTTTTTCAAAAATCGGTCGGGGACATCGCTACATCTGTTTTTTTAACAGCAGGAACAGCCCAGGTACACAGGGCGGGGGGCTTGGTGAGGTTAATTTACACTTCCCCAGCAGCTACTATCGTCTGCTGCTGCTGGGACAGGGGTCCTGCTGTGCTGACCGATCAGCAATGATCTGCAGCAGTGTGAATGCTGAGAGAGCAGGGGAGGCAGAGGGACCTTCCGGTCCCTCTGAGAGTGTGCTGCCTGTTCCTGGGGGCCCCCACAGACTGCTTTTTAAGAGACTGCTCCGAATTATAAAGAAGTCTGTGGGGGCCCCTAATGTGTGTGGGGCCCCAGGATGACCGCCCCTGTTGCCCCTTTGACAATCCAGCAATGTATGGTGAGAGATGATGAGAAAATCGCTGGGATGAAAAACACTCAGTGCATACACACTAAGTGTGTTTTGCCCATTTAGGCGATTTTCCTCGGGGTGGACGAGGAAACCCTATGGAAAGCCATCCACTCCGTTGCTTATCTGCTGGTAATACCAGCAGATGAGCAACCGGGCCAGCGATGATGCAGGGGCGCACATCAGTGCTCATGTCCTGAACACACTGGGCAGCTTTGAAGAGTAAACTGAGCGGCTTTCAGCTCAAAAGTCGACCAGTGTGTATGAGCCTTGAAAAATGCATTTTTGCATTATCCCTTTACTTTTAGACCATATACAATTCAATTACTAAACACAATGGAAAATTATTTCATTTCTACTTGTGGTAACCACACAACATTGCTATAGGTTACTGGAACCAGAATAACCCATACACACAGACTGGGTATAATGGGTGGTCCTGTGCACCCCCGGACTACCCCCTAGATTCGCCTATGTAGGGAAAGTGTATATTGGGCCTGATTCACTAGAGGCCACAGAAGTGCAAAAATCACAATCAAGTGATTTCTGCACTTCTGTGCAATGCCCGCAGTGCGCATGTGCAAAACTGAAAGTGCAATTACATCATGAGAGGAGGCAGCGATGCGATATTTAGGGGGCACGGTCTTGATAACGCAGGTGTGTCTGCACCATTTTTGGAGCAACATAAACTGCTGTGACAGAAAATATGGTGACAGTGCACCTGCATTCTCAGCCAGGCTGCAAAGGCAAAGGGTAACCCTTACTGCCTGGCTCTGCGATGCCATTGCAATTGCCAATATTGCATATACTGTATAATGTAATGTGAACAAAATAAAAAGGATTTGAACAAATATAAATATGTTTATCTTTTTTTTAATGTAACTTAAACAAAAAGTGTATTAATAGTTTTAAAGGTCCATACACACTGGGCGTGTTTGAACAGCGTGTATGGCAGAGCCGGATTAAGGCTGGTGGGGGGCCTCTGCCATTAATTTTTTTTGTTGATACTTGTAACAAATTTTTTTTTTTTTTTTCAAAAATCGGTCGGGGACATCGCTACATCTGTTTTTTTAACAGCAGGAACAGCCCAGGTACACAGGGCGGGGGGCTTGGTGAGGTTAATTTACACTTCCCCAGCAGCTACTATCGTCTGCTGCTGCTGGGACAGGGGTCCTGCTGTGCTGACCGATCAGCAATGATCTGCAGCAGTGTGAATGCTGAGAGAGCAGGGGAGGCAGAGGGACCTTCCGGTCCCTCTGAGAGTGTGCTGCCTGTTCCTGGGGGCCCCCACAGACTGCTTTTTAAGAGACTGCTCCGAATTATAAAGAAGTCTGTGGGGGCCCCTAATGTGTGTGGGGCCCCAGGATGACCGCCCCTGTTGCCCCTTTGACAATCCAGCAATGTATGGTGAGAGATGATGAGAAAATCGCTGGGATGAAAAACACTCAGTGCATACACACTAAGTGTGTTTTGCCCATTTAGGCGATTTTCCTCGGGGTGGACGAGGAAACCCTATGGAAAGCCATCCACTCCGTTGCTTATCTGCTGGTAATACCAGCAGATGAGCAACCGGGCCAGCGATGATGCAGGGGCGCACATCAGTGCTCATGTCCTGAACACACTGGGCAGCTTTGAAGAGTAAACTGAGCGGCTTTCAGCTCAAAAGTCGACCAGTGTGTATGAGCCTTGAAAAATGCATTTTTGCATTATCCCTTTACTTTTAGACCATATACAATTCAATTACTAAACACAATGGAAAATTATTTCATTTCTACTTGTGGTAACCACACAACATTGCTATAGGTTACTGGAACCAGAATAACCCATACACACAGACTGGGTATAATGGGTGGTCCTGTGCACCCCCGGACTACCCCCTAGATTCGCCTATGTAGGGAAAGTGTATATTGGGCCTGATTCACTAGAGGCCACAGAAGTGCAAAAATCACAATCAAGTGATTTCTGCACTTCTGTGCAATGCCCGCAGTGCGCATGTGCAAAACTGAAAGTGCAATTACATCATGAGAGGAGGCAGCGATGCGATATTTAGGGGGCACGGTCTTGATAACGCAGGTGTGTCTGCACCATTTTTGGAGCAACATAAACCGCTGTGACAGAAAATATGGTGACAGTGCACCTGCATTCACAGCCAGGCTGCAAAGGCAAAGGGTAACCCTTACTGCCTGGCTCTGCGATGCCATTGCAATTGCCAATATTGCATATACTGTATAATGTAATGTGAACAAAATAAAAAGGATTTGAACAAATATAAATATGTTTATCTTTTTTTTAATGTAACTTAAACAAAAAGTGTATTAATAGTTTTAAAGGTCCATACACACTGGGCGTGTTTGAACAGCGTGTATGGCAGAGCCGGATTAAGGCTGGTGGGGGGCCTCTGCCATTAATTTTTTTTGTTGATACTTGTAACAAAATTTTTTTTTTCTTTTCAAAAATCGGTCGGGGACATCGCTACATCTGTTTTTTTTAACAGCAGGAACAGCCCAGGTACACAGGGCGGGGGGCTTGGTGAGGTTAATTTACACTTCCCCAGCAGCTACTATCGTCTGCTGCTGCTGGGACAGGGGTCCTGCTGTGCTGACCGATCAGCAATGATCTGCAGCAGTGTGAATGCTGAGAGAGCAGGGGAGGCAGAGGGACCTTCCGGTCCCTCTGAGAGTGTGCTGCCTGTTCCTGGGGGCCCCCACAGACTGCTTTTTAAGAGACTGCTCCGAATTATAAAGAAGTCTGTGGGGGCCCCTAATGTGTGTGGGGCCCCAGGATGACCGCCCCTGTTGCCCCTTTGACAATCCAGCAATGTATGGTGAGAGATGATGAGATGAGTAATACCAACAGATGAGCAACCGGGCCAGCGATGATGCAGGGGCGCACATCAGTGCTCATGTCCTGAACACACTGGGCAGCTTTGAAGAGTAAACTGAGCGGCTTTCAGCTCAAAAGTCGACCAGTGTGTATGAGCCTTGAAAAATGCATTTTTGCATTATCCCTTTACTTTTAGACCATATACAATTCAATTACTAAACACAATGGAAAATTATTCCATTTCTACTTGTGGTAACCACACAACATTGCTATAGGTTACTGGAACCAGAATAACCCATTCGCACAGACTGGGCAAACTGGGAATTTACTATATGTTGCTTGAGAAGACAGCTGTATATGTCAGGTAAGCGACGCATATTAGGGTTTATGCTTCAAACAACGCTAACTGTACAATTTTTTTTGTCAGCTCAAGCCACAATGTCGGGGGACCCTGATAACATGGCTGATTGGGGTGCACAAGCACTTTAACCTGCGATTCGACACATTGTGCCTGGCTGTCAACATCATCGACAGGTACCTCTCATGTGTCCAAGAGCCAGCTGCTATGTCCCAGCTGGTGGGAGTTACAGCACTCTTCATCGCATGCAAAGCGGTATGTATTACCTGGGTATATACTAGCTCCTACATAGATATATGGGTAGATGTTTTGGCGTTAATATACATTTTACGTTGCACAAGCTTATGGCAAAGCCTGCATTTTGTTTGGCCTTTGCACCATTTGTTATACTATGTTATTTGCTATATATTTTACTGCTATACTGCCCTATACATGCGACTAAAGTATTGCTAACATTACATCATATCAGTTCATACCCCATCATGCATGCGCCATGCCTGGTATGTGCCTACTGAGAGGGGGCAGCAAAGTTAGTAAATATGGCATGTTATCATGCAAGGGGAACACATACATTTATAAAAGTGGGCATGGACTTATGAGTTGGGGCATAGCCTGGAGTCCCCAACCCCCCCCCCCCCATCCTCATTGATGGGGTCCAGAAGATGCAGGATGCCCATGGAGGATAATTTGGCTGCAGTGCTACACAGGGAAGGGAGTTGGGTTATTCACTTAATATTACAGTGCATCACCAGGCTCCTGATTTACCCCTTTCACACCAGAAATGCAAAGACAAACCCAGGAATTAAATTCCAGGGGCATGCAGGGAAATCCCCCAATTTTGGGCCCCATTTACACATGCTTTTGAAGCAGGGACATCCTGGGTTGGCACCTTTCATACTGAACCTGGGATGACCCTGCATTTCTTTGAGAATGTCATTAGATATTAACTTTTTTAGACCCACAAAGATGAGGTCATTAGAGAGCGGGACGAGACAGGAGTAGAGGTAGAGAGGGTCTTTGCAGAAATTGCAGGCTTTCAGGGGTTAAATAGCACTGCTGGGGTCTGTTGTGCCTCAGAGCATGCACGGTGTCTTCCTACATGCTGTGTGATGCCTCTGTAAGCATCTCTGGAAATCCACAACAACAGGAAGTTGCCCTGCATAGCCAATCAGCATCAGTGGAGGCAACACAGGAAGGAGGGACATGTCCCTGCACCGTTCATACCAGCCAGTAACCATGGAAGGTCCCTGGACCAACCCTGGTAGATAGCAGGGTTGAAATCTTGGGGCATCAGGTCCTGGATTTTTTGCCCTAGACCCTTTCACACAAGCACTAGTCTAGGGTTGTTCCAGGGACCAAGCCGGGAAATTTGGCTGGTGTGAAAGGGGTATGACTGAGCAGGAGGTGGCACTGTCGGGTCACCCTTTGGCAAGTGATACCCAGATGTTGCCAGCCCGTACCACCCTTGTGATGACTGGTTGCTTTTGCATATTGCCCATTAAAGTTACCTTTATTTTACATTGCAATTTAGATTTCAGTTTGGACACACCCCATCCAAACCTTACTCTATATGCACGTATTAGCTAAACCTACATTGCAACATGGTGTTTCCCAGGTGCACAGGTACCTGATGTTGTTTGCCTTTCTGCCAAATCAAAATCAAGGTCTATGTTCCATGGTCTGTAGCCGGTATTGGTAGGCACATATATAAGCTGTAATGCCAGATCAGACTGTCCATGTAACACGCTGTTTGCAGGATATTTATGTTTATAGACTGCGTATCAGAAATCACAACCTTAGCCAAGTTATCCATTATTTGCTCCTCTTTAGGTGGAGACATTTGGATTTCCAGATTTGGAGAAGCTTCTAGATCAGTGCCACAAAACCTTCAGCCGTGAGGAGGTATTCTGCCTGGAGCGCTCTATGTTGAAAAAACTGCAGTTCCAGCTAGGAGCCCCGACGATCGAGTTCTTCCTTCAGCATTTCTATTTCCAGAATGTGCTTAATGGGAAATTGGCAGAAGATGACAAAACCATGGCCCTGGCCCAAGATATAGCTGCCCTGACTCTGCCTGACTATTTGTTCAACATCTACTCGCCATCTCTAATGGCCACCTGTTGTATAACACTGGCAGGCAGAGCTATATGCCAGGACAGCACTTTCACTGTACAGGACAGCGGATATTCTACAAGTGATGTGCAGGAGTGTATCACCAAAATCCTGCAGAACAAAGACGTCCCACACTGCCTGCTCCCTAAAGGAGAATAGACACTGGGGATAGTTATAGAAAGTGCTGAGGGGCTAAGTGACCTGAAGCCTCAGCACAGTACATACTACAAGCTCTCCCTGAGGAACATCAGCAGACTGACATCTTGATAAAGCTGTAGCAAACAGCGAAACACATCAGTATTACAGTAGGTGCAACCATTGTGCCCAGGATCACACTGACCAGAATTCTGCAGAAAGAGTATAAGTGCCCGAACCAGCCCCTTTATTTGTTATTGGGACATTACAGGATCTCTGCTTTGGTGTTTTACATCCAAGGGACTTCTCCTTGTCTGGCATACTTACCTTAGGAGGAACGCCACTTCTCTACAAGCCGGGACTGCACAGAACACCTTCCATTTGCACAAGTGGAGCTGATACATCCTTTCCCACAGAAAGGGCCATAACTGGAATGGACACATCCAACCTGGGCCGACGCACCTACTTATTGATGTTCTTACCTGTATACTTTGAAAGCACTTTAACTACTTGTGTTATTCAAATTAAATTCATTTAATATTTAAGGAGCACCGCACACCTTTTTATTTAGTGCAGCATATTTTATTTTATTTTTGTACCTGACATCTGTGTAGTATTGCAGACTACTGAGGATTAGGGCTACAGACGGCACCCCCCCCCCCCCCCCCCCAACAAAAAAAACACTGGGCAGCCACCTCATGGGTGTATGGGAAGAGCTGCTATTTATTTAGAGATAAAACCAACCCGTTGATAACTTAATAACTTTTAGGCAGGTGTGGAACAAATGCTGCCAAAAATGCTTAAAAAAATTACAATGTGAACAGTTCATACTTAATATTTGTGGCCTAATTCTGGTTGGCTCAATAAGCAGCGAAAATCACTGCTTACCGAACACTTAACCCCTTCCCGACATTTGACGTACATTTACGTCATGGCCGGGATATACTTCCCGACGCATGGCATAAATGTACGTCGTGACAGAGGGACGATGGCTGCTGTCCCTGACAGCAGACATCTTCCCTCGTAGCCCAGGGGGGGCAGCGATGCCCCCCCCCCATCGGCGATCGCTGCGATTGGCTGTTCAAATGTGAACAGCCAATTGCAGCGTTTTCTGTGTTCTGTGTATAATTTTGTCTCTGCTGCCCCCTAGTGTCCAAAAAAATTAAAAGGAGGTTGAAATAATGATGGTAAAATAAAGTAGACATATGGTCTTTGTTAGTTATTAACTATTTTGAGTGGTATGATTATTTGTCTCACAAGCAGAAAATTTAACATTTTGCAAATTGCAAAATGTTAAATTTTTTTACGACATTTTGATATTTTTCACAAAAAAAAACAGACTGTATCGACCAAAATTTACCACTAACTTAAAGTACAATGTGTCACGAGAAAACAATCTCAAAATCACTGGGATAAGTAAAAGCAATAAAAAGTTATCCCCACATAAAGTGATACATGTCAGATTTGAAAAAAAGGGCTCTGTCAGGAAGGCAAAAGCAGGCTGCGGCGGTAAGGGGTTAAATGCTGAACACTCGCCACCTCCCGCCACAGAATCCCCTCGGGACCCTGATCTCCTGATCTCCCCCCATTTCCAACTAAGTTCACAAGAAAATATACCACATAAATGACTTTATTCAGGTCCATTCGTAGCTAGTCTGCGTCTGCACGGGGTCCGATGTTTTGTTAGTGCGCAGGTGCATATGCAGGGTGTGTGCCCCCACGGCAACCATTCTGTGTGCCGGGTGCGCGCACCCAACATAGCGGGCGGGGGGGGGGGGCGGAAAGGGGAGTGGGGTGCCAGGCATTACCATATGGGAATGCCTAGCATTTCATGGGCGTTCCCATATGCAGGGCATTCTCGTGGCAATGAGGCCGCGACACGGGTGCGGGGGCGGGCAGCTGACATCGTCAGCTGCCCGCCCATTTTCGTCCTAGCGTGCACGCTTATGTAAGTGACTTGAAAGTCACTTTTATATGTGTGCACCTTCCACATCTTTTGATGGTCGGCGACCATTGTAAGATGTAGGTGTCCCTTGCAGTATACGAATGGGTGTTTGTGTTAAACAACCATTCACAGCCTGTGCGTGGGAACACACGCTGCGATTGGGGGGCGGGGTTTGGTGGACTCGCAAGGCTGCGAATCAACCAGAATAACCCCAAATTCCCTTAAAAAAAAATGTTGATACACTAGGGCGCCATGATTCAGGAAAGTTTGTGAACCACTGGAGCAGGCCATAGTTTGTAAGGAATGTGAGACCAGGGGTGAGAGTTAATAGGATGAGGGATTCAGAAAGTGAGAGATTTGGTAAGAAAGCTCCAGTTTTTTTAAAGGGGCAATCATTTACATGGCAAAACCAGTTTGATTTTGAAATGTAAATGATTGCCGCTTTTAAAAACCTGGAGATTTCTTCCCAAATCTGTCACTTTCTGAATCTCTCATCTCTCACCCTGTATGTGAGCAGCCACAGCCAAGCAACGCTGAGAAGTCAGAAGGCTGAAGATAATTTAGGTTGGTTAAACCTGTGAGAGAGGATTGGGAAGTCATTGGAGTCTATTTATGAATCAGTGAGAAGAATAAAGAAGTGAGCCAGCAGAGAAGTTGTCCATGACAACCAATCAGATGCTATGTATAGATTTTAGAGCAGTGGTAGCCAACCCTAGCCCTCAAAAGCTACCAACAGTTCACATTTTCCAGACAACCTAGCTGCTGCACAGCTGCACTCATTAATCACTGACACATTTTAAAAGATACACAGGTGGAGCTAATTACTTCACTTGTGATTCTGTGAGGAGACCTGCAAAACATGCACTGTTGGTAGCTCTCGAGGACTAGGGTTGGCTACGCCAGTTTTAGAGAATGCATTTGATAAATGTTATCTGAATGCAGATTGGTTGCCATGGGCAACTTCTCCACTGGCTTACTTCACAACTCTGCCGGGAGGCTCCCAATGGTGGGCAACCCTCCCACATTGGCCCCGCAGCCCCGCACCCCCTTCCGTGCTGCACTAATTACTGTTTTCATGGGTCCACGGCGAGGGGGCTAAAATTACGCGAATCATGTCATTTCTTGTCATTTTAGCCCCTCCCCTAATCCACGGACCCGTAAATTGCATTGTTTGATTGTCATGGTGGCGGGGCTTGGTGACATCTGCCTCACCCCGCCCCCCTGACATACTACTATCAGGTCTCCTCTCTCCGGGCTTCTCCCGGAAAGGAGTAAAGAAAAGTCGGCAAGTATGCCCTGATTCTGGTCTGATCGCTCCCCTGCATGTACACACAGGGGAGCGATGTATAGCTTACGCACCATGCACCTGTGAAGCGCATACACTTTTATGTGCATGGGCAGATGCTTTGTGCGAGCAGTGTTTCATGGGCGTTCCCATGAAAACGCTAGGTGGCAAATGTGACGTGGGTGCTGGGGGCGGGCAGCTGACATCACCACATGTCGGCTGCCAGCCCTCTTCCCATACAGGGCGCCGCAGATCTAAGACACCAGAGAGTGTCTTAGATCTGTGAGCACTAGAGAAATCATTCGATACAAAACATCCATTCACATGAGTGCTGGTGAAATCTGGGTGCAGGCGGTGTTTAGATGACCCGAAAAGCTGTGAATTTCGCAGCTTTGCGGGTCAATCAGAATGAGGGCTTGTGTTTGCAGATTAGTTGCCCAAGGTTAGTCAGGGGTGAAGTGAGTCAGTGCCCTGAATGTAGGCTAAGGGCAGTATTCAATGAGCCTGATTCGCCATGTTTTTATGGCGAATTTGTGCTGTTTGGCGAATTTTTGACTAAAACGGTGAATCACCCTATTCAATGACCACATGGCGAATACATTTGAAGGTTTTTTTCGCCATGATTCACCGAGTAGCAATCGCTATTTTTTTATGGAGAAGTGGAATGTGAACTTTTAAAATAAAGTGTTTTGTTTTTTACATTTGGTGTCAAAAAAATCAGGAATTTTATTCTGAGAAGGGGCATGCTATTTTTATTCATGTGCTGTAAGCACATGAATATATTTTTAATTTATTTTATTTAATTTATATATATTTAATTAAAAAAAAAATTATATATATATTTTTTTTTTACACAGCAGCCAGCAGGGGGCGCCGGAGCCGAGCCGCTCATTAGATATTCATATATTCACTGCCCCTGATCGTTACGATCGGGTGTAGTGAATATACGCGGTCCCCTGCTGGCACCCCCGGGGGGCAGCCTGTGCTGCCTGGCACCCGGGGAGCCCACCTCCCCCCCACATATGCTCTGGGGCAGCCAGAGAGACTTCCATCTCTCTGCCTGCCACCGTCCTCAGGCTCCCTGCGGCGTTCGCCGCAGGAGCTCATATTCGCCGGTCAGGGGCAGCGAGCCCCTGACTCGTTGAATACCGGAGCCAGCGAGGCTCCGGAACGTGGCGAATGTGCAGCGAATCCTAAAAAGGATTCGCTGCACCTCGCAGGTATTCACATTGAATACCGCCCTAAGAGTTTGGTATTTTCTGTTCATTTGTGTTAAAGCAGTGGTTCCCAACCTGGGGTACTAGTACCCCTGGGGGTACTCTGCATACCAGTTGGGGGTACTTGAAAATAATTTTGGTAATGGCGGAAGATGAAAAAAAGTATTTTGATGGCAGAAGAAGACCCATTGACATGGAGAAGAACCATGTTTTGTCACTTACGGTTCTGTCTTCAGCGTCATCAGCGTCTCCTAGTGCTTTTGCCTTACCAGCAATCCATGGGGAGCTTCCCATGCTGCCCTTAGACATCAGCAATCATTTGTCCTGCGCTGACACAGGTGGAGAAAGCAGCAGCATTAATCCTACAGGTGTTAGCGGGAACCCTGGAGACAATACACAGCCAGTGTCCAGACACGGAAGGGCACGATTCCTGTCCGATACGCCTTAGTATAAGGACATGCATAAGGATACGCATACCGCTCACTTCCACTCCACTCATAAGTACTGTCTATATTTCAAATTGAGAGGGGGTACTCTTCAATAAAAAGCCTAATCAAGGGGTACGGGAGAGAAAAAAGGTTGGGAACCACTGTGTTAAAGGATTCCATTTATCTTCATTATTTAATTTCTTCTTTCTTCTCCTTCGTCTGTGGATACCGATTTAGCAGTTACACCTCGCTCCAATCCCACTTCTGTACTGAGTTGATAACCCTTTATCTTCACACCAACTTTAGCTACAGAGAAAGACAAAGGACAGTGTGTCCTTGTCTCTTGTCATGTAATTGCAATGTCCTGGTGATGTTTCCCTAATACCCCTTTTACACCAGAGATTTGACCCGGGTTATTGCCATTCTGGGCTGGGGCTTGGTGTAAATGGGGTAAAAAAAAATAACCTGGGCCCTGTTCCTCGGGTGTCTGACTTGTCAAATGCTCAGGGTCGGACACGGGGCATCCCCAGAGTCAGGGTCATCCGACCCAGGGACCCATTTCCACCAATAGGGGAGCCCATGCCTCTGGACCGCAGCACAACTGTGGACACTATGTTCATAAGGGGCACTACTGTGTTATTTAATCAAGACCACTACATGTGGTGTAATGTTTATATGATTGTGCTACTGTGTGTTATAATATATTTGGAGTTACTTTTATGTGACCACACCTCTTCCTTGTGGAAACATTATCCCTTTATGGGAGATAGGGCACAAATCCCCTGGAACTGGTCTAAGCTCTGCCTAATGAGGGTGGTGGTGGTGGTGGTGGTGGTGGTGGTGGTGGTGGTGGGGGGGGGGTGTCGGTGTTAGGGGAAATGAGTTCCACCACTTTAAGCCCTGGGGTGGAGGTGAATGGGTGTCTGTGTGCTGGCATCGCCCAACCGGCGTAATGCCGGGGGAGCCAGTGTAAAAGGGAACAACTGCCGGGTCGCATCTGGGTTGGAGCCGAGTCCAAAAACACGGGTGCGACCCAGCAGTTCTGGTGTAAAAGTGGTATAAGTGAAGGTACATTTAAATTGAAAATCCTTTACTATGATTCTCTAAAGCCCCGTATACACTACCCAATAGGGCCCTTCTGTGCAATTTCTAGGTGGCCCATGTGAAAATTTCACATGCTCATAAAATACAATTATTTTTATAGCAAGGTTGTTGGTTTGTAGTAGGATGAAAGAAGATCCGATTCATTTGTAGCCATTTAAAGTAGCCGAGAAAAACGTAAGGTCATGGTAAGGGGCCTACACACAGGGAGATGCTGAAGCATTCAGCAAAGAACTTCATCTATCAATTTTTTAGCTATATAGCTAGCGATCCGCATGTATTGGTTTGCACGGGTCTGAAGTTTTTGCAATGCGCATGCGCAGACTCTTCGCAGGGTGCATGCATCCAACATTGCGGGCGGTGGGCACTACTCGTCCATAGGAACGCCCAGCGTTCCATATCGTGAGCGCCGGGGGCGGGCAGCTGGCATCACCGGATGTCAGATGCCCGCCCAGTTCCTCCCGAATGTGCATGCATTTATAAGTAACCTGAGAGTCACTTTATATATATGCTTGCACGCACCACATCTATCGATGGTCGGTGACCATCGAAAGATGTGGGAATTTCCCCCCCGGCCTGTGAATGGATGTTTATGTAAAACATCCATTCGCAGGCTGTGCGAACATGCACAGTGTGCGAATGGGGGGGCGGGCTCTCTGCCATTCGCAGGGCGGGTTCTAGTGGACTCGCAAGGGTGCAAATTCGCATCCTTGCGAGTCAACCAGAATTAGGGTCAATGTGTATGCATAATATTGGTCACCCACGGGACTGCTGATATCGGGTCGTCTAGTGTGTACAGGGGTTTACTGTTAATTAACAAAACTAGCATCCTGAGTCATAGGACCTACTGTGTCACTCTATCTACAAAGGCATGACAGATTTATAACTCACATGCCAACAAGAGACATCCAACTTCTAAGCCGATATCGATATTTCTCCACATTCTCAAACAACAAAACTGGGCAATAAAAAATGTTAAGGAAAATAATGTGTAAGTTAACCCCTTCCCGACATATGACGTACATGTACGTCATATGACGGTTGCGGGGGAATCAAGCCAGCTCACGGAGTGAGCTGGCTTGAAAGAGAGCAGGTAATGGCTGTATATTACAGCCAGGTACCTGCTCTCACGGCCACGAGCGGCGAGTTCGCCGATCGTGGCCGTTTAACCCTTTAAGCACCGCGGGCAAAGCGCCCGCAGTGCTTAAATAGCTGATCGGAGGGGGGGCGCCCCCCTCCGGCGCCGATCGGGGCCCCCCCGCGGCGAGATCGGAGGGTGCCGATCGGTTGCCATGGCAGCCAGGGGTCTAATGTAGACCCCTGTGCTGGCCATGTCAGCATTCCTATTACATCCTGCCTGAGGCAGGATGTAATAGGAAGTGCTGAAAATCACTATGTTCAGCCATAGAGCTCTATGGCTGAACCTAGTACAGGCGATCGCGCCCCCTAGTGGTCAAGTACACCACTTTTACCTTGTAGTAAAAGTAAAAAAAAAAAATAAGTTAAAAAATAAAAAAAAATAAAAAAATATTAAAAGTTCAAATCACCCCCCTTTCCCCATTTCACAAATAAAAATAAATAAAAAATAAAAAAAATAAACATATTTGGTATCGCCGCGTTCCTAAAAGTCCGATCTATTAAAATATAACATTAGTTATCCCGCACAGTAAAAGGCGTAAACGGAAAAAAATTCCCAACGCCAAAACTACGTTTTTTGGTCGCATCGCCTACCCAAAAAAAAATAACTAAAAGAGATCAGAAAGTCGCCCATATCCCATAATGGTATTAATTAAAAAGTACACTTCAGCCCGCAAAAAATGAGCCCTCACCCAGGTCCGTAGGTGGAAACATAAAAAAGTTATAAGCCGCAGAACATGGCGACGCGACGCAAATTAGAAAAACCGTAAAATTTTCTATTTTTTTTTTTAGTGGTAAAACGTAACGAAAACTATATAAGTTTGGTATCACCGGAATCGTAACGACCCATAGAATAAAGATAACCCATCATTTTAAACGAACTATGAACTCCAAAAAAACCGTAACCAGCGCAAAATTGTGGAATTGCGTTTTTTTTCCTTTTTACCCCACATTGAATTATTTCCTGATTCCCCAGAATATTATACGGTATAGTAAATGGTACCATTAAAAAGTACAACTTGTCCCGCAAAAAAAAAAAGCCCTCATGTGTCTATATAGCCGGAAAATTAAAAAAGTTACACTTATTTGAACGCGAGGAGGAAAAAAAAAAAAAAAGTTAACAAAAAACGCCCCGTCGGGAAGGGGTTAATTTAGTGTAAAAAAGATAAAAGGAACATATATATTTTTGGGGTACTTGTGTACAAGCACGGCGCCCACGATATTAGGTTGCACGACATATAATCGCATCGCATGGCATACACCCGATGCACTGCGATGCGATTTTAAAGTGTATAAGCCCCCTATACAATGTTTTAATGGTATAAGCACCCTAATGGGGGCTTACAATGTTAAATGCACCCCCACGCCACCCCCTAAGGCGGTAAACGTCCTACGACCTTTTCATACCCCCACTATCCACGTCGGCGTGGAGTTGATAGTATATAGTGTGGCGAACGCAGCGAGCCACTGAGCCCGAAGCGTGGCGAGCGCAGCGAGCCCCGCGAGGGGACACGTATTACTTTACATGTATTCCGCGTCCCCTCGCGGGGCTCGCTGCGCTCGTCACGCTTCGGGCTCGCTGCGCTCGCCACACTATATAAAATCAACTCCACGCCGACATGGATAGTAGGGGTATGAAAAGGTCGTAGGATGCGTACCGCCGCCCCTCGCGGCCTCACTGCGCTAGCCAAGCTTTGGGTTGGCGTTGATAGTGGAGGTGCCGTTGGGGGTGCTTTTAACATAGTAAGCACCCAACACGTTTAATTAACTTATAGGGGCCACATTTAACATGGGAAAACCCTTTAGGGTGCTTATACAATTCTAAATCGCATACCATTGTATATGCGATAGAATGGCATACAATGCCATACAATTCGATGGTATACAATCTAAAATTGTATAACATCGGCTGCCATCGCGTAACATCGCATCGCATACCATCACATGCCTTATGGTCTGCGATGCGATGGGCGCCGTGCTAGTTCACAAGTACCATTCTTTGTGTCTTGTCTGGTGTTACCCTCTGCATCTGAAGCTAGTACTGTATCAGCCTTTTCCTTTGCCTGGGTCCTCATAATCTGTTTAACAGAGACCCTTGGCCTTGATAAATAGACTTTCTGCTGTTTATCTGACCTCTGCAGTTAAACATTATATACTGGGATCCATCTCTGCTGACATCTACAGAGAATACCTCACACAGTCAAGCAAATTATTCATGTTAATTATTGCTCACCTTTGTTGTTCCACTGTTGCATACCACTGTAATTAGAGTCTGCAGTATATCAGAAATTGATGTGTAATATCATTTGTGACGCATACCATTTGCAATACCTGAAGTGGTTCCTTTGTGCAAGAAATCTGACCAAAACACGGGTTCCGGCAGTTCTGTAAGGTGGAATGGGCCAAAACTCCTACAAGCTGATGTGTAACGTTGATTAGCTATTATTATAAACCTTTAATTGAAGCAAGTGCTCAAATTTAGCAATAATTGTATTTACTTGTAAATGTATTAACTTTACTTAATCTATTTATAAATGTAGTAATAATTTTGAGACATAAATGAAGGTAAAGTATATACTTCTGTGTTAATGCATGTATATTTATGACTTAGATATTCACACACACACACACACACACACACACACAAACACAAGGTGGCACTAAGACCCTGTGGACACTGGCAGGAATGAATTTACAAATGAGGACACCCTAGGTCAACAGTAACGGCCATTCCCCCCCCTTTGCCTAAATTTATTATTTTCATTGATTAGTTATAAGCCCTCATTTGATGATAGCCAATTCAATTGAATAATAAAAAAGTCACTATGACATTTTTCTTTTTGAATTATGTACACTTATTTACTAAGTAGGACAGGCTACTAATGCTTATTAGAGATGTTTCATCTGTTGTCCAGTCCTGGCCTGACAGCTGTTTCGGTGATCAACTGCCTTTCTCAAGGGCATAACAATACTATACGACACACAATGTAAAGTCCTACTCACTAGCAAAATCATCTAATCCCCATTATATCAGCCAGGCGGAACCCCAGTGTCGCACCATGGTCACGGGGGAAGACTAGAAAGTTCCCTGGTACCAGAAATGATGCTGTGACATCACTTGTGCGACGGTAGACCAGAGCCTGACACTTGTGAATCAGAAATGGTACTTACTAAATAATTTACAGAGGAAAGATCATTCTAACCTCCAGGATATATTAACATGGGCAGCCACTGTAACATTCCAGTGCCTACCTTAATCTACAAATCCCGAGAAGTACTTTTACAAAGCGGAGACTTTTTCTAACTGTCGCATCTCAAGAGGTTTGACCTCAAAATTGAAATAGTCACTATTGTGTTGGAATTTGCAATAATATTAGTGTCACTTTAAGTTTTGAGGTCAAAACCACTGAGAAGCCGCAACTTGAAAGACATCCATTTGTAAATATACGCATACCCCTTTTCCACTAGCAACCTGTGTCAGACCCAGTAATTTTTACCGGATCGATACTGATTTGGACCTGGGTTTAAGACACATTTCTACTACAGTGCTACCCGGTAAAATGCTGGGTCAGCCCCGTTAAGAAATAACCAGGGTAAAGCCTGTTTTTTCCTATAGATTACATAAGAAAAGGCCTTTTTAAAGGGCTTTACCAGGGGGGAGATCACATAACAGGGCCATCATTACCTAAAAGGGCCACTATTAAAGAGAACATTTCCTGATTAATGAAGAGACCACAAATATTTATTTGAAAAAGTTTGTGCTTTTTTTTAGTCCCAAATATTCAATATGAAACCTTCACACAAGACATGTAAAACTTTTGTGGGTACTTGTGTATTATCTGGGCGCCCATTGCATCGCATCACAAAACACTAATTAATGTATGCGATGGGACCCGATTTCCGGGAGCACAGACCCGCACTGTGCGATACAATAATAAATATTATGATATTAAATTGTACAGGCACCCTAATGGGTGATTACTATGTTAAATGCACCCCCATTGTTAACGCCACCCCCACTATCAACGTCTACCCAGCGAGCGGATGCGGATGACATGTGAAGTGATCCGCGTCCCCTCGCGGGGCTCGCTGCGCTCACCATGCTTCGTACTCGTTGCTCGCTGCATTCGCCACACTATCTAGAGTCAACTCCACGCCGACGTGGACAGTGGGGGTATGAAAAGGTCGGAGGACGCGTACCGCCGCCCCTCGCGGGCTCGCTGCGCTCGCCACGCTTCGGGTGCCCGTTGATAGTGGGGGTGGCGTTAACAATGGGGGTGCATTTAACATAGTAATCACCCATCAGGGTGCCTGTACAATTAAAAATCGGGTCCAATTTGGTTGCATCGCATCGCATGCGATCGCATGCAATCGGATCGCATGCGATGCGACCAAAACTATGTCGTACGATGGAAATCTTGGGCGCCCAGATAATACACAAGTACCCTTTTGTGATAACTGTTTGCAGTATACCTGAGCCATTGGTGTACCTAGACATGTAAAACTTTAGTGATAACTGTTTGCAGTATACCTGAGCCATTGGTGTACCTAGACATGTAAAAAAAACCTGCACATTAACATGTACAAAATGCACATAACAATACCCCAGCTCTGCTTTTCAAATATACCGGGTTGGGAGCGTTTCCACTGCCCCTGAACCCAGGTACAAACCGGGTCCAACCTTGATCATTACCTGGGTTGGATTGCCAGGGAATCCAAACCGGGTTAATTGACATGGGAGCATTTCCACTAGCAGAAAACCCGGGTAGATGAGCATCCCCGCTGAAATTACCGGGTTATTTCTGCTAGGGGAGAAGGGGTATTAGTGAAACAACCCCCTCTTTTTGCAGGGTTACATATCTTCTAACTAATTCCCCCTAATCTCTACAGGTCAACAAGTTGTGTCATTCCATATGGTTAGTTACACCAGCTAAAAGACATTCATTGTTACGTACCACAGTCATCTACTTGAGCAAAGTATGACCTCATACAGGTTTCAAGTCTTGCTGGAACACTCCCTGTGCTTTTTGTATTGGATTTCATAACTATCTTCCTTCAAACTTTTATGGACAATGACACTACCAAGTTCCCAATCGGAGATAGAGATATTTATTGAAAGCTCAGCTCTTGTAGTGACATCCCAGAAAGTGTCAGTCATCGGATGACTCAAGGGAACATGTTTTTGTTGTGGTTCATTAATGACGGCTGGGTAAAAGTGTTTGTCTGTCTTAGCAAAACAAGAGTAATTATTGCTGGTTCATGAAGCATGCCTATTGTATGTACTGCCTATTGTGCAAGGCTATAAATCTGTGCATCTTCTACTGCCTATATTAGATTTAACTAGGTAATAAACCCACGTGATGTTTTGTCCATATTTACATGTGTCCATATTTACATTTATACATGCCTTACGGCTTGTTAAAATGGGTGTTTTTGAACATATCCTACTTCTTTATTGTTCCGTGAACCTCGGCCGCACCAGTTCAACAAGCCATACAGCAAAATGCGAATTGATTCAAAACAAGGTGTGTATTCATATTTCAATGTGTGAGAGAGGACTATAGTACAAAGGGCAGATAAACTGGAAGTCACGTAGGTCTGGACTATCCCTAATTCAATAATATTATTTTTGAACATTTAGAGATGCAATATATCCCTGACCCACTGACCTACAGTATGTTCCTTCCAGCTGTACAATCTGGAAGCTACAGTTATAGCGTAGTTTTATTGAGAGCAGTTGTCCAGATGACATCACCTCCAAACTCCACACTGCAGCCTTACCTGGATCCTTCGCGAAACTGACCCTGTTAGCTACCTGGGTCGGATTCCCAGATCACAAGACCCTTTTCCACTGAGCCATGGCCCGGGGAAACCCAGAAATAACCTGGGTTATTGCGACTATGGAAAAGGGGAATAAATAAAATAGTCAATAACATAGTACATTCTAACTCCCTAACCATGGATTTTACAAAGTTAGAACCAGCTTTGTGTTTTAGTATTTAGCGTGATACACATCATTTACATAAACTAAAACACAAAATTGCTCCAAGTACCTATCTTCTTCCTTATAATGGGCAAGCTGATTTCCTTATATACACACCGGATATAATCTACCATTCTGATTGTATAACTTTGATATGAAATGTAATTTAAGAAGGTTATCTTGATACTCAACATAATCTTCCATTATGTAATCCAGTATTGTACTGTGTAGTTTCACTTTTGCCTTGGAACTGTAAATCAGCTTGCCCAATACAAGGAAGGAGCAGTGGCAAAATGTTGTGCCCTCCCTCCATACATTAATTATAATATTTTTTTTAACTACATGCTCATTGTCAGGGTTTGCATGCTCCTTGCCAGGGGTTTCATGCTGGTTGAAAAGGGGTTATATGCCAGGGGTTACCTATGCTCATTGCCTGGGGTTTCTAGCTGATTGTGTGGGGTAACTTGATTGTAGCCAGGGGGTTTCTTGCTTGTTGTCAGGGAGTAACATGCTTGTTGCCAAGGGGTAACATGCTCATTGCCACAGGGTTACATTCTCTTTGCCAGGTGGTTACTGGCTTACTGCTTGGAGCGCACTAGTGCTCCCTGAATCCGCACTTCCGGGTAGCACTGTACACGCTGCCTTTCCCCTGACAGTTGCTAGAGGTCTAGTAGGACCTTGAGCATTTGTCACTTAAAAGGTGGTGGCCATTTTTGGTCGCCCGGTTATGGAGATTCAATGCTGCCCACATGGAAACGGCTTGCAGTATTAGCTTTCCCCCCAATCGCAGCTTGGCCTGCAGTGGTGTTTTTACGCAACTGGGAAAAAGGTAAGTGCATGGTGCAATTTTAAAACAAGTAAGCTGCAAAAATTATTTTCTTTAATTAAAATAATTTTCACTGCACTTAAAATGGACTCCACTGCTTATTCCATTGTAAGCTTTTACAAACAGGAGCCTCTTCCATATGTACTCAGCTTTTGCAATTATATCCTCCCACTTGCTTACAGTAAACTTAAACCTTAAGTCTTGTGCACCTAGTAGGTCTCCGCCAGCACTGACTCTGCTGATTGCTCATACTGTAAATTGTAACCGGTTTGCTTCGGTTTTGTTTATATAGTATATAGTTATTCAGTTTTTATTTCCTGTTTATCATGCCAGTTTTTGAAGTACTTGATTGTAATGTTCACAGAAGCGCAGAGTATTAATGTTTTGTACAGTATAAGCTGATTTTGAGTCAAATTTGGTGCTAGTCTGTCTTTGTGGCACATTGATAATGTTCTCACTAGTAAAGCAATACTGTATTAATCTAGATTGTTATCCAAGCGTCGTCTCATAGAAATTTACCACAATATCAAACAACCCTTGTACTTAACTTAAACCTTTAATTTACGCCTAGGGGCCTCTACTTCTCATTGGGTTTGACTACAACATTTAAAACAACACTAATACTTTTGGGGAGGGTTGGGGCCTAGATCTGTATCTGATGATTTCTTGGCCTCTTTTTATTTGATATGATGGCTGTCTTGAGCCACCCCAAGGGTCAAGCAGCCGGCAGATGTGTCACAGATTATGTTATACCATACTTACCTTCTTTTTAGTCCTCCTCTCCAGGATAAGCCTGGAGAGGAGAGGTTGAATTCACTTTAAGGGGTGGGGCCTGACTGATATATCATCAGATCTCACCCCCAAAACAGGAAATATCCATGTGAAAAAGTCACACTCTCTTTATTGTGTCTCACACACAGACATATGTACACATTAGGGATGAGCGGCTTCGGATCCTAGAGATCCGAACCCCCCCAAACTTACCTAATCTGGGGACGGATCCGAGGAGTTTTACGGGTCCCGCCATCTTTCCGAGTCCAAAACGAGGCCAAATGTCATCATCCCACGTCGGATTCTCGCTAGACCGGATCTCTATAAAAGTCCCGGCTCTGGCGCCATCTTCATTCAGTATGTGAAAACTCAAACAGCACGGATGTGTCCGTGCTGTCTGCACAGAGGGGAAAGCTATGGGGGACAAACTAAAACTAGAGGCTGCCTAACGTAATGGGGGCGGCTCAAGGGGGACAACTACAGATCGGAAATCTAAAGGTATAATTACTAAGGGGGAACTAACGGTGCAGGAACTTTTGTACATCTAGTAAGAGGGAACTACTGAGGGGGAAACTATACTAAGTGGAAAACTAGGCAAATGCCTTGGGCATCTGGCATGCTCAGGGGCATACAAGCCTAATCTAGGGCTGGCTCAGCTTGACAGGGACAGTGGCAGTTGCGTACTGATTCATCAGCCGCCTGCCAGGTCCCGTCTCTCCCCTGTCCTCTGCCAGACAGCTTGATCGGTACGGTGCACTGGAGGGGTTTCTTCTAAAAGGGGCGTCCGCGATTAGGCCACGCCCCTCTTTGCCTGCACCCGGTGCAGCTCTGCTTCTGCTGCTCCCCTGTGTCTGCCTGGTGGTGGTGGACTGGCTGCAGCCATCACATGGAGCCCTGTCAGGACGGAGGGAGTCAGCAAGATAAAGGAGCAAATAACCTGGCAAAGAAGTGGAAGGTAAGGTGTGTCATTGTATGTGTGTGTATTTGTGTGTCAGTGTATCTGTATTTGTGTGTCAGTCTATTTGCGTGTGTATGTGTCAGTATGTGTGTGTGTGTGTGTGTATGTGTCAGTGCCCGCAGCTCCCCTGCACCCAAGGTCCCCATGAGGGTTTAAAAACCACAGCATGCCAGTGATCCCACCTGTAAAAAGCTCTTATGTCATGATCACTGCACCATGGCAGCGCCTGCACCACAGAAAATAGGACCTTATTCTGGTTCCAGACGTACGTACGTTCCGCATCACCGTACATTTCCCATACGCGGACGGTAAGCGAAAGTCCACCCACAAAACATCCGCATACGGACGGCCACAAAGACTGACAAATGGGAGTGGCGTACACTTGAGCATACGCCACCGTACACGGACAGATCTTCTCAGACACCGATAACTGGTGTACAATAGAGCGTACGCCAACGTTTACGGAAGGGTCTCCTCCGCTAACACACCAACAGCTTACGGCTGTCTGAGCGTAAAGCCACCATGCACGGACGGGTCTCGCCTGTTTTTAATGGAAAACTCAGCGTTTGTCACCCATCGTGAGAGTGAGCGTACGTCCATGCACGCTGACATACCCTTCACATATATGGCCCTGCTAATCTAGCCTTTCAACTATGATTAAGACAATTAAATGAATTATTCTAATTGTTATTCAATTATTGTTTTCTATTAAATAAATAAAATAAATAAATATTACCTCAATTGTCTACCTCAGCGGTTCTCAAACTGTGGTTCCTGACCCCCAAGTGGGTCCCAACCTTCTCAGTATGGGGTTGCAACTATTCAAAAATCTGTTGAATTGTTTATTTTAGACTCTTCCCATCATGTTATGCCTCCACAATGCTGCCATGCAGGTGCTCTCTGATGACTACACATGTTATGTGATCATCTGCAGTAACTTTCTGGGGTCCCGTAATTATTTTTATTGTCTGATGGGGTCCCAGAGCAAAATAGTTTGAGGACCCCTGGTCTACCTTAATGAACACCCTAATACAAATACATTTTAACCCTCCTTACATGTATATTTATTATGTTCTAATGTTGCATTGTAATCACTATCTATGTGTCCCCACATTGCTTTTACTTTTTTTAAAAGTTATGTTGGTGTTTGTGTGTATGTACTAAATTATGTCCATAATTGGTTTGTCCAAAATGTTTAACATGTATACCTACCCTGATGTTATGTGATGTTTTAATCTAACAACATTAAAAACTCATGCCTTTTCACTGTCAGATCCCCTGCGTCCAGCACGGAGGCTGGCGCAGGGGGATCTCAGCGACGCGCTCCGGCTGTTGCCGGGCAGCGGGGACGCCGCCGCGTCACTCCGCAGCGTGCAGTCAGACGTGCACGCGACGGCAGCGCACAACCCACGTCTGACGGCCGGGAGACTAGCTCCCGCCCGCTCCCACAACGCCCGCCTCGGTTGCCTAGGCGATTGGGGACGCCAGGCAGCCGGGCGGGAGATTCTACATCCAGCCCACTATATAAGGCTTCCGGCCAGGACGCTCAGGGCCGGTTATAGCTCAGACCTTGTGCCCTGAGTGTTCCTGGTCCCTGGATACCCTGACTCTGCCTTGGCCACAGCAGTCCAGCCTCTGTGTCCTGTCCGGCATCTTAGCAGTCTGTGTTCCTGCTCTTTCCAGCTGCAGCCCTGTATCAGCTAAGTGCCTGCATTATTCATTGTGTTATTACATTCATTGCATTTACTGAGTCATCAACTGTGTATTGTTACACGTATTACATATTGAGTCATCAACTGTGTATTGTTACACGTATTACATATTGAGTCATTTATTGTGTATTGTTACACGTATTACATATTGAGTCATCAGTTGTGTATTGCTAACCGTATTACGTTTTTGGGTCATCTGCCGTGTATTGTTACACATACAATCTGAGTGAGTTATCTGCTGCATCTTGTGGGTCTTCTCGTGTGTACCCTGGCTCGTTATCCCCTGTTCACACATTCTGGTCCTTACGAGATCCTCGCCAGAGGAAGGGTTTAGTTAGTCTGTCCCCTTGTCAAACACTGACCTTGGCGTGTGTGTTGTCCCATCATAAGACCAGGTGGCATCGAGGTAGGAGCCTGACTAACGGGCTCCTACGAACGCGGCTATTAGTGGTGAAGCTTAGTTCTGCACTCGCACGTCAACGTCACCTGGTTGCAACGGAGTTAGGCTGGCGAGGTAGGTCTTCCCGATCTTATCTCCTACCAGTCAGTGTCACGTGGTGCCTCGCCAGGCAACGTGACACAGGAGACCCTTACATTATAACCGGCCCCCCACTCACTCAGTTGTTATCCTCGGCCTGTCATGGATCCCTCTCAGCAGGTCACGGGTCATGCTCTAGTGGGTCAGATTCATTCCCTCACACAGAAGCTCCAGGAGCTCACACTCCGGGTGAACTCCCAGGAGGAACAAGTCCAGGAGGCCCTCACGCCATCCAGGCGCCCTGAACCTAAGCTTAATCTCCCGGATCGATTCTCTGGAGATCGTTCCCATTTTTATAACTTCAGGGAGTCATGTAAGCTATATTTCAAACTACGTCCCATATCCTCTGGTTCTGAGTCCCAGAGGGTGGGAATAATTATTTCCCTGTTACAGGGAGATCCTCAGACCTGGGCCTTCGGACTCCCAGCAGGAGATGAAGCTTTTTCCTCTGTAAATTCTTTTTTTTCCGCTATGGGGTTGATTTATGATGACCCCGATAGATCTGCTTCGGCAGAGGCTAACCTCCGGGCCCTCAGGCAGGGACAGGGTACTGCAGAGAGTTATTGTACGCAGTTCAGGAGGTGGGCCAATGACTCAGGTTGGAATGACCCCGCACTGCGTAGTCAATTTAGAATTGGTCTGTCGGACACGCTCAAGGATGCTTTGGTTCATTATCCCTCTCCTACGTCCTTAGATGATATTATACAATTAGCCATTAAGGTTGACAGACGTTTTCGGGAACGTCAGAGAGAGAGGGAGTCTGGAGTCTTTCCCTCGTCATCTCAGGGCGAGTCTCCAGATCCTTCAGGGGAAGAACCCATGCAGGTCGGGGCCACTCGGCTTTCAGCCGCCGAGAAGAACCGGAGAAGACTCAAGGGCTTGTGTCTTTATTGTGGAGGTACAGGTCATCGTGCCTTAGGTTGTCCCCTTAAGGCGGGAAAAGACAGGGCCTAAGTGGATTCGGGGGAGTTCACTTAGGCCTCACTCACTTTTCCCCTACTGATTCTGTGAATATTACAGCCACCGTCACCTTTGGGAAGCAGTCTTTGGAGATTCCTGCCTTTTTGGATTGTGGTGCGGCAGGTAACTTTATTGACATTTCTTTGGTCGAATCACTCGGCTTCAAACCAGTTCCCCTTGAAGGGGCCCTGTCCGTCTGTGGTTTAGATGGCCTACCACTATCTAATGGCAGCATCTCCTTCCGGACTCCTTCTCTCCGGTTGACCATAGGAACCTTGCATTCAGAGGAAATAACTTTTTTAATTTTTCATTGCCCTTTCGCCCCTTTGGTCTTAGGTCTTCCGTGGCTAAAAAAGCATTGCCCTACCATCAATTGGGTTTCAGGCGAGATTACTCAATGGGGGTCGTCTTGTTTTAGTAATTGTTTATCTTTACCCGTAAGGGCAGTCTCTTCGGTTCCTTCTTCTTTACCCATTCCTTATCATGATTACGCTGATGTCTTCTCCAAGAAAGAAGCAGACACACTGCCACCTCACCGGTCATATGATTGCGCCATCGACCTCGTTTCCAATGCCCGGTTACCCAAAGGACGTCTTTATGCCTTGTCTACTCCTGAATCTCGTGCCATGGATCAGTATATTAGGGAGAGCCTAGAGAAAGGCTTCATTCGCCCTTCCAAGTCTCCTGTGGGGGCGGGTTTTTTCTTTGTCCAGAAAAAAGATGGCTCTTTGCGCCCCTGTATCGATTACCGTGCCTTAAACCAGATTACCATCAAGAATTCCTATCCGTTGCCCCTCATCACCGTCTTGTTTGACCAGATTCGAGAAGCCGTGATCTTTTCCAAGATCGATTTAAGAGGGGCATATAACCTCATAAGAATCAAACACGGGGATGAGTGGAAGACCGCTTTTAACACTCATTCCGGCCACTACGAGTATCTTGTAATGCCCTTTGGTCTCGCTAACGCTCCTGCGGTCTTCCAGGATTTCATCAACGATGTACTCCGGCCTTTCTTAGGACTTTTTGCGGTTGTCTACCTGGATGATATTTTAATTTATTCCAAGAGCCTGTCTGAACATAGACAACACGTTTGCATGGTCCTTCAAAAACTCCGTGAAAACCAACTTTATGCCAAACTGGAGAAATGTGAATTTGAGGTTTCCCAAATATCCTTTCTGGGCTATATCATTACCCCACAAGGGTTTTCTATGGACCCCAATAAAGTTCAAGCCATTCTGTCATGGGCTCGGCCTACCAACCTCAAGGCCGTTCAGAGGTTCCTTGGCTTTTCGAACTATTATCGCAAATTCATTCGTTCATTCTCCGATATTGTCGCGCCAATTGTGGAGCTAACTCGCAAAGGAGCAGATCCACAAAATTGGTCTCCCCAGGCTATCAGATCCTTTGAACAATTAAAGAAGGCTTTTTGCTCTGCTCCAATTCTTCATCATCCAGACCCCCAAATTCCTTTCATTGTGGAGGTTGATGCCTCCGATGTCGGAGCTGGAGCAGTACTCTCTCAGACCCACAGCCCGGATAATAAATTACATCCCTGCGCCTATTTCTCACGCAAATTTTCTTCTGCGGAGAGAAACTACGACGTCGGTAACAGAGAGCTTCTTGCTATTAAGTGGGCCTTCGAAGAATGGCGCCAGTGGTTGGAAGGAGCAAAGCATCGGATCACCGTCATCACTGATCACAAAAACCTGGCGTACATTCAGTCAGCCAAACGTCTCAATCCACGTCAGGCTAGATGGGCTCTATTTTTTACCAGATTTCAATTTGTAATTACATTCAGACCCGGACCTAAAAATACCAAGGCCGACGCACTTTCCCGAAGTTTTCTGTCCTGTCAAGACTCCGAGGTGGTGAACGAGCCCATTATTTCGCCTGATGTTATCTTGGCTGGGGTAACTCAAGACTTAGCCACTCGCATAATTGCCTCTCAGTCCTCGGCACCTCAGTTGACACCTCAAGATCGCCTCTTTGTCCCCAAAGTCTTGCAAAACCAAGTTCTCCATGATTTTCATTCTAGTAAACTTGCCGGACATCCAGGTGTTATCAAGACTTTCGAAAGCCTAGCTAGAGTGGTTTGGTGGCCCGCCATGAAACAGGATGTCACCCGTTTCGTGTCAGCTTGTCCTGTTTGTGCCCGACAGAAAACACCCAGAATTTCTCCTATGGGTCAACTTCTACCACTATCCATCCCAAAAAGACCCTGGTCCCATATTTCTATGGATTTTATTGTCGACCTCCCCGTATCCTCCCACTGTTCCACCATTTGGGTTACGGTCGATCGATTCAGCAAGATGGCTCATTTCGTACCCTTGCGCAAGCTCCCCTCAGCGCAAGAGTTGGCTAGGCTCTTCATTACTCACATTTTCAGATTACATGGACTTCCCACGGATATCGTTTCTGACAGGGGTCCTCAGTTTATTGCCAGGTTTTGGAAATCTTTCTGCTCCAATTTGGGTATTCAGCTCAGTTTCTCGTCTGGTTTCCATCCTCAGTCAAACGGACAGACAGAAAGAGTCAACCAGTCCTTGGAACAATATTTACGTTGCTTTATTGCCAAATGTCAAACCAATTGGGCAGATTTGGTTCCGTTAGCGGAATTTTCTTATAATAACGCCTACCATGTATCTACTAAAGTGTCCCCCTTCTTCTGCAATTTTGGATTGCATCCCAAATGTGCTTCCTTGGACTCTCCGCTACCATCCAATCAATCCCACTCCTCGGCAGTTGCCACTCTTAGAAAATCCTGGAGGAAGGTGCGTCTTGCCTTGAATCAATCTGCACTCCGGTTCAAAATGTTTTATGATAAACACAAGAGGCCTTGCGCATTTAAGGTTGGGCAGAGAGTCTTTCTTTCTACTCGTTACATTAAGTTACGCCAGAAATGTCATAAACTGGGGCCTAAATTCATTGGACCTTTCCGCATCATCAAACAAATTAATCCAGTGGCCTTCCAGTTACTCTTACCCAAGTCCTTGAAGATCAATAGTGTTTTCCACTGTTCTCTTTTCAAACCGGTCTCCCCTTTCTTTCGTCAAAAAAGAACCAGAAAACCGGTAATCATCAAGGGTCATAAGGAATTCGTGGTAGAACGGATTCTTGACTCTAAACTTGTCCGCGGCCAGCTCAAATTTCTGATCCATTGGCGGGGTTACGGGGATGAAGAAAGATCATGGGTTCCTGACAAGTTTTTGCACGCGCCCAGATTAAGGACAGAGTTCTTTAAGAAGTTTCCGTGGAAACCCGGGAGTAAGGGTTCGGTGACCCCTCCTCAAGGGGGGGGTACTGTCAGATCCCCTGCGTCCAGCACGGAGGCTGGCGCAGGGGGATCTCAGCGACGCGCTCCGGCTGTTGCCGGGCAGCGGGGACGCCGCCGCGTCACTCCGCAGCGTGCAGTCAGACGTGCACGCGACGGCAGCGCACAACCCACGTCTGACGGCCGGGAGACTAGCTCCCGCCCGCTCCCACAACGCCCGCCTCGGTTGCCTAGGCGATTGGGGACGCCAGGCAGCCGGGCGGGAGATTCTACATCCAGCCCACTATATAAGGCTTCCGGCCAGGACGCTCAGGGCCGGTTATAGCTCAGACCTTGTGCCCTGAGTGTTCCTGGTCCCTGGATACCCTGACTCTGCCTTGGCCACAGCAGTCCAGCCTCTGTGTCCTGTCCGGCATCTTAGCAGTCTGTGTTCCTGCTCTTTCCAGCTGCAGCCCTGTATCAGCTAAGTGCCTGCATTATTCATTGTGTTATTACATTCATTGCATTTACTGAGTCATCAACTGTGTATTGTTACACGTATTACATATTGAGTCATCAACTGTGTATTGTTACACGTATTACATATTGAGTCATTTATTGTGTATTGTTACACGTATTACATATTGAGTCATCAGTTGTGTATTGCTAACCGTATTACGTTTTTGGGTCATCTGCCGTGTATTGTTACACATACAATCTGAGTGAGTTATCTGCTGCATCTTGTGGGTCTTCTCGTGTGTACCCTGGCTCGTTATCCCCTGTTCACACATTCTGGTCCTTACGAGATCCTCGCCAGAGGAAGGGTTTAGTTAGTCTGTCCCCTTGTCAAACACTGACCTTGGCGTGTGTGTTGTCCCATCATAAGACCAGGTGGCATCGAGGTAGGAGCCTGACTAACGGGCTCCTACGAACGCGGCTATTAGTGGTGAAGCTTAGTTCTGCACTCGCACGTCAACGTCACCTGGTTGCAACGGAGTTAGGCTGGCGAGGTAGGTCTTCCCGATCTTATCTCCTACCAGTCAGTGTCACGTGGTGCCTCGCCAGGCAACGTGACACAGGAGACCCTTACATTCACTATGTGTTATGTAACTCAAAAACACACACACATTCACACATCAATCGTTAGACCTCACCTCAAATTACAAATATAAATTACATAACACATCTGTGTGTACCTGCCCTTTACAAACCCTATAACATATTTATGATGAAAAACACAGGCAACTTCGAACTGTCAGAAAACTTTTATTCGTACAAAAATGAAAGGTGTGGGTAAAAAATTAAACGAGGGCCTCCAACCGGGAAAACAAAAAATGTAAATACAGCAGGGTCAAAAATATTTCCTGAAGAATCTCCCCAACTTCTTCCTGGTGCTGTTCAGTGTCTGTAGTGAAGGGGAAAAAATACATTATATTGAATATATCATATACAAAAATGTTTGTTGCATTGTAACATAATAAGAATTTGTGAGTGAAGTGTGAAGGGCACATACATTTTTCTACTACATTGAAGATGGGTATGCTGTAAGCACGGTACTAAATACTATTCTGTGGACACACACATACAGTATATACAGTTTGTGCTGGTGGAATTACCTCAAACCTCACAATTAACCTGTGCTATTTAAGGGTAATGACAATTGTTGCGGCTTAAGCAGTCCTGACTATTTAAAAATTTTGACATTGGTGTACAAATTATAGGCCTAGAGGTTTTTGTGAAAAGCATGCATCCGCATGGCCTCACACACTATTAACAAAACAATGTAGAAATTAATGTTGAACATCATGCTGGAAACTGTAGTTACACAACACCTGGTCCCACATAACTTCTACAACACTACTGTATGATATGTCATTGGATGTACTGTTACGTCAATTACTCAAGGGGTGAGGCGTGGCCACACTCTGAAAATACACCAAGGGGACCTTTGTTCCTGGAGGAGGACAGGCCACAGCTATGGCTCTCACTGCATTGATATGTTGCAACTATTGATGAAGTTGGATACCCATATGTGGGTGTTATGATTGTTTATGTGTAAAAATGTGTATGTAAACATTTGGCAAATTGTTTACTTACGGCTACTTGTGGCATCCTGTTCTTCACTGGATGGGTGTCCAATAGCTGATGCCTGGCTGGTGGCAGATGCCTGGCTGGTTGCAGATGCCTGGCTGGGGGTGGGAGAGTGGCTGGGGGTGGGAGAGTGGCTGGTGGCAGATGCCTGGCTAGGGGTGGGAGAGTGGCTGGTGGTGGGAGAGTGGCTGGTGGCAGATGCCTGGCTGGGGGTGGGAGAGTGGCTGGGGGTGGGAGAGTGGCTAGGGGTGGGAGAGTGGCTGGTGGCAGATGCCTGGCTGGGGGTGGGAGAGTGGCTGGGGGTGGGAGAGTGGCTGGTGGCAGATGCCTGGCTGGGGGTGGGAGAGTGGCTGTGGGTGGGAGAGTGGCTGGGGGTGGGAGAGTGGCTGCTGGAAGTGGAGGGTGAGATGTAGTGGGTACCAGGGGGCCCCAAAGTGGTCTCCTCCAAATCCTCATCCTGCAGCTGGGCCTCCTGCAGCTGGGCCTCCTCTCTGGCCCTCATGCGTGCCCTTGCGCGTGCTGAAATGTTCATGTTGATGGTATAGAAAATGAAGGTTGTGTTTCATGAAAAGGAGAGAAAGAAAAAATTAAATTAGTCATGGTCATATAAATATAAATGATTTGTCTTTCAAATTTTACATCATAATTATTAGATCTGCTACACACCAAATCAGACCGTATCCATACACACCCCTAAACACCCCTATACACCCCTATACACCCACATACACCCCCATACACCCCCATACACCCACATACTCATGCACATTTTAAAAGTAATTCCTAGATTTACCCAAATTAGACTCTGAGACCTGTCTAGCCTTAGATTCCCCGTGGTCCCTTTCTGAACTTGAAAAAGCAATTGATGATTTGCCCCGGGACAAGGCTCCTGGACCGGATGGATATCCGACCAATTTCTATAAAAGTTATAAAACGGACTTAGCCCCAATACTATTAAATGTTTTCAATGAGGCATCAAATTCTAGAGGATTTCCAAAAGAAATGTTGGAAGCACAAATTGTGGCAATTCCAAAACCGGGTAAGCCCCCTTCTTCAGTTCAAAATTTTCGCCCAATTGCGCTGCTAAACACTGATGTCAAACTATATGCTAAACTAGTCGCAAACCGCCTATGCCCCCTTCTTCCTTCCCTTATAACTGCAGACCAGGTTGGTTTTGTTCCGGGAAGGCAGGCCCCAGATAATACCCGCAGAGTCTTTTTTTTTCCAAGAATACATTTTTATTGAAGTTTTTCAAACATGTCAAAAAACAGACTTTGTAATAGGGGATACAGAATAAAGAAGGGAGGAGGGGGGGAGGAAAGACAAGGGGGGACGGGGAAGGGGAGGGTACAACACTGTAGCTCGTGTAAGCCTTACATTGTATAAGACTGTACCATCAAAGAAATATTGTATTACATATTGTATTACATACAACACTGCTAGCAGTACATATGAAAATATCTAGGCATATGGGAAGAAGGCTGTCACAGCCTGTGGGATCTAGACTAAACATCTTAGGACGGGTTGGCTAGTTTATAAGCCATCCATGCAACCCACTTAGCTGATGGAGAGGAGGAGGAAGTGGCGCAGGCAGATCCCTCCGTTTCAAACCCGTAATGGCTGTGGACTGCTTCCTCAATAGTTAGTATTGTGGGGACTAAGGGGGTCAGCCAGTGACTGGCCAGAAATAGCTTGGTAGATATTAAGATATGCCCCAACACATAATGAACATCTTTAGGAATGTGGTCTGGAAATAGGTGGAATAATGCTATCTTCGGCAGTGGAGATATGGTACACCCCGATATATCCGAAAGGAGCATAAATACTCTGGCCCACATTCCCTTCAGTTTTGGACATGACCAAAATATATGGTATAATGTTCCCACCCCCCCACACTGTCTCCAGCAAGTACTAGCGGTAGTTGGCCACATAGTATGTAGGAGGGCCGGGGTAAGGTATAGCCTGTGTGTCAATTTGTAATACTGCTCCAAATGTGATTGGCATTTAGATAAATAGAAGCAATTATCATATATCGTTTTCCACTCATCGTCTGATATAGACGTCTGTAAATCTCGTTCCCATTTACATTGAAAATGTAATTTGTTAGGCTGCTGTGAGTCCGTAAATAAATTATACCACCATGTTATGGAGCCTCTGGTGTTCAATCTTGTAAATCTGTGAGAGATGAATTTGGGCAAGGGTCCTATTTTGTGTGGGTGGGGGCCCGTGCTCTGCAGCCAATGTCGCATCTGGAGGTATTTATAGAAATGTTTGGAGGGGATTGCGAAGGAGTTTTGAATGTCGCTGAATGGGATCAGGGTGCCTTCTTTAAGAAGAAAGCCTAATGTCAGAATACCCTGGGAAACCCACATGTCTAGAGACAGGTTTGGAATCATATGGGCCAATCCCTCTAAGGACAGATCAGGAGAAGGAAGAGTGATTTCTGGTGTCCTCGACACCAAAGTTAGCCAAGAACGTCTAGTAGATGCCAGTATAGGAGAGTGTTCAATGCTCTTTAAGACTGCTGATGGGGGGAGCCACAGAATATCCGTGATAGCTGATGGTAAGGCGAAGCCCTTTTCTAGCAAGACCCAAGGTTTGGGATTCTCTTTGACAAACCACTCATTGAGTGGGGCCAGAATACAGGCCATTTGGTAAGAGCAGAGGTCAGGGAACGCCAATCCCCCTTTGGCTTTAGGTAGGCACATTCTACTTCTGGCCAATCTAGGCTTTTTGCCTCTCCAGATATATTTCATGAATAGCCCATTAAATTTGGTTAGTAAATGTTTTGGAAGGAGGATGGGGATGGTCCTAAAAAGATATAGCAACTTTGGGAGTAATACCATTTTAAGGGCTGCAATGCGGCCTAACCATGATGTTTTGAGAAGCATCCAGTCGTTTGTCATCTTGGAGAATCTACTTAGTAATGGTGGGTAGTTGGCAGAGATTATATCTGAGACTTTAGGGGTGATTTGAATACCTAGGTATTTTATGCGCGTCGGCTGCCACGCGTAGCCATAGGTCGCCTTTAGTTCTGTCAATTGATTTTCTGGTATATTGATGGGCAGAGCTTCTGTTTTTAAACTATTCAATTTATAGTAGTAAGCCAAAGTGTAGGTATGCAAGATCTTATGGAGAGAGATAAGGGAATTGGCGGGATTAATGATCGTAAGCAGGACGTAATCCGCAAATAAGGATATCTTATATGAGCGTCCAAATAGTATTGGGCCTTCTATGTCTGGGGCTGATCTAATTGCTTCCGCTAGCGGCTCTATTGCCAGTACAAACATGAGCGGGGATAGCGGGCATCCCTGCCTAGTACCATCAGAGATTGTTAATGCGGACGATAGCATACCATTTACAAAAACTTTGGCCGAGGGGTTGGAGTAAAGGGCCATAATAGAGGATAAGGCCCTGTCTCTAATTCCAAATTTATGTAGGACAGCTTGTAGGTAACCCAAATGGAGTCTGTCGAACGCCTTCTCTGCGTCCAACGACATAACCAACAGTGGCTCCGCTGACCCAGAGAAGGCCTCCAACACATGTATGGTTCTCCTTGTATTATCTGGCGCCTGTCGGCCCATCACAAAACCCACTTGGTCTTGGTTGATTAAGTTTGGAAGTATTTGATTGAGCCTATTCGCTATCAGTTTTGCATAAATTTTTACATCTGTGTTTAATAATGCTATGGGGCGATAATTTGTTAAAAGCTTAGAATTTTTGCCAGGTTTCGGGAAGGTCACAATTCGGGCTTCTAGCATCTCGGTTGGGAATGAGCCCAGCTTTGATGCTTCGTTGAAGAGGGGAGCTAACAATGAAGGCAATTGGTCGCAGTAGATTTTATAGAATTTATTGATATACCCGTCTGGGCCTGGGGCTTTTTCAGATGGCAAATTATCGATAACTACACGGATCTCGTCTTCTGACCAAGGGCGCTCTAGGAGCGTTAACGTGGACTGGTCCACTGAGGGTAGGTCAATGTGCCTTAAGAAAGAGTCTATAATTTCTGGATTGGGTTGGGGTGTGAGAGGGTCTTGGCGAAGGTTGTATAGGGAGGCATAGTATTCTGCAAAAGAATTAGCAATATCTAGCGGATCTGTTACCGTGACTCCCTTCAGGTTAGTAATTTGTTTGGTGCGCTCCATCGCTTGTTTCCCCCTTAGTTTCCTCGCTAGCAATCTACCTGCTCTGTCTCCTTGAGTTTAAAATTTTTGCTTCATTCTAAATAGGTTTTATCGAACTTGGACATGGAAAGGGTATTCCATACATCCCTCGTCTTGAGAAGCTCCCTGTATAGAGATTGGTTGGTTGGATCTAATTTAAGTTTATTTTCTAGATCTAGCATCCTAGCTTCAGTTTCCACCCGTTTCTTGTTTAGTTTTTTCCTATGATGCGCCGCCGCTTGGATAAAAGATCCTCTAAGGACAGCTTTCAATGTACACCAATGTGTAAAGAGGGAGGTCTCTGAAGGGGAATTAGTGGCGAGATAGAGGTCAAGGGATTTATCAATTAGGGCTTTAGAGTCCCTATCGGATAGGAGGTACCCGGTCAGTCTCCAGGGTCTAGGGGGCACCCTGGTTGGGCATAGGTGCCAAATGAGTGTTATGGCTGAGTGATCAGACCACGCGACCGGAAGTATATCCGCGGCCCCGATCTGCTGGAGGGTCCCCCCATCCGAAAGCGACAGGTCAATCCTGGAAAATGATCTATGGACTGCGGAATAGAACGTGTAGTCTCTACAATTGGGATTTCTCGCTCTCCAGATATCATACAGGCCAAACTCATATATAATTCGTTGGAATGCTTGGGATTGTGTTCTCTTGGGGGGTGTAGCAGGCTTAGACCTGGGGGTTGATTTATCCATGCTGGGGTCAAGGACTAACTTAAAATCCCCCAGGATGATCAGTGGGCCTTTATGGGTCGCATGCAGGGTTGAGCACAGTTTCCGTATAAATGGGATTTGTTTAGTATTTGGGGCATAGACACATGCGAGAGTAACTGGATTATCATTAATTTGTCCTATAACTATTAGATACCGCCCTCCTGGGTCTGCAATCTGCTTCTCAATCGAGAAGTTGCACCTCTGGGAAAAGAGAAGGGCTACTCCTGCCTTTTTTTTGGGACCATTGGCTGTGTAGCATAATGGGAACTTGTTGTTAAAGAAGCGAGGTGGGGCAGAGGCGAGGAAATGAGTCTCTTGGACTGCTATAATATGGGCCTTACTTCTGGCGAAGTGTGTTAACGCCATTCTTCGCTTATTGGGGGAGTTTAGGCCCTTAACATTCAGAGACAGGATTTTAAGCTTATTCATAGTCATGAGTAAACAGATAGAGTAGGTTTAAGAATATCATAGGCATAACAAACATTGTAGGGCAGAATGCGGATCTGAAGCATCTCTATATATACCCGCCACAGGGGCGCAGGGACTGAATCTAACGTTGTATGTTTAAGATCGATGATAGTAGATACAGAGTATCTAAGTGCGGTGTCAGTGTTGCCTAGGGGATGGGAATTGGGTGAAAAGGAATAGACCATGGGCTACCAGCCCAGTAGGGTGAAGGAGACACAATAGGGGACAGAACCAAAGGAAAGAACACCTTATAGGTGTTTGAGAAGGCCGCCCAGGTTGGCGGCACATAGGGGCGTAGGTGTCAGCACTGGGAAGCACCGGAGGGTCCCCAATGGTAGGCATATAATAAGTATACATATAGATATGCATATCTATGACCCATTAACAGAATAAACAAAACAAAACAAGGTCCAGGGTATCTAACTGTACCACATATCTGCAATTCCTCCTCACGGATATATGTAAATATCACAGTTCCATTGCTAGATAAAACGTAGCGTTTAAACGTGTTAACTCAGTAAATATAATAAGCTAGTTAAACTAAACATGTCTATTTTCATATTCCTAACCACACTTGTAATCCTCTAGTGGTGGGACCTCTGGCTAGGGCAGGCATGGAAACCAGACCGTGATCACCATCAGACTTGGCTAAACAGTCATCTCTCCACTCCACCCCCCAGCCCGAACCACCAAGTGTAGGAAAACTAGGCCCCGGATCACGGATCTCTTAAACTAGACCAGAACTATCATTGCATGCAACAAAAAGAAGCAATCTGGGGCTGAGTAAAACAGAAAAAAGGGAGGCATATACTTTACAGTCAGGCATTATGTTTGGCTGTTGACCATTCCTGTGTCACCCTGTTGTTGGGCGGGGTGCAGAGGGCAATGTTCCAGCCCGCTAGAATCTTCTCCCCGGCTGACGGAGAGGTGATGATGGTTGTGGTCTCATTACGTCTCACTATCAATTTTGTTGGGAAGCCCCAGCGATAGGCGATGTCCGCATTCTTGAGAGATCTAGTGATCGGTGCAAAGGACCTCCTCAGAGCCAAGGTAGAGGCGGAGAAATCTGCAAAAAACTGTAGATCGCCCAGGATTGATTAGGATTCATCCGAAGATCTCGCTGCTCGGATAACACGTTCTTTTATGTGGAAGTAATGGAATCTCATCAGGGTGTCACGTGGCGCTCCTTGTGGTGCGTTTTTAGCTTTTGGGATACGATGGATGCGGTCTAGGAGGAAGTCGGACACATGTACCGTTGGTAGGAGTTTTGTGAACAGGTCCGTCACATATTGCACTAGGTTATCTGCGGTAACTGATTCTGGGATCCACCTGATTTTGAGATAATTTCTGCGTGACCTGTCCTCCAGTTAGTTACTGACAGCTGTTGGCGCGTGGCTGGGGCGGTAGACTTATTTGAGACCCCCTGGATTGGGGATGGGAGTTTGAAGAAAGGAGCTTTAGAGGTCCCCGGTACATCTTTCTGGCGTCTAGACGGCATTATGTTTCTAGCGGTTTCAGGAGCAGGTGAGGCAAAGCGGGCTGCTGAGGCAGGAAAGTTGGAGGGACAAGAAATTGCAGTACCCTGGCCGGGTTATGATATGAATGTCATAGAGCGCTGGTCGTTGATATGCTCATAAGGACGTCCGGTGCTCCCCCCTTAGAGAGCCATGGTGGGGTTACATATTTAGTTGGTAAGGCAGTGAGGGTATAGCGGCTAAAACATTCAGGGTGTAATTTTTGAGGAAGAGCAGGTCTTAGGAGACGGTGTAGTAGGAACGGCTACCGTAAAGCAAGGGTCCAAATGGGGTGGTCGTGCCAGCACTGGCCACCTGTAGCGATTAGCTCCTATTATAGTTAGGACCCACCTAAGGTTCTTGGGGAGAGGGGCAGCTGGAGAAAGGCTTTGGGGTATGCTGTGAGGGATCCTGCAAGTGAGGGTGATCCCTTATGGTAGCCAGGCACTGTGGGGTCTCAGCAGGAGAATCGCTGCTGAAGTGCTGCAGCTTTTATATGGGATCCAAGATGGCCGCCGCTTATAATGGGGCAGGGGATATGTGGAGCTCCACTGCTGCGTGGAGGCTCCAGGGCCACTCACCCAGGTCTCCTTGGGTTGTGCTGGGGCAGGGGGAGGTCAGCTTACCTCCCTGTGCCCTGCTTCTGGGATCTCCAGCGGTCCCTGCGTCCAAAACGTCCGCGATCCGGCTCCGGAGCTCCGCCGCCGGGTGCCCGCAGAAATTGAGGCCGCGGCTTGGAGCTGTTTGTAGGCCTCAATCGCGGGGAGGTGTATATGCCGTCCCCAGGTTCCGCTGTGCGTGCCTCTTGGGACCGGAGTGTCCCCGCCGGCTTGGTGAGTGTGGGGAAGCGGGTCCAGGTGGTGGGAGAGGGCTGCAAACAGGTTTTTTATATATAAACCTGCAGGAGCTGTTTGACTGAGCTGCCTGCTCCTTCCATGGCCAAACCATGCCCCCCCCGCAGAGTCTTTAATATCATTGAATATTGTGATTTCCATAAGACCCCTCTGCTGGTTCTATCGTTGGACGCAGAAAAAGCTTTTGACAGATTACACTGGGGATATCTGAAATCTGTACTAGTGTCTTTTGGCTTTCAGGGAAGATTTTTAGACTCCATCTTGGCCCTTTACTCTGCTCCATCTGCAAGGGTTTTTGTCAAGGGCAATCTCTCCTCGGGGTTTGATATTGCTAATGGTACCAGACAGGGGTGCCCTCTGTCGCCCCTTATATTTGCATTGGCTATCGAGCCCCTAGCTGAGACTATTAGAAGGGATGCAGGTGTGGAGGGACCCAAGATTGGCAGTATATCGCACAAAAATAGCCTTTTTGCTGACGATATCCTACTATGTTTGCTAAATCCTGTAACTTCTCTCCCTAGGCTGCATACCATCCTCGAAAATTATGCAAAAGTATCGTATTACAAACTGAATACCTCTAAAACCGAAGCTCTCCCGCTCAACATATCCCAGGTGACATTAGCCCTACTCAAAGACAAATACAAATATGCATGGCAGCTGCGGTCCATCAGGTATTTAGGGGTACATTTGGCCAGGGACGCTGACCTTGTTGATTGTAACTTTACTCCTCTACTCTGCTCACTTGAGAAGTTAACAAAGGAGTGGCTGCTTCACGAAATCTCATGGCTAGGACGTATAGCCGCCGCTAAGATGGTGTTGCTACCTAAGCTTATGTACCTTTTCCGTGCCATTCCAAGACCATAGGCAAATCTAGGGGGTGGTCCGGGGGTGCACAGGACCACCCATTAGCACATTTTGTAGCTGAGGGATGGGGCTTTCCAACGTGCCCAGCCCTGTGTCTCTAGCCCCCTGGGAACCGGAGATACTGCCAGGCAAAGCTGGAACATTTTCCCTATAGGATAACATGGGACCCGCTAATTCCGACCCCCACCCAGTTCAACGGCTGCCAGTTCCCCCTTCGGCATCACTGAATCTCGAGGTTGATTTCAGTCGAACCTAAATCGCTGGGCCTTCAATCTGATACCAGGCTGGATCTATATGGGTTAATTAGTTCCAGGAATATTGAGGTTAAACCATTTTTTTTTTTAATTTCTTAAATGTAATTTCATGACTGTTTATGTTCTTTGAGGGCAGATTTCTCTGGAACCAAACAGCCCAGTTTCACGGGACCAAAATCATTCGAAGCCAACTCAAAAGTTCTTCAATATAATACTGGTCTCATGTTAATGGGTCAGTTGTTTCCAAATATATAGCTGGTTGGTTAAAGGGGGGTAGGGAGAGGGGAGTGGTTTTCTCTCCCCCTCACACCAGAAAATGCAGGGACTAGACTGGTGTATAAGGGGTCAGCCTGGGAATGTCCCTGCATGATCCTGGGATCATAGTCCCAGGTAAATCCCTGCATTTTCTGTTGTGAAAGGGGTATTATTTCAAACAGCCGTGACCTGCAGTGCTCTGAATACAGCCAGGCAGCCCCCTGCTCTCTGCCCAGCTGTCACCCCTGCAGCATCCGCTCCAATTCTTCTCCCCGCTTTCACCTCAGCCCGCCCACCCTTTAATAATGTGGTGCCGGCGCCCGGCGTGCTCCCACGACGTCAAGCACAACAACAGCGCGCACAATATTTCAAATGTCCACTCGGCTAGAGGGGACACCAGGAGGGGAGTGGGAGCATGCTCTGCGGTGCGCTCTGCTCCTCTCCCCATAGAAGCAGCTGCACCGCTCTCCATCTCTCCCTGCAGTAGCAGCGAAGGCTCATATAAAAATTTACAGTAAGTGACACTTTTGGGGGCATTGCTTAAGGGACGCTACAAGTGGCAGTATGTGGGGGCATTACGCATAATGTGTGGCTTAATGTGTAAGGGGCATTAAGGTGTGCAGCATCATGTGTAAGCGGCATTATGTGTGCAGCATCATGTGTAATGGGTATTATGGTGCACGGCATCATGTGTAATGGATACTATGGTGCGCAGCATTATGTGTAATGGGTACTATGGTGTGCGGCATCAAATGTAATGGGTACTATGATGCCATCAAGCAAGAACCCACTAGCAATGAGCACGTAGGTAAGCAGCACTTATATGGCAAATATGTAATGGGCATTACGGTTTGTTATATAGTATGTAATGGGCATCATGATGTGTGGCACAATGTGTAATGGGCATTATGGTGTGTGGCCTTATGTGTAATTGGCATTACGGCGTGTGGCTTTATGTGTAATGGGTATTACGGAGTTTGATAAAATGTGTAATGGGCATTACTGTGTATGGTCTAAATTGTAATAACACACCCCTTTTTGTGATGCCACGCCTCCTTCCCATGAGGCCACGCCCCCTTTTGACGCGCGGCTGCACCGCGCAAAGGTCCCCCTACTATCGTGTCTAGATCTGGGACCACCCATTACCATAATTCAAGATTCGCCTATGTCCAAGACCTATCCCCAAATCCCTTAGCTCTAGAGCCAATCAGCTATTTTCCCCATACATCTGGAAGGGAGCTAAACCCTGTATTGCCAGGCGCACTCTAGTATTACCGAAACACTCTGGAGGTGTCACTTATACTGACCTTGACAGTTACCATTCCGCCTGTATCCTTAGTCAGGCCCGCGATTGGTTTACCGTTATATCCCCCAAACCATGGGTCCTTATAGAAAGATCTTTTTTGGAGAAGTATGACCTTACTGATTTATTTTCACTCCCTGAGAAGGCTGTCCCAGCCTGGATGGGCCCTGGAGTCGCGATTAGGACTACTCTGTGCGCCTGGCATACTGTGATATCAGCTGACACTGATATATCTTTACCGGCCCTCAGTCTTTCTATTAAGACTCTGGCTAAACTCATCCCGGATCTTCGGGTAGACATCTGGATGGAGCGAGGCATTGCCTGTTTAAAGGATATTTTCGGTACAGACTCCCTGCTTTCCTTTGCCCAGCTACAGTTGCAATTTAATATCCCTAAGCACAATTTTTTTAAATATTTACAAATACGCCACTGGTTATCTACTCATATGGATAAGCAGTCTACTATTTCACGTCTGCCTACTGTTATGTCCTTCAGATTGTCTTCACCTTGTCATAGAGGAGGCATACAGTATCTCGTTGGTATCAGCATATTGTTTTGTTAGGTAAGAAAGGAAAATTTACATCTCAACTTAAATGGGAAAGGGATTTATCTAGAGTGTTCCTGGATACTGAGTGGGACTCGATTTCTACATCTTGCTTCAAGATCTCTAAATCCCTCCACCACTGTGAAATGTTTTATAAATTGTGTCATAGGGCATACTTTACTCCACAGCGGCTTAATCTTATTTGGCCCTCGACGCCCAATCTTTGTTGGAGGAACTGTGGGTGCATTGGAACTATTCTACATATTTTCTGGGACTGCCCGATTTTACGGCCGCTGTGAATCGAAGTTTTCTCCCTCATTAGTGACGTTCTTGGGATATCTGTCCCTATTGATCCCGTGGTTGCTCTATTTCACCATACCACACCCTACAGTATGTTAAGCTGTGACAAATACCTGCTGGGACATATCCTGATATCCACCAAGGCGGCCATAGGACAACTTTGGAAATCTCATTCTATACCTTGTATAAAAACCATTATCAATAACACTCACAAACACTTCATGTTCGAGACGGCTGGTTGTAAATATTCTTCCTCCCCCTCCTCAATTCATATTAAATGGTTTAGGTGGACTGAATATCGGGAGAGGCAGGGGTATTCTACTAATTATAGTGACCCAGTTGATATAACAGTCTTATATTCGCCGGAGCTTGGCGACTCATCTTAATTGATTTAGATGTCAGTCTATGGTGTGTGGTCTCTATATCCCCTTGTCTTGTCCTTACTCCTCCTGTGTCTGTTGTTTTCTTTTCTTTCCCTTTCTTTTGTTCGGTCATAGCGTAAGCTTTGATGCTTGTATTGTTATGCAAGCGGATATCAGTTAATAAGTTCTTGTATTTGAGTCTTGCTTATGAGTGTTTCAAATATATACAGTACGCTTTCACTACTGTATGTACATTCATACTTTTTTGCAACCAATAAAATATTCAATATTAAAAAAAAAAAGTAATTCCTGAAACCATTGCTAAAAAATGCGGACATATTTGTGTAAAAATATATACTTACATCAGCTAATATTCCGCCGAAGTGTGCATAGTAGACCGCTCCACCTGCCCCAGGCTCCTCTGGACGTTGGTCCAGGCGTAAATCAAGCGGCGGGCAGCGTTATACGCCCGCCGCTTCTCCATATTTGACACATAAGGGCCCCTGGCCCCCAGGCGACGGTCCATTATGTAGACCAAGGCCATCAGTTCCTGCCTGGAGAATGGGGCAGCCCGTGTCAAAGACATATTGGCAATGGTGCAGTTATTAATTGCAGGTACATATATAAGTTTTGGTGGTGGCTGATTGGACGAAAACGTAGTTTTTTTTATTGTTAACTTTATTAATCCATCTTACATTAACAATATGGGTAAGATTTAATAGGATGAGATATTCAGAAAGTGAGAGATTTGGGAAGAAATCTCCAGGTTTTTTAAAGCGGCAATCATTTACACTGCAAAAGCAGTTTGAATTTGTAGTGTAAATGATTGCCGCTTTAAAAAAAATGGAGATTTCTTCCCAAATCTCTCACTTTCTGAATCTCTCATCCTATTAAATCTCACCCTATGTATGCGAATAAAAACTTTCACGGACCGGTCCGATATGCACACCATAACATACATTATGCATTCAATGTAGGGAGACACGTACTGTATATACAGTGTGCGAAAAATTATACACGCAACCATGTACTAATACACACGCTTATAACAACGCACATACAATATGTTGGTGTATGACAAATTAATACTCATATCAAATGTAAGGAAAGCATTGTAACGTTGGTATGTTTTTAAATTTGTTTAAGAAAGCATACACGTACTCCAACAGAGACCACCTGAAAAAACTCATCATTGTAGTGACATGTGCACACATTTAACCATGTAGCACACAATGGTCAACAACCTGTGTATGTTCATGTACAGGTGAATGCTCAGGCGCGTTGAGACCTGCGTAATTTACGCGGTAATTATCGCGGGAATTATCGGCGTAAATTAGCTACTACATAGGGGAGAAAAAATACGCCCCTTGTTCAAGGCGGGAGTTTAGCATATAAATATCCAGTCAGATGCAGGCCATAATTGCTGCAAACATGTCAAGCTCAGATGATTCCGCAGCTGAGGACGCCCTACAGAGAGCAAGAGCTGAATCCCTGCTTGAAACTTTGAGGCAGAGGGAGCAGGAGCGGATAAGGAGGGCCCAAGAGCAAGGGGGCCCCTTACTAACAGGCACTGCCACAACGCCACCAGCTCAACAAGGGCCAAGCAACCAGCCAGAACAAGAGGTTGCATCTCTCCAAACATGTGTGACCCAGCAGCTGCATGGTGAGAGAACTGGGGCCACCAGAAAACGACCTGCAACATCTAGGCCGAGTACTGAGCAGGATACCACAACCAAAAAGAGAAACCCTGCATTTCAAGAGGCAGAATTCAGAATTTCAGTGCCCAGAGCACGAGAATGGATAGAATTAGCTCCCAGGAAGCCAGTTGCCAGTGCAAGGCTAAAGATTTGGGAGAAGATCAAAGAGGAAGTGAACCAGGTGTCAAGAGTGGAAAGGGATTTGACATCAGTGAAGAAAAGGCAAGTGTGTTTCTCCCCCTGATAATGTCATATGTGTGTACATATGTTACATGTATGTTTTGAGAATAATAGAAAGGTGTGTTTGTAGATAGTGCTACACTTCAATGACACATGTGAACACAACAATGTCTAATAACCCACATTTATATATGAAACATGCACCATTGGTGTGATGTGAGGTTATGGGCACAGTTCTGCTCATGTGAAGTATGTGATGGGACAACAGCAAGTGTGTTTTTGAAAAAGAGTTGTAGTAAAATGTTCCATATGATGCTAATGAAACAAGGATGTCCAAACTGTGCACATGTAGCTGTTGAGAAACTACACATCCCAGCATGCCTTCCCATAGTTAAATTACTCCATAATATCAACACTGTCAAGCTATGGTGGGATGTGTATTTTCACAACAGCTGGAGGAGCATAATTTGCCCATGGCTGCTGTCATTTCAGCATAGTGAGATATGTATGTGCATTTAGCGGCCTAATGAATGAGATGAGACACTGTAATGCCTCATAATGGAGACATAAATGTGTGTGTGGCAAACGTATGCAGAAAATAAAACATATCACCCACACTAGGAAATGTAACATAGTAATGATGTTCACTAGCACAGTGGTGCACATATCTCATGATGATATTTATTTTTTTCAATTTGTAGGTGGACAGACTTCAAAACTGGACTGAAGAGGAAGATGACTGACCGGTACAAACACAGCATGTCCACCGGGAGGGGGCCTATGCCATCCAGTTTGGAATATACCCCCCTGAAACAGGACTCGTTGGATGTGATTGATGTGGGCGAGGTCAGGGGGGTATCCAATATGGATAGTGAGCTCCCGGTGGAGGTCTTTGCTGCTGCTTTTGATGGTAATTCATAGTAATGCATTGTTTGTGTTAAGAGAGATTGTTTGTGTATGTGATGGTGACATTGTTTTAAATTTTTATCCTAGAAGAAGCAGAAACTCCTGAGGAACCGGCAGCATCTTCCCCTTCACAGCCACAAGTGGAGCAAGTGGTCCAGCCTCCACCAATACGCCACCCCCAGACACAGGCCACATGGGATGCCAGGTGGATAGAGATGCTGGACAGGATCGAGCAGCAAGGGGTGGAGGCTGCAGTACATCAGCAGCAGTTTGGGGAGATTCTGGCGGATTGGAAGGACACAAACAGGCAGCAGTTTGAGGCCTTCAACCGCCAGAATGACATTCTGGTGGCTGGCATGCAAAGCATTGCCCAACAACTCAGCCGCCACAATGACATTCTGGCGGAGCTGGTCACCACCACCAGGTCCCAAAGGGACAACCCCCATCTGCTGCCCCACCCCAAGCTGCTCCACAACCTTCCACCTCTGCTGACCCTCCTCTGTCCACTGGCCAAAGACGGCGCAAGGCTTATGTCCCCAAGGCCCCTCCAAAAAGGGGGAAAAAGGGCCAAAATAATGACACCTGAGTCACTTCCTCTGTGTTTGGACCCCAAATGTTTAAATTTGCACTGGGGATCCACTTCCTGAGTTCTACATCTATCCATTTTCATGCCAAGGGCAGTAAACTGTTTATTTTGACCTCTTGAAATGCAGGTTTTATTTTTGGTGGTGTGTATCGTGCTTAGTATTCTCCCTGGTTGTTGCAGGTCATATTCTGGTGTCCACATTTATTTCACCATTGCAGTTGCTGGGTAACACATGTTTGGAGATATGCAACTTCTTGTTCTGGCTGATTGTTATTTTTGGAAATATATTTTGTTTTAATTTTATTGATGCCATTAAATTTTCAAATAAGCTATGATGCTTAACAGCAAATAAATTGTATTTCACAATTACAAAACAATTGTTGTATGTGTAATTTCTTGTGTCAAACATATAATACATTTATGTGTACTTACTGACCTTGGTCTTTGGTGCATTTATTGAAGTGTTGTAGAAGTTTCCCATGTCTAACCCTCTCCATGGCCATTCACATGTTCATATCCAACTTTTCCCAGCTAATTAGTTTGTGTCAGCACATGTGCAGAGCAACTTAATAGGTGAGAAAGCAGTTTGTGTGCAGGTGAGGTAACTCCTACATTAGTAGGTAAAAGCAGGTCCAGAACAATAAATTTCCTCATGGAGTGGGTGAAGTGGGCAAAATTGACATTTGTGTAGGAATGCATATGTGTGCTCCCTAAAAAAACACTCCTGTCTTTGTACAGGTATGTTACAGATGTGTGAGTCCACAAAACATGATAAAATAGCTTGTGAACAAACATGTTAAAATATTGTTACAAATATGAGTTTTCAGTGTCATAAGCAGATGTAGGAATCCTTTGTTAGAGAGATGTGATTGCAATAATGTGATTGGTGGCATCTTACATCCAGAGTGTGCTACATCCAATTCATAGCAAATTAGAAAGTGGTAAAATTATGTATTTTGGGTACAATACAAAGATTGTGTGCAAACTAGTGGCCATGGCCTTAAAACATTGCTGAAACATCCTTTGTAGCTGTTAGATGTGGTTTATGTATTTTTTATCATAATTAAAAAATATATGTTTGTATTACAGTGAAAACTTTGACACATGTCGACTTGTGTAGATTGAGTGTGCTGCTGTTTAAAGTATATGAAAACACTTACTGAATGTGTGTAAATGGTTACAAAATAACTACCTTGGCATATATAAGCAGGTCTTATGGAGCCCACACACGCACCGATCCCGGCGTGCGTTGTGGGCTTAACTAGCACACATAGCATCGCATCGTATGCCTTGTGCATACGATGTGCATGCGATGCTATGCTAGAAAAAGCTAGTACAAAAAGTATGTGCAGCACATACTTTTTGTACTGTACGATGAGGTGCCGCGGGAGCGCGCACCCCATTGTACAGCATCGCACCGCCGGCAGTGCGTGTGTGGGCTCCTTTAAAATGATTTTTACCTTAAATTAAACCAACCTTTACATGTAGAGAAGGATTCAGTACTGAATCCCGGCGGTCGGGATCCCGGCGTTCAGAATCCCGACGCCGGAATCCCGACAGCCGAAATGCCGACAAGGGGGGGACGTGGATCGCCCCCCCTTGCGGGCTCGCTGCGCTCGCCACGCAGCGGGCCCGGTGCCTCGCTACGCTCGGCACACTAATTTATTCTCCCTCCAGGGGTGTCGTGGACACCCACGGAGGGAGAATATGTCGGTATTTCGGCGGTCGGGATTTCGGCGGTCGGGATTCCGGCGTCGGGATTCTGAACGCCGGGATCCCGACCGCCGGGATATTAACTGCATCCCGTAGAGAAGTGTAGAAAGATATGCTTCCAATGTGTTTGAGTGCTGTGTGTGGCTTGCAGGTAGTGAAATAATGGTTTGGACTTAATAGACTGCAGCATTGCTTATTACATTCAGGTGTATGTGTTTGACTAGTAATCAGCGTTAATTAGCAGACCCAGGCGTCCGCTCTCATGCGGTATCTGTAGGGGTGGTCTGAGGTGGCGGTTGGCGGCCGCCTGTTTTGTGTCCGAAATGAACGGTGCTTTTGCCGATCAAGCGGTAGTAGCACCGTACATTTTTTTGTGCACACCCCCGTGTACGCCCATGTTTACGCCCAGTTTCCCTCATTATTATTTCGGCCGCTCCCCTCAACACGCCCCTATGCCGCCCCCAATGACCGTACTCTTGCGGACAGGTTTTTTCGCATGGAAAGACCCGTCCGTGAGCGTTGTGAAGTCGCCGCGCATGCGCAGATAAAAAAAACCCCAGATCCGCCGGCGTACGTTAATAACGTACGAACCAGAATAACCCCCATAATGAGCAGTTGATGGGAGCACAGCCCTAGTACAGCAATTCCCTCCAACCACGACATCGGTCCTTCCCCCTATCACATTACTTTGCTCATGGTAGTGGGACATCACAAACCACCTAGGCTGGCTGAGCACAGAAACAGGAGGGATGCAGTGATGTCTGGCTGTGAGGGAACTTCTGTCAGCAACACAAATGCTGCAGGTACAGGTATAGGTTGTAGAGGGATCTCAGCCCCTGCTTCTGCATCTCGCTATCTGCTCCCTGCATCTCGCTATCCCCTCCCCCTGCGTCTCTCTATCCCCTCCCTAGCTCCCTGAATCTCTCTCTATCTCCTCCATAGTGCCCTGCGTCTCTCTATCACCACCCTACCGCCCTGCGTCTCTCTCTATCTCCTCCTTAGCTCTCTGCCTCTCTCTATCACCACCCTACCGCCTTGCGTCTCTCTCTATCTCCTCCCTAGCTCTCTGCCTCTCTCTATCACCACCCTACCGCCTTGCATCTCTCTCTATCTCCTCCCTAGCTCTTTGCCTCTATCTATCCCCTCCCTAGTTCCCTGCATTTCTATATTTCCTCCCTAGCTCTCTGCATCTCTCTATCCCCTCCCTAGTGCCTTATGTATCACTATCCCCTCCCTAGTGCCCTGTGTCTCACTATCCCATCCCTACTGCCCTGCATCTCACTATCCCTTCCCTATAGCCCTGCATATCACTATCCCCTCCCTAACGCCCTGTGTCTCACTATCCCTTCCCTAGTGCCCTGCGTCTCACTATCCCCTCCCTATTGCCCTACGTCACTCTATCCCCTCCCTACCGCCCTACGTCTCTCTATCCCTTCCCAATAGCCCTGCGTCTCACTATCCCCTCCCTACTGCCTTGCGTCTCACTATCCCCTCATTACCGCCCTGCTTCTCACTATCCCTTCCCTATCGCCCTGCGTCTCACTATCCCCTCCCTACCACCTTGTGTCTCACTTTCCCCTCCCTACCGCCCTGCGTCTCACTATCCCTTCCCTATCGCCCTGTGTCTCACTATCCCCCCCACCGCCCTATGTCTCACTATTCCCTCCCTATCGCCCTACGTCACACTATCCCCTCCCTACCGCCTTGCGTCTCTCTATCCCTTCCCTATAGCCCTGCGTCTCACTATTCCTTCCCTATCGCCCTGGGTCTCAGTATCCCCTCCCTACCACCTTGTGTCTCACTTTCTCTTTCCTAGCGCCCTACTTTCCCTTTCCTAGTGCCCTGCGTCTCATTATCCCCTCACTACCCCCCTGCATCTCACTATCCCCTCCCTACCGCCCTGCGTCTCACTATCCGCTCCCTACCGCCCTGCGTCTCACTATCCCTTCCCTATCGCCCTGTGTCTCTCTATCCCTTCCCAATAGCCCTGCGTCTCACTATCCCCTCCCTACTGCCTTGCGTCTCACTATCCCCTTATTACCGCCCTGCTTCTCACTATCCCTTCCCTATCGCCCTGCGTCTCACTATCCCCTCCCTACCACCTTGTGTCTCACTTTCCCTTCCCTATAGCCCTGTGTCTCACTCTCGCCTCCCTACCGCCCTGCATCTCACTATCCCCTCCCTACCGCCCTGCGTCTCACTATCTCTTCCCTACCGCCCTGCGTCTCACTATCCCCCCCTACCACCCCGCGATAGCCCTACGTCACACTATCCCCTCCCTACCGCCCTGTGTCTCTCTATCCCTTCCCTATAGCCCTGCGTCTCACTATCCCCTCCCTACCACCCTGCATCTCACTATTCCTTCCCTATCGCCCTGGGTCTCACTATCCCCTCCCTACCACCTTGTGTCTCACTTTCCCTTTCCTAGCGCCCTGCTTCTCATTATTCCCTCACTACCCCCCTGCATCTCACTATCCCCTCCCTACCGCTCTGCGTCTCACTATCCCCTCCCTACCGCCCTGCGTCTCACTATCCCCTCCCTACCGCCCTGCGTCTCACTATCTCTTCCCTACCGCCCTGCGTCTCACTATCCCCTCCCTACCACCTTGTGTCTCACTTTCCCTTCCCTATAGCCCTGTGTCTCACTCTCGCCTCCCTACCGCCCTGCATCTCACTATCCCCTCCCTACCGCCCTGCGTCTCACTATCTCTTCCCTACCGCCCTGCGTCTCACTATCCCCCCCTACCACCCCGCGATAGCCCTACGTCACACTATCCCCTCCCTACCGCCCTGTGTCTCTCTATCCCTTCCCTATAGCCCTGCGTCTCACTTTCCCCTCCCTACCACCCTGCGTCTCACTATTCCTTCCCTATCGCCCTGGGTCTCACTATCCCCTCCCTACCACCTTGTGTCTCACTTTCCCTTTCCTACCCCTCTGCATCTCACTATCCCCTCCCTACCGCTCTGCGTCTCACTATCCCCTCCCTACCGCCCTGCGTCTCACTATCCCTTCCCTATCGCCCTGCGTCTCACTATACGCTCCCTACCGCCCTGCGTCTCACTATACGCTCCCTACCGCCCTGCGTCTCACTATCCCCTCCCTACCGCCCTGCGTCTCACTATCCCCTCCCTACCGCCCTGCGTCTCACTATCCCTTCCCTATCGCCCTGTGTCTCACTTTCCTTTTCCTAGTGCCCTGCGTCTCACTATCACCTCCCTATGGAGCAACTAATGTGCCCATGTCTATGATGCACACGTGCGTACACATGCGTATGCCATAGACTTCTATGGAGTGAAAGCTGACTATGACTTGTTGCAGCATAGTGTTCACTGCAGCTTGCCGCTATGCGTATGCCCGTGTGTATGCATCACGGCATTGATAAGATTCATCTTTAGTGACGGTGCTAGGGGGCACCAGTCAGAATTTTGCCTAGGGCATCAGATTAGTTAGGGCCGGCTCTGACAGCATGTGTGCCGTATAATTCCAGAGGTGCCCCTATGTGTGCCATATAATTCCATGGGTGCCCCCATGTGTCCCGTATCAGTCCAAGGGTGCTTGCATGTGTGCCGTATAATTCCAGGGGTGTCCCCATGTGTGCCGTATAATTCCAGGGGTGCCCCCATGTGTCCTGTATCAGTCCATGGGTGTCCGCATGTATCCCATATCAGTCCAGGGGTGTCCGCATGTGTGCCGTATAACAGAATGTTCGCTGTGGGTGCACGCACCCTGCATATGCACATGCACAGAAATGCGCATGTGCACTAACAAAACATTGGTCCCCAGACTAGCTGCGAACGGACCTAACTAAGGTCTAATGTCACTGATGATGTACACCCCCGCACATCATCAGCAGTATACTCTGACAGGCCAACAGGAGACATCGTTAGGAAAGAACATGCTGGGGAATGCAAAATGTTTCCCCCTCCCCTACTCTGTCATGGCCAGCATCGGCAAGTGTGTATGAGCTGCTGAGCTAATGCCCGCACTCCACCGGGCCCTGTAGCTAAACAAGGTTGCTCGCTACCAAAGCAACTCGGTCCCTCTGTGGCTGCCTGCTGGAGCACAGCTGGCCCGGTCCAAAGCTCCTCTCGTTCTGACCATTCCCCGCTGATGGCAGCTCTGTGTGTATATATATATATATATATATATATATAACAGCTTTCCTTATTGCATTGTCAAATGAAGTCCTCAGCATTCGTTACTTTTTCCACTCATACCTAGTACACAATAATGTGTTACATTTGCTCATTTTACAGTAGTACAGTAGTTTTATAGTCTAACAGATATGCCATCTAAAATAGTCATGTCATATATTTCCCGTACCTAGAACCTGTGTCATAGGGCGGGGCAGGTTAGGAATGTGAAGTATGCTTAGCCTTGCTTGGCTTGTGAAGAGTTAATGTGTTCATTGTAGGACTACCTGTGTATTCTTCGTCATCTTTGTCAAACTGGTTGAACCAGGCGCAAAATATTGGTCCCATTCGGTCATTGGGGTGGTGGGGGGGGGGGGGGAGGGGGAGGGGGTAGTGGACTACTGTCCAAGTTTGTGTTTGAGAATCACTGCTAAACTAAACTTACATATATTAGCTAACGATCAGTCAACATTGGGAAATGAGCAACAATACACAAAAAACCTTGACAAATAATCTAGATTATTCTAAAATAGTATAGATTTTACAAAAAACATACTCATCTACAGAAACATATACACAAAGTCTGTGAGGCCATCACACAGGATCAGCCTCCTGACCTCCATCTCTGCCACCATAGCAAGATACAATGGCGGATTCAGGGGGGAGGGGGGGGGGCACCAGACACATGCACCCCATGTCAAATGCTTTCCAACGAGCCCAGTCTCACATCGCTAGCCTCCTGGGATCAAGAGATACCGCCAGGCAAATCTGGAACGTTTTCCCCCATAGGATAACATGGGACACGCTAATTCCGACCCCCACCCAGTTCCGACGGCTGCCGTTCCCCCCCTCCCCCCCCCCCAGCATCACAGAAGCTCGTGGTTGATCTCATTCAAACCCAAATCACTGGGCCTTCAATCTGATTCCTGGTCCATATGGGTCAATTGGTTTCGGAGATATTGCGGGTAAACCAATTTTTTTTATTTATTTTTTATTTCATGGCTGTTCATGTTCTTTGAGGGAAGATTTCTCTGGAACCAAATGGCACAGTTTCACGGTACCAAAAGCATTCGAAGTCCAGCTCTTTAATTTGACACTAGTCTCATGTAAATGGGTTAGTTGGTTCTGAAGATATAGCCATTAAACAATATAGCCGGTTAAAGAGGGGAGGGAGAGGGAGGTGGTTTTCTCACACCAGAAAATGCAGGTACTAGGTTGGTGTAAAAGGGGCCAACCTGAGAATGTCCCTGCATGATCCTGGGACCATATTCCCAGGTAAGTCCCTGCATTTTCTGGTGTGAAAGGGATATTATTTAAAATAGCCGGGCCCTTCGATGCTCTGAATACAGCCCCCTGCTCAATGGCTGTCACTTCTGCCCTGTGGGCTGCAGCAGGGGATACTGTGGTGTGAGGAGGGAGAGAGGCCAGGCCACCTGGCAGGGGATGCAGCGGAGGGAGGAGAGCCGGGCCACCCTGCAATCCAAAGCTTCTAAAAATGGAAAGAGGTGCTGTTGCCCAAAGCAAACAAACAGAATCTGTCTATCATTTTCTAAGAATCACTCCCTTATGGCTAAGCCTTCTCATATGGATACATTCCCAAGTCTGTGGGTATTGCTGGCTGGATTATATGTTATATTATTTATGCTTTAGATCATACTTATTGTCCGGAAGCAATAAATAATTCTCATGTCTAATTAATGTTTACAACCTTACATCTGTTATTTTATCCATGATCCATCTGAGTTATTGTCTCCAGTACAATAGTCTGCCTCACTGACCTGCTATTTGAACTAGAATGTGGAACCCTACTGATGTCAGGGAATGTACTGATGTCAGGGAATGACATCATGCATATGAGTTGTTCCATAGACACGGCCAACTGCATGAACAGATTTCTAAATACGTTTATAGTACTATAGTTGATTTTTCTCAAGTAGGTTTAGCAATACTGCAATGTTTTACAGGTACTGTATGAATTGAGATGTGATCAACTAATGGAGTCAGAGATTTATCAAACCAAAGCAGGAGCAGGGTCCACCGGTCATATGCCACCGGTCCAATCTTTGTCCTGTGGCATATGAATTTATCTAATAGGATCCGGTTTTTTTGGGACGGTTCCACATCCCGCCTAGGGCCGACAGTGTCCTGCAGTGCCCAGCGCTTCAGAGCGGGGAATAGACGCTGTCTATTCAGAGAGGCAGAGGGGCTGGGCGCATGGCCAGCAGCTTACACAGCGCTGGCAATGCCCCTGTAGTCATGGGAAATGGGGTCGTGGCTTGTGGCATCTTCATGAGACCACACCCCTATGACATAGGCCATGCCTCTTTCCCCCCAATTTTATAAATGTAAATTGGGGAAGGGGCGTAGCCTGTGTAAACAGATTAACACAAATGCTCAATGGGGCATTACATTTTGAAACAAACATTGACAAAATGGTATTGCACTTACACAATAAATGTAAAAACAGGAATAGATGAAGGATTTCATCCACATCAATTCATAGTGTCCAAATAACTCTCCCTTAGGCCGTATGCACACCTGTATGACCGGCTATCGTGCCGGTGGCCAGTGGGATTTCCCATTACCGTGGCAGATTACCATTAAATATTACCCGATCTCTTGTTCATTACAATACACCGGGTGGCACACAGTATCTTCTGGCTGGCTGTACAGCTTGGCTGAGCACAAACTGTTTTATGTGAACTGCGGGAGCGCACAATAGGGCATACACACTAGGCTATATGCACAATTTGTCATTCTGATGGGGCCATTGTCGCTGTGGCTGCAGGTTTCTGGCTGATGGTGGTTCCGGCGGGCGGGGATGGGACATGGATGCGCAATTGTCTCACACGCCCACGCGCCCTTTGCAGAGAATGGTGCGCAACCCATTTTGGCATGCGGCGTGGGTTGACGGATGGCGGGTGGCAGGATGGTAGCCGCTCTGATGAGAGCAGCTCCATCTGTATGTGTACACAAACTGAGTATACCATTTCGGATGGGGAAACAACTCACTGAACGGTAACCTAATACACATCTCAAAAGTTACACACATTGGGGGAAATTTTCTAAAGGAAATTTGTAAAAAATTGGTGGGTACTTGTTTCCTAGCACGGCCACAATCTTCTTGGTCGTGTGCCTTAACTTTAAGGCACACGATGGCCACGATGGACCCGATTTTCTTTTAAATCAGGTCCATTTTACCGGCAAATGGAAAATCGGGTCCATCGCGTCGGTCGTGTGCCTTTAATAAGGCACACGACGCGACCGACGCGATGGACCCGATTCTCCATAGGCTTCAATGTTAAAAATATTTTAACATTGAAGCCTATGGAGAAATCGCGTCCATCGGGTCCATCGCGTCGGTCGCGTCGTGTGCCTTAACATGGCACACGACGCGACCGACGCGATGGACCCGATTTCTCCATAGGCTTCAATGTTAAAATATTTTTAACATTGAAATCGCGTCGGTCGTGTTGGTCTTGTGCCATTATAATGGCACAAGATAAGATGGACTTGATTAAGTCCATCTTCACATAGTAATCAATGGGAAAGGGGCCAATATGGGCCATTTCTCATTGTATATGGCCCCGTCATGCCCCCACATTTTAAACGCCACCCCACTATTGACGCCAACCCGAAGCGTGGCGAGCGCAGCGAGCCCGCGAGGGGCGGCGGTGCGCCATTTCTCATTGTATATGGCCCCGTCATGCCCCCACATTTTAAACGCCACCCCACTATTGACGCCAACCCGAAGCGTGGCGAGCGCAGCGAGCCCCGCGAGGGGCCGCGTATAACTTCACAGGTATACGCGTCCCCTCGCGGGGCTCGCTGCGCTCGCCACGCTTCGGGCTCGGTGGCTCGCTGCGCTCGCCACACTATTCTATTCTCAACTCCACGCCGACGTGGATAGTAGGGGAATGAAAAGGTCGGAGGACGCGCACCGCCGCCCCTCGCGGGCTTGCTGCGCTCGCCACGCTTCGGGTTGGCGTCTATCGTGGGGTGGGGTGTACGCCGTGACATTTGGGGGGGTTGGGAATATTTTACATTGAATCCAATGTCAAATCGGGTCCCAGGGACCCGATTTACATTTCATTAAAAAAAAAAAATCGGGTCCAAAATCGGTCGGTCGCGTCGATCGCATCGCATGTGACCAAATTGCATGCGATGCGATCGACCCGATTTTTCCGACACGACCACCCCGATGTAAATCGGTGTGGCCGTGCTAGGAAACAAGTACCAATTGGTGCATTTGTATCCAGAAATACACTTATTTTTGACATTTACTATATCGAAAATACGGCGATTCGTATTCGTATTGATAGCACATCAATACGAATACGAATTGCCGTATTTTCGGGATAGTAAATGTCAAAAATAAGTGTATTTCTGGATACAAATACAGGGGGGGGATCTTAGAATGCACACCCAAGATACATGTAGTTCTGCAAAGAAAAATACATGGTGCAGATGCACACTCCATATTATTAATCAATAATAGAGGCTCTTGGTATATTAATTGGCCAAGAAATATTTGCCCACCAACCAGCTTCACGGTGGCCTCATTTCTGGTGGGTCCCTAATACTAAGTTTTAATTTGGGGCGCGGAACCCCGAAAAGGTTGGCATAGGCCAGTCACCCCAGGGCAGCACACAAGTGAAAAACTAAGCTAAAAGTGTATTAATAAGAAAGTAGCAGAAGCTAGAGGTTAAAAAGTGAAGTGCTAGAAAGTATAATATATTAGTGGAAAATAAATAGTGCTAAATAAATGTTAGGGTGTGCCACCCCGAAAGCAACTCAGCCACACCAACCCAAGGGGAGCCACGCCCCAAATCCATCCCCAAGACTAGCAATTAATGTCAATTTTAGGTCTTACCTATATTGTGCCTCCAGTTTGCAGTCTGTGGCTACTAGGGACCAAGCTGGTAAAATAATATTCAAATCAGATGGGCGGGGTGCTACTCTAAGTTGAAGGAGTCCCAACCTTCAGGTGTACAGGTGTACACAATATTAGCTTATGGGGGGGGGGATCTTAAAATGCACACCCAAGATACATGAGGTGCTATCATGCTGGGACTTGTAGTTCTGCAAAGAAAAATACATGGTGCAGATGCATACAAATACACCAATTTTTAAAAAATTTCCTTTAGTAAATTTCTCCCATTACCTTGATCGTAATACATAAAGTGAATCTAGCTTTAACCATACCTACTAAATATCCTTTATTCTGCGCAGATTGTGAAGGAGATCTTTATAAAGTAGTGCACGCACAGTGTGATTACTTTCTATTCTGTCCTTGTGTTTCCCTCCTATATCCCTATAGATTGTAAGCTTGCAGCAGGGCCCTCCTACCTCCAAGTCTGTCTGTTGTTACCCAGTTTGTCTTATCACTGTCTATTATTGTAAAGCGCAACGGAATCTGCTGCGTTATATAAGAAACTGTAAATAAATAAATATTCAATCCCGATTCAATTGGGATTGAATAGCACGGCACGGTGCACACATTCGATCTAGACTCGACAGTACAGATCTATACTATGTAGTCTTGCCTGCACATTCTATTTTTCTATTCAATTTTGATGCCGCAGGGCCACACAAAGCATGAACGAATAGAAAAATAGACTGTACACCTTATTAAAAAGACATCTGAAGTTATTTCTAAACATACGTACAATAAATTTACGGATAGTTCTTTTATAATGGGGTGATTCAGGACCGCTCACTAAGCAGCGGTCGTTCTCCCACTGCCAGGCCAAATGCCCACCCCACCCCCACCGCTGAATCCCCTCTGTAACACATCCCCTTGCATGTTGCCGTAGGGAAGAGAAATCAAATGATTACTCTCCCCTTCGGAAATTAAAATCAGTCTAAACTGACTTTTATTTCCATCAGAGTCTGCCAAAGATGGGTCGGGCGCTGGCGTCATGTGACGTCAACCGCCCACCCCATCAGCCTGCCCACGTTTTCAGGGGAATGCCCAGAGATTCATGGGGACGACCATAAAATACTGGCTATTCCCGATACCGCCCCCTGCACACGCCCTCCCACCCCTTCCCGTGCAAATACGTCGGTGATTCTGATAGTCGCTGAAGGTGTTCACACAGGTGCAGTCCCCTAAACGCAGTCCATCGTGAATCGCCCCCTAAGTGTGGTTGTGTTATCACAGTGATAGCTATTCAGCTTGATTAATAATTTGTGACAAGTGATAAAACAATGTCTTGGCTGATTACATCCTATGTGAGATGTCATTGTTTGCGTAATCTCGCATTGTGCAAGACAACGTGGGCAACACACCCGAAGTGTGCTGAACATTTCAGTGCGTGTGACTGTGTGACCTATCACATGTGACTGCACTTTGTTACCTGCCTCACATAATGCCCTTTTCAGTGCAGATTAGGAAATCAGTGCACGCCTAAAAATAAACTATAAATAGCTGAAGATGGAGGTTATTCTGGAACAAAAACAAATCAAACTAAGCGCTTTTGTTTAGCATGTAGATGTTTTACTTTACAATTATATAAGGCGTATACAGGGAACTAATATTCAAATATTATGACCATATCACACATACAGTAGTTATGTATTTTAATAGTTTTTAATGAAAGGTATTATGCTAAGACTGATGTTAAAATGCAGAGGTCCTGGAATATTAGCATAGCTTTACATCAATTACCATACTGGTCACTCACATGTAGGGATGCCAATCCCAGGGCATTTTTTCAATCCTGGGATCCGGGATTGAAAAATGCTCCATCCCAGGATTCCCGGGTTCCCGGGATTGACATCTCAGTTCTGCTCCTGCAATGACTCAGAGGATAAACATGCAGCACAGCATAACCACCCCCACAGCAGCCGACCCGCACATTTAGTTACATTAGCGGGCGGCCGGCCAGGAGTGGGTTCGGAGGTGCACGGTGCCTCCAGGCTCGTGCACCTCCTTCTTAGCAGGCAGGCTGGAGAACGAAGAGGCAGGGCAGGCCGGAAAGGAGGCGGGCGGGCTCCGGCGGGGCGTGCGGAGGAGACAGGAAGGGAGAAGGCTGCGTCAGAGTAGGCGGTGTGGCCTGCGCAGCGTGACCTCTGCTGTCTTGCTACGCAGGCCGCACGCAGGGGTCAGGATTCGGGAACAGCCGGGCAGCGTCTGAGCAAGTGCTCAGACGCTGCCTGGCATTAGCAGTCTAATCCCGAAATCCCAGTATTGGATAATCCAACCCCGGGATTGAAATCTCAGATTTTTTGAGGCCAAATCCCGGGATCCCGCCAAGCGCGATCCCGGGATTGGTCACCCTACTCACATGGGTAGTCAAAATGGACAGATACAGCCATTAAGTGGAGCCATTCTCCTAATTCCTGGCTGTCTGGTAGTTAGTTGAGATAATCGCACCACAAATTGATTCAAATCAGCCAAACCAGTTGACAAAGTATTTTATAAAAAATAAATTTTGCGCAAAAAGTCTTGGTTTAGCTAATGGGGGTAAGGCCAGGTGAGGAACTCTATTATCCAGGGGCGTAACTAGTACTTTGAGGACCCCATAGCAAGATCTTAAAAGGGTTCCCTTTGTCACTACACTAAGGGGCAGAAGATAGAGTAAGGAGAATGAAAGACAAAGGAGTCGCTGAATTGGAGCTCCCGGGGCTATTCAGAAGGGATGCGGTCATCTATTAGAATGAACTTAGGTCTACAGTCATTAGGTTGACCCCACTAGGTCGACTGGCAGGAAGGTCGACATGGGCCAAGGTCGACATGACTTAAGGTCGAATTTGCATAAAGGTCGACATGAGGAATGTCGACTGGTCATAAGGTCGACATGGGTTTTTCACTGTTTTTTGAGCCGACATGTGCCGACAGGCGGTATTTCATGCCCTACCATCAACTAGGGCGTGGTAGGAGAATAAAATAGTGTGCCGAGCGCAGCGAGGCACTGTGCCCGAAGCATCGCGAGCGATGCGAGGATCCGATTCTCATTGCCAACTGTGTCCATGTCGACTGTGTTGACATTCGGATCAAAAAACAGTGAAAAACCCATGTTGACCTTATGACCAGTCGACCTTCCTCATGTCGACCTTTATGCAAATTCGACCTTAAGTCATGTCGACCTTGGCCCATGTCGACCTTAAGTCAGGTCGACCTTCCTGCCAGTCGACCTAGTGGGGTCGACCTAATGACTGAAGACCTAAGTTCATTCTGACAGATGTCCCGATTCCATTCAGAACCATGCACAGATCACAATGGAGCATGATTCTGTCAAATTCTGTCAAATTCGCCTGTCAGAACCTTCCATTAAATTGGTGAATTGTATACTTTTTAATGGGAAAACATCTGGATTGGTTATGAAGTGTGACTAAAAATCGCCACTTCAGAAAGTGCGAATTCGCAGCAAACAGTGCATTTGTTTGTAGCAATTGGCATCCTATAAAATGTGCGATTTGCAGAAAATGTGTGAAAATAGCCGTTTTGGCGAAAAAATCGCCTCCCCAAAAAAATCGACCCCTATTAAATTTCAACCAAGGTTTCCTTCAACAGCTGGTACAGGAGTGTTTAATGCACCTAAGATTTACAGTATTTCAATAACATCAAAGACATAAAATCATCTGGCTATCGAGGAGACCAGCAGCTCCCAGACTTTCACATCAAATTTCTATGCAACTTTGGCAATCACATTTAGGATGAAATTTACTTAAACGCGAGGTAGACAAAAATTGTGTAATTCGGTGAGTAAAACACAATTGCATCGTTTTGCTTCTATTCAGTTTCTGTTTTTGTTAAGTAAACATGGATCACAATGGCAATGTCAGGGCCGGCGCTACCCGCTCAGCAGAGGATGCAAAGCAGGGAGGCACTGGGGAGGAGAGGCACTCTCCCTGCTGTACATCCTCTGATGTCCCCCATGGCTGCTGGCTGCTGCTGTGCCTGTCACATTGCATGACAGGAAGCAGTGTTGGAGGCACACAGCTCCCACCCGGCTCCTTATCACCTGGTCATCGACAGGGACGGAACAGGGGCGTGGCTACACTTACCAGAAGAGGTGAAGCTACAAGAGAGCAAGACTGACTGAAGATACAAGGAAACAGGAGAGGATGAGCTGCCACGAGTGTAAAGTGTGAGTGTATTAGTAGTAGTAGTAGTACGTTTATTTATAAGGCGCCGCAAAGTGTCCGCAGCGCCGTACATAGCAAACAAAAAAAACAAATTACAAGGTAACGTACAGGGTGTGTTCATAGGCGAATCTAGGGGGTGGTCCGGGGGTGCACAGGACCACCCATTAGCCATTTTGTAGCTGAGGACCAGGGCTTTCCAACGAGCCCAGCCCTATGTCTCTAGCCCCCTAGGAACCGGAGATACGGTCAGGCAAAGCTGGAACGTTTTCCCTATAGGATAACATGGGACCCGCTAATTCCGACCCCCACCCAGTTCAACGGCTGCCATTTCCCCCTTCGGCATCACTGAAGCTGGAGGTTGATCTCAGTCGAACCCAAATCGCTGGGCCTTCAATCTGATACCAGGCTGGATCCATATAGGTTAATTGGTTCCAGGGATATTGAGGTTAAACCGTTTTTTTTTTTCATTTCTTAAATGTAATTTCATGACTGTTTATGTTCTTTGAGGGCAGATTTCTCTGGAACCAAACAGCCCAGTTTCACGGGACCAAAAGCATTCGAAGCCAACTCAAAAGTTCTTCAATATGATACTGGTCTCATGTAAATGGGTCAGTTGGTTCCAAAGATATAGCTGGTTGGTTAAAGGGGGGTAGGGAGAGGGGAGTGGTTGTCTCTCCTCCTCACACCAGAAAATGCAGGGACTAGGTTGGTGTATAAGGGGTCAGCCTGGGAATGTCCCTGCATGATCCTGGGACCATATTCCCGGGTAAATCCCTGCATTTTCTGTGAAAGGGGTATTATTTCAAACAGCCGTGACCTGCAGTGCTCTGAATACAGCCGGGCAGCCCCCTGCTCTCTGCCCAGCTGTCAATGACTGTCACCCCTGCAGCTTCCGCTCCAATTATTCTCCCCGCTTTCACCTCAGCCCGCCCCCCCCCCCCCCCCCCCCCCTTAATCATGTGGTGCCGGGGCCCGGCGTGCTCCCCCGACGTCATGCACAACAACAGCACGCACAATATTTGAAATGTCCACTCGGCTAGAGGGGGCACCAGGAGGGGAGTGGGAACGTGCTCTCCTCTCCCCATAGAAGCAGCTGCACCGCTCTCCATCTCTCCCTGCAGCAGCAGCGAAGGCTCATATAAAAATTTACAGTAAGTGGCACTTTTGGGGGCATTGCTTAAGGGACGCTACAAGTGGCGGTATGTGGGGGCATTACGCATAATGTGTGGCTTAATGTGTAAGGGGCATTACGGTGTGCAGCATCATGTGTAAGCGGCATTATGTGTGCAGCATCATGTGTAAGGGACATTATGTGTGCAGCATCATGTGTAATGGGTACTATGGTGTGCGCGGCATCATGTGTAATGGGTACTATGGTGTGCGGCATTATGTGTAATGGGTACTATGGTGTGCGGCATCATGTGTAATGGGTACTATGGTGCCATCAAGCAAGCACCCCCTAGCAATGAGCACGTAGGTAAGCAGCACTTATGTGGCAAATATGTAATGGGCATTACGGTTTGTTATATAGTATGTAATGGGCATCATGATGTGTGGCACAATGTGTAATGGGCATTATGGTGTGTGGCCTTATGTGTAATTGGCATTACGGCGTGTGGCTTTATGTGTAATGGGTATTACGGAGTTTGCTAAAATGTGTAATGGGCATTACTGTGTATGGTCTAACATGTAATACCACACCCCTTTTTGTGATACCACGCCTCCTTCCCATGAGGCCATGCCCCCTTTTTGCAGCGCGGCTACGCTGCGCAAAGGTCCTCCTTCTGTTATGTCTGGATCTGGGACCACCCATTACCATAATTCTAGATTCGCCTATGGGTGTGTTGAAAGATACAGTATAAATAGGGGTATAGCTGGTAGAACTAAAATCAGCATCAGTTCAGAAGTAGGTGTCAAAATTGTCAAGGAGACTGAAGATGAAGTAGAGGAAGGGAAGAACAGGACAGGAGCACAGGTGAGGTAATGAGGTAGGGTGAGTACGTGAGGAAGGAGGGCCCTGCTCATAAGAGTTAACATACTAAAAATAGGTGGGTGGACGAACGAAATACAATAGGATAAGTAGGAACGGAGGGGAACGGAGGCAGGATAGGAGGATCAAAAGAGGTTAGGAGGAGGGATAGGCTAGTCAAAAAAAGTGGGTTTTGAGGGAGCGCTTGAAGGAGGTAAGGGAATCAGATAGCCTGATGGGTGGCGGGAGGTTGTTCCAGTGTCGGCAACTGATGTGGGCACGTTTATAGGTAGCTCTAGTAATGTCGGCAACTGATTTGGGCACATGTATAGGCAGCTCTACTAATGTCGGCAATTGGTGTGGGCACATGTATAGGCAGCGCTACTAATGTCGGCAACTGGTGTGGGCATGTGTATCAGCAGCGCTGCTACTGTCAGCAACTGGTCTGAGCATGTGAGTGGGCAGTGCTACTAATGTCGGCAACTGGTTTGGGTATATGGTTACACAGTTCTACTAATGTCGGCAACTGGTGTGAGCATGTGTAAAGGCAGCTCTACTAATGTCGGCAACTGGTGTGGGCATATGGTTTAGCAGTACTACTACTGTCGGCAACTGGTGTGATCACTACGTATAAGCAGAGCAACTATTTTGGCAACTGGTGTGGGTGTTATGTATAAGCAGAGGTACTACTTCCGGCATATGCAGGAGTACGCAGGGCATTATGTATAGCATAATGTGTGTCAATGTCATATAGGCATTATAGTGCATGGCATATTGTGTGAGCGGAATTACGGTGTGTGGCATAATGTGTAATTGGCATTATGGTGTGCTGCATATTGTGTAAGGGGCATCATGATGTGTGGCATAACGAATAATGTGCATTACTGTGTGTGGTAAAATGTGTAATGGGCTTTGAGGTGTGAAGCATAATGTGTTATGGGGATTATGGTGTTATTTGTACTTTTATGTGACCACGCTAATTCCCCATGAAGCCACGCCTCTACATTTTTCTGCGCGCCTTCGGCACTCACTCTCCCTGTTTTTTAACACTTGGCACCAAAATGGCTAGTTACAGCACTGGTGCTGTGTTAGGTGAATAAGATTGCACTACTGTGTGGTGTAATTTGGAGTGGGAGTACTACTGTGTGGCCAGGCCCCTACCTTTGTAAAGTTTGGGTGGGTGCAAATGTCTAGTTTGCAGGAGGGTGCCGAACCCCCTAGCACCGGCCCTGGGCAATGTAGAAGGATTTTAGTTTGCAGCCCCTGTGTATGTGAAAAGTAAGGGAGAATATTTTAAGGTAATAAAGGCAGAGCTCAGCACAGACCCTTTGGTACACTTATTCAGACTTATAATCATGTACTTGATCCATTAATTTAGTAACTGTTTTCTAGATGTTGTGTGGTCCTGGTTCCAAAAAAATGGGGAATGAAAAAACTGTGGAACCAGCACCGGGCTTCAACAGCCAAATGACACAGTCGGGGCCACTTTTTATGCAAGGTCCCCCGGCCGAACTATGATCACCCTAGATGGGGTATCTGGGAAGTGGGGACCCCCCCCCCCCCAATAAAGCGGTCCGCCCATCCCCATGGACCTCCGAATTGCAGCATTTTTCTATGATGGGGTAGAGCTTAATGATGAGACATCCCGGCCCTTCCTCCCTAGGGGCGAGATGTATCAGACTGAAAATGCGGTAAAACCCCAGTTTTACCGCATTTTCCAATGTATCAAAACCGATACCGCATTGAAGGGTATCGCCACCTTTGGGTGGCGATACCCTATAGAAGCCTATGGGCTTCTTTTCGCCGCCTCCGACGCAAACCCGCCGCCTCGCCGACCCCCCCTCTGGCTTACCTTCCTGAAGGGTCCTCCTGCTTAGCTGTCCCCGGCGTGAGAGGAGAGCCAGGCGGCAGGGAGGTGACGGAGACCCCCCGCACACCAGAGTACAGGTATCGCGGGGGGGCTCCGTCACCGCATCGCGATGCCAGCCACATATGATAGTACATATGCGCTGGCATCGCGTCGGACAGCTGGCGAAGGGCGGCGATGTATTTTAATACATCCCGCCCTAAGTACCCCACCGCTTAACAACTATCGCTCTGCGCGCCATAACTCCTCCGTGCTACTTATACTTATAGGTTCTCCAGCTCTAGTGTGGAGCTAGATAGCTGCGGTTCTGTTACGAGTAGAAACTAAGGGATTAATTCAGACCTGATCAAATGGCCGTGAAAATCAGGTCCCCCTCCCGGCCCCCCAGAAAGGTGGGCAACCCTCCCAGATACCACCAGAACCCCCGAATCTCCCTGGCCGCCGAGGTAAATTACTGCAATTCGTGGCTTTTCGGGGGGAAGAGGTGAGGCTAAAGATGCAAATTGCGCCATTTAGCCCCACCTACATCAGATGTCTACATCAGGCCCCACCCCCCGAATTGCTGCTGACAGTCTCTTCTCCGTGCTTCTCCCGGAGACGAGACATTAAAAGTAGGCAACCCTGTGGTAATCAGAGTCAGTTCCTGATTAGAGGCACTTTGTCAGAGGTCATTTCCTCTTAGTTGTTAGCAGTACTGCAGCTACGTAGTTGAGCTGTGCAAATAATGACTAAATAATGACAGCACAGGTTGGAACTACGGCACTAAACAGATTATCATTCCAACCAGTCAACTACAGTAGTTTACATTCTAGGGACTATCATAGGCGTGCGCAGCACATTTCATTAGGGGGTGCACATTTCCTTAGGGGATGTCTTACACGCCCATTGGGTGTGTCTAACACCACCAATCAGACAAGTCTACCATCAGCTATTCGCACTCGCTACAATATAAAACGTCTCTCAGCCGCACCATAATCTCCTGCCTAGTTCAGTTTTAATCTTCTAATTACTCTGTGTAACAGTACATGCAAATACAGTCATAAACATAATGGATGACGCAGGTATGTAGTGATATGACAATGGTCTATTACAATTAACAATGCAAAACACACATACTTGATTGATGGGCGCTTGTTTTAATGGAATACCAGTTCTAAAAAGCAAAAGTATATAAGGGTGGGCACAGCATTAGGGGGTGCCTGTGCACCTCTAACACTCTATGTGCGCACACCTATGGGGACTATTCAATTAAGGCCTAATTTAGTGCAGTATTCAATGCACATTTACGAATTGTGCAGCGAATCCTGTTTAGGACTCACTGCACATTCGTAGGGTTCCGGAGGGCTGGAGCATTCGCTGCCAGCCCTCCGTGTCACCCTATTCAACTCGTCAGGAGCAGCGAGCCCCTGGCGGCGAATTTAAACCCCTGCTGTGAATGCCGCATGGAGCTGGGTGAAGGCGGCAGGCAGGAAGATGGAAGTCTCCCTGCCTGCGCCTGACACTTAGGAGGGCTGCCAGGACACTGGCAGAGCCCCCCCCCCCAGAGTTGGTAGGGGGCTGGGATCATCAGCCGCTGCAGTCCCTGGTCCCGATCGTGCATATGTAATGATCGGGACCAGAGTGCAGTGAATAAATGAATATTAATGAGCTGCTCTCCGCTCCCGGCCCCCTGCTGGCCAAAGTGTATAAAAAGTGTATTTAAAAATTAAAATAAATTTAAATATGTATTAATGTGCTTTAAGCACATGATTACAAATAGCATGCCCCGTCTTAGAAAAAAAAATCTGATTTTTTTTACACCAAACTTCCCCCCCCCAAAACCCTTTATTTCAAAAGATCACTTTCCACCTAAAAAATATGTTGAATGCAAAAATCATGGAGAAAGCAGTTCTCCATTTGAGCATTGAATACACTCTCGGTGATTCCCAGTGAAAACCCCATTGAAATACTCCAGCGACTTGCAGCGAGCATGAAACGGAGAACTGGCCGGCATTCACTGTTTGCTTTAGACGAACAGTGAACATTGAATAGGGTGAATCACATTTTCAGTGAAACCGATTCACCGCAAGGAGTGAAAACAGCCCGATTCGCCGAATAAAACGGAGAATTGGGAGCATTGAATACTGCCCTTAGTATCAGTTGTCATTATGTGAGGCTTTGCAAAAATTTCAAAAACTTTATGAAAAATAGCCAATATTGCTGCAGAGTGACATTGCAGGGACAGAGCCTACTCCCAAGTTCTGTCCCTGCATGCGTTAATTCATACATCCGTGCGATGTAATCATTAATCGCTTTGCGAATCTGCCAGATTTGATCACATTCTCCTCTAAGGATGGAGACGGTAATAAATCGGCCCCTAATTGTGTAGTATATTATTAACAGAGCTGTTTGGAGAGGAAAACACTTAAACACTTAAACACTAGAGCTGTCACTGGGTCTGGTGACCAGTGTCATTGAGGTGGGAGGGTACTTTTTCCCTGGGCTTGTAACACCTGTTGGAGGGGCCCATGTCCTGCCCCCCCCCCCCCGCCTCCCTCTGGGCAGTGGGTAGAGAAAAGACAGGCTGCCGCCGCAGCACAGCCTCTCTCCCCAGCTCAGCATATGTTACTCAGTGCCGTGTGCTGAGCTGGGGAGATAGACAGTGGCAGCCTGTCCATCCGGCGGTTGGCTGCCCGCACCCAGCTATTTTTTTCCACAATGGCATGGCGACGCCCCATCCCTTTGACCACGCACCTTTTTATATGGATTCAGTACGGAATCCCGGCAGTCGAAATACCGTCGCCGGAATCCCGACTGCCGAAATACCGACAAGGGGGGTTGTGGATCGCCCCCCCTTGTGGGCTCGGTGCCTCGCTACGCTGGGCACACTATTTTATTCTCCCTCTAGAGAGAGAAATTGCCGGCATTGCGGGCAAAGCTACTTTACAGTATGTTATTGGGAGTGCCGGACCCTCTGGATATATATATATATATATAAATGTTCCACCGGCGGCACTCCCAAATAAAAATCACACGATCAAAAGCTTAGGTCGGAAGGCACCCTCTTATTGCACTTAACGGAGTGCTGTCCTCAAGGTCTACTATAAATATATATATATATATAGCTGGTGGTGGATGGTCCGGCACTCCGCTCGATAGGTTGTATAATGCTCCGGTGCCCTCAGCCATGTATGGATAATAGCTTTGGGGGTTCCTGCGGCACAACGGAGACTGAGTTTTTTTCAAACAAGAAGTTTTAATGTGGTAAATACATGTGATGTGTGTATTTACCACATTAAAACTTCTTGTTTGAAAAAAACTCAGTCTCCGTTGTGCCGCAGCAACCCCCAAAGCTATTATATATATATAGCGGGTGATACTTGAACAAGCAGAGGCACTCCAGCGGTATTGTACACTTGAAGAAGGGGTGTGTGTATCCCCGAAACGTTGTGTTTATCACAGTAAAAACTTCTTGCTTTCACAAGACCGCTGGAGTGCCTCTGCTTGTTCAAGTATCACCCGCTATCTATTGTGCCCGGAAGGCACCCGCGGCAGCTGTTTCTTCACACCTGGAGTGCCGGGCTGACACAGCAGCTATATATATATATATATATATATGATTGGAGAGGGATGGCACGCCACACAATAGCTAAGTATAGCTGGCTGGGGTGCACTCGCAGAGAAAGCATATAGGAGGGGTATCGTGGCACACACTCGGACTCAGTACAAAAGAGGATCAGCACCTCTTACTTGCAACCCCTTGTATTGAAGACTAATGCCTATTTAAAAGACACTGGAGATCTCTTGAGAAATTTGAATGACTACCAGTGGCAAGAGGGAGACATCCTATGTAGTGCTGATGTTAGTACATTGTACACCATTATACAGAAAGAAATTGGCCTCAAAGCTGTCTCCTTCTTTTTGAATCAATCATTGTTAGATGAAAATTTGAAAAATTTTATTCTAAAAAGCATAGATTTTATATTGTCAAATAATTATTTTTAGCACAATGGTGGTTTTTATCTGCAGTGTGTGGGAACTGCCATGGGCACCAGATTCGCCACTAGTTATGCCAACCTTTTCATGTCCTACTGGGAGCATATGTAACACCCCATAACTGTGGAATAATAGGTGCCGTGTATTCCAGTTAACCAGGGGTTAATATACCTCAGCACCAGGCACAGCTCAGCCCTAAAGAGTTAAACACAGACAGGCTGGAGCGTGACAGGAAGAGAGAGGTCAGAGGTGACCTGAGCCAGCAGCATGAGAGTAGGAGGAAAGCTAGCACATGAAGAGGAGACTTCTCCTGCAGCTGAGTGACACTGTGCATAAGGAGTAAGCAGTGTAGCCTGTGAGCGTGTGGAGAACTCCTGTATAGAGAGAGAGGAGGACAACAGCGTGGCATCTGTGACATCTGACCTGCCATACGCTTCAGCAGCAGAGAGCTCCAGCAATAAATGACAGCCTGTGAGGCCTGTGAGAGAAGGAGCCAGTCGTGCAGAGTGCACACAGTCCAAGAGAATACAGCAGCTCAAGGCCCAGCAGTGAGAGCCCAGCACACAGCAGAGTCTGGACACCAGAGAAGACAGGAGGCAGAGACTGGTCAGAACCAGCACCAGCAGCAGCTACAGGTACACTACTGCACACTGCCCCCAACTAGCACACCCAGTTAGGTTGCCTGCCCGACACCTAGTACAGCCAGCGGCCCTGTGTAGCTGAGTGTGGCAACGCTGAGGCGCCCGCACTAGCAGTCCCCAGAGGGTACACAGCGATGGGCGAAGATTCACTGACCCCAGCCGGAGTCAAGACCTCCCCAGTCTTTCCCAAGACTTCCCCTTCACCGTCTTTACCCATTCCTCATAGCAGAATCCCAGAATTGCCACTGTAGTGGGTTTAGTGAAAACCCATGGAGAAGCTAGGACAATCCCTCAGGATTTGTGATAGTTCACTTTTTCTTCACCTTTAAAGTATAGTTAATGGAACACTAGTGCCACCCGGTGGCTTAAGGACCAAACTGCGACCTCATATAGAATTAATAGGGAAAAGCCGGCAACTACATTAAGTCCTATGCATAGGCCTCCGTCGGGACTGACCGGTCTTATTAACAGAAAGTGTACCCGGGTACTTAGAGTGAGTCGAGTATTGATTTTATGGTAATTCGCTAAAACTATTTGTTAGTATAACAGTTGGTTTTAATGTTCACTCAGTATTATCACTGTATCCAGGTGTAAATTAGTGGACCAGCTCGTCGGTCCAGCAGCGTATTGGAAGTAGTTTCTCAAACTGCAGTGATAGGCCGAGCACGGTAGCTCCATTGTCCTTTTATGGTATATCGCATTTGTATGCATAGTGTGAGTTGTATTGCATTGATTGTATTCTGATATTGTGGAATTGTTGTGATTTCATTACGTAAAGAAGGCAGCCGTTCCCAGTGGCCGTGTTACAATAAAAGGTCAAAGTAATTCTTTTGTCGACTGTTCTGTGCCACCATCCTGTATCACGAGAAGACTCCTGACTGGCTCCGTGATAACGGGGAAACACGACCCCCACCGCATCCCACCAGGTAACCCTATCCAGGTGCTTACACATACCCAGATTTGGCATGAAGGGGAGCTAGGGGTGGGTCTGGTGCATTTTATAGATGATATTTTATTCATATGGAGAGACGGTCACGATAAGCTTTTACATTTTTGTGAGGGTCTAAATAAAAATAAGATTTTTATAAATTTGTTTTTTAATATAAGTAGTCAAGAAATCTCGTTTTTAGATCTTACTATTTATATCCAGGATGGAAAATTACAGACAAAAACATTCCGTAAGCCAACTGACTCAAATGGATATATAGATATGAATAGTCAACATCATTCCAACTGGCTACGAGGGATCCCATTCGGACAGTTCACAAGAATTAAAAGAAACTGTTCAAATCCAGAAATCTGTAGTGAACAAATAAATTATGTCACTAATAGGCTAAAAATAAAAGGCTATGATTCAACAACTTTAGAATCGATACGATTTATTTATTAGAGAGCTTAACATAGAAAAGCAACATCACTGTGTGCTGTGCACCCCACACAGTGATGTTGCTTTTCTATGTTAAGCTCTCTAATAAATAAATTATAAAATTTAATAAATTTAGCTCCGCTACGGTATTTAACTAGTTAATTACTATTTGTCTTTCAGGTCCACATTTGTATCACTGTTAATACCGTGATTTTTAACTGTGTTTTGATGTATTTTTGTTACATTTGTATGTATATCTATTTAGTGCAATTAGTGTAATGTATTTTTTCATGTATTCACTCACGGTGATTGTTTTGTTTTGTACGGGCTTTTTTTGATTGACATTGCCCCCAACGGCTCTTTTCCGGATGTGGGAGGTGATTTGTTAATTGATTCATTCTGTGTCTGCTATATAATGAGCATGTTATGCACTTGTTACTTGTGGCTTGACAAAAACTCAGAATAAAGGAGTTGAAACGTTGCTGAAAAAGACCATGGTTGCAGTCTCGTTCTTTTAAAACCTTTACTACAGACCGGAGTGACGCTGTTTCTGTGTATATGTGAGAACTCGCCCCTCGTGTTCATTACAGAAGGCAGCCGGCAAGTAATCTGTTTATTTTGGACTCCACGAGTGCCGACCTTTCAAGAATACTATATATATATATATATATATATATATATATATATATATATATATATATATATATATATATATATATATATACAGATAGCAAGGTGGGCGGCACTCAGCAGGATTTTTCGTATAGCAATAAAAGACCAGACTTTGGGTTCAATTTGCCAACATTTCAAATCTTATTTAAGATTTTTCATCAGGGACAGTGAACATAACATACAATCTTAAATTTATACCATACATGAGTACAGTGCACTCCCCGCCGTCCCGCCGCCGCACGCCCGCTGTCCGCCTCCGATGACGTGGCGGGGTGCCGCCTCTACATTCACCGTCACTGGAACGCAGAATACCCGGAAGTTTGCGTTCCACCTCCCTCGGACACTGCCACTGCCGTCAGGATTTTCTAGTGCGGTGCCTGGAGTTGAGGGGCATCGGGCTGGATCATTGTGCGCGCATGACTTTAGGACTTCTGGAGGAAAAAATGAAACATTTTATTAAGTGAAAAAAACAACAATTAATAAAAAACAGTTTTTTAAAAAAAACATCAATTGGCCTGATTCATATGCCCTCTATGTAAGAGGTGTTAAAGGCAAACAATGGGGAAATATGGGAAAAAATTCACAAGGTATATAAAGAAGTAAGTGTTATTAGAGGCAAAGGTTACTTGTCTGGAACATCTACCATTAGAAATGGAAATGGCTTTATGAAAAACAGAAACACTTTGGTTTGATCCATAACTAATAATATCATATCTTAATCTATTGTAAAGATATAAAAAAAAATTATATGAAGAACTATTTTTATGAAAAAATTTTTTTTTTTAAATAAAAGAGTGAAAAAATAAAAAATGAATGAGAGGTAGATGTCACACTCACAACCTAAGTTATAGAGGAGAGCACTGTGAAATATATTTGGTAAATTTTTTTTTCAAAAGGAGCCATTCGAAAAAAATCTCCCTTCAAAAGGAAAAAATCTCCAAATGTAAGCCTCTGGAAGATTCATCTTATATTAATGAAAAGGAGTCCAGGATAGCTGCTCGTTAAGTCCTCTTGGGGCCACCGTATCTAATTTCGCGATCCAAAGGGTTTCCTTCTGTAACAGCAACTTAGCTCTGTCTCCTCCTCTTTTTGGTTGTTCCACATGGTCGATGATCTTATACCTCAGTTGTGCCAAAGAATGTCGTGCCACTTTGAAATGTTTCGCCACAAGCTGGTCCACTTCCTTCCCTTCAAGAATTGCCTGGCCACCGGTTGATCGCCTGTTCCAGACGTGAGTGCTGTGCGAATGGCCATTCGATGCTGCGCCATTCTGGTTTTAAATTGGCACTCCGTCTTGCCTTTGTAGTATAGTCTGCACGGACAAAGTATGGCATATTCTACAAATTTCCAACTACAGGTAAAGGGCCATTTAATTTTAAACCTCCTACCTGTATAAGGGTGGGTAATGGTTTTCACCAACTGACATGTAGTTACAAGTAGTGCACCCAACGCACTTGTAGCAGCCATTACCCTACTTAGACAATTTTGTTTGGGGGCCTTGGTTTTTTGGGTGATGTCAGTCTTGACAACCATGTCCCTGATATTTTTGGAACTGGTGTAACAAGGCATTAGTCTGGTGTCCTTCAAGGACTTAAGGACTATGGGCCATAACTTTTTAGCTTCTATGCTAATTTTTTTGCTTTTTTCACTGAACTGGTGAACCCAAGGAAAGATCTTATTGTTGGTAACTCAAGGTTTTGGTGAGAGGATATCCTCCCTTTTAATGGCCAAGGCTTTGTCTCTGGCTACCTGTAATTCTTTTAGGGGGTAACCTCTTTCCACAAATTTTTCATTATAACCTCAAGTTGTATTAATGTTTCCTCCCTGTCGCTAGTGACCCGACAGACCCGCAGAAATTGTGAAAAAGGTAGCCCCTTGACTGTGGGGCGCGGATGGAAGCTGTCGTGCCTCAACAATACATTAAGGTCTTGTTTACCATAGAGGGTATTTCGACCGCAGGGATTCCGACCGGCGAGATTTTGACTCTATCTTCAATATATGTGATCTAACAATAGGAGAAATTTCAAGGCAGATCAATAAAAGGTTTTACACTAGTATTTATATAAAATAAGGCAGTGGTCAGGGAACTGGAGTACATTACCCCAAATAGGGTCATTAGGGCCACACACAGCCATACATGGCAATCATCATCATCAATTGCTGCCAGGCTTTGTACCGTACAAGCAGGATATATCATCAATTTCCTGGGGTAGAGTGTGTATTACAATTATATGATTTCCTTTCTTTCAAATCAAGGTAATGTTGGCGTATCTAATTATTTTTGGGGTAAAAGTTAAAAAAGTTCTCTGACCCCTGAAATAAGGTATCTTCATACAGCACATTATATACTCTTCTTAATTGTTTGCAATTAAACTTGGGTCTCCCTATAATGAGATGCTGAAAAGGCCTTTTGACTCCATTGGGGGTTTATGCAAGCAGCCTTTGAAAAATATGCCTTCAATGGTCAGATATTAGATTCTGTCTTGGCTCTCTATTCCCATCCCTCAGCTAAGGTTTTCACGAACCGATGTACCTCTTCAGGTTTTTTTTTTATTATGACTCCATCAAGGGCCCGGTAATTGTCAGCTCATCCTATAAAATTAGTATTTTTGCTGATGATGTCCTGTTATGTATTTTGGAACTTGAAAATTCTCTTCCTGTTCTTCACATGATATTACAGGAATACTTTGAAATCTGGTTCTATAAACTAAACACTAGTAAAACAGAGGCCCTTCCTCTGGGTTCCCCCCTGAAATTGTCAGTAAACTAAAAGAAATGTACAGTTACTCTTAGCAAACCCGCTCATTGAGATATTTAGGAATTAATTTGGCACCAGATAAACGGATCCGATACGTAATGCCGGCAGTCGGATTCCCGGCGGTCGGAATCCCGACACTGGAATCCCGACCGCCAAAATCCCGACATGGGGGGGGACGTGGATCGCCACGCAGCGGGCCCGGTGCCTCGCTACGCTCGGCACGCTATTTTATTCTCCCTCTATGGGTGTCGTGGACACCCACGGAGGGAGAAAGTTTCGGGATTTCGGCGGTCGGGATTCCAGTGTCGGGATTCTGAACGCCGGGAAATTGACCGCATCCCAGATAAACACCTCTTAGAGTGACGGCATCCATAGGAAATGCGGTTTTACCAGCTCCCTTTCTATCACTAAAGGCTTTGAAGTCTTTAATCCCTAACTTGCCATTAGGTAGATGGATTTAACAGGGAATCACATCGGTGGGGGGGTTGTACGATCGAGATATGTTTGTGTCCTCCAATTACTTACAAATATCCCAAAACCAGAACTTCTTCATCTATCTACAGATAAGGAGTTGACTCTGATCTCGCCTACCTGCGACTATTAAAAATATACATATACTCTCTGCCAGTAAAATGCATAAATTGAACTCCCAATCCTTGTGGGAGAGAGACCTGAATAGATCTTTTGGTGATGATGACTGGGATAATATTTTTAGATCTCTCGTTGTATAAAGCATTCCGAAATGTTTTTAAACTTATCCATAGGGCCTACTTCACTCAGACAGGCTGCATAGAATTTGGCCATCGACCTCTAACTCTTGTTGGAGAAAATGTGGTAATATCGGGGATATTTTCCACATATTTTGGGCTTGCCCTTATTTGCAGCCTCTCTGGAGAGAGGTGCTTCGGGTGATGAGTATAATATTAGACCAATCCATTCTGCCTGATCCCAGCTCTTGTGTTGCTCCATATTTTCCCCTTACACTTTCCAGCAGCAAACAGGTATATTTTGGGACATGTCCTTATAGCTACCAAGGCTATTATAGCTAAAATGTGGAAATCTGATACAATCCCGTCCATAGAGTATATCCGAAACAAGGTACACAAGTAGGGTGGCCAATCCCAGGATCGGCGGGATCCCGGGATTTGGGCCTAAAACACCGGGATTTCAATCCCGGGATTGGAGTTTCCAATCTCGGATTGGAGTTTCCTATCCCGGGATTTCGGGATTAGACTGCACATGCGCAGCATGACTTCATCGCCCGCCCGCCAGTGAGCCCACAAGTGGCTTTATTTCGCTCACCATGCTGTCTGAGACCGGCCAGTCCGGCCGATGTCGGGCTAATGACTGTCGGGATCTGGACTGTCGGAACCCTATACCACACCCACTCGACAATATACAGCAGTCCTCCTGACCTATCTATTCTCAAATATTATATTTTTCTAGTGTGATATGACTTGCAAGGCGAATATTATTTTATTGTATGTTTTTTCTCTCATTTCCCCCTCCCCTTATTCTATTCTGTACCCCCCCCCCCCCCATTACTTCATTGTAAAATTTACAATAAAAACTAATGCTTTAAAAAATATTTGTTTTGTAAAACCCATACGATTTTAGGAAGTTAGCAGTGATGAGTGATAATAACTTTATTTGTACAGCGCTCTTTCACCAATAGGAGGTACTGGTACCAATAGGCTGGTTTTGTTTTGCATAACTTTTATAACACTTTACTTGCCAGTCTGGCAGCAAGCCGTATTATTAGTAGTAAGTAAGTAAGTAATACAATATGTCCCTGCTAGGCCACAATTGCATTTTTTAGGGGACCATCTGTATGGTAACATAAATGCACTCAAAGGTGAGTATTTAAACACAATTGGAATATGAATTATTGGTTTGCAGTGTGATCAAATTTAAGCTTCCAGCCCAGCATCATGTGTGCTGCCCGGTAATCATCGATGCACAGGGTGCAGTAAAACCACACCTAAGTAATCCTTTATAGGATGGCCGGACAGTAGCAAGATTAACATTTACACTGTACTTGTTGTATAAGATTTAACTGTACAGTTGCCACAATGCATCGTAAGTCTTCCTGGTGGTGATCCTAACGATGGCAGTATGCACGTTTAACAATAAATAACTGAATTCATTAAGATATTACCTCAGACTGCTTAAAAGCCACATAGGACTCATTTTATGAAGAATGTGTCTGTGCTGTGTTTGAGTAGGTTGCCAAACTACACCTAGTTTCCAAGTGTACTGTAAGGAATGTGGGTGTGTCTCACCTGAGACTTACTGCAAGCGGGTACTGCACCTGTCACTGCTACCTGCGGACTTGAGAGAGGCGCACACGGGGACCTGTCCTTGGGACTTTTACAGAAGGAATGTTATTGCTGTAGGATTGTGGATTAACCAGCTTGGATTTGCCTCATTGCTTCTGTTTTAAGGTGAGCAGGCTGGTTCATTAGTGTTCTATCTTTCATACGATCTCTAACTCATGGTATAACTACCTTGCTGTATAGATAACAGGAGCAGCATAGTACAATATAGTCTGGAAGATTTCTATATTGGTTTGAAAACTCTTCTTCATTGTCTCCCTGAACTAGTGTAAAGTGTTGGTATGCATTCCTGACATGATTCTTTAATTTGCAATACTTGGATTCAATGCGGCCGGCGAGGGGGTTAAACGGCAGGGATCACAGAAAACAAGCGATCCTCGCTGTTTAACCCCCGCGCTGGCTTCTCACTCTATTCAATGTTCCGGGGGAATCCTCGCTGTCACAGGACTGCGAGGATTCCCCCAAACAGTGAGGCTTGCGGCTAATGCACGGAGCACACTGCATTTAGCCGTGGGTCTTGCTGCTTCTGTGGCCGCATCCGCCGATTTCCCTTCGCTCCAAAAACAGAGCAAGGGGGAATCCGCATATGCAGGGGGGTCAGTTGAATACTAACAGGGAGAGCTGTCACAGCTTGCCCCCGGCATTGAATACATATGACTTGCTTGTCTATTTTGGTAGTGACTTAATTTACTATTGATGTAATAATCACCTACAGCAACTCAGATATTTATGATATTACAAACAGACCTGTTTCCAACTTCTGTATATCGATTGTCTACTATTCGTGTCAGATTTATTTATGCAACCCATAGTTAATAAACTATTGTGGAACTATAAGGGCCAGCACTTCCTCACAGCATTCTGGGAGTTGTAGTACTAAAACAGATATAGAGAAATACGTATTTGTTGAAGACATCACAATGATAACAGTTTATTTATGTTTCGGTCACAGTGGTATGTTACGCCTCATGTCACTGTGTTACGTTATTTATGTTCCCCCTCATTTACATTAACCGTTCCATGTAAGGGTTCCTATTACCCTTGTAATGATAACTGTAGTTAAAGTGACTAGTTCCATGGTTTGTGGACAGGTGAGTTTATGATACTGATAATAATTTTGGTCCTGTGACACAGGAAGGGCTAATGACACATTGTGGTTTTATGGCTACCAGTTATACCTGTGAGTGAAAGAGCAGGTCTGTGAAATGCGGTGGTCACTGTGATCACACCTCGCTCTGGGTACACTTTATTTGATCACGCAGGTGCAATTTAGTGTGCCTCAGTGTCATTTCCAGATGAATCATAAAGGAAATGAACTGGAGTTTCTATGGGGGTTCTGCTTCATTCGGTCCTCTGTGCGGATGTTTCCTTTGTGCGCATGTGTGTTCGCCGGGCGCACGCACCCAAGACTGCAGGCGGGGTGCATGGGGCGGCAGGCCAGGGGATTCGCCCATGTAAACGCCCAGCGTTTCATGGGTGTTCCCATGAAAACACTGGCCTCTTCCCATGCAAATCGCCCGGTAATGCGGCGACCATTGAATGATGTGGGTGTTTCCCCATAGGCTGCAAATGGATGTTTATGTCAAACATCCTTTTGCAGCCGTGCAGGTGAACTCGGGGTGCGAGGGCGGACCTGTGAGCGGCAACGTCTGGGGGACTCGAAAGGCTGCAAATGTAGCAGCCTTGCGAGCCATGCGAGTCAACAAGAATAAGGGTCAATATGTAAAAACTGAAAGGTTTTCAGCTAACAATATAATGATGCTGTGATTATGGGTAGTTACTGTCACTCTGTTACTAGTGTAATATGCAAAACCACAAACTCCCAGCAACTTTTTTCAGACCTGTTAGCAAGGCTGCAATTTTTGCAGATGGACAAACCCATGCTGCACTGCAGGTGGGGCAGATGTAACATGCGCAGAGTGAGTTAAGGTGCATAAACACAGAACGTGGAATGTGAAGTGCAATGTGGGCGTTTCTGATCGATTGGAATGACCAATCGTTCAAATTGTTCCATGCATCATTAACGATGCGCGTAACGCCGATCGTTAAGGATGGTCTATGATCTTCGGGGCAATTCCCATCATGGCCCTAACTGTGCAGAGTTTGTATATTCTCCCAATGCTTGCGTGGGTTTCCTCCGGGTACTCCGGTTTCCTCCCACATTCCAAAATATACAGGTAGGCTAATTGGCTCCCAACAAATGAACCCTAGAATGTCTGTGTGTGCATGTACATGTGGTAGGGAATATAGATTGTAAGCTCTACTGGGGCAGGGACTGATGTGAATGTTTAAATATTCTCTGTAAAGCGCTGCGGAATATGTGTGCGCTATATAAGAAACTGGTAATAAAGACTAATTTCTTGTGAAGTGTATCAAATCGTTCCGTGTGTGTGCACGATGAATGATTTGATACACTCATCAACGATGTCAGAATGCGTACGGCATCGTTCCATGTGTATGCACCTTTACATTTGGGTGGGGTGTGTTCAAACTGAAATCGGAATTGCAGTGTAAAAATAAAGCAGCCAGTATTTACCCTGCACAGAAACAAAATAACTCCTCCAAATCTAACTCTCTCTTCACATGTTACATCTGCCCCACCTGCAGTGCAGCACGGTTTTGTCCATCTGCAAATATTGCAGCCTTGCTTACCGGTCTGAATCAGGCCCTTTATCTAGTATTTAGTCACACTTCTGTGTTTTTGTCATATCCAGTGTTTCCCAAATCCAGTCCCCTGGAAAACTATGAATAGAAATAGAACTTATTTACATTTGCAAACTTTTTTTTTGTACCGGGAATGGTCAATGGATACAGGTAGATGTGTGTGTGTGTGTGTGTGTGTGTGTGTATATATTTGTTCATTTTTAATGTAGTGTTGTTTGTTTTGATAGTGTTACAAATTATTAATGTGTTTGAAAAAAGCCATTAGTAAGGCAAATTGCACAGATCAGTGATTTGGACAAAGAACAGTTCTTCAGGTCTTATTTACAAAGCTTACATGTAGGTCCGTCGTGATCAGCGACTGGCCCAGGTACTGGGGGGCAGGGCTAAGCTGATGAGACATGGCCATGCCCTCTTCACTTCATTTTGTTTATAAAGCACTATGCTTAGCAGCTGGATATGGTGCACACTGCAAAATGCCTTTTTTTTTTGTTTTGTTTTGTTTTTAACTGATGAGTCTGGAGATACTAGAGAGATATAAGTGTGTGTGTGTGTGTGTGTGTGTGTGTGTGTGTGTGTGTCTGTATGTGTTTATGGGGAGGGAGGGGGGGGGGTGGTGCAATACAATTCCCAGAACTGCTCCCTTTCCCCCATTGTATCACAATTTTTTTCAGCCTGAGGAGCATGTGGTCCTGACTTTTCTGCCCGGAAACTGCAATGGAATAAAATGTGCAATAAAAATCTAAGATGATCGAAAATACAAGTGATAAAGCAGTAATTAAAATCATACTCAAAATCCTCACTCATTATATACCATTTGCATAATTTAACCCCTTTTTGTGTAAAATCAGACCCTAGATTTCATAAGCTCATTTATGATAATGATAAATGATGTCTGGTGCTAAATGCAAAGTATACCCACACCATCAAGAGATTAGGTTCTCTTCACCACTTTATGTAAATATTATCAGCGGAATCTTATTGAAGTGTGTTCAGCCAACAGTGAGAATCTGAGAAGTCCGTGATTTCTCCAAGCCTTATACTCTACACCTATATGGTAATAAGCAATATAAAATTTGCCACAGAGCTCATCCCCTCTCATAAGAAAAGGAAAATATCCAAAATTCGACATCCCCATTTTCTTAAAAAAATTATAGCCCAAATCTGTATCCCCCCCCCCCCTTGCATTGCATTACATATGATGCCCAAAACTGATATATGCTGTCCCAGTTTACTAAATAAGACCTCAGATCTTTGGGATGACTCAGACTAGTACCCTGCTGCCATCAGTCCCTTGGTACTTCTTCCTGAAGCCCTTTGAACTCTGATTGGTGGATAGGCAGCCATTCTCCTTTTAGTGTGAAGAAACAGCACATCACTGGGATTCGTGGATGGCCAGAGCCAACCACTAATCGGCATTTACTAGTCCTCAGATTCTCAAAGTCGGTCGACACAGTGCATGTTTTCCAGGTCTCCTCACAGAATCAAGTGAAATAATTAGCTCCACCTGTGGATCTTTTAAAATGTTTCAGTCAGTAATGAGTGCACCTGTCAGGTGAACTGGAAAACGTGAACTGTGTGGGGTCCTAAGGACCGAGTTTGAGAACCCGTGTACTAGTCTAACAGAGCTAGATGCATAATCAGCTGGGAGACAGATAAGAAATGCAGTCTGGCCGTTCTGGCTATATGTATAACACAGTTGTTGCGTCCTCTACATGGCCCTTATTCTAGTTGACTCGGACGGATGTGTATTTTCGGACGGCCACCGAGTGTTCTTAGTGTTCCTACCGTACGGATTTCTCACACCGTCCGAATGTGGTTAGACGCCGAGCGAACGGACCGCAAGTGGATGTTTCATGTGATCAACTCCCCCATCTGTGGGAACCTCCCCCATCCTCCGATGGTCGCCGACCACCGAATGATGGACCGAGCAGTCAGACAGCTCTGGGTGCTCCAGACCACTTGGACATTTCTCTGTGCGAAAGCAGGGATATGGGCGGGCAGCTGGCATCCGGCTATGTCAGCTGTCTGGCCAGAGGCATAGGGAGGGCGGAGCCAGTGGAGCACGGGCTCCGGGCGCAGATACATCAAATGGCGCCGGAGCCATGCAGCTCGCTCGCCTCTCCTTCCCTGCGCTGCCCGACCCCTCTCACTGATAACACTGACAGGGTGCTGCTGGGCTGGCTGGAGGTAGGGGGCGCTGTGTGTACAGAGGCAGCCTGCTAGTACAGTTCCTCCCAGGCAAGCAGTGCTCCGTGGCTGTGTGAGAGAGCGAGCCGAGCAAGCCGGGAGAGGGGACCAGCAGCTGCAGTAAGTGAACTATTATCTGACTGACCAAGGCCAGGGTGGTTTATGCTGGGGGGCTCAGGTGTTTCCCTGATGTTTGTTTGAGGGTGGAGGATGTATGCTACAGTATGTTTACATATTGTGCATGTGTATGTATGGTGTGTGTGTGTGTACAGGAAGTGTGTTGTGTGTGGGTATTTGTTTATATATACAGTATAGTTATATGCATGTTCCCCCCCCTCCCCCCATTGAATATCATGCGTTTGCTCCTCCTCCTAGGAGTGCATCGGCATCGCTGCCCAACACCACTCAGTGAAGCCACAGAGTGGGCAGCTCTGCAAAGAGTGCAGCCGAAGCACATCCACAATGCGGGCAGCGCTGCCTGACCCCCCCCCCTCCTGAAAAGAACAGCGGATCCCCCCCCCCCCAGTCAAGCGGCAGGGGATAATGAGGCAAGCATCGGCCAGTGGACGGACCAGTAGCTGGTGCTGAGGACCAGGAGACCCGCAGATGCTGGTGAGAAGACATGCCTCACCTACCCTCCCATACACTCTTCCCCTGTCACTTCATCCCAATTATCTCACTCCCTGTTGCCCCTTATACCTGCCCCTCCACCACCTCACCCTCTCTATCACCCCCTGTTGTCTCACCCCCTCTCAAGTAACCGCTGGTCACCTCACCCCTTTGCCCAACCAAGCACCTCACCCGCCCTATCACTCCCCTGTTTCCTCACCCCCTTTCACCTAACCCCATTTCACCTCTTCTTCCATCACCTTACTTATTTGCCCCCTGGCACCTCACCCTGTATCACACACACCCCTCTTGCGCCGTCACCTCACCCCTCTCACCTCTCCCCCACACCATCTTTCCTCTTTTTTGCTCTCTTCCCATCCCCTTTTCTCTCTCCGGCCTGCCACCTCTCTTTCTCAACCCTCACTAACCCCCCCCCCCCTCCCCCAGTCTGTGGCTAAATGTGTAATGGGTAGTTTGCTAAAATGTGCAACGGGCATTACGGTGTGTGGTATAGTGTTAGGCTGCGCCCCCTTTTTGCTGCGCAAGAGCCCCGCCTACTGCAAATGGGGGGGGGGGGGAGCACGAAACATGCCTTTGCTCCGGGCACCGTGGCACCTAGCTACACCACTGTGTCCGGCCCCCACACATGTGTCACGGCCGGATTACCATACATATGCCCAGCGTTTTCATGGGAATGCCGTACGCATATGGTAATGAGCCCAAACAGCCCTTCACGCCCCTCTCCACCCCCTGCTTCGATTGTTCCGACCGATCGTTTTCCTACGGAATTCGCGCCATATTCGGACGTGTGCGACGTTCGCACATGCGCAGAAACGCCTCTGCACATGCGCAAACACAGTACATCGGCCGTCCGACCGAACACGCAGCCGTCCGACTCAATCCGAATAAGGGCCTATGTCTCCCAGTCTCCGGTCATGCAATGCAGTCTGCCCTCCCGGCCTAGTCCGCCCCTGAGCTGTGTAAGCACATTCTGACTAAAAGGTCTTCTGATTGAGTCCTAAGATTTAATATGCATGAAACTCGTTAGCTGTTATGAAACTGCAGCTCAAAGCATACTTTGCCAACCAAAGTCTGCCAGGACATGATGGGACATGTAGTTCAATAACAGTCGAAGTTACTTATATCTGCTATAAACTAAAATATCAAAGCATTTCATTAAAAATATTCTAAACCAAACAAACAGTATAGGAGGCTGATGATGCTAAATACTTTAAATAACCTAGCACACCCAGTTATTTGGTATGATTCCAGGTATTACACAAATGCAAACGCTGCCTTAAAATACGTCATCTTTATTTATGTTTATTTATAGCTAAACAATAGATGGAAACTACCAATGCTAAATTTAATTATTTTAATGAGTTTTCTGGGAGTTATTTTTTCTTGTCATTGTCAGGACTGTGCTATGTGCTACATGTAAGGATACAGTATAACAATCTCCTAAATAAAAATGGTGCAATGGTCAACCTTTAAGGCAAGGGTTCCCAAACTTTTTTGACCCCTAGGTCAAATGTTTCTTATTGAGAAATTCCGGAAAAAATATAAAAGTAAGTACATTGTGCTTATATGTCACAGTTATGTGGTGAGGGACAGGATTTGCTCCTGTTTGTCCACATATGTATGATTGGCAGCCACCAGCACTGCTTTTGCCTGTTACATTGCACATAACTAATATGAATTGATCCTGGTCCACCAACCCAAGGCACCCCTGTAAGTGTCCTGAGGCACCCCAGTGTGCCTAGGCACGCAGTTTGGGAACTACTGCTTTAAGGGTTTTTTATTTATCATAAACGTCACTTTTATTACATAATGTAACTTTACTTACTAATACTTGTACATTCAATGTAGCTAAAAATCTGAGCTACTGTAGAACAACAGATCTCCCCAGCTAAAGTCAGAGTGAAGCAGATGTTCTGGTTATATGTAAGTAAGTTAATTTTAGTCAAAGTCCATTATATCGGCAGCTGGCGGGAACTGTCGGGGTGCCGGTATCGGCTAACAGGGAGGGAGGGGGGAGAGTGGGGGCTATGCTGCACAGTCTATTTCTGCTTTCAATTCTGATGCCCCAGGGCCGTGCATTGGGATTGAATCTAGATCGAACGTGGCTTAAGGGGGTTATTCTGGTTCACTCGCAATGGCAAATATACTCTCTAATGGACAAAACCATATGCATTGCAGGTGGGGCTGATGTAACATGTGCAGAGAGAGTTAGATATGAGTGTAATATTGTTTCTGCGCAGGGTAAATACTGGCTGCTTTATTTTTACACTGCAATATAGATTGATATCAGTTTGAAGTACAAACCCCACCCAAATCTAACTCTCTCTGCTCATGTTACATCTGCCCCACCTGCAGTGCATATGGTTTTGTCCATTAGAGAGTGAATTTGCCTGTGCAAGTGAACCAGAATAACCCCCTAAGTTAATACTGTGCTATCCTGACTAACTTTCTATTAGATTTTTACTATATAAAGTTAGTCAGAATCGCACTGTGTGTACACAGCATTAGATTTGGGTTAGTAATTTTGTTTCTGTGCAGGGTAAATACTGGATGCTTTATTTTTACACTGCAATTTAGATTTCAGTTTGTACACATCTCACCCAAATCTAACTCTCTCTGCACATGTTACATCTGCCCCACTTGCTGTGCAGTGAAAATAGCCCTAAGTCTGGAAATTGGGCCTGGCAAAACACTTTTATGCCTTTTAAATTGTCATATCTTGAGAAAGAGTGACTCTGACTCTTACCTGTGTGACCACACCAAGCTGGGCTTTCCCTGATAAAGTCACAACTGATTTGACCATGTCAAATTACACAATGGTCGATGCAGAGGGGATCTACCTGCAGCCAATGCCCGCAAAGCGCTCTGCCAGCCCATGTCCACCCGCAGCTATGCTCCCAGTCACTTCCTCCCACCCCAGCCATATAGACACAAAATGAAAAACAACAGGTATCAATAGCCAAATTGCCGCCAAGTTAGGATGTTGTGTGTATGCCGGCTGAACTCTATGTATTTTTTAAGGGAATATATATATATATATATATATATATATATAGTAAGTCCAGCAGACCAGCACCCTCCCTCCTTGATAAACCGCCGTGGTGCTATGGAAAAAAATTCAAATACAAGCGCAATATCCAGCACCCACGGACTTTCTCTTAGTACAAATTCATACCACACAGGCTCCTTGTTAGAGACAAGCTTTCGGGTTTATTACCCTTCGTCAGGTCCACAATATATATATCTAACAAGGAGCCTGTGTGGTATGAATTTGTACTAAGAGAAAGTCCGTGGGTGCTGGATATTGCGCTTGTATATATATATATATATATATATATATATATATATATATATATATATATATATAATAAATTTATAGGTAAAGTTGGTTTGTGTCTATCCAAACCCCAAAATCACTGAGATCTCAGAACCATTGGGGTTGTTTTGTGTCTGTTTTTTTTTAAAGGGACAATAATTTCCAAGGCATGGTTTAATGTAACTGCATTAAACCAGAGATCACAGCTATTACAGGGAATGCAGTCGCTCAGCAGCAACTGAGGTGTGAGACATTTACAGATTGGAGGAGGCAGCGGCAGACCTAAGTTTTTGGGACCCTGAAGCCTGAACTGTTATAGGGGCCCCTTCACAACCAGCAACAATAGGTCAACATTGAACAAGGTCCAAATGTCTACCTCTCACAGCACTACTCCCTCCAATATACAGCAGCACCCCCCCCCCCCCCCACACACACACACACACACACACACACACACACACACACACACTATACACCTAACAGCACTCCCCTTCAGTATTCACCTCATAGAGAATAATCACCTGGCAGAATCCCCATATCATCAGTCTCTTGCCAGCACTCTCTCCAAACCCCCCACCGCACCCTACTTCTTCAATTTACACCAGACAGCACACATCGTTCAACACCAGTAAAATGACCTAATTTTAGCCTCCTTGTCCCGGGCTCCATCTCACCTTTCATTGCTGGGCAGAGGAGATACAGGTAGTATAGAAATTTGAAGACATAGTAACAATAATATAGAAACAGAGGCCAAGTACATTGTACGAGTCAGTGGTCACTGGAGATGCATATAGAGGGCAGGTTTTTCTTTATTGCTCTACAAAATGTGAGCTTTTATTGCCTGTGCCTATTAAAAGGAGTTATAAGTGGTTTATATGTGTTTAGAATATTTTTTTTATTAAGGGATGTACGTGTGTACAGACAGCTTTCTATATACATGCCCAGGACTACAGTATGAACAGAGGTGCCGGGAGGAGAAGAATCTGATTACCTGGGCCCAGGCCTATTAGAGGAACCTGTTGGAGCCTGGGCCAATAACTGAGAGGGACACATGACCTCCTTTACAATGCATTTATGACATTTTCCTTATTTTCTGTAGGGAACGCGGCCTTACCTCCTGGATTTGGCCATGCCACCTTAAGTACCTAGGATCCACAATAGTCTCAATTGCCATGATATATGCAACTGCCAAAATTTACTGTAGATGTGAAATTGGGACAAAGTAAGCCTTGCCCCCAAACCTCCCAGACATGGCTACTTTTGTGTGCAACTTTGCTCCTTTCACAGTTGGAAGAGTATGTGATCTATGATGATCCGTAGAGCATATGTATATCACTCTCTCTGTAGGATCTGCAGAACACAACCAATACAAGCAGGACCAATGATGTCACAGTCTCTTTATTTTGAACATAATATGCATAACAAACATGCATACATACATATATACATACATACATACATACTGTATATATAAGGTGCTGTATGCAGGGCCAGCAACAGAAATCTCGGGGCCCTGTACAATGATATTTCTGGGGCCCCCACCTAATCCCAAATCCATACAACCCTTTTCTGCATGAGCCTCATTTAACCTTTCGCTGCTCCAGATCCTGCTTTCAGGTGCAGACTTCTCTCGTTCTCAGTCCTGCTGGTTTGGCTCCTGGCTGCTGCTGCATCCTGCTGGCTCCTGGCTGCTGCTGGCCTGTCACTTCCACAAAAGAACACGAGCACTACGAGCAGGCAGGGCAGGTCGCTCGCAGAGTGTGGAACAGACGACCCGCGCATGTGCAGTAAAAGTACAGGCCACAGCGCCAACTGCAGTACCTAGGTACCTAGGGCCCCAGGCCATGCGCACACACAGAGTAGATGTCTCTGAGTGCTGAACAGCAGGGCGCACACACAGTAGATGGCTGTGGCACACAGTGAGTCAGTCAGACTCAGCCACACACAGATGGTGCACAGTAGACAGCTGGGCCACGAGTGTCACTGACAGGCCAGCTAGTACAGGCGGCGGCCGTGTCGGGGCATGGAAGCTCTGGGGCCCTTCAGATCACTGGGGCCCATCACACTTGTCCCCCTAGACCCCCCCTGTCACCAGCCCTGGCTGTATGTGTGTGAGCTGGGGGTCCATTATTTATCTTGCCTCCGGGCAACTGGAGCAAACTTACGCCACTGATGCATTCCATTGCAAAAAATGAGATGTAGCGGAGCCACGTACCTGCCTTGCCAGGGGGGAATGTCCTAGTAACAGCCCTGCTGTCAGTCACCTTTGTCTTGTTCTGCGCATAAGGCGCTGTGGACCCCTTGTGGCAGAATAGTAATCATAACAATAATAATCCTATCTTCTGGTATAAGAGATGACTAAGATGCTGCAAATGTAACAAAGGGTGTGTCTGTTTACATAAATGACATGTGACCCTCCCAGGCCATTTAACATGTACGCATACAGTATATGTAACTGCATTAGGAAAATAGAACTGAGAGGTAATGTGTTGTCTAATTCAGTATGTAGCATAGTGCTGGGTATACACTACTCGGTGTGTACCCTGAGCAACATTGCAGGGGGGGGGGGGTGTTTGATACAGCTGGGATCCGGAATCGGCAAGTGCATACACACTTGCCAATGCCGGCAGCAACATATTGGTGATAGGGGGCCATGCTGCAGCATGGTCACTGCTTGTGATGTCCTCCATGGTACTACATGTATAGAAGATGGAGGATGGCACTGATGACTTGAGGGAGCACACATTGGCCCTAATTCTGGTTCACTCGCAAAGGCAAATTCCTTCTCAAATGAACAAAACCATGTGCACTGCAGGGGGGCATATGTAACATGTGCAGAGAGAGTTAGATTTGGGTGAGCAATTTTGTTTCTGTGCTGGGAAAGCTGGCTGCTTTATTTTTACACTGCAATATAGATCTCACTTTGAAGTAAAACCCCAACCAAATCTAATTCTCTCTGCACAAGTTACATCTGCCCCACCTGCAGTGCACAGGGTTTTCTCCATTTGAGAAGAATTTGCCTTTGCGAGTAAACCAGTATAAGGGCCATTGTTACCGATATACACACTATTAGGATTTTGTCATTCCAATCCATTGCAATTGTCAACATCCAGAATTAGTTTAGTAAATGGTACCCCAATACACCAATGAGATTGTTAATAAGTTGTTACATTGAATTTTTGGTGTAAAGTATACAATGTATTAACTGAGTTCATTTTTTGAGCAACCTCATAACAATTTTAAAATGACTATTATTATTATTTATATAGCGTCACCAGTTTAGGCAGCTCTGTACAGATAATGGCTGTGATTCTGGTTGGCTCGGTAAGCTTACCAAGCACCAGAGACACTGCCCACCGCCCACCTGCGAACATGTCTCAGCTGCAGGAGAAATCATTCGATGGTCGCCAAAGATCCAATCATTTCTCCTAGCTTCACAAAAAAAGTTAGTGGGAAATAAATGTTAGTGGGAACTGAACCAAGCCCTGGGACAAAAATGGGCAGGCGGATGATGTCCTGTGATGTCAGCTGACCACCCCCCGGCACACATAGTCCCACCCGCGTACCCATGAAAACACCAAGCTGTTCTTCTCAGGCAATTGATGTTCCTCATTATTGTATTGATGCTGCATGTTTGGAGACCCTGCCCTCATTCTCCAACACTGGTAGAGTGACACCATGTATGTTCTCTGAGGGGACATGTACCAAACATTTGAGAGAAGTAAAAAAGAGAAGTTGCCCATAGCAACCAGTCAGGACAAGATATAAATTGACAGAAGCTAATTGGTTGCTACAAAAAAATTCTACACTTACTTAAGAGATCATTTGATCTAATAGATAATGTTTTAAGAAAGGTAATATTTGCCTAAAAAATGTAACCCGCGGCCACTTCCAGAAACATATCACAGATTGCTATGATAACAGATAACTATGACTGTGGTGGAAACAGTAACTCATATAACTAATGGCAGACATGCATCTAATTTAAATTCCCTGCTGGTGGGAGCTATAGAAGGGTGGGCACCTCTTCTTAGTGATGTGGGCAGAATGAGGGAATAAATATAGGCAATCCTGGGGGTCCTCGAGGAGGGGACAGGCCCATAGTGACACATTTCTATATAAAACTAGTCCTTTTGGCTTACTGGCACAACTAACAAACCCACACCCTCAACACCACCCACCTGTATCTAGTCTCCAAGCTTCTCCTAGAGGTAAATAGCATAGAAGGCAGGTATAATCTAATAGCATTAAACATGCTATTCTCTATAAGTACCACAGTATTTTTCTGCAGGAGGTCAGGAATACCCACGTCTTCTAAACTCATTGGTACCATGTTGAATTCATAAATATATATTTTTCATAGGGCAGTATTCAATGAGCATATTCACGGCGTGCAGCGAATCCTGTTTAGGATTCTCTGCACAGTCGCCGTGTTCCGGAGCCTCGCTGTCCCCTGATATCCCCCTATTCAATGAGGCAGGGTCTCACTGCCCCTGACGGATGCCTCAGGGAGCCCGAGGACAGTGGCAGGCAGGGAGATGGAAGTCTCCCTGCCTGCCCCAGAACCCCCCCCCCCGGGAGAGCCAGCAGGGGACCAGGTATGCACTGCTCCCGATCGTGCATATGTAATGATCGGGAGCAGTGAATATATGAATATGTAATGAGCAGCTCTCTGCTCCCTGCCCCCTGCTGGCTGCTATGTGTAAAAAAAAATAAAAAAATGTTACATTAAATATATATTCATGTGCATGAATAAAAATAGCATGCCCCTTCTAAGAATAAAATTCCTGATTTTTTTGAGACCAAATGTAAAACAACAACAACTTTTTTTTAAGAGTTCACTTTCCACTTCACCATGAAAAGATGGCGATTTGCTACACGGCGTCACACGGCGAAAATCACTTAGAAAGACGGCGAAAAGTGCACATTGAATAGGGTGATTCACTTTCTGACCCCAAAAATCACCTTCCAACGCGAAAATAGCACAAATTCGCCGTGAAACCGGGCAAATTATCCTCATTGAATACTGCCCATAGAAGCCACTTGTTTGAAAGTGTAGTTTGAAAGGAGGAAGGATAGGGTTAGGTCATTTTTCTGGTATAAAACCCCTTAACATGGATGTTGGTTTTACCTGCCTGAGGCAGTTGAAACAAAATCCCTGATAAACCACCGGTGAAGCAATTACCCACAATGATCATTACCCCCCAATATATGGGAAGCTTGTTACATATTAAACGTTTATATAATTATTGCCCCCAACTGGCCCAAGGATATATTTAAATTTATTGAGCATAGAGCTACAAGTATAATAACCATATTTAGATCATTATAGGGATTTTTTGGTTGGCACACAGAATCATGTGAGATATAACTGCACAGTATAAAATGTGATATGGCAGCATGTGGGACTAGCTTTAGACTTCATTTCTAGTCACTTTTCACTGTGTTGAAAAATAACTAATACTTATATTACCATCCTGCAAGGGCAGATGCAGAACGGGTAACAAAATGTGCAGAAAGTACTCATAAAACTGAGCAGACAAAAACATTCAATTTCAGCTGACATACAAGGTGCAGCCAAACATGTCACGTTCTCATTAGCAGCATACATTTGTACTTTGGCCTGTAGCATATACTACACTTGAATCTATGGTAGGGCAGCCATTTTCCCGGTGATTTTCTCATACCTCTCAACATTGTAATGTTGGGAGTTGGGACGCTCGCGCATCGAAGCTGCACACGCGTGCTCGAAAAGGGGCGTGGTTTTGCAGAGATGCCACAAACCACGACCCCCTTTTCGTTGCTAACGGGGCATGGCCAGCACTGTGTGAGCTGCTGTCCATGCCCCCAGCCTCTCTCTTTCACTAAATAGATGCAGTGTGCATGCCGACGTGGGAATCTTGAGGGTAATTATTGGGAAAAATTTGTCACTGAGGGTATATCATACTTCTACATGCATGTGAGTTTTACCATATATGCCTTGTGTGCTTGTACAGCTTATCTCACACAGAGTAAACTTCATAGTGTGCCCAAAATGGCTGCCAGACTTAGTACTCTCTTGGATGGGATGATATATACATGGACCTGATGGTTATGTTGGGATCATACTCTGAGTATTAGATTGTTACAACCATCCATTTTGGGACATCTATTCTAGGTGTGACCTATTCCACCCATGGTAATCTTTTGAAGAGCGCTCAAGATGGCTGCCTCGTATGGCAACTTTTGTGGGTGGATTATGTAACCTGTGGAATTTATTACCCAAAATGTATACATCAACTCTATATTATGCTTATTGCTCTCTCTCTGTTTTTCTTATTTTTATTATTATTATTATTACATTTCCACCAGTCACATATAATCACAATATAATTGTTTATAAAACTGTATTCCTTATGCCAGTGTGGTACTCATGCTGAGTGGGAGTCATTTGCCACTTCTTATTGGCTACATTTCTGAAGCTGATCATTCATCTCATCTATTACTGGACCTTGTGGAGTATTTACAAAAAATACTGGTAGTTTGCTATGTTCAGTAGTAATAAATGAGGAGGAAAATTATACTTACTGTATTTTACAGGTTTTAATGAAATTGGACCTAACAGAGGTCAAATTAATTATTAAATCAGATTCACAGCTATTGCTGTTAGGAGCCGGTATATTGGAATGTACAAACTCAGATCAGAGTCATATTATCATTTTTTAACTGACGTTAAGCTAATATATTTAATGGGCTGAATGAGGTGTGCCAACTAGAGATTCCAACTATTTACTGACTCACAAATTATTTCCTAATCTACAGTATTGTGCCATTAACTCAGGAAGTAATAAATGTGCTTTATTAATGCTATAAAATTCTTTGTCTCTTTTTGCCATTACTCACAACTATCTTGTTTATATACACTTTATACTATTTATTTATAACCATATTTAGAAATAGATACTTTACAAACTCGTGTGATATCGCTAGCAACCTGTAGTATGCTAATGAAGAACAGAAACATGACCGTCCATCCTTCTATAACGTTGTGCGAGTGAGTGAACTAGACATTCACAAGAGTGAATCGCCTGTTTATGTGCATTGCTAAGGAAGGCAGCCATTTTGTGCCCTTTCATAAAATACATTGAATGATTTCTCTCCCGTTCGGGCTCATGCCAGGGGATGTGTTAGGGAATACATCCCTTTGCATGCTAGTGACGGGATTCGGGCAGTGCAGGGGGGTCGGGCATTTGGCAGGACGTCGATGACCTTTTTCGCTAGGCCGTGAGAGTACGCAGCCTAGCGAACTGGGCTCTATCAGTTCCCTTGTTTTATACAGAAGTCTTCCGTATCAGTTAGACAGGAGGCTCACATCACTACTCTGTGCTGCTGTTGTAGTGGCACCCTGCTTCCTGTGGCTTTTTGCTTGCCCTTATACTCATTATGAAACTTTACCTTTAACATTAATCTTTTTTTACCATTAAAACAATGTGATTACTCTTATCTCCCAAAATATTACGTGCTGCTGTAATCAATCCCATTATTCTGGAAACCTTATACCTAACTTACTGTAAACTGGTTAGTCAAGGATGAGCAAAAAGTATACTGTACCTTCAAAAATAAGTTGGAGAGCAAGAATATACTCAAATATACCCTGACATTTGGGCAGAGCTGTTTTAACCTGAAGAGGGTAGGGCATGTATAGCATTCACTATGTGTAAACCCCCCCCCCACTCAAAAAAAAAAGACCGCCCTCCTGGTTCCTACTGCAATGGTACCATCTCTCTTGCACATACACAAAAGGTAGTAAAGAGCAATCGTGGGCCAACACCTTTTTTTTTACATAACAGATGGATAGATATAAGCTACTAACCAATCAAGTCCTGTCATTTTTCAAACGCAGCCTGTAACAAAGCAGTTAGGAGTTACATTTTTCCTCTCCATTTTATCACAGTCTAAAGCTGGCCATACATCAGAAAGATATTGTACCCAATCATACAATCTCAATTGATTGTAAGATGGATTGTATGCAGATTGTGTGCACATCTTGTGTACACAATCATACAATCAATCATAAGATGGATTGTATGACTGATTGTATGATGGATTGTATGCAGATTGTGTGCACATCTTGTGTACAAAATCATGCAGCAGATGGATTGTATGACTGATTGTATGATGGATTGTGTGTAGATTGTGTGTCCAAAAACCACCAAGGACTGCCGGGGATTTCAAGGGAAATTGTACACAATCATGAGTGCAATCGATCTTAAGATCGATCTTTCTGATGTATGGCCAGCTTAAGATTCAGACTGATTCTCTAAGATTCTTAAGATTCTCACCCTAACAATGAATGGTTGTCAGCACTCTAATTGGTGGACAGCTCTAGCCAACCACCAATCAGCAGTTGAAAAGCTATTCACTGGCTAACTGCAGGCTGTGAAGCAGATAGAGAATGCTGCATGGCCGCTCTGGTTGTGTACAATTTACAATCAGAGTAGCCAGGCAGCATTCTTTAAGATATGGAGGCAACTGCCCGCACCTGCTTAAAGTTCCCTGGAATCGTGGTTCCCACTGTACAGTGTGACCATATGTTCAGATGCCCATGCAGACAACAGCTGTGGGGCTCACAGAACAGTGGAAGTCTGTTCTAGCAGCCGGGTTTGGTGCAGGATCCCTCCTTTCACCCATAGAACCATGTATACCATAAATGCGGCACCTACACCATGGTCCTTATTACATATTCAGAGTAAATCTGTTAAGGTGGCTAACTGGCCATACACTTGTGCGACTTCTCCGAGGAGAGAATTAACACGCGAACCCTCTTGAAGATCATATATAATACACCATATGCAGTCTCCCCCCCATACGATTGGGTGAAAAGGGCCCAAAACGTAATAATGCATGGGGGCCTTGAGAAACGTTGACACTTTGAGGCAAGCCACCAAAGGAAAGAGCAGTGTCAGTCTGTCTGTCCTTCCGTCTGCCTGTCAGTCCCTGCAAGGCTGCGTCACAGCTGTACTCATATTATTTGCTAACACCTGATGCCAAAGTATCTCCAGCATTGGGCTGGAATTTACTGTAGCTTCACAAGGCATGCATCTTTAACAATACCCATACCTATATTTAATCAAGGTCTTTCTTTATGAGATCACCTGTGTTTGCCTCACTAACTATAAAGGTATTTTAATCAGACAGCATACCACTGCCAGGTTGTTTTTTCCACTGCATAATCTGCAAGACTGTCATAATTACACAGTTACTACTTAAATGTAAAGAGTAATGGGCAAAACCTTTAGCTTAAAAAAAATACATGCCAACCACAGGGGGCCCCCAGCTAGAGAGGGGGGGGGACATGGGTACTGTGCCCCCCTTTAATCCAGCCCTGATCCTTCCCCTTGTTACAAACAGGACAATTACTGTAATACTTGTTTCCTATAGATAGATTTATTTTATGTAGAGAAAGCGTGAAGATGTCATGCACAAGTTTCTTTGCAATGAATTCATCCTCCTGACATGGTTCCTTAGAACTGTGATAAAGTATTTACGACGTGCATTTGCCCTCATACATGTGCCACGTTGTGTGAGATGCATGGTGTGAGTTGGAGGCTCCAATGTGGGAAGTAAATTCCTTTAAGTTTGAACTTTTTGCATCTTATTTGCATATACCCACACATGTTTTGGTATGAAGCCACAGACTAAGCATAATGCTGCGTGATGCAAGGCATGGAGTGGGTCACTCATATCTGCTTTTGCTTCTTGCCCAGATGAATTGCCAGTGTCAGTGGCCAGGGTACCCGTGCATTGTACTTTTTCCACATTAGTAATACAAAAAAGAAGATATATATATATTTCTTTTTTTCATTCTTACGTTTTTGGCATGACTGTGCTGCAAAGTGTTTGGCTCACTAATGTGGGCTCTGTTGTGTGCTTTAAAATAGACAGATATTGGGTATATGTTCTCTGCACTGCATACATGGGGAAGATGTGTATATTCGACCATATGTGTTTCTTCGCTTTAGGCAGCTGCCTAGGGTGCTGGGATCTGGGGGGAATCACTGAGTTTGCCTATCACAAAATTAAAGATGTCTATGAGGAAAATATCCTCATATACTTAACTCCTTTAGTGGTATGCCTGGAAATCTTCCAGGCTGAGCATTGCTGCTGGGAAACCCGGAAGATTTCCCTACGTTCCCTTGTTACCTATGGGTGTGCGCCAAAGGTGCCTACAGTGGTGCACTATCTGCCAGCACCACCTTTACGACCACTCCCCCCGCCGATTGCCCCAATTTTGGGGCAAAAAACCCCCAACACTCTGGAAGATATGCCATGCCCTTCAGAACCTGGGTTTTTACACGGGAGTGACCAAAATCCTTGGTCAGAAGGTGGTGTAAAAGGTCAGACCTGGGTCATGAGACACCCGTCATTAAGCCGGCAAGCACTTAGCGTTGAATATGAGTTCAACTCTGAATGCTGTGCAGTGTAAATGGATAACCCGGCTCAATGTGACCCGGGACGTGATTACTGCAATGGAAAAGCTGACTCTAAAAGATGCTCTCATCTCCCAGCACCACCACCTCAGGCCCCACCTCCGGTAACGTAACCCGCCTGGCAAAAGGGGGTCGCAAGCCGGATGTGACCAGTGTTTGCTGGTGTAAAAGTGGTATGCCAGGGAATACACTGAGTGAAATGAGGATGATAACACAATGGCAGGTATTCAATGCTGTTTGCGAGTGGTGACAGCGAGCAGGGCTTCCTGCTCGCTGTCACCACTCACCCTGACAGCATTCAACACAGCCTCCGCATCCGCCAATTCCCCCTCGCTCCGTTTTTTGAGCGAGGGGGAATTGGCGGATGCGGCTCCAGAAGCAGCGAGACCCGCTGTTTTGGGGAATTCTCGCCGTCCTGTGACAGCGAGGATTTCCCCAGTACGTTGAATAGAGCGAGCGGCTGGCGCGGGGGTTAAACAGCGAGGATCGCTGGTTTTCAGCAATCCTCGCTGTTTAACCCCCTCTCCGGCCGCTCGCTGCGGCATTGAATACCCCACAATAAATGTAGTTGTATGGAAGCAAGAAATATATATATATATATATATATATATATATATATATACTGTATATATATATATATATATATAGTACACTTACCCCCCCCCCCCCCCCACTGCGGAAGGAGTCCAAACCGGCACACGAGTAGTGAAGAAAAAAGATGTGGTTTATTCCATAAGTACAAGAGTTATAACAGCCAAAGGCGTAACTACCATAGGTGCAAGGGGTGCAGCTGCTATGGGGCCCAGAGCTGAAGGGGGCCCATCTTTACTGTATAAGTTATATTTTCTATATACATTTATCATCAATATTTGGTATATAGGGGCCCTTACAAACTTTTGCTACGGGGCCTGTGAATATCTAGTTACGCCCCTGATAACAGCGGTCCCGACAGCTGTTTCAACTGGGTCCTACCAGTCTTCATCAGGGGACTGGTAGGACCCAGTTGAAACAGCTGTCGGGACCGCTGTCATAACTCTTGTACTTATGGAATAAACCACATCTTTTTTCTTCACTACTCGTGTGCCGGTTTGGACTCCTTCCGCAGTGGGGGGGTAAGTGTACTGTATTACTATTATGGACCAGGCACCGAATTCTACTGTTTTAATGATTGGAGTGCCGCCCTGTTACCCAATCCCTTATATATATATATATATATATATATATATATATATATATATATATAGCCAACGATGTCCCTGCACCCGCTCTCCACAATAGCTGCCGCGGTGCCGGTATAAGGAAAAATATAGAAGTTCAATAGATACCGCACCCGACGGACTTCTCACTTGAAAGAATTTCACGCTACAACTGCCATAGTCAGCAACGTTTCGGGACTTTTTATTTGTCCCGTCCTCAGGCTGTGCAATACATACAATGTATGTATTGCACAGCCTGAGGACGGGACAAATAAAAAGTCCCGAAACGTTGCTGACTATGGCAGTTGTAGCGTGAAATTCTTTCAAGTGAGAAGTCCGTCGGGTGCGGTATCTATTGAACTTCTATATATATATATATATATATATATATATATATATATATATATATATATATATATATATATATATATATGGGGGATGGCGGCCTGGCACTCTCCCGGGGGTGGTTACAGTACCCCGGTGCCCTTGAAGAGAGATGTGTAGACTTTGGACAAAATCACGGCACTCCAAGGAATTTTCAAAAGAAGTATATTAAAGAAAAACACACCGTTTCGGAGCTTAGCGCTCCTTTGTCAAGGTTACACTGCATTTCACCTTGACAAAGGAGCGCTAAGCTCCGAAACGTTGGTGTGTTTTTCTTTAATATACTTCTTTTGAAAATTCCTTGGAGTGCCGTGATTTTGTCCAAAGTCTATATATATATATATATATATATATATATATATATATACAGGTCGAGCATCCCGTATCCAAATATCCGTTATCCGAATTATTCCGAAATACGGACATTCCAGAAAGTGAAAAAAAATTTTTTTTTGCTAAAAACTCACTGGGGACATATGTAACAGCATCACTGGGGACATGATATGTAACTGGCACTATATATGTGAAAGACAATGATTGCTTGGCATTCAAATTCAGTGCTGAGATAGTACACACATTTTTTTTCACGTTTTGAAACCTTGTTTTTTGAACAATTAAAATATGTTTGTGTGTATTTTATGTGGTAATAAAATATATTTGTGTGTATATTATGTGTTTATACAGCATAAATGCAAGATACTTCAAAATACATCATTGAAATATTAAAATATTCCGAAATACGGAATAATCCGTTATCCAAAATTCTCCTGGTCCCGAGCATTTTGGATACGGGATACTCAACCTGTATATATATATATATATATATATATATATATATATATATATATATATAAACAAATAGAAGCGACACTGTGTACAGAAAATGTCTGAGCTTAAATGGATTGGTCTTGTGTATTGCATCATTATTTTGAATAGTAAGCTGGATAAAGAACAATTAATATTCTAGAACAGTTCCTGCCTTGAGACTGATTGAGAATTCTGTACTACACCCTGGCATCGCCTTCTACTAATTTTACATTCATTACAGAATGGTCTAGTAATTATATGAAGTCAAAGGCTTGAATGAAAACAGGTCCAACATAGCATCAGTGTATTTCTGTGATTCTCGAATACTGTATATTAGGAGTATACTCTAAGGTATTAGCTGCACTGCATGCAGTGGTAGAACTTGTAAGTGCCAGGCACAGGTGCAAAAATATAATTTGGGCCCCTTCCTCTAACCCAACTCATTGCTGGTCTGGGCAGCCAGGTAACTACAAATATACATTTATGGGCTTCAAGTTCTGAGCAACAAGTTTTTGCCCCTACAGAGCAGAGAGTGATAAACAACCAGCCAATCAGTTCCTACCTGTCATTTTTCAAAACCCAGTCTGTGACATGACAGTTTGAAGCTGATTGGCTGGTGGTTTATCAGTCTCCATTTTAGCACTTTTCAAGCTGAGTCATGGTTGCCTACCTGACCCTCTCCTTCAGGGAGAAAATGCTCTGTTCCTGGACTTCCCTGGTAATGTATGATTGCCATCAACTGTGGGGAGCTAGGTAATTGATAAGAAAGGTGTTTCACCACAGGTGATGGCAATCATACATTACCAGGGCAGTCCAGAAACAGAGCATTTTCTCCCTGAAGGAGAGGGTCAGGCTGAGTACATCTGGCCCTATGTCCTTAGAAACATCTATGGTGATGGTTGCTATCTGAAATGTACAGGTTGAGTATCCCGTATCCAAAATGCTCGGGAACAGGAGAATTTTGGATAACGGATTATTCAGTATTTTGGAATATTTTAATATTTCAAATGATGTATTTTGAAATATCTTGCATGTACTGTATGCTGTATAAACACATAAAATACACACAAATATATTTTATTTGTTCAAAAAACAAGGTTTCAAAACATGAAACAAAATGTGTGTACTATCTCAGATATTGAATTTGAATGCTAAGTAATCATATTCTTGTACATATATAATGGCAGTTACATATCATGTCCTCAGTAGTGTTGTTACAAATGTCCCCAGTGAGTTTTTAGCAAAAAAAAAAATGTTTTTTGTCACTTTCTGGAATGTATGGTTTTTGGAATAATTCGGATAACGGATATTCGGATACAGGATACTCAACCTGTATATACTCAACCTGTATATGCAGAGTCCAGGCATTAACATTTAACCCTCTTATCTATAATTTATCACAGCAGTAATCAATGTTAGTTATGACTTAAACAATGCATCATTGTTTCTGTGTTCCGAAGCACTGTCAAGCCACAAAGGAGATGTGTTTGATTGTTTAGGATCACAATGAAACAAAGAAGTACCACACTAGGATGATATACAATTATATAGGGTAGTGGAGGGGTCTATGGTGACCAAATCTGGCTGTCTTTTCTCTTTCCACCCATATTTTTTAAGGTGCTACATACTGGTTTTATATACAGTACTATACATACAATACACAAAGGCCCTTATTCAGATCAGAATACAAATTTGTTCTCAAAATGGGCAAAACCCTGTGCACTGCAGGTGGGGCAGATGTAACATGTGCTGAGAGAGTTACATTTGGGTGGGGTGTGTGGAAACTGAAATCTAAAATGCAGTGTAAAAATAATGCAGCCAGTATTTACCCTGCACAGATACAAAATAACTCACCCAAATCTAACTCTCTCTGTATATATGTTACATCTGCCCCACCTGCAGTGCACATGGTTTTGCCCATTTTGAGAACAAATTTGTACTGCAATCAGATCTGAATAAGGGCCAAAGAGACAAAGAAAACCAGTTCATTTATGCAGTCTTCATCCGCAAACTAAATTAGTATCAATAACATGTATACTTAAATCACAAAATATTATTAAAAGAACGTTATCTCAAGTCCAGTACTAGCTGTCACAATGCAGTGGGTATGAAATGATACCTCTCAGATTTATAATCAAAACCCCTTTATCAGGGGTGTTTGAGAGTGAAGAATCTAAATGTCAAACTAAAGATTTAATTAAGAGTGTTGAAGCAAAGAAATACATTTGTGAAAGAAATAAAGATTTAAAATGTGTCTCTGTCAGCCATTATTTTGTATCTTTTTATCCTTTTATGCAGGGTTTAATATTTGATTAGCTGCTGGGTTGATGTGTGGATATATACCATATTCACTATATTCTTATATTATGAAGCAGGACTAACAGTATCATATATATTTGTTGCTACTATGTGCTTGATAATAAACTGCGTATCTTAATTTGCAGTAACAAATCACAGAAAGGTGAAAAATTATGTGTATTGTTACAAGAACACTGCAATAGTGTCTTATGCTGCCCATACACTTGTGCGATCGGATTCGATGCGACATCAAACCCGATCGTATCTTGTGGTGCTAAAGTGCCCCCTTTGCAACACCCGATGTCACATGCCATCTTGAGATGGGACATCGGGTGCTGGAAGAGGGCGGGCAGAGGGCAGCATTATGTAGCGCAAGAAGCGCTAGCCGGGTGGCGGGGGTCAGTCAGCGGTGGCGGCAGAATTGTTTAAACACTGGGCAGCCCTCTGATTGGCTGAGCTATCACAGCCAATTAGAGGGCTGCACAGTGTTTTATACACTTCGGCCACCACCGCTGACTGTCCCCCCCTGCTAGCACTACTTCTTGCACTACATAACGCCGCCCTCTGCCCGCCATCTCCCATGCCGCCAGTGGTCCCTCTGGCCCCCTCTCCCCATCCTCACGCCGCTGAAGCAGCGTTCCCTCTGCCCCCACCAGCGGATTACATTCAAGCCAAGTTAAAAACCACATGCAATTGCTCCTGCAATTCGATAATTATTGCAACACATGATCTTGAGACCCGACATTCGACCGGCGTGCGTTGAATGTCCCCTGAAAAATGCATACAATCATTCGATTTATCGGCCAGATGTGGTCGAAATCAAATGATTGCATGCAATATCTCACAAGTGTATGGGCAGCACTAGAAACAGAAAAACTTCCATGAGAATGTTTATTTTTTGTTAAAGCTGAGTAAAGGCCCAGCTCAGGTATTTGGCCCCACAAAGGGCTAATCAGCACTTGCAGCTGTGCAAGTCCCATGTAGAGCCAGTGGCGTAAGTTCGTCCCAGTTGCCCAGAGGCAAGATAAATATTGGTGCCCCCCAAATAGCTTAATCAATAAGGTGTCTGTCTCCAGTAAGAAAGGTCATGAGTTCTAATATAGGGTGTGGCACTTGCAAAACCCATGTTAGGAGGTGGAGTCAGCCACAGAAGCGATATTGACGGCTTTCAATTAACTGATTCAGACTCACAGGGGAGGAAAAGTGCCCCCTTGGGAGCAGGAGCCCGGCGGCAGATGACTTTGTTGCCTCCCAGAGTTCTGCCTCTGTGTAGAGCTGCTGGACTGATCAGTGTGTGCAGACTGCCTGGGGAGGCTGCAGAATCTCTGTGAGAGGAACAAGCTTTCTGATACAAGTAAGCCATCCAGTAGTGTTTTAGAGATAGTTAGGAATATTCTGTGTTTAGTTAGTGCTGGACAGGCAAGGTATTTTCTTTTGTTGTTTATTTTTATTTTGTGCTGAATAAAACTGGTTGCGGCCAGTTGCACCCCAAAGACTGGACGTGTATGATTTTTCGGCTGCTGCTTGCTGCCTTCTACCCCAGGGAAAGGCATCCTGTTCCCTTTCAGTGTTACAACTTTGTGGAGAATGCGAGCACACTGTTCTGTGCATACGTGAGAGCAGCAGCTATATGAGGCCTGCAGAAAACGGTAGTTTATGCAGATACAGCCCAGTGTGAAGTTGCTGAAACTCGCCTGAGGATTTGATATATGTCCTAGGTGAAAGCAGCTACAACGCCGCCGGGAAAATCTGTCAACATGGAGGAACTGCTTAAAGCCTTGCTGCAAGCTACAGCGGTTCAGCAGGAGGCCACCAGGCAGAAGCAGGTGGCAATGGCAGAAAATAGGAAACAGCAGGTGGCAATGGACGTTTCAGGCAACAGCGTCAGGATCGAGAGGCCTTAGCAGAAGTGGTGCGGAGCTTTGCAACACAGACTGGGGATGTGGCCGTCAGTGCTCCGACCAGCTCTAGTCATACTTGCCTACCTGACCCTCTCCATGAGGGAGAAAATGCTCTGTTCCTGGAAGTCCCTGGTAATGTATGATTGCCGTCACCTGTGGGGAGCCAGGTAATTGATAAGAAAGGTGTTTCCCCCACAGGTGACGGCAATCATACATTACCAGGGAAGAGTATTTTCTCCCTCATGGAGAGGGCCAGGTAGGCGAGTATGGCTCTAATTCTATAGGGGCCAGTCACTTCCTGCAGAAACTGATGATGTGGAGGCCTATCTGACCACGTTTGAAAGGACTGCTGAGCGTGATAACTGGCCGAAAGCACAGTGGGGCAGTCTGCTAGCACCTTTTCTCTCAGGTGATCCCCAAAAAGCATACTTTGATTTAAGCCATGCCGATGCTCGGGACTATGACAAATTAAAAACTGAGATCCTGACCCGCCTGGGAGCCACACTGTCCATATGAGCCCAGGTGCTTGCATACATGGAGATACCCAACATTATGCCACTACTGAAGTACATATAGAAACTTTTTGTGGGTCAGCAATTGTTAAAGTAGGACTGGTCCCCTCCTTGGTGCATGAGGCCATAATAGGGAGGGATTTTCCTCATTTTTGGAAACTGTGCGAATCACGTTTAGCCACAGATAGGAGAAGTAAAGAGCTAGTAGTTAATGCCAGTGATTTGTGGATGTATGTGTGTCCTCTGAACCTTCTGACCCTTTACCTTTTGCTAGTTTGGCTAGGGAGGGGACAGATGGGGAGTCCAGTGAGGACCCTCTTGCTGGGAACGGAGACGTAGTAGTTAGAACTGAAAGTGTGCCTGACCTGGAGGTAAAGAAGGATCTGTTTGCGTCAGTTAAAGGATCCTACCTTAATAAAGGCTAGAGAGAATGTTAAGATTGTTAATGGGGAACCCGTGGTACCAGGTGACAGGGTTACGTATACCCACATGGCCATTTGTAATAAGCTTGTGTACCACATTGTCAAAAAGGGTGAGGATGTGGTGGAACAGCTGGTACAGTAGTTCCCCAGCCTTATAAGAGTACGGTACTAGATTTAGCTCATAGTCATGTTGCAGCAGGACATTTAGGGGCAGAAAAGACCACTGAAAGAGTTTTACAAAGGTCCTTTTGGCCAGTGGTTTATAAAGAAGTGGTCTGAATATTGTTCTTCCTTTCCTGAATGCCAGTATCATGCCCCTAGACCTCATTTTAGGAGCCCACTAGTTCCCATGCCTATTATAGAGGTCCCGTTTGACAGAATAGCCATGGATCTCATGGGGCCCTTATTAAAGTCCACTCTGGGCCATCAGTATATCTTGATAATAATGGACTATGCCACTCGGTATTCTGAGGCTGTCTCTACGCACAACCAAGGCGATAGCTAGGGAACTGGTGCAGATTTTCAGTAGAGACTTGTGACTGACCAAGGTACTCAATTTATGTCAAGGGTCATGAAAGAATTATTCAAATTGTTTAAGGTCACCCACCTCAGGACGTCTATCTACCATCCCCAAACTGATGGGTTGGTGGAAAGATTGAATAAAACGTTAAAAAAAGGTTTTTGACAGAGATGGGAAAACTGGGATTGTTTGTTGCCCTACTTGTTGATGGCCATCAGAGAAGTTCCTCAGTCCTCTACAGGATTTTCTCCAATTGATTTGTTGTATGGTAGACACCCCAGAGGGCTGTTGGACATTGCCAAGGAGACATGGAAAGGAGAACCCACTCCTTATAAAAGCGTTGTTGAACAAGTATCACAAATGCAGGATAGGATTGCAGCCATGGTACCTATTGTCAGAGAGCACATGGAACAGGCCCAAAGTGCTCAACAAAGGGTATATAACTGGAGTGCCAAGATACGGAATTTGCTCTGGGGGATAGAGTTCTTGTGTTGGTGCCCACTGTGGAAAGCAAGTTCCTAGCTAAATGGCAGGGTCCATTTGAGATTCGAGAAAAAGTGAATGAGGTCAATTATAAAGTATACCAACCAGGAAAGAGAAAACCTGAACAAATCTACCATGTTAACTTAATCAAACCCTGGAAAGATAGCTTGTCTCTGTCAGCGGAGCCTTGCTCTTCGGTGTCTTCACCTCAGTTGCTTCCCGCGGTGAAGGTGTCAGAGACATTGTCAGCTGATCAGAACAATCAGGTTAAAGAATTTCTCATCCGAAATAGGGAGATATTTTCAGAGCTGCCTAGCCAAACGACCATAATAAAACATGACATTGTCACAGAACCAGGGGTCAGGGTTCATTTAAAGCCATATAGGATTCCTGAAGCTCAGAGAGAAGCTGTCTCTAAAGAAGTTAAAAACATGTTAGAACTTGGAGTCATAGAGGAATCCAACAGTGAGTGGTCCAGTCAGGGCCGGCGCCACCACTAGGCAAATCTAGGCATTTGCCTAGGGCGCCAGCCACTGGAGGGCGGCACTTCGCCCCTCGCCTCTTGCATGGAGGCTGCAGGGGTGTCCGTGCCGGGTACCTGCGGCACTGTGTGATCTGGCGGCGGGGTCCCTGCAGTGATGGCGCGCATCACTGCAGGGACCCCACCGTCAGATCACACAGCGCCGCCCTGGGTCCAGTCCTATAGTTCTCATCCCGAAGCCAGACGGTAGCATACGCTTCTATAATGATTTTCGGAAATTAAATGAGGTGTCCAAATTTGACGCATACCCCATGCCCCGTGTGGATGAGCTTATAGAAAGGCTGGGAACAGCCAGGTTTCTCACCACATTGGACCTCACTAAAGGTTACTAGCAGATACCTTTTATAAAAAAACAGCCTTTTCGGTTCCGGAGGGGCTATACCAGTATAAGATGTTACCCTTTGGGTTGCATGGGGCTCCAGCAACCTTTCAACGGATGATGGATAAAATTTTGAGGCCCCATAGAAAATATGCAGCTGCCTATTTGGATGATGTGGTAATTTACAGTACGGACTGGGGGCCCCATTTGGTTAAAGTACAAGCAGTACTGGACTTAATCAGAGACAGGCAAGGTATTTTCTTTTGTTGTTTATTTTAATTTTATGCTGAATAAAACTGGTTGCGGACAGTTGCCCCCCAAAAACTGGACTTGTATGATTTCTCAGCTGCTGCTTGCTGCCTTCTACCCCAGGAAAAGGCATCCAGTTCCCCTACAGTGTTACAGTATTAATATGCAGTAATAACTAACAGAGAAACTAATAACTCTGTGCATCTGTCCTAGGTATGACTGAGCATCTGCCTAGTGTAAACTATATGCATTATTACAGAGAAATGAATAACTGTGCATCTGTCCTAGGTGTCACTGAGCATCTTCCTAATGTAAACTACAGTATATGCATTATTGCAGAGAAATAAAAACTCTGTACAGTTGTCTTACATGCAATTGAATGTATGCCTAATAGAAATCAAGGCATTAATCTGCAGTAATAAGCCACAGACAAATCAAATATTGAGGAATATCTGCAGCAGCACTCTTTCTGGAATTTAAATCTAAGAGATGGAGACTCATTGATAGATTTGTTTCCATTGAGGGTTTCACAGACTATTAAACACATAGTATTCAGTGCGGCTGGCTAGGGGGTTAAACGGCGAGGATCCCCCGCGCTGGCCTCTCTCTCTCTCTATTCTACGTTCCTCTGACAGCGAGGATTCCCCCAAACAGCAAGGTTTGCAGCTACTGCAGGGAGCCTGCTGCATTCAGCCGCGAGCCTCGTTTTTTTAGCGGCTGCACACGCCGTTTCCCCTTTGCTACAAAATCCCAGTGAAGTGGAAACGGCGTGTGCAGGGGGTCAGTTGAATACTAATCGTGCAAGCTGTGACAGCGAGCAGTCAGCACTGCTCCCTGTCACAGCTCGCAAAAATCATTGAATACACCTCATGGTATCATATATATTTGTTGCTACTGTTAACCCTGTTTCATAATATAAGAATATAGAGAATATGGTATATATCCACACATCAACCCAGCAGCTAATCAATATTAAAAACCTGTAAAAAGGATAAAAAGATACAAAATAAGGGCTTACAGAGACACATTTTAAATCTTTATTTCTTACACAAATGTATTGTGTTTCTTCAATACTCTTTATTAAATCTTTATTTTAACATTTAGATACTTTGCTCTCAAACATCCCTGATAAAGGGGTTTTGATTATAAAGGTGAGGTATCATTGCATACCCACTGCATTGTGACAGCTAGTACTGGACTTGAGATAACGTTCTTTTAATAATACTTTGTGATTATAGTATACATTTTATTGATAATAATTTAGTTTGTGGATGAAGAGTGCATCTAAGTGAACTGGTTTTCTTTGTATTTTTGTGTATTGTATGATTGTTTAGGATCACAATAAACATTTTTAAGGTTTATTTATTTGTATTAAACACTTGGATTCTAAAGACAATGATACACTTGAGTGTGAAAATGTTGTACGTGTGACTATATGGATTGGGGTGGTGGTGGTGGCAACGGGCACCATCGACCTCCAACCACATTTTCATGGAATGCAGCCATATTACAGACAATCAAAATACTGACCTGCATTATGCCGACATGGTAAAACTGACAACATTTACATTTTTGACATGTCAAAAAAGTTGATATTTCATGATTGTTTCTTTGAAACCAACTTATTATTACTTTGCGATAAAAGTGGGAATAGAGTTGGATTATAATAATGTGGCAAGCATATCGAGGCACCGTGCCCGAAGCATGGTGAGCTATGCGAGGGGACACGGTACACTTATATGGTGTCCATGTCAACCTATGTCGACATAGTCATGGAAATAAAAAAAAAACATGTTGACTTTTTGACATGTTGACATTTTAAATGTCAGCATTTTGGCCGTGTTGCCATTTTGACTATTTTGGTATAATGCATTTTAAATGTGAAGATATTTTGAATGTTGGCCAATAGTGGTCAGTATTTTGACCAACCACTGAACCATTTATATTGAACCCCATTTGCACATTTACCTAATAATGGTCCCACTGGCTTCCTTAGGATCATTAGTATCAAGCATCTGGATTTCTTGTTACAATTTAATATGAAGATTATTGCCTATATTGGTGTTATTTTGCAGTGTGTATTGTCCTCATTGCACAGAAGGGAGGGCTACGGTACATGGTAAAAATAACTTACAAATTAGAAGTGACATCACATGTACTTTCATTTACTGTAACTCACATACATCGCACTGACTGGTCTGGTCCAACCTGTTATGACAAACTCTCTGTGACCAAATAAAGCCGCTTAGTTTTCTGTATTCCGGAGCGCAAAAACATATACCTAGCTCCTAGGTTTAACATAATCCTTTCCATCGAATATAGTTTTCTTTCAATTAATTTGCAAATATATTGGCTATGAATAACTGCCAGTATGTTTTTTAATATTATTATTATTGTGACTTGCTATAGTCATGGAATGATCCTGCGTTGTAGATGAAGAAAAGTGTGCTATTGTGATGTTGCCCATAGCAACCAGATATTACATCTTATTTACCTTTTAGAAGATAATAGATAGAATGTGATTGGTTGCTATGGGCAACATCCCATCTTCAATATCACTCTCATCTTAGTAAATTTAACCCATAGTTTCCATCTGTGCTCAATAGAGTTGTCAGCCTTTAGGCTTATTTTGTATTCTAGCTGTGAAATTCATATTACTTTTAAACATATAGGAATGTCTTATATTATTCTAAATATATTTATTCCTGGTCTTAGTAAAACATAACAAATGCAATAGATAATACACATCAGCAACTACAGATTTTACAGACCTGGACAGCTGGATAAAACAAGTCAATGATAGTCAAAGCAATTTGCAGTTGTTTACAACAACCACTCACCACCAACATCACTGCGAGTTCTCCCAAGCTGTTCATAGGCTGAACTCATATGTCTGCAAGATAATGTATGTATATACAGATGTAGCCGTGCTCCCCATCACCACAGCTTTCTTGGAATCGTCACACTGTGATATCTCCGCTCAATACGTTTCTATGAGCAGGGCCCCTGAGAGGTATGCTGGGCCACGGCAAAATTGGGGGCATGGCCACCTCCTGCAATTAGGCCACACACCCCAAAATTAGGGAGAGTGAAAAAGATTATTATCCCCCCACCCCTTCAGCAGCAGCAGAACACACCTACAGCATGTGCTGTGCTGACAGCAGGTTCAGCATGAGCTCTCACACAGTCAGTGAAATGATCATACTGAGCCTGCTGTCAGCACACCATGCAGTTGCTGCAGCCACCTGGGAGGGATGGAGGGGGTCAGACCAGGGCCCCCGCCGGCCCCTTTAGCAAGCACAGGCCTGGGTAATTAGTACCCGCTCCCCCCCTCTCGGCTGCCCTATCTATGCACATAGATTAATGCAACTACATCTGTGTGTTATATATATACATATATATATATATTTGTAGAGGGCGGGCTGGCACTCCAACTGTGGGGGGGGCAAATACCTGGGTGCCTTCTGGAAACAAATTTGTAGATGAACAAGAGACAGGCAGCAGCACTCCAAGGACCTTTTGAAATACACTATTTGAAAAACCCTTGGAGTGCCGCTGCCTGTCTCTTGTTCATCTATATATATATATATATATATATATATATATATATATATATATGAGAGAGAGAGTCTGCTGATAGCATATTAAGCACTGATATAACTGTACGGTAAGATGACAATCTATTTTATCCACAATCAGGAAGAAGACTGGAAAAGTAGAATAACAAGATGAGTGGCTCCCCTCGGTATGTACCACGATCAGCCCTTGTGATATTCTTATTTTCTTCTTGCTTCCATGCAGATAAAGGGATTTCTTGTTTACTCTGGACATAGTGCATCTGTAGACCTAAAGGTGCCCATACACGCACCAATTATCGAATGCGTTTTGTACTTTTAAAGTACAAAACGCACAGCATATACAATAATCATAGCGTGTTTATGGGCGGAAGCGATGCGACGCGATGCGCGTTCCTGGGAGTCCGATATTGTATGCTCCAAAAAGTATGTGCAGCACATACTTTTTAGACTACATCAAAAAAATTAACAGTACAAAAATGGGTTAAAATCGCATTGCACGCATCAAAATACACATCGCATCGCATTCTGGTAGAAAAATTGTATAGAACCATTGTACAGTCAAAAACGCATAGCACAGTAAAATTGGTGAGTGCATGGGCACCTTAAGAACCAATGTGTCATTGATATGCCGCCAAGGTTTGGGGCAGCCAATGATAATTTACTAGACAGATAATTGTAAAATGTTTATTTGAATGATATCACCATACAGTAGACACCGCTGTGTGGTGTAACTACTGTATAACCACATACATATATAGCAGCTAGTATTGTTGCTTGTTTTGCCTACTCGCTTTGAGTGTTTACTGTGCTTATTCCTGACTGTTTCGTCAAATTAAGGTGATACAATTATCTCAGCTCTATTATTATGGCTATGTGGCTCCTACTGTATCTTCACTTTAATGTGACCTAAAGCTGCATGACAGGTGTAATGAGAAAGGTATAAATCTCAGGAATGGGGAGTGGTGCTTCTTCTGAAGCCAAACCACTCCAGCTGGATTCTTTTTGATTCACTTGAGACAACACATCCATTAGTTCAATAAAATAGTCTGTTCCAAAGTGTTCTCAAAGAACAAAGCTACTGTTGGTTTTAGACAAGCAACATATAAAAGTTTCAAGTTGCTAACATTGGATTTCAGTGAAAAATGTAGACTACTTCATGCTGACCAATCAGTAGCTACTGTAGGTTTTTTTCTGTCTAGTTAGAGCTCCTGCTGCTTATGAAAAATGACCCTCACAAAATAGCTGCCCCTAACAGAGAACCATTTTTAAGGATGCTAAAGGAGGTCACCGCCTCCTATAGCATCCTCAAAAACTGTGTGCTGTAAAGGGCGGACATTTTGTGAGGGCCATTTTCCGGCAGGGGTGGGAGCAAATTTTGTAGTTACACCATCATTTATTTACAAATTTATTTACAAATAAATCTGCAACAAATACAACTTTTGCTCATGGTTTGCAGATTTATGCATCAATGCCTTTTACACTGCTTTTACCATGTAATAAATATAAATATATATATATATATATTTCCATTCCAATATTTAACTATTTTTTTTTTCATTTTAGCATAAACGGGATGACAAAACCCAATGCCAAATCCATATACGGTAAGTCAGATTTTATGACTGAGAATATAAAACAGCTATAGCATAAAATGCCCAAAAATATAACAGACTGAAGCATTTAAAAGATAAATTCAGTGGGAACATAATAGAGAAGGGCACCAGAAGCTTCCTGTGAGTTAACCTTCTAACAATGTGTCAGAAAAGTGGCTTCCCATCTATGCAAATGCTGATTCACAATGTGATAGGCAATAGATGGTAGGCAATGTAATGAAATGTAGATAATCATGGGTTCCTCAGAGCTAACCATAGACCCCCTCTAAGATACTAAGCCACCCTCCTCCATTTCAGTGTTCTGACATCAATCCTTTTTAAAAATGTGTATAACTCCTATTGGTTAGGATGTACTAAGGTAAAAATGTGGTAAAACCCTAGTTTTGGGAGATTTACCACATTTTCATATGTATTAAATCCCGTCCGCCATGTTTTCACCGGCCACCTTTGGGTGGCGATACCTATCGAAGCCTATGGGCTTCTTATCGCCACCCATCACAACCCTCCGACCCCCGCTGCAGATGCCGGTCCCCCCTCCCCCTGGCTTACCTTCTTCAAGGAAGCCTGGACCCGGAAGGTAAACTCCTCCTCCCCTAGCAATGCAGCCAGAGGAGGCGCCAGGGACAGCCTACTTAGGCTTTCAGCCGTGGTGGTAGTGAGGAGAGCCAGGCAGGTGACCCCCGCACACCACATCACAGGTATCGCGGGTGGTCTCCGTCACCGCATTTGGATGCTAATCGCATATGTCAGTACATATGCGATAGCATCGCAGCGGTGGCGTAGCGAGGGGCGGCGGTGTATTTTAATTCATCCCGCCCTCAATATGTTTCTGTGGTGCCACCCGCTGGGACTATGGTTATTGTTTATGTACACTGGGGATCAAACTATAAAGCATGTGTCATTCATTTGCCTAACACTAATTCCAGTGCACCAAGTTTTGCCAACGAAGGGCAAACAGTGATCTTTAAAAGTTTAAAGTAAAGGGTCAGCAAGTAGAATATCTGGTCTTTCTGGTTTTATCTCATGTAAATATGGGTGGATCATGTTAATCTCTGTTAAATAAACTGGACTCTGCAAAACAAGTATATTGTTGGGAGGAGAACCTCAAGAACTATAGCAAGACAGCCACTGCTACTGTTCTTTCTTGCGACATGAAAGCCAACAAATGTTATGGAGGGAGAAAGGCCTAATATGCAAGAAATACTGTAGCATTCCACACCATATACACACCTAACCACCTCACACCCAACTCATCTTTTTATATTTAACCAATCACACGAAATGCGATAACAAAACTACAACCATTTAACCACATGAGTCCCAGATCCTTCAACGGTTTTAATTTTGTCAGCTGGACCAGACAAATGGGATTAAATACCCTCCACGCATATTATTAAAGGCCTGGGTGTGAGGCAGCCAGATAAAATGTCTGACTGTATATGGACAGCAGAAGTGATAATAACATTGAGTTGTCTGCACTGGTCTTCTTGCAGCCTGAGAAGGTGTATGATGTGTACAATGATGCAACTGGACAAATAGTAAGATCTACTTCCGCAGTGGTCAGCAGATAATACCATATTATTGTCATATTCAAAATCACTGTGTGTAGGTTCTGCATTTTTATAATGGCTGCATTGTAAGCCTTGTGTTTAAAAAAAAAAAAAAAACTTGGGTGAAATTTAATAGGGTGAAAGATTCAGAAAGTGAGAGCTAAACAGATGGAGCACAGTGCGGCTCAGATACAGAACTCTAATGGAACCCAGATACATGGTTTTCACCTGTGGCAAGGAATGGGGAGAGAGGTGTGAATTTATGCTGCCAGAACAGTGTGATGGGGCCCTACAGCAGTACTGTGGTGCCAGCTAAAGGTGGGGTAATTTCCAGTGCAATCAAGCCCCCGTATGCATGCTTACGCCCCCTGTACTGGGGCATGCAATGTCTCATGGCAGCCTTTAGTGTGGCTGTGTATTGGTGTACAAATATCATATAATCATAGCTCCAAGGCAGTGGTTCTCAAACTCAGTCCTCAGGAACCCACACATTTCACGTTTTCCAGGTCACCGAACAGGTGCATTATTACTGACAGTTTAGAATATCTGTAGGTGGAGCTAATTGTTTCACTTCATTCTTTGAGGAGACCTGCGAAGCATCCACCATGTGGGGTCCTCAAGACTGACTTTGAGAACTTGTGCTCTAAGGTCATGATGTCCTTTATACGTCCTTCTCATGTCTCTGTGGGTATCTTCCTATAGCTCCAGTTTGAATACACTGTCTATAAACATACTGGTGAAGTAGGTTATCTGGCTCCTGGCAGTATGGATACAAGCATTATTCTTCATATACAGTACAACATTTAGATTGTAAACTCCAGTGGGACTGGTAATGATGTGAACTTTTACGTATACTCTGTACACTAAGCCATGCCACGTATGTAGCACTATGACATATGATTGGGACTATATAAATCTAGATAGAGAAAAGTATAATAATAAGTGATATGCTAATTTTATCGAGAACACAAATAGTGTAAAAATGGGGGAATAAATTAGATTGCAAATTTTTGTAGGGATGCTTAGCCTCTCGCCACATTTTCTGGCTATAGTTAAGTATTTGTTTATACTGTTGAATAATTGATTGCACATCATTATATAATACACTGTCAAAGAGTCCTTGAGATCTGTCTGCTTTAGAAAACTTGGCACAGGAGGTTTAATGGAGAGAGAGAGAGAGAGAGAGAGAGAGAGAGAGAGAGAGAGAGGTAACAAAACATATTTATTAGGATATCATTGGTTACATAATATTGCACTTACATAAGCAGAAGAAAAAGAAAACAGAATGTCCCAAGGCACAACCTGGAAGTCCTTGCAGCCTCAGTGTTAACGGAGGGTCACTGGAAGACCTCCTTTTGTAGAAATCTGTTTCTAGATGAATAGCATTGATGGCGCTTGACTCCGTGTGATGAATCGTGATGAATTGTGATCGTAAAGAAGAAAAGAGAATATATCAATTTCTTCAAAGATAGTAAATCACTGTGGTATACAGGGAGATGGAATGGTGACGTACCAAACTCACAAATAAAATAGCGAGATCCCACGCATAAAGGTTTCTTAAAGGAGTCACCTTCTGTGCCAACATAAACATATACAGGAAGGGTTGAATTTCACTTGCGCTAATAATGTATGGGAAGCTGCTCAATAAAAAACTTGCAAATATAAAAAAGGAAATGAGCGCTAACAAGGTTGAGGGAAAGAGTTATAGGGAATAGCAAAAGGGAAAAGATAAGGAAGATTAAAAGCAGAAAGGCACCTGTAAATAAAAGGGTTAATGAAAAAATGTTTACGTTCCTTTGCAGGAGTGTTTGTGTTAGAAGTCCGTGGGGAGCCCTGTCGCTATCCCTACCTCTATCCAGACTCTTGCGTGCAGGCTGCAGCGTGTGTGGAGCGAGCGACGGTGATGGTAAAAGCCGCGTCTGTCTCCGCTCCGTTGCTGCAGCGTTTCAGCGTGTCACGGCTTGGCTTGATGTAATTCTTCACCGGACTGGGACTGGGTGGCGGGGTGAAAGCGGCAAGATCTTCTCTCCTCCACGGGCAGCAGGGATCAACGCCAAGCTCACTTTTTCAAGATAATTTCTGCTGGTTTCTATTTGTCTCTTTTATAGGAAAACTTTATTAGTAAAAACGGATGTGGTCCACATCCGTTTTTACTAATAAAGTTTTCCTATAGAAGCGCTCATTAAATATTAATAGCACAGGAGCGCCGCGCCCCCCCCCCCCCCCCCGCGCGCAGGTTAACATCCCCGACCCCCCCCCCCCCGCAATGTGTTTAAGAAACCCCCCCCTCCGTGCAGCCGGCACCTCCCGTTGCAGATCCCGGCAGTACTGTATGGACGGATGCACTTATGAAACAAAGTGTCTTTCGGAAAATGGCTGCCCCATCTTTCGTATGGGGGCAGCCTTTTTCCGAAAGTCACTTTTCTTATAAGGGTGGGGGGGAGGTGAAGTTAACCTTAGGGGGGGCGCGATGTTAACCCTGGGGGGGGGGGGGGTGATGTTAACCCTGGGAAGGGGATGTTAACCCTAGGGGGGGGAATTGCGTTGAAGACTGCACTGGCTTTCACCCTGTATTTGGAAAGTTTTCAAAAACGGGTCTGCCAGTGTCAAAAAAGGGCACTTAAACGGTAATATACCGTTTAAGAGATGCAGTGTGAAAGGGGTTTTACCTGGCAGACCTGTTTTTGGAAAGTTTTCAAATACAGGGTCAAAGCCAGTTATGCGGTCTGAAAGCATCATTACTGATCCCTAAGGTTGGGAGCGCATCTGTAAATTAATTTAGGTCTCTCAGGGAGTATTTTATGCAAAATAGGATCCTTAAGTAAAAGATCCCAGTTGCGTTTACAGATCCCTTCGATAGACTTATGGAAACTCGTATACTAAGTATTAAAGGCTAATTGGTGGGTCATTAGTGCGAGGTTTATCTGATGCAGCCTTTTTTCCTACAAAAGATTTCTCTGTATTTTTTCTGTTTCCTCAAGTGCTTTCACCAGTAAGTTTGGTTTATATCCTTTATTGATGAATTTCAAAGTCATGGTGGTTGCACTATTCTTGAAATTCACTGGAACAGTTCCTTTTTAATTGTATACAGTATATTGACCTTTTGGGACATTGGATAACCAACTATTGAGATGATTGCTTTTAGGGTATATGTAAGTGTTAGAATCAGATGGTTTCGTATAAATGGTAGTCTCAATTTTCCCATTCTCAATATAAATTTTTAAGTCTAAAAAATTGACCTCAGTTCTATTGATGATGAATGCCATATTAATATTTAAATTGTTAGAATTGAGGTAACTACAGATATTATGTAGTGTATCCATCTCTCCTCTCCAAATAAACAAGACATCGTCGATGTATCTCCACCAGCGGACCAGGCTTGCACCACAGCCATGACCCTGCCAAACACACTGATCTTCCCATCTTGCACTTACATGCCCTAAGAATCTTTCCAGCATCTACTAAAGCTCTTAAAGAGACCAAAGCATATTTTCTATCTAATCATTCGGGGATAAGGCATCATTTGAATAACAGGTGTTGCCTGCGTGTTTACATTATGGGCAAGGACGTAACTACCATGGGTGCAAGGGGTGCAGCTGGTATGGGGCCCAGAGCTGAAGGGGGTCAAGCTTTACTGTCTAAGTTATATGTTTTACATACATGTATCACCATCAGTTGATAACTAGGGGACCCATAAAAACTTTTGCTATGGGGCCTACGAGTATCTAGTTGCACCCATGATTATGGGTATCTCTTGCACCAATATGTCTTACCCGCAACTTGGCTACCCATTAGCTCATTCTCAATCAACCCTGATCCCTGCCTAATGGATTGTTTGCTAGTTTTGAACACTGGAAAGAAATCAACTTTCTGTAGAATATGGGAGAAATGGCTCTCACCCTCTCATTCTAAGCCTAAAATAACTTCTCACTATCACAGCAATACTGTATGAAGTATGGCTGTAATTTATCATTGCATACATAATGGACGTGGGGATTTTCTAAGAAGCCAGAATATGGGCGCAGAACAAATGGATACGACAGGGATTAGTCGTATTCTGGGGGAAATACGATTAGTGAATAGGGCAAATTTACTAAACTGCCATATTCACCTGATCCCTATTTTCTGATGGCGTAGCAGTTTGTATTTAATGGCCTCCACATTTGTACGAAGCGGCAACAATACAGGGATCAGTCAGATCCGTGCAATGTTGTTTTGTGAAAAAAAATAGAAAGAATAAATAAAAACCGTGTGGGGTCCCCCCGCCCGGCAATAACCAGCCTCGGGCTCACTGTGCTGGTCCTGATTGCAGAAATACAGGGGGGGGGGGGGGGGAGTTGGTCTCCTCCTGTACTTCTATAATCAGCACCAGGCTCATGGGCTGGTCCTGGTTCCCAAAATACTAAGGAACAAAACGAATATGGGTCCCCCATTTTATATAAACCAGCACTGTGTCCATACAGCCAACAGGCTAATGCCACAACTGGGTAACCTGACTTGATTGGTCAGCCCGGGCCGGGACCCTGGGGAAGTGGGGACCCCCCAATATAGGCTACCCCCAGCCCGGGCTAAAGCCCAAGACTTTCCCCAGTGACCCTGGCCAGTGGGCACTGGGCTGATAGACATAAATGTGTAAAAGGTCGAAATATAAACTAATGGATTAAGTTGTGGAACTACAAGTGCCATCAAGCCTCCTCCGCATGCAGGGACTTGGCGAACTACAAGAAATTAAAAGTTTAATATACACTAAAATCACTCTCCAGTAGTAATCCATTAGGATACCTGCGAAAGTAAATTATACTCACCATGACCTCCGGTGAAGATCGCATCCTCTTCGTTCCATGTACTCAAAAATCGGATGGCCCTCCCGGCCTTTTGGAAAGGTGGGCAAGTCCCCTGTAACCTCCCACCATTACCCTTGGCACATAGTTGAATGCCGGCGTTTTCCCCACTATGGGGGAGGAGATTGCACTAAAATGCCACAAATGACTAAATTTAAACCTTGCCCCCTCTCTGTAGACTCACGAATCACTGCATGAGATGGGGCAGGGGTGGGGCTTAATGATATCAGCATCTGCCCTGCCCCCGGAACTGCACATCAGTATCTCCTCGCCTCCACGCCTATATGCTTATCTTTGCACAATTTATATACAATATATTACTGTCTTTGATTTGTGTGCAGAAGGATCACATGAGTTGCTGCTATGAATTCTGCCAGAATCAGGAGCAGACAAGTATACCTTACCATAACCAGAGAGTTCTTGATTCTAGAACAGCACTCCTTTCAGCACTAACAGCCACTTGGAACAAACTATACTTGTTGCCTTAACAAACATTCTCAGACATTGCATCTTTATAACATGTTCAGAGATTTAAAGTGACCCTGCCACAATATATATATATACTGAGCCAATATACTGTACATCCTATGGAATCAGTCAGTGGGCATTTGAAACATTACTGAGGCTGGTGTACTGATCTTGCTCCATGAGGTCACTAGTTCCCATTACACTGATCAGGTGCAGATTGGGAACTAAAAGTGGCCCTGGAAAATGTTCTCGAATTGGCCTCATATGGATACCGTATTGCTGTTGTGATGATAGTCCCATCCGCATAGTATTAATCTGGCCCTCTGAACTACCCACATAACCTTCATAAACTCTCCTATCCAGTTGCATCCCCACTGTACAATCCATTCATATCCTCATGTTTTCTCTTCCTTCACTTTCCCAACCTCCTGACCCCAGGCTAGCATTACTGTGTGACCATATCATACAGCCCACCATAAACCTTTGCAATATGATGGAATATTAAGCAATGAATAGGACCTATCCTTGGGGGTTATTCAGACCTGATCACTGGGCTGTGAATTCACAGGCTGGGCGATAGTCGAACAACTACTCGTATGTACAGCTCGCAGTACACATGCACAAGGTCATCCAGTGATAAGATCCAGAACAATGTTATAGAGGATGTGGGAGACTTCCTATAGCACCTCTCCTCAATACCTTGATTAACCAAGGGTGTGGGCATTAAATGATAGAGTAATACATTCCTTATAAGTGGATCTGACTACTGGCTCCCTTTTAGTGTGTCGTTGCATGTATCCATTCCCCTCGTTCGTAGTTGGAAGTCCATAATCCAAATGTATATGTGGAGATAAAGAATATAAAATGTGTAATATTGTTATCTCAGGGGTGGGGTGCAGATAACTATCTGTGCATATACATCAGGGAAATGGGAGTACCCTGACTTACTCCAAACGAGTGCGGTGTAAACATAAGCCCTTAAGGAGGAAAGCGATATATAGTGGTACCCCACTTACTTCTTATGAGGGGCTGATAAACACATCAAGGTTTCTTTCAGTATTCTTGAGCATGGCATACTCATGTTGAGATAGTGCTTTGACTATCACGTAAAGGTTTCTTTTCTTTTCCTTTTGGGATTGACTCCTCACGAATATGTACCGAGAGTTAAAGTGTAAAAACATCATAAAACATTTACCGGGACGTTCCTGCGGTATCCGGGACAGTTGGGTGGTATGTGGGAGGCTTTGACTTTTTGGGGGGATGATAGAAATAGACCCCTAAGTTTACTTCCAATAGCTGTACTTTGGAAGCCCTCCTACCCTACAGAAAACCATTTTTTTAAAACAATAATATCCAGCATCTTTCTTAATCGCTGCCATATACAAGTTGATTGACAGAAAGTCGGCATTTGTTTGTGTCACCCAGATGTTTTTGAAAGTGTCAGAGAAAATGCAGGCATGCCCAGGAGTTTTCAGGGAAGTCGCGTGATGTCAGTTCTGGCTGTTAGCCTGTTTCTATCGCACCATATGAGTAAGTCCTGGGTTACGCACAGACTGGATCCAACTGAGTGATGTAATCAGGATTTCTTGCAAGGCCACACCTCTTTATGTTTAGGCACAAGGGGTGTATAGAGTGCACACAGGTGTCAGCACACATGGGAGGTCATTCTGATTGACCCGCAAAACAGCTTTGCGGGATATCTAAACACAGCCCACACGAATGCCGGTCCCCGCTCACACGTCAATTTCCCCACACGTATGCGAAGGGATGTTTAGCATAAACATCAATTTGCAGATTAGTGACGGGCGGTGTAATAATTCGATGGTCGCCGACCACCATATGATTTCTACAGCGCTCGGAGACCTAAGCCACCTCTCTCGTGTCTTAGATCTGCGGCGTCCCTGTATGGGAAGAGGCGGGCAGCTGACATCTGCTGCCGTCAGCTGCTCGCCCCCGCATCTGTGTCATGGCCACATTAGCATGGGAATGCCCAGTGTTTTCATGGGGATGCCCATGAACCGCTGGGCGTTCCCATGGGCGCTACCCCTCACCTCCGCGCCCCCCACACTACACGCACAAAGCGGCTGCATAAACGCATACACGTTTATGCGCATACGCAGCTGCTAAACATCGCTCCCCTGTGCGTATCAATCAGAATCAAGGGGGGGGGGGGCGGTACCGTCATCGGCAAGTGCATACACATGCATGCGAGGGGGCAGATGGCGGGGACAACGATGATCATGCATGTTCCTCCCTTGTCCGAACATGCTTGGATGAGGGAGAGGGTTGTTGTGGTTCCTAAGCTCGGTCCTCAAGACCTCACACAGTTCACGTTTCTGAGGTCACACGACAGGTGCACACAATACTCAAAAGATCCACAGGTGGAGCTAATTATTTCACTTTATTCTGTGAGGAGACCTGCAGTACATGCACTGTGTTGAGTCCTAAGGACCGACTCTGAGAACCTGTGCACTAAACGATATTGTTCACAATATTGTTCCGAAAACCATTTCTGAACGATATTGTGACCAATATCATCTAGTGTATATGGGCATTAAGAAGCCCTGTATAATAGCATTAAACAGTTAATGAGGAGAGTAGGATTTCTTTAATTTCCATACTATTAACGTTTACCCATTGCAGCATTCACCTCCTCCAGAATGCCGTTTTCTTATCCCTGCATACTGTAAAGGGGTGTACACACATGGGGAGATTTTTATCTAATGGACAATTTTGACTAAACAATTTTTAAAGAGATTTTGGCTAGAGGCAATGGAGATTTTGACTAAGCGATTGCCTGCACAGTCAATCTATGCTAAGCAATCTATGCTAGACAGTATTGACTAAACAGGAGAAAAATAGGGAGATTTTTGCTGACCTTCTAGGAGATTTTGACTATCTAGTCAGAATCTCCTGCCAAAATCTCACAGTCTGTACACTCCTTAAGTAGCCTGTGAATTAGTACTTCACATATATGTATAAAATACTTGCCCATTACCAATAGGCAGTTTGTCACACCTCATATAAACGCATATGTTTATCAGCAAGTGTTTACTGCACCCTGCTGTGTTCCATTCCTGTCATATTTCTCCATTCCACTGACAGAAGAATTATTTTTTTTTTTAAGCATTTTAAATTCTGCCTTTTTCTCATCTTGTAAAATGTGTCATATGCAAATGGCGGTCACTAATTACGTAATGTAATTGTTTATTACCTCTGGTTGTATTAGGATGGATGAAAAAGGTAAATATCTAAAATACAGTACTGTACCTGGAGGGACATTTCCCCTCTGCGCACTACTGCTGGCCGCTGTATAGCACTGACAAAAAGTGCTGCTGCTCAGCGACCACATCCTCCCTCCAGCCGTAAAAGGAGACTGCTGGGCTGTTGAACAGGAGCACTCTCCTTTCACTGTGAGATGTGCTGCTGCGCCACTATGCAGCAGCCAGCAACTGTGGGCAGAGGGATACCTGACCTGGGTTCTCTGCCATGTCTCTCCAATTGGCCAGGCCTGTGTAAAGTAGAACCCACCCCTCTCTTCTAATCACCCCTGCATAAGCTGCAGCAGCTGCCAACATCTGTAGATGACATTAGCTTACAGGGCTAAGCTAATCTTGCCTGAGCTTTGTAAAATACTCAAGAATGATAAAAGGAACTGTGGTAACCTATGTTACATTGGCATAAAAATAATGTGTGCCAGGTGAGTGGTGCACATGGGCCCCTGGGCTCAGAGGGGCCCACAAACTGCACATCCGGTACCCATATAATTATGCTTACCAAACCATCTGCCCAGCACTGGCTGAAGAGCTTCAGAAATCATTGGGAAAAAAGGCTGAAATGCACGTACTGTATCAGCACTCCCCACTCTCTTCAATTAGCAGGCCCCTCACACCCTACCATCCTACGCCAATGCCATCTTCGCTGTGATATATAGGAAGAAAAGAAAACACAACGCCATCTTTATCACTAGGACGGTGGCCTGCTTCATAGAGCACACCCAGCCTTTGGGAAATTGTAGGGGAATTTAAATCACATGGAAATTGCTGTTTATGTATAATTGTGGTTTTACAAAGAAAAAGAAAACTCCTTTGTGGGGGCATTAAATAAAAATATGTTATGTATAATGTATTGAGCGATCAGCTTGATAAATAGTCTCCTTAGACTATCTGACAAAAGGTCAAAAATACAATAAAGCTTTGTCACGCTGTCATTACCATATATAAGTACCATACAGATCAAATACAAAATATGCAGAAGCCATCAAATAAGAGTAGTGAGTCCAGTATGGTTTCCTGTCAGGATTGTGCACGCCATACGTGTAAATGACGAAATTCATGAAACCTTAAACATGTCTGTTGCTGGCGTGCTTTATAATAAAGCAGCACTCGTACTATAAGTAGAACACTAATAAGTATATTTTTCAGCTTGCTAATACATTAATTAAAATGAAGCACAAGGCGTTTGTCACACAATTGTCAAATATTTGCTAAGGGTGTCATCACTGGAAGCAGTGCATTAAAGCTCTGGGCTAAACAATGACATCACCTAAAATGCAAAAGTCCTATGCAGCCTGGTCAGTCCTAGAGCTGCTGGGTTGCCTATACATTACCATTAACGATTCCCTTCCACCATCTCACCCTTAATTAAGCCTTCTCTATATACAAAGTACTAATTCACCATTATATGGATAAACAGGCTGTAGTACGATGGTGTGGTATATTAGGCCAACAATGTCTAGTTCGACACGAAAACTCGACATGCACAAGGTTGACACTGGGAAAAAAGGTCAACATGAGCAAATATACACGGAAAAGGCGGCCATGTTAAAGGTCAACGAACGTGAGCTTTTTACATTTTTTTGGAGTCGTTGTCGACAGCTGAGCAGGGGGACCGTGAATTAGTGCTCCGTATCCGCTCTTATGGCTCACCATACCTCAGGCCAGGTACATTGATCCATTACTGCTGGGGGGATGGGGACTGATATCAATGTCATTAAGGGGCTAAAATGATGCTAATTGCATCATTTTAGCCCCACCCGCTTTGCAAAGAGCCACGAATCACCGTAAATAAACAGCCAACGGAGGAGTTGGGGGGGGGGGGTTGCGGGGCCAAGCAGGCTTGCAGGCTTGGCTACCTTTTGTAGGTAGGCTTGCAGTCTTGGCCACATTTCCGGGGCCCGATTTTCGGGATCCTCCCAGCCATTCCTGGGAGGGTAGAAAAGTCATACTTGCCTACTTTCATCTTCACCTCGGGTGAAGCCCAGAGAGGCAACACATCAGGGGGGCGGGAGCAAGGCTGACATCACTTGGCCCCACCCCCATGACAGAAACCTCTGTGATTCGTGGGCAGCGGAGAGGGGGCGGGGCTTAAATGTCGCGAAATGTCGCGATCGCGTCATTAAAGCCCCCTCCCCGCGGACCCGCGATTTCATGTAATTTTAACCAGCGGGCAAGTACCGAGCAGGGCAAATCCCAGAATGCGGGAGATTTGCCCACCTTCCCGGGGGTCGGGAGAAGGACCCGATTTCCGGGAGGCTCCCGGCCATTTCGGGAGGCTCCCGGCCATTCCGGGAGGGTTGGCATGCCTGAGAAAAGTTTGTTCCACATTAGCATCTCCATCCATATCTAAATGAGGGCCACAGTGAAGGGGCCATTTGGAACAGTTGTAGCTTTGTATAGAGGTTTTATGTGCTGCTCTGCACTGGGTTAAGTAATGAATGAGTTAAGCAATGCTTTATCTCCTTGTCGCTATGCAAACACTAGAGAAGAAAATCCTGTGTCTCTTGTTTTCTCCTGGTTGGAAAGTGTTTCACCAACAAATTAAGAAGTTCTATAAATATTGGTGTCTTTCCAGCTCTTGCAATGGCTGTGACTGAGCAAAGTCTTGCAAATGTGTGTTTCCATAGCAACATGGAAAGATGTGTACTGGTTAGTCTGCAGGTCATAACATTGTGGGATTGTGGGTAATGAAAGCAATCAGGCACATGACTCCTGAGAGGGTCAGGCCAGGATCACTCTGGTTCTGAACATGCAATGCTGATTAATGACCAGAGGCCTTGTTCAAAAATCTAGTCAAGTGTTTTGCAAAATAAAGAACAACATTATGTTCTTTTTAGGAAATTCAGGCACCACATAAATGAGTACTTTGCAAATCAATCAGGGGCATAACTCCCAGAAGCAACAGAGATACTTGCCTCTGGGTACCAAGTCCTGATGTGGAACCTGCATGTATTGCAGCACCTATGCAGTTCACAGCAGGATCCAAGTGTGACCGCCGCTCTTTCAACAGAACTCTATAATGCTCCAACTGCTGCTGCATAATCAGCTGTATCCCAGGAGCCTTGCCATGACCTGGAATAGGGGACAGGACAGGTCCCAATCCCACCATAGACCAGGGTTGCTGACTTGCAAAAAATCCTCTCCGGGAGAAGCCCGAAGAGGAATCTTTCATTACGAGTTTGGGGGCGGGGCTTAACGGTAACTTCATTAAGCCCCGCCCCATTGCGGAAAATAGCCGAAATAACTGTTCTCCATGGAGGGGTCGGGGCTAAAATGTCGATTGTGCCATTTTAGCTCCGCCCCCTCCTCTGAGACCCGCGGATTGCGGCATTTAAGGGCCCTATGCTGATAGCTAAGGATCCCTTTTTCCATGGATACCAGAATTTTGAAAATCAGCCCTGGGGAACTGGAGATATCCAACTTCAAAGCAGCAGTCCACATCCGACATGTTAATTGCACTTCCCAGTCATATTTCTCAGGTTCTCTCTAAATTAGAGTTTTTCTAAGAATATATTCCAAAAGCTGGGACTCTTCCCTTTCTGTCGACACTAGCAGCTTGTCTCTGTCATGCCCAGAACCAGAGATATCAGCCTTCCAGCAGCTGGTCCCTGCTCCAGCTCCAAACGTCTGGTGTGCAGTTTTATATTTTTGTCAATGGATTGCTCTGGCTCCTGATCTCTGATCCCCAAGTCCCTAGCACCTGCTGAAAGTTGGGACTCTAGGTTTTTATACTATTGAAGGCTAAGAAATCTATTTCCAGATAATGGCGATATCTGCAGTCAAACAAGCTGCCCTTCCACCGGAAAATGACGAATATTAAGCCCACTCCATTATCCAACCCTCCCCTGCGTATAAAACACCCCCTACCTCCCTAGAAGTCATTTACAAGGGACCCTTCATTCAGCTCAGTGCCCCCCTTCCACACATTAGTGTTCTCCCTCCCACCATCTGTGCAGTACAGGAGTAATTAGCAGAAGTTACTGCTCCAGGTCCTACATGTTGAATGAGACCCCCCCCCCCCCCTGCGTTTGCCTATGCATGCCCACACAATCACAAAACACTGGGGCATGACTTGCGGCCGCAGCATCCCCGCAAGGTGCAATTTTCCACCTTCTATCTGGATGTTCTGCTCACTAAAAAGCCCTCCATATTCACATGCAGCCTGAACTCATAACAACAATCCAGGTGACCAGCATGATCAGAGGGAGAAAATATATTTTCTTTTCTTTTATGATTGTTTTCACCGTACCCTGTAATAATCAGGTGTATGCGATAAAACAAACCCAGAGGTTGGGTGGATCGATGCTTTTCAAAAGAATGAAAACATTTGTGTAAACATCCTATCTGTACAGCAATATAGTTTAACTTGAGTAATTGTGTATGAGAAGGGTGGCATATCCAGGCCTCTGTGACAAGGCAAACTGGTTCTGCAGGGCAAACGTCAGCAATGCCTGATTCACTAGTAAGATTCCAGACTCTAGAGCAAAGAAGGAAAAAAGAAAGCTGTGTTGTCCTTGTGGGATCCGGCACTGCACTTGTCCTCCTCCTTTCCCAGGTAAATAACTCACGCTGCGGAATAATTATTAAACATATGTTTTCTTTAGCTCAGGTGCAAAACAATATTTAACAAAGTCTGTTTTGTTTCCAAACTTCCTACATGTGAAGCGATCTCACAAAGGTTAGCTCAAGGCTGTAATAAAGATCTGACGAGGAACCAGGAATGCATTGTTGTCCCCAGCCATTTAATCCATTAACTTCCCAATATGCTTCCCTACTATTCCTATAGGCATAAATGTGCATTTTGCAATATAGGATGTAACATGTATTATTGTTTTACTGAAGAAATCGTATGTTGTATGTGTAAGTTGCTTGGAATAGAGTTTCCCTGTCTGGCCAAGTGAGCCTTTCAGATCAACAAGTAGTAAAAAATGAAATAAATAATGCACAACTATGGTGCATTGTTTTAGATTGTGCGCCTACATTTTTGTGTGAAGAGGGGGGTTAGTCTCACTTATAAACTCCTGCACACTTGAAAGTAAAGTTTTCTGGGTGTTGGCAGCACATAAAATAGAAACTCAAACAACGTAGCAGCTAAACTGTGTACATGTAGCACACCTTAACCCTCAGAGGCGTTCCTGCAGGGCTACAGCCTCTCTGTGTGTTGTTGTTCTGTTCAGGACATCAGCTGCGTGGAAATCGCTCATTGTAATAAGTAGCAGCTAATGGATAATAAAGAGAGCGATGGCTGACTGGACAAAGCTAATTAGGCCTGAGGTTTCAGCCTGGAACATTCAGCGACAGTGTTGGCATAAAACGGAAGGATGTTTTTTCCCCAATACCAACATGGCATAATAGTGACTACATGAATAAAGAACCTTTCTGAGCTAGATTAATACCTACAGTGTGTGTAGAAAGTGGTTCTGCTTTTTCAGTTATTTTCCTAATGCAAATACCTGGACTAGTTTATGAACTGATGACATCCATAATTTGGTGAAAATAAAGTAGAAATGCAGAAGCTGATTATATTCACACTAGGCAAAGGTGTCCGACTGTAAATATGAAGAGGTCATTTGAACATTGGGCCTAATTCAGACTCACTCTGAAGGGGGCAAATTTTCCCTGTTCCAATATTTGCGCATGTGCAGACCCCCTGTGCGAACGTCTTTGGCGAGTATCACAGTAGCTGTAGGGGAGGGATGTGGACATTCCCATGAAAACACTGGACGTTCACAGTGCCCGACCAGTCTTTGGCGGAGTCTGAGCAGGATGTGGTGCATTCCAGTGTGAATTAATGGCACACACAGCCTTGAGATCCATTGATTTTATTTAATAACAGTTTCTTATATAGCGCAGCATATTCCGTTGCGTTTCCAAAGGAGACAGTGATACAACAAACTGGGTATTTAGTTTTACAGACAGTCAATGTAGGAGGGCCCTGCTCGCAAGCTTACAATCTAATGATTTTGGGTGATCTCATTTACCTGATTTGAATGGTTGCCCAAACGACGTTACACAGAGGCAGACAAGAGCCATTTGCTGACCGGTTTAACAGGCATGCCTGGATGTATTTACTGTGCAGGCCTGCAGGGCCACTAAGCACATGTCATGTTTATCCAATATTTAGTTTTGACCATATTTATCTCTTAATCTAATCCATTAATTAGTAATTATATTGCAAATAGCGCTTGCCTCCCTTTACAACTCCCTATGATAGTCAATGGTTTGATGTATATTAGGGAGTCACATTGTACTATCACATGTTTCTTTGAATATACCAGTGTGAATTGGCATGGTGCAATATCTGTAACAGCCCAGCCCTGGTGGTTTACGTGTCCATCCCAACCTCTATCCCTGCCCTCTGATTCCTGAGCCTAGATCAATAAATAGCACACTGTGGGGGTGGTTGTGTAGTGATCGGACAGGGACAAACCCAGCCCCATTCTGATGGTGGGGTGGTCTGTGCATTGCTCGTATTTGCGCATGTGCAGACCCCTGTACGAACACCTTCGATTAGTATCACACTTGCCGAGGTGTTTGCACGAGTAGGGGGGGGGGCAGGTGCATAACTAGATATTCATAAGTCAAAAAGCAAAATTTTGTAAGGGCCCCCTATTTAGTATGATAAATGTATGTAAAACATATCACTTAGACAGTAGAGACCACCCCCTTCAGCTCTGGGCCCCATAGCAACTGCACCCCTGGCACCTATGGTAGTTACGCCCTTGGGGGGCGGGAGAATGGGAAGGAGGGAGCAGACACCGGCCTGGAGAAGGGGAATGCCCAGCGTTTTTATGAGCAATGAAAACACTGGGCATTCCCCTGGGAACGCAGACGGGTGGTTGCCTGCTCAGGGCGGGCTGCTGATGTCACATGATGCTTATTGAATCAGGCCCCATGGGTAAAATATGAAGCCAAACCTCAGAAAATACAGTCCCCATATGCACCAAGCACGGAATGCGCTACATTCCGTGGCTTGGATGCAGTGGGTAATGCAATGATTTTAAAATCAACATTGCCCATAAGAGCCTATGGGCTTCTTTCACACTTCCCCTGCTGTGAGGTATCCAACTCTTCCATCTAATGGCCGACAGTGTTACCTGAGGGGTAGTGCTTGCTGTCAGAGGACATATAACATAGCAGACATACCTTGCCTGTATTCTCTTCTTCAGGTGTTTCACCTGTTTTCCACAGTTATTTCTTTGTGGTTGTGTTTAAATACCTCAGGTACAGTACATCAGTCCACAGAAAGTTGACCTTAGGGGTCCTGTCTGTTTTACGTACTTCAGACATGTGATGAGGGTGTAGGAAATAATTCCTTTTGTCAACCCTTCTGTCAATTTTTCCAAACGGTTTTGTGCAAACATCTCCATACTGTGGGCCGAATTTGCCAATATTTGAATCTTCCCCACCAGGAATCACTGTGTGGGGTCCAGGCACTTCTTGTCATTGTGTAAGAATTGTGTCATCATGGCCTCTGGGCAAGTATGCTGTATCCCTCTTCCACAGTCAGTTAAACCTTTGTTCAGGTCCTTAGCAGTCTCCATTAAGGTAATGAGCAGTTCTATTAGAGGTTTTACAGGATTTTCCTGATCTTGCCATGACTACAACAGTTCATCTTACTTTTTGTTTCTAACAGTGGCAATCATTCCAAGCATTTATGTTATTTTGAAGATGGGATGTTGATCATTTGCAACCAATCATATTCTGCTTATTTATTTAGCATCTTCTAGAAGACAATAGATAGAATCTGATTGGTTGGTATGGGCAACCCCCCATCTTCAATAGAAATCCCATCTCAGTAAACGGATTGTAGGAGTTCAACGCTACTGACAGTAAACATGGGCACATCAGTGTTAGGAGAAGGGCAGTATTTAACTCTGATAACTTACAGTATAACCGTGGGCTTTGGGTGCACAGAGAGGTATAAAGTAATTGACAGAAGTAGGGACCCCACTCAAAGTTTTATTTAGGTTTTTTCTTTTTGTTCTTCTCAATATAGAATTTATAGTGTTTTTTTTTTTTGCATACACTGTGTATCACTTGCGTTGGCTTATTTTACATGGATATTCATACCTCTTTCACACTGCACAAATAACTTGGGTCGATCTCGGGTTGTTGCCAGGTCCACCTGGGTCGATATGCGGTGTGAAATGGCCATGTTGAATATCTCGCGTCCGCAATTCCACCCAGGATAAAGGAAGTGTTATTCCTGGGTCGGACCCGGGTTGCTGCGCAGTGTGAATGGGTCTTCGTAGGAGGCAGCAGCATCACCTCAGTGTTGCGTCCTCCCCTGCCTGCCTCTCCGCTCCGCCCCGGGATGACATCAGTGACCAGTCAATAAGCCGGGTCGATGTGAGCGGCAAACAGCGCAAATGCGGGGTCGCTCCCGGGACGGACTTGTGTCCAAATTGCAGATTTATCCCGGCATTTGTATAATTTTGTGTATATGTATATTTATAGAATGTGTGTATGTAGATATATATATATATATATATATATATATATGTGTATATAATTGTAGTATGCAAAATAGTTCTGCCTGGAAGTGCACTTTTTGCCACAATATAACAGTAAAGAAAGTAAACCATGATTAAGCACATAAATATCTACGGGAAGCACATTTACTATAGTGCCTACTTTTGAAAACTAGTTTCAGGGAGATTATAGTTGTAAGTAGAATTTTACACAGCACTACATTGAGGGGGCATGTCATGCTCCACCCAAAGGGTGTGTCTAGTTCCATATATGAAGAGATTGTGAAAAGATATTGTGAACGTGGCACCTAGAAGCTTGGGTGTGTACTGCTACATTGAGAGGATTCATTTAAAATTACTTATAACCAAATGTAGATGAGCCCCAGAGCAGTTAGTGAGAGATACTATATTTGGTAAAGTGCTGGGAAATGGTGCTGATGATTTAATGTAAATTGTATCTACAATATCTCACATTCCTTTTTTCCCCAAAAATGTAACGGTGTAATGTGGGCTAGGTGAAATGAGGGAGATTGTTAGACTGATGAGGGAGAGAGGGAGATTGCTGCTATTTCTGGGAGTCTCCTGCAGAATGCAGGAGGGCAGGCGACTATGCTATAGTCTGGTTTGTTTACAGAGTTTAATAATAGCGTGAAAATAATCAAGAATACAATCAGTACAATAAGCAGTGCAGCAACTGTGTTTTTGTAAGGGCTACGAATCATTAACAGTTTATCACTGTAGCATAAACTGCTTCCTATGAGAAGGTAAAACATACATACATTAACTCCTGTGCTGCCATGTTCCGTCTGTTGGGACTCATAGTGAGTTGGATGTATACCGTACCTGTTTGTGGTGCTTATTTTATGTGTTTGCGCACAAGGTTGGGTGATGACGTAGGGTTTCGGATGCATGTCAATCACATCTCTACTTTTGTGTACGGTACAGATGGAGCGCCTGTCAGCCATCCCGCCAGCTCGCCATGGCGATGTTTCTGGCATAGCTGGCGAAAGGCAGGGACGTGTCCCACTTGCTGGGCGGCAGGGAGATGGGACAGGGTGCTTCCCTGCCCGTCTCCGCTTCAGGGAGATGAGCAGGGAGCGGGGAGACAGCGGGCAGAGAGCAGGGAGACTGGGACAGGGCTGCACAGGGCTTCCGGGAATGGGGCGCACGCACATGCTCCCTTCCTGGTGCGAGGTGGTGGATGGCAATGGCTTCGCCAGGAGCTGCTCTAGAGAGAGCGGCTCCGTCTGTACATACCTGTTGTATTTTTTGCACAAAGGATCAGACGATGTGCATTGATTGTTATTCTGAATGTCCAAAGATGCCCACAGTTATGTGGGCAGTGCAACACAAACCAGCATACCAACTACATACCCTCCAACATCTGAAGGGCAGAAATCAGTTCACATTCAGAAAGGTGGCTTGGCCTCGTGGAAATGGGGTGTGGCATCACAAAAAGGGGCGTGGTATTACACATTATACCACACATCGTAATGCCCACATTTTAGTAAACGCTGTAATGCCAATTACACATAAGGCCGCACACCGTAATGCCCATTACACATTGTGCCACACATTATGATGCCCATTACATGCTATATAACAAACCATAATGCCCATTACATATTTGACACATAAATGCTGCTTACCTACATGCTCATTGCTAGGGGGGTTCTTTCTTGATGCCAGGGGCTTCATCATGCTCAATGCCAAGGGCTTCATGTTTGATGCCAAGGGGGCTTCATGCTCGTTGACAAGTGCATTGCTTATTGCCAAGGGGGAGTTAAATGCTCATTGCAAAGGGGGAGAAAATGCTGGTTGCCAAGGGGGAGTTAAATGCTCATTGCAAAGGGGGTGGGGGATTGCTCCTTGCCAAGGGGGCGGGGGGGGGCTGCGTGTTGTCAAGGGGGAGGAGATTGCTCGTTGCCAAGGTAGAGCCGCTGGACGCACACAATTGAAAGAAATGACAGCTGGGCAGAGAGTGCTGTCTGTGCGCTGCCCGGCTGTATAGTCAAAGCAGTGTCAGCAGCCTGGTCCGTTGCTATTTTCAATTCTCCCACTGGACGGCCAAGAGCCAATAGGAGCTTGCGGTCCGGCAGCCAATCATGAGCAGCTGCCGGACCGCGAGCTCCTATTGGCTCGCGTCCGTCCAGACTAGGGAGAATTTATAACAGGGACGGACCAGGCTGCTGCCGCTGCTTTGACTATATGGCAGAAACTAGATCCAGCCGGGTAGCGCTAGTGCACAGACAGCTCCCTCTGCCCGGCTGTTTAATAAACGGTACATTCGGTACAGATTTAATTTGCCGGCACAGACCATTACAAAACGGTACTGTACCAGCAAATTCGGTACTGTTGGAGGCTATGCAACTAACATACAGTACACCTTGTTTTCGGGTGAGGATCATGGGGGTGCGTAGGTCTATCCCAAACGCAGACATTAAAAAAGGTTGACACATGAAAAGCTCAACATTAGTTTTTCACTATTTTTGGTGTCCATGTCTACACCTGGGACCTGTACCTGACATAGCTCTCTTCACTCGCTATGTTTCATGCCAGGTGCCTCACTCCGCTACCACTGCCGTCAGCTCACTTTACCACTCGTAAATGCGCAAAAATAATGTCAACATTTTATTTTGTCAACTTTTCTTTTGTCTAACATGACCTTGTGCATGTCGACCATATGGTCCACCGATTGACTGTCGACTTAACACCTATCCTAATCCTATCATCCAAATCCTTTTTTCTGTGCATACGATACAAATGCAAGTATGGCTTATTGGGGTATTATGGCTTGAAAGGTCAATTCCAGACTCGGGATCCTGGGATTTTGCAAATGCAAAATTTTTGCCAAATGGATGAAACCATGTGCACTTCAGGTGTGTTCAAACTGAAATCTAAAGCTGTGTACACACCGGGGCGATAGGGGCTGAAATCGATGGAAATATGGTCGCAGGTGACCATATTGCCAGTGATGGGAGTGTGCCCCCGTTTTCAGCCCCATTCTAATCGCTGGTCGTAGGAGCTTGCTCCTGCGACCAGCTGATTACCTCTGCGGCACCTCTGAGCAATATATCTCCCCCCGTGTGTACGGGGCTTAAATTGCATAAGTTGCTCAGAAAATGCTCCTTGTGTAGGGCCCATAACTGTTGTTACATCTGCCCCACCTGCAGTGCAGCATAGTTTTGTCCATTTGAGAAAGATTTTGCATTTGCTTTAAGTCTAAGGGCAGTATTCAATGAAAAAAATTTGTCGTGCATGGCGAGAGATTTTTTTTTTCTCGCCATGCACTCGCCCTCTTCCGGAGGGCTCGCTGCCACTCCTGCTCCCTCTATTCAATGTGGTTAAGACTCGCCGCCACTTAACCCCAGTCGACATCAGGGAGCTGGCAGGGAGCTGGGGGATGGTGGCAGCCAGGGAGATTAAAGTCTCCCTGGCTGCCCCAGAACATATGTGGAGGGGAGGTGGGCTCCCCGGGACCCAGGCAGCACAAGCGGCACAAGGCGTCACCTATAGCCAGCGGGGGACCCAGTATTCACTGCACCCGATCATGCATATGTAATGATCGGATGCAGTGAATATATGAATATCTAATGAGCGGCTCGAGAGCTATGGCCCCCTGCTGGCTGCTCTGTGTAAAAAAAAAAAAATTAAAAATATATATATTTTTTTAAATTAAATATATATTCATGTGCTATAAGCACATGAATAAAAATAACATGCCCCTTCACAGAAAAAAAATCCTGATTTTTTTACACCAAAATTTAAAAAAAAACCTTTTAGTTTAAAAGTTCACATTCCAGCTCTCCATAAAAAGATGGAGAATTGCTACACGGAGAGAGACGGCGAAAATCACTTAGAAAGACAGCGAATATTTCACATAGAATAGGGTTGCTCGCTTTTGGAGAGCAAAATGCTCCGTCCAAGGCGAAAAAAGCACAAATTTGCCATAAAACAGGGCAAATTTTTCTCATTGAATACTGCCCTAAATCAGTGAGTGTGCAGTCTGCTGTGGGCGGGAGGCTATTTAAGCAGCAGCCTGGCACAGCCACCTGACAACAGTGAGCAGGGCAGCCGAGAGGAATGCCGGGCCCAGATAAAAAATTTGGGGCATGGCCTAAGTGTGGGAGGTGTGGGCACCTCCCGCACTTAGGCCACTCCCCCAAAATGTTTAGAGGAGGGTGAAAGAAAACTCTAAAAACTGTAATATCAGCAGCAGCACACACCTACAGCATGTGATGTGCTGACAACAGGCTCCGCATGACCTCTCACGCTGTCAGTGAGACACTCATGCTGAGTCTTCTGTCAGCACAGCACATGCTGTAGAAGTGTGTGCTGCTGTTGCTGAGGAGGGGGAAGGGAGGCATCAGACCAGGGCCCCTGCGGGGCCCCTCCAGTAAGCCTGGGCCCGGATAATTAGTACCCGCTCCCCCCCCCCTCTCGGCTGCCCTGACATTGAGTAGCGCACACTGTCACAGTATGAGCAGCTTCTGCCGCCTGACTGGCTGCTTTAAGTCATACCACTTAAGAGGAGGACCACCATGATCAGGGCCGCCAAGAGGTATCCCGGGCCCCGGTAAAATTTTGGTGGCGTGGCCTAATCCGGACCTCTCACTCTGTCAGTGAGACACTAATGCTGAGCCTGCTGTTAGCACAGCACATGCTGCAGGTGCCCGGAATGGACAGAGGGTGAAGGGGGGGGTTGGACCAGGCCCCTGCCGGGCCCCTCCAGCAAGCCCAGGCGTGGGTAATTAGTACCCACCCCCCTCTCTGTGGGCCTGACCATGATGGGAGTTGGACTTCGGGAGGGATGGGAATCACTTTTGAGGAAAATGCTGTCAATTAAATGGTTACAGTAGCGTAGGCAGAATTTAAAGTGACAATTTCCCCGCATTGCATATTTCATTCAGACATGTAGGCTTGCAAAAGCAATAGCCTATACTTGCCTGGAACATTTGGTGTTATGCACTTATATGCACATACGTGACATGACTGGTTTACAGATGCACAGTAAAACTGAACGATCATACTTTCTGTTTCACTTTGCATACCTCCCAACTGTCCTGTTTGTCCCGGGGCCGGAAGTTTACTGCAGTGGGGGTAGGGGTGGGGGGGAGACGCAGAAGGCGAAAAATGGGGGCGTGACCCTGATGGTGCTCTCATTTGCATAGGTCTGGGCATCCCTCTTCTACAGCTCAAGAAGTTGGAAGGTACGACTGTCAAAAAAGAATTGTTAACGCATTATTAACGATATGGAGTGTAAACACTGGGTCAATATTGTAAACAATATTGCTCAGAAAGCCCTTTCTTGGTGACTGTGCACAATATCACCTACTGTGTATGGGGTTTAAGATTATAGTCGATAGACAATTCAGCAGTAATTGTGCATACCTCCCAACATTGGCTGAATCCTAAGAGGGACACTGTGCGCATCAAAGGTATGAGTCTGGAATTGTGGGGGTGTGACCTAGCATCAAGGGGGTGTGGCCTGTACACGTTACGCTCTACAAGGGCACGCGCCGTTTTTGACACTGTAGGAGCATGACCAGCTGCTCTCTGAGCTGCTGGCCATGCCACCAGCCCCTCTGACTGCAGGAATAGACGGTGTCAGGGGGGACTCTCAAATGCCCCCTGCAGGACACTGCCGGCCCCAGGTGGGACGCGGGAAAGTCCCAAAAAAGCAGGACAGTTGGGAGGTATGAATTGTGTTGTTGGTTTTTAGATTTCAGTTCCAAGAGGTAGTTGCCTCGCTGTCTGTCTGCTTGAGCTTCCCTAGATAGGCCTAAGTATGAGATTATCAGCTGACCAGGAAGTGTTAAGAGCACAAGTGTGCAATCATTCATATAACAATATGCTCTTATAGCGCAACACTTGAATGTCAAACTCTGTCACTTGTGATTTCTGTAGTCATGTTTACAGAGCTTACTGTAAATGTAACAGAGCCAGCACACCCCATTTCCATAACCTTATTGACATCACAACTAACATTTATATGAGATAGCCTGAATTGTACAGAGCTTGACTTTTCAAAGTTTAATATTTTAGTTATGCTTAAAATTGTAACCAGCACTCAGATATCGGTTTTACTATATTATCCCCTCGCGCCAAGTGAATTTGTCAAAAAATCATATATTATTGACCTGTAATATTTACCTTATACAGGAAATAGGATCTTTTTTTTATACAACATTTTGTATTTGAATTTATGTAAAAATGTGAGCGACGCTGGTATTTTTATTGGATATTTTTAGCTGCCACTTAAAGGGTTAAGCATGCAACAAGATACAACATTAACCCCTTCAGTGGCAAGCCCGAGAATTTTCCGGGCTGTGCCTCAGTGCCCAGTCTGGCAAGCCCGGAACATTCTCGGGATTGCCACTGTTTGGAGCCGGGTAGCTCTGCTGAGTTCACTCACTGTTCTCAGGCAGTTTCACGCTGCCCGGGTCCCTCCCCTCTGCGGCGCCGCCTCTGCCCTCCTCCCCCCCCCCTCCCCTCCGGGTTTCTTATTGAAGTCCCTGGCGCCGGCATATGACAAGCTGGCTGCCGGGGACAGGTACACGGCGCGGGGGGCGCAGGTCCGGGCAGCCGCTGATTGACAGTGCAGCGGCGCTGCCCGGACCCAGGGAGGTAGTGGTGGGTTCTTTTTTTAAGGGATCGCTCCCCATAAAAAACTCGCCCAGTGGGGAGCGCTCCCCAAAAAAAACCCACCACTGAAGGGGTTAAATATATGATCAAACTATTCCGCTAAAAAGAGTAATACGTTTTTTTCTTGTATTTTTTACTTTGTTAATGAAACCGTGTGCAGCTACTTTGAGCATGTACTGTAAGTAGCTCATACTTGCCGACTTTTGTGTAGACCCGATTAGCATGTCAGGGGGGTGGGGCGGGACAGATGTCATCAAGCCCCGCCCCCATGATCGTCAAACAATGCAATTCCTGTGTCAGCGAATTGGGGGAGGGGCTAAAATGACGCGAAATTACGTGATTCGTGTCATTTTAGCCCCGCCCCTTGCCGCGGACCCACGAAAACCGGCATTTTGTGCAGCAATGAAGGGGGACTGCCAGGGCATTGCGGGAAGATTGCCCACCTTCCCGGGAGGGGGACCTGATTTTCGGGAGCCTCCCGGCAATTCCGGGAGGGTAGGCAAGTCTGAAGTAGCTCCATCTTTTTTTGTTTGTTATTTTTTTAATTACAAAAATCATTTTATTACTTTTGCCTTCTGGTGGAAACACAGCACATACTCAAACTGGTTACCTATGCAATACAGATGACTTCTGGGCTTTCATAATAATGATTATAGATAATGTATATTTTCCCTGCTACTCTATACATGGGCCCCAATGGTTGAATATAGATATCCTCAGCATGAAAGGATGTTGTTGTGTGAGGCCTGCACGCTGGCAGTGAAACCTCTGTTTAACCTGCCTCGCCATGCACTGTTGCTTTCCTATAATAAGGCTGGATCTGGTTTTACATGCGATCCAGTACGACAGAATAAGAAAACAGAAAGTGGTGCCATCTGGAATATCTTGGTGTATGTATCCCCTCTCCTCCCTGGATTCTTCCAGGACCCGCGGCAGAATGGGCATTTAGTTTCAGCTCTGTAGGTGAGCAGACACATTTCTCCTCTGACTTTGCCTGTTCTTGAAATATATATTATGTTAAATAAATTAAAGGAACACTGCAATCGAAACATGTCACATGCAATGATGCAGTGCAGAAATGATGGGCACTTTCTGAGCCATAACTGTGTGGCTGCCCCTTCTCACCAAGTCTTTGGTACATCCCTGTCCCGAGGGAACAAATTCTTCTTTATTATTGTTACTAATTGTCTTTATAAAATACACTCATTTTATTTGTAAATGCTCATTTTTGATAACTTATTACTTCCATGCAAGAATTGCATCTACCAGGCACAAGTACAGGATTATATAATGTTGTAGATAATTAATGCTGAAAGTTTTGGACATTTTCATGGACAAATATTTTCATGATAAAATCTGGGGCTGTCCCCACCATACTTACCTACTTTCTGGCTGACCTTTCTTTGAGAGGGCAGCCAGCGGGGGGGTGAAAAGAGGTGAGGTGGAACCGCATGAGTGGCAACATGTTTGGGGGCGTGGCCAGAGCGATTGTGCCATTTTAGCCACGCCCCTGATGTGCAATGGCATTTGTTACAATTAATGCTCAGCTTCGTCAACCACGGCATTGCATAATAACCTGAATCAGGAAGTAGGCTTGACCCTTTGAGTCAACAAGTGGGAAAACAGTGCTAAACAAACGTTAAAAAAGATTGTTTTCACAATAATATTTTTTAATAATAAAAACTTTAGCACCGATTAAAACAATAATATTGCACATCCAGTACATTTGTCTATTATTGCATGAAGACAATGGTGGAGACAGTCTGTTCCTCTTATGCCTATAGGACCTGAAACATTGTTCCTTATATGCTGTATAGAAAATATAAACAATATATTACCAGCTCTTTGTGAAGTTGTGGTTTTGACCAGCTGGCTGCAATCTCCAGGTGTGTGGCGAGGTTTTTAGCTTTTGAGCATTAGAGCTGGCTGATACCCACTGCCGAGAGAGTGCTGGTGGCCACTGCATCCAGATCTTTGTAGGAATGTAGTATTGACCAGCTGACTACAATCTCCAAATGTATAGCGTGGTGTTATATTATTAAGAAAAGGAGCTGGCTGGTATCCACTTGCCGAGAGAGTGCTGGTGACCACAATATCCTGATGGTAGATGGCAAAGCCCAAGGCTGGTTCAGATGGCAATTCTCCAACAATTTAAGTGTTCAATGGTGGACGCTGCTTATTATTATTATTATTACTATGTTAGGAGGTATAGGGACACTTCACTACTATTATTAATACGTGAGGGGGAAGTACAGGGGCTCCTCACAGACTAAAGGTGGACATTTTGTGGATCAAAGTAATATTAAGTAGGATGCAGTTTATCAATTCACCAATGACACCACTAGCTAAAATAACCTAGGATTTTGCACAGGGACGTGTATCGACCCAGATTTTTTGCTAGTGGAAACGCGTCCCCAGGTCTCGGGTCCAGGGGCAGTGGTTATGGGTAACCCACCCCGACCCCGCCTCCCAATGGCGTCACCCGCCCGGCATTATGCCGGGTCGGGGTGCTAGTGGGAAAGGGTTTGCAAGACGGGTCGCACCCGGGTACAAAATCCCAGGTGCGACCTGGCTTGTATAGTGGAAAAGGGTATAAGACACAAGGCATTTACCCCTGGTAGCTGCATTCTCAACCCAATGCAGCTACCAGGTGGCCCTTCCCTCAGTATCATGTTAAATGAACGGATAGACTGCAATTTCATGAACTTTGGTCTTGCAAACAAAATGGCTGCCTTCACTGGGCATAGTAGACAATGGCTACACCTTAACTGAAGCTGCAAAAAAATGATTTTATGTTAATCAATATGTTTTTTCTTTTGCTGCACAGAACAAAGGAAGAGATATTCAAATGTCATCATGGCGGATGTGTCACAATACCAAGTTAATGTAAGTATTTTGTCCTTACTAAATCACTGGGGAAGAATGTATGCAATGTAATCCTTCCATGTATTGCAGAGACACCTATTGTTACTGACAAATAGAGTCACATGCATGTCTATGATCTGGTCTTAAAGAAATGCATTGCCAGCTATGCTGTTATTATAGGGTTTGATCACTGAATGTGACTTCTGACAGGATCATCAAATATCTATGACTGTAAACCAGTTATTATCACAATATGCAGTCCTTCTAATGTTCAGGTTTGTGAAACTTCCAGGTACTGTAATTCAAGTTTTTCTGTGGCTTAAATCAAGAGTAAAGTAGAAAACAACACGCTTGACATGCTTGTTACTGGCAACCTTACCTTGTTAAAGTGCTGACATTCACACTGTCCTGATTTATAGCATTCTAAAATTAGGAATTTGTCTGTAAACTGTTTTATTTGATGGTGTGTTATTTATTTATTAATATTAGCAGTTTCTTATATAGCGCACACATGTTCCGCAGCGCTTTACAGAGAATATTTGAACATTCACATCAGTCCCTGCCCCAGTGGAGCTTACAATCTATATTTCCTACCACATGTACACGCACACACATTCATTCTAGGTTTAATTTGTTGGGGGCCAATTAGCTTACCAGTATATTTTTGGATTGTGGGAGGAAACCGGAGTACCCGGAGGAAACCCACGCAAGCACGGGGAGAATATACAAACTCCGCACAGTTAGGGCCATGTTGGGAATTAAACCCGTGACCTCAGTGCTGTGAGGCAGTAATGCTAACCATTACACCATCCACTCCTTGGGCCTAATTTAGCATGGATTGCTAGTTAATGTAAATGCTGTGGACATAATCGCACATGGGCAAACCCAGAACATCGGGGAAGGGTCCGAAAGGAACGAGTCTGAATCAACACTGAATATGACCCAGTGAAGCAGTAAATTTCTTCTTAAGGTGCCCATACATGGTGCGTTTTGCCCATGCGATGCGCGCTCCCACGCACATCAGATCGCAGTATGTGCAGCCCGTACCTTTCATACTGGATTGCATCACATCTAGTACACAAATTACACTGCTGTAGCACATTGCATGCTTTTTGTATAGTGATGCGATACAATCTAGTATAAAAAGTACAGAGCTCATGGCTTGGTGTATGGGCACCTTTACCCATACTCTCTACTTTTGTGATCTATTGTTTGATCATACCTGCCTACATTTTATAACTCCTCTCCGGAGAAGCCTGAAGAGGAGTGAAAGGGAGGCGGGACGAGGCTACGGTTCGGGGGCAGGATGAGGCTGACATCACCAAGCCCCACCCCCATGACAGTCAGCTGCATTAATTTGTGTAATTTCAACCCCGCCCCCTCCCTGCAGACCTGTGACATTCGGGATTTTACACAGCGGGGAAGGGGGGAGCTGTGGCAGTGATGCGGGAGACTTGCCCACCTTCCGAGGGGGGCGGGAGGGGGACCCAATTTGCGGGACCCTCCCGGCCATTCCGAGAGGGTAGACAAGTATGTGTTAGAGGTCAGAGAGGAGATTCATGGTGTGTGGCAATTTGTGTCCTCACACAATGGGTTAACTTTTCTAAAGTTTCTGGTTCTTATGTTTCCCATAGCAACCTATAGTATTCTAACTATAATTTCTCTATTGCTTTCTTGAAAAAAAGATGTTTTATAAGCTTTAGTAGCTGTACCCCAATGAGAGGTGGGAGAAAATTAAGCTATTCACCACTGAACGCCTGTTCCACCCACTTCTTTACCAGTATTCTGGAAGGAGCACTCCTCCTCCATGGAACTACTGTGGGCCAGTATTTCCGAAGAAATGCTGTTAGTCATACAATGAAATCCTTACTGGATGTACATGTTGAAAAAAAGGACTCCAAATTACAGCCATACTATTTAATTTAAATTGCTACTCATCAGTGTAAGGGCGAGATGTATCAAATGGAAAATGCGGTAAAACCCCGGTTTTACCGCATTTTCCAATGTATCAAAAATGATACCGCACTGAAGGGTATCGCCACCTTTGGGTGGAGATACCCTATAGAAGCCTATGGGCTTCTTTTCGACGCCCGCCGACGCTGACGCAAACCCGCCGCCTCGCCGACCCCCCCTCTGGCTTACCTTCCTGAAGGGTCCTCCTGGACCCCGGAAGGTAAGCCCTGCCTCCCCCTAGTGAAGCAGTCGGATATCCTTCCGGCTGCAGGGGGGAGGAGGAAGCGCCGGGAACAGCATGCATAGCTGTCCCCGGCGTGAGGGGAGAGCGTGGCGGCAGGGAGGTGACGGAGACCCCCCCGCACACCAGTGTACAGGCATCGCGGCGGGGGGCGGCGATGTATTTTAATACATCCTGCCCTAAGTGAGGACTATTTTTAATTATAGAGACCAAAGGAGTAAGTCACTCAGGCTAGTAAAGGTCCAATAAAATCAGCTGTGGAGTTTACAAAAGTAACATCCTAATTTGCAGTGTTAGTGGATTTATTTTCCCTTATAACCACTGGGTTTTATTGTATCTGCGGATTCATGTCAGTGTTGAGTAGAGATGGGTCGTACGAAGCAGATCTTTTGGACGGATCCCTTAAAAGAGTGAGTGAGCCGCCGATCCCAAAAAAGGTGACCCATCATTCTTTTACTTTCAGCTTCCCGGTTTTTGTGGACCATCCACCCGCCCGATGGCTGTGTTGCAAGTCAAGTACAGGGGAAATCTCGCAAGAGCTACCAACCTCTAGCGAGATTTCCCCTGTATCAGACTCCCTGCACAGCCGTTGGACCACACATACCGGCGATCTGTAAACTACGGTAGCCGTCTCGTCCCAGGTTTATGGTAATAAAACAAATTATGCTTCATTATCATCAAATTACCCCATTTTTTCAAAGCAAGACGATGATCCATCTAAAAGATCTGGATCTTTTCACAGATTGATCACTTGATCCCAGCTCTTTTTAGTGACCCGTTTTGCCTATCTATAGTGTTGAGTGTCAGTGTTAGGAACGCTAATAATTAAAACTTGTAATTGTATTGGGGAGTTGTTATTGATTTGTCAAACTAGTGTGACAGACACATAAGAAAATGTTAATGTAAGTATATTGGTATGGGATCTTTTATCTGGAAACTAATTAAGGTATATAGGAAATAATTGCTGTTGGTGGATGGAATTCATGCCTGTGGGGAGTGCTGTTAATTTGGCCAAACACCTAAAGATTTATTGTCTGATCTGGCTGGTTGGAACAAAAACTTATGGGAGCAAATGACAGTTGACCATTTGCTTCGAAATGTTGGAAAACTGACAAAAATGGTCATTAATTTTCAAACCAACCAGATTGGACAATAAGGGGGAAATTTACGAAAGGAAATTCCGAAAAAATAGGTGTATTTGTATTCAGAAATACACTTATTTTTGACATTTACTATCCCGAAAATACGGCAATTCGTATTCATATTGATAGCACATCAATACGACTACGAATTGCCATATTTTCGGGATAGTAAATGTAAAAAATAAGTGTATTTCTGGATACAAATACACCTATTTTTTTACAAATTTCCTTTAGTAAATTTCCCCCTAAATCTTTAGGTTTATGGCCAGCTTGAAACAACTGAATCTGGGAAATGTTGGTAAAGCTGATATAGTTAACAATGTCGGCAGTGCCACTGATCATACTAGATAGTGTGTACACATTGAACGAAATCGGTTTTCTGGGAGCATTTCATTGACATGTATTTGTACTTGCTTATTATTATTATCATTTTATTTTATAAGGTGCCACAAGTGTTTTGCAGCGCCATACAAAGGAACAATACAGGGAGACAAAACTTGGCATCACATTCAATAAATAACAAAAATAGAGTACAAATAAAGAGCGCCACAGTTCAATACACATTACAGCTTAAATATAAGTAGTGAGGACTCAATTAACATACAACTAGAGGCTTGAGGCCAATGATGGAGATGAGTATGCGGACAAAGATGGTCACTGAGTGTTTAAGTATGGGTAAGTTGTGAGTGAAATGTGAAGAGAAGAGGGCTTCTGTTGTCTACAGGAGGGACGAGGACCCTGCTCTGAGAAGTTTACAATCTAGTAATCCAAACAGATTACAAGTGGTGCAAGCATGTGGGTGGTGGCTAGATAGCAGGATGTAAACAGGCAGGGGGTCGGAGAACCATCCTCAGGACTTGTTTATGCAGCGGAAGGGTACGCTTTGATGAATAGGTGAGATTTCAGTGCCGTTTGAAGCTTTGTAAGGTCGGCGAAAGTCTAATGGAGCAAGGGAGTGTGTTCCACTGAAGGGGTGCAGCACAGGAAAAGTTCTGTACTCTAGCGTGGGAAGCAGTGATCAGGGTGGAGGAGAGACGACAGTCATCGGCCGACCGTAGAGGGCTTGTATCTTGGAATCAGGCCCTTAGTGGTCTGTGAATCACCCTTATAAGGGGCAGAGGGACAAATTAGACTAAACACTAAAGGCCCCCCATCTACTAGTGCAATTTGGCCCTTTTTTCATATGATTTTGACCCATCGGGCAGATAAACCATGTGAAAAGTGTCACATTGCATGTGTTTACCTCCGATTCCGATCCAATGATTAGTCCTGTGTGCGTCGGATCAGATCCGGAGATTGTCACGGCTTCCACAAGGATTGCATATGAACTGGGATCACATACGATACATTGTATGCAAAAGAACTGCATACAATGTATCGTATGTTGACCAGCCGGCTCTTGGAGCTGTCGCGTGAGTTGGCGGGGTATATATTAGTGTGGGGCTTTAAGTAATGTAAATAATCTGTTTCTATGTAACAACACAGATGTACGCATTTCATTCGGTTTACATGACTCTCACCTCTGAATAATTTCCCCATTTAGAACATGACATAGACATCTGCTTCTATTTGTAGACATATCTGTGTGTCAGGGGTGTGACATTTATTTATATGTGATAGTTCCGCATTACGTCAGGGACAGCAGCCTTTAGGCAGGTCTCAAAGAAACAAAAAGAAAATGTTCTCCTTGCCCCACCCAAGCAATATTTTGTTTACATCAGGAATGCAAATATAAAATGAGTAATTAATGCAGCATCAGAAGAAGAAACACTGATTGTTCAGTATCTGTCATTGTGTAATGTTCAACACACCAATTACTATTTGACTATCTATGCCTAATACCATATCATGCTCTGTGCAAACATTACTGCCATACACGTGTTGCCAATAGTCACTTTAAGCTTTGCTGTTACCTTTAAATAAAAATGTATTAGTCATCTCTGGATAAAACCATGGCAGTAGCCTTTAAGGCAAATAATTATTTCTAGCGTTTTTTATGTTGGTGGCATTGCGAATGGTATAGGGAAAATATGCTTTTATTGCAGATGAGCGATGCATATCTATAGACTGCAATGTGTCCCCCTTTTTTTTACAGCATTTGGTGACATTTAAAATTGATGAGGATGATGATGTTCACACAGTGGAGGATGCCATCCGCAAACTTAATGTCATGGACGCCAAAGGCAAAGTCTGGATTCAAGAGATGATTCTGCAAGTAAACAGCTCCACTGTTAAACTTCTAGATGTGGAAAGCAAGGTGAGATTGTCAGTGCTCATCATTACTGTACATCGTTATCAGATCTGTCTTATTCCATGTTGTACATAATGTGATTCATGAGTACTAAACTGGATGGGACTGATGCAGAGGGAGCTTTGTGTCCTGTTTTATATCGCACTATGTATGCAGAAAGAGGAAGCATGAATATGTGCTTGTGTGTATTTGTATGATACTGGCATTGACACCCATCTGCATCTGTATTTGTGGGAATAAGTGGCATTGCCAGGAGGAAGCAGGGGGAGCAAATACTCCTAACTTAAGTCTTGGTCTGCATGGCTCCTTTTTAATAATCTGACTTTGACCACTTTCAAAACTGAGACAAGAGACTTGGATACAGCTACTTCCAGGCTTAGCTGGGTCCCAGATGGTGCCAAATTTGCTAGTGACTGTGGAAGCAGCTCCTGCCTAAAGCCGTGTACACACGGCAGCGATATGGGCTGAAATCGCTGGCAATAACTAAAATGTCAATTTATAAATTACCCATGGTGTTTAATTAATCGGTCTCCAATAAGCGCTGTGTCTGTTTGCTATTGTTTCCATACACACTGGGAGACTTTGAGCAGAAAGATGCTCAAAACACCAAGTTTGAGCGGCTTTCAGCACAAAGCTATCCAATGTATATATGGCCTGGCTATGAACGGTGAACGGTGAGCGGTGGTGCGTGCTCCCGCATTATCTCCAGGAAAGCCGCTCATCTGCTGGTATTACCAGCAGATGAGCAGCTTTGTAGACGGCTTTGCATAGCGCTGCGCTATGCAAAGCCGCCTGGCCCCCGCTGACAGCGCCGGCCAGGGGGAAAGCGGCTCAGTGTGTATGCCATAACGGACAGACTAAGGGTACAAGACTTGAGTACTAAGCTAGGATATCAGTGTAGTAGAGCCACAGAGCTGTTTGGGGATAATGGAAAAGTTAAAATATCATGTATAGGGGTAAATGTCGACACAGTAAACATGGATGCCAAAAAAGTGCACCGAGTCCCATTGCATGGCAAGTGACTATTTTATTCTCCCACCACGCCCTACTGAATGGTAGGGCATGAAATACCACCTGTTGGCACATGTCAGCTAAAAAAAAAGTGAAAAACCCTATGTCGCATGTCAAGCTTTTGAATGTCAACCTTCCCCATGTCGACCTAATGACCTAATGCTTGTCGACCTAGTTGTTGTAGACATAGGGGGAAATTTACTAAAGGAAATTTGTAAAAAAAATAGGTGTATTTGTGTCCAGAAATACACTTATTTTTGACATTTACTATCCCGAAAATACGGCAATTCGTATTGGTATTGATGTGCTATCAATACGAATACGAATTGCCGTATTTTCGGGATAGTAAATGTCAAAAATAAGTGTATTTCTGGGGGAAGCGGTCATCTATTAGAATGAACTTAGGTCCACAGTCATTAGGTCGACCCCACTAGGTCGACTGGCAGGAAGGTCAACCTGACTTAAGGTCGACATGGGCCAAGGTCGACATGACTTAAGGTCGAATTTGGTCGATATGAGGAAGGTTGACTGGTCATAAGGTCGACATGGGGATTTTCACTGTTTTTTGAGCCGACATGTGCCGACAGGCGGTATTTCATGCCCTACCATCCACTAGGGCGTGGAGGAGGTTATTAAAGCTGTGGCGAGTGAAGCGAGCCACCGTGCCCGAAGCATTGCGAGCGATGTGAGGGTCCGATTCTCACTGCCAACTATGTCCATGTCGACTGTGTCGACATTCGGCAAAAAAACAGTGAAAATTCCATGTCGACCTTATGACCAGTCGACCTTCCTCATGTAGACCTTTATGCAAATTCAACCTTAAGTCATGTCGACCTTGGCCCATGACGACCTTAAGTCAGGTCGACCTTCCTGCCAGTCGACCTAGTGGGGTCGACCTAATGACTGTAGACCTAAGTTCATTCTAATAGATGATCCACACCCATTTCTGGATACAAATACACCTATTTTTTACAAATTTCCTTTAGTAAATTTCCCCCATAGTGACTGTATACAGCGTACGCATCATGGCAAATATAAAACTGGCCACATCTGTATTACAGAATAACTGAGACCAAGTCACATATCTATAAATGGCATAAGAACATGTTGTTATTCTGTGTGTTTGCAGGAGGATCTGGAAGAATATCCTGTCTCTGTGATCCAGCTTTGTGATACCGTACTCCCAGAAAATAGGCATCGCTCTCTACTAGTGTTAGTATGCCAGGACAGATACCAACCCAAAGCTGATGTTCATTTCTTCCAGTGTGATGATGTTGGGGTAAGACGTTTGGATTCAGGACTGTGAGAAAGGAACTGGCTGCTAGGAAGTCGGCAGTTTCTCAATCATTTATTTTTACATTTTCTAGGCGGAGTTGATCCGTGAAGATATTAATAGCGCTGTGTCTGATTACAGAACTGGTGATAATTCAAAGAGACCTGAAGCACTTCGGTAAGTTTTCTGCCTATAACCTAATATACTTTATCTACATAGCTAAGGCTGCTAGTTCAAATTCAATTTCATATTAGTGTTTCCTGTTTCGGCAATCTAGGAAAATATGTAAAAGTATTCAGTTTGGCATTATGTAGTGACAAGGGGCCATATGTATAAAATGGAGAGTGATAAGCCACCAACCAATCAGCTCTTATCTGTTATTTTTCAAACACAGCTTGTGACAAAGCAGGTAGGAGCTGATTGGCTGGTAGTTATCACTTTTCAAGCTTAGTACATCGGGCCCTATAGCTGTAGAAACTACTTAACTTGCAGGTTATTAATATTTTCCACCATACTTAAAAGTGGCCAGTCAGAGATTTTACTCAGATGTTTGGAAACAGGAGTGTTCTTGTGCACAAAGTGAGGCTAATTCAACAGGGTTGGCTAAATAGAGAATTTGCAAATCAAGCAATTAACAAATGACTGCGCAAGCATACCATTTCTTTGTATGTCAGAAAAAAACGCAGGCGTGCCCAGCATTTATGAGGTGGGTCTGTGATGTCAGCGATGACCGCTTGCAACCTGCCTCGGTGGCAGATACAGATGTAGCTGGCCTCATCTTTGCAGGGGCTGGCAAAATTATCGCCAGCCCCCGCCAGCTCCCGCCAGGGGGCACGCTGGCATGAGATGCTTGTGTGCCCCGTGGCAACGGAGCTCCTCACCACGTCTACCGCCTCCCCTGCCAGTCCCCATTGCCGCCCGACACCCCCCCCCCCCCAACACTGCCCATCTCCCCGAAGCAGAGACGGGCAGGGACCTGCCGTCGATAGACTGGGACACACGTGCGTGTGAGATGCATGCGCGTCCTAGTTTAATGGAGTTCCTGTCTGCCGGCGCTCGCCAGAGGGGGCGCTCAGCATGAGCTCTCACGCTGTCAGTGAGATTCTCATTCTTAGCCTGTTGTCAGCACACCACATACTGTAGGACGGTGTGTGCTGCCCGGGAGGGATGGAGGGGGAAGGGGAGGGGAGCAGACCAAGGCCCCTGCCGGACCACTCCAGTAAGCTCGGGGCCTAGCTACGAAAATCGAATGGTCCAGGGCCGCCCCCCCCCCCCCCCTTCTCGGCGGCCCTGGACCATTCGATTTTCGTAGCTAGGCCCCATAGCAAAGGTTTGTAAGGGCCCCTATTTAGCAACTGATGGTGACAAATGCATGTTAAACATATTAGACAGGAAACATGGGCCCCCTTCAGCTCTGGGCCCCATGACAGCTGCACCCCTTGCACCTATGGAAGGTACGCCCTTGATAATATATCATCTACTGAGGATACTCTATACACAGCCAGGCATTTGTCATATTTTTGTAAATCTTTAAGCCTGCAAATCTTTAAAATGTGGTTTGTGTCAGTAGTAAGCATTAATAAAATAATTACAGTACATTCAACTGCTTTTATGTTCTTTGCTTTCAGGGGCAGCAAAGAAATTGTGGAGGGGGTTCCAAACTTTGATTTTAGAGGGATTGTCGTCAGCCCATGAAGGCTAAAGAAAGGGGGTTATTCTAAATCAATCGGTCAATTGATTGCGACTGCATATGTGCGTTGGTTTTTATGCGCATATGCAGCTGCTGTGTGCGAGCACCCACTGCACTCACACACAGACGTCTGGGCGGGGGCGCAGAGGGGCGTGGGGATGTGGGCTGTGGAATTCGCCTGTGGGAATGCCCAGCATTTCATGGACATTTAATTCCCCAATGATGTGGGTGTGGGGGGTGGGCAGCTGACGTCAGCGGATGTCAGCTGCCCGCCCTGTCTTCACACATAGTTACATAGTTACATAGTAGGTAAGGCTGAAAAAAGACTTGCGTCCATCTAGTTCAACCTGGTATAGATATCCATTGCTGATTTGGTAGGTTCTGGTATTTTACAGACAAATTATATTTCTTATTTGTACCCATGGATGTTTTTCTCCAGTAAATGTTTGTCCAACTTTGCCTTGAACGCATTTAATGAGCCAGCCGTTACCACCTCTCTGGGAAGAGAGTTCCAGAGTTTGACTGTTCTGACCGTAAAGAAATTCTTTCTACTAGCTGAATGAAATCTTTTTTCTTCTAATCTATACTCATGCCCTCGCGTCCTAGATTCCTTTCTAGTAGAAAAGAGGGTGCGTGACAGTTCCTTATATTGGCCCTTGATATACTTTATCAAGACCCTTAAACGTCTCTTTTCTAATGTAAATAGTCCCAAATTGCTTAATCTCTCCCCGTAGCTTAAATTCTCCATTCCCCTAATAAGCTTTGTTGCTCGCCTTTGGACTTTTTCTAATTCTATGATGTCCTTTTTATAGTGTGGGGCCCAGAACTGTACTCCGTACTCTAGGTGAGGTCTCACCAATGCTTTATATAGTGGCATAATTACCCTCGAGTCCCTAGTTTCCATTCCCTTTTTAATACATGCCAGAATTTTGTTGGCCTTTTTTGTAGCTACATTACAATGGGCACTACATCCTAGTTTGCTGTCTATTTGGACTCCTAGATCCTTTTCAAGTATGGAATTACCCAGTTCCTCTCCGCTAAGGTTGTAACTTGCACACTGGTTGTGTCTCCCAAGGTGCATAACCTTACATTTATCTACATTGAACCTCATCTTCCATTTTTTTGCCCACTCATCTAGAATTGCAAGATAATTTTGAAGCATGGTGACATATTCTGATGATTTGATGACTTTGCTAAGTTTTGTATCGTCCGCAAAGATGGATACATTGCTGAGTAACCCTATCCCAATATCGTTAATAAAAATGTTAAACAAAATGGGCCCCAAAACCGAACCCTGGGGCACTCCACTTAGTACCGGTATCATATCTGATACGGCACCATTCACAACCACTCTTTGTTCTCTATTACATAGCCAATTCCCTACCCATCTGCAGATATTTTCACCCAATCCCAGGTTCTCCATTTTATTAATCAATCTCTTGTGTGGGACAGTATCAAATGCTTTAGCAAAATCTAGGAAAATCACATCTACAGCATTTCCATTATCGAGGTTTTTGCTAACCTCTTCATAGAACCCTAATAGATTAGTTTGGCATGAACGATTTTTCACGAACCCATGTTGGTTAGCACTGAGTAGACTGTGATGATCTAAATATTTCTGGATACCATCCCTTAAAAATCCTTCAAATAGTTTACCCACAATTGATGTTAAACTAACGGGTCTGTAATTAGCGGGATCTTCCTTTTTTCCTTTTTTGAATATTGGCACTACCTCTGCTATTCTCCAATCTCCAACGGGGTGCTGCAGGTCAGAGACACCATAAGGCTGTGAATCAATGATTATGCAAATCATTCATTGGCATGCCTGTGGGGGTTCGGGGGTTCAGGGGTGACCATGCGGGAAGCAGGCGGCGTCTGAGGGACTCGCAAGGCTGTGAAATTCACAGCCTTACAAGTTAACCAGAATAAGGACCAATGAGCATGTAACAAGTGTAAGGACTCCCGGGCTCATGGGTGCATGGGGGGGGCCTATCGCTCGTATCCGCCTTGAGAAAGGCAGTGTTTACAGCATTTGCACAGTCCCGGGAGAACCTCGGTTCGCGGATCACACAGTAAGGCCACAAAAGCAAGGTACAAAACGCACCTTTATTTCATATTAACAGTACATGAAAACCATAACCACACCACTAACACTACACAATACAGGTAGCCTACAATATACACAGCACACACTAACTATATCAGAACCACACAAAAGTGAACACCTCCCCTTCCCTTCCACAGTCAATAGTCACCTTGGGCAGTCTCTGAGCTGAGGCTGGTGCAGCCTTGGTGAGGGGGAACTGCAGAACCCCAGCGGAGGTACGGACTCCACTGAGCCAGGGCCGATGCCCGCTGCCGGTCCTGTAGGTGATGAATCCCGGCCGCTTGGCCTGTGGGTGCCGTCAGGGTGCTGGCACGCTGGATGCAACCGCTGGCTGTGGTATGGGGTCCACTGCGCCAGGGCCGACTGCCCACTGCTGGTCCTGCAGGTGATGAATCCCAGCCGCTTGGCCTGTGGGTGCCGTCGGGGTGCTGGCACGCTGGATGAAACCGCTGGCTGTGGTATTGGGTCCACTGCGCCAGGGCCGACTGCCCACTGCTGATGGTCTGGTGGGGTCTGGAGGGGACTCAGTTCCTCCCCTGGGATCCTGCCTCGCCGGGTCAGGGATCCTGGATGGATGCAGAAAAGCGGAGCCCAGAGCTGTTGTTTCAGACCATTTTATCCTTGAGTTCTGCGACCGGATTGGTTGTTGCTTGAAGCCTGAGATGTAAATGCCCCTGAGTCCTGTGTAGGGATTGGCTGCTGCTGTAGCCCTGCCAACTTGCTGTTCTCTGGGACTCTCTGGCCCCCTGCTGGTCTGGTGCCGGCCAGTCTATAACAAGTCCCCGGGGAGAACAAAAGGCCAGGAACCATTGCTGATAAGGGGGCGGCCCAGGTGTGAAGTCAAAACAGACCCTGTTGTTGGTTGTGAAGTCTCAGCCTATTCAGCTTGCTGATGCTTCCTGTGAGGGGGATGAGATAGGGGGGTGTCGGCTGTCCGCATTAGCCAACAAGATATTACACACATGCAATAAACCATACATTACTGTGATAGAGACATATCAGGCTCAGGAGCATATGCCCTGATGGGCGCAATACTTATAAACACGCGGTACTATTTCCCATCGCAGGCAGGCATCTGGTATGTAATAAAGTCCGGTCCTAGTACTATAGAACACACAGTCCTGTGGAAGGCTCTATTAGTGTGAGAGGCACGGCTCCCATGAGATGGCAGGCAGGGAATTGTATTGGAAAAATGTTGTTAATTCAGGTAAGAGAGTGTCTGGGTCTCTGGGCTATATTTAGGAATCTTGGGGTGCCTACCCCCTCATGATCCAGGTGGGGGTGCCCAAAGGGGGATCATGACATACCTCCCCCTTCCTAAATCCGGTCCGAGGGGCTGGCTCCCAGATCGGAGCCAGTCAGGATGACCGGGCCCAGTGATCTCCTGGAGGCGTGATTCCGCTCCTCCTGCTCTGGATGAGGGGGGTCCGAGGTCGGCAGTTCACCATGTGTAACCCGCATTCCAGTACCCCAGTTACAGGGTTTGCCCCTGTCATGTGGAAATCTTTCCTTCTCTCCTGCCTTTTTGGTTGGCCCTCCTCCCTCCGCCTCTGGCGCAACTGGGAGGGGCCCGATCGGTGTACACAGGCTACAATCCGGAAACCTGGCTGCGGATTCTGCTCTTGACAACAGCGCCGACGTTGGCTGCAGGGGAGCAGTGGGTAACAACGATGCTTCTCCCAAAACTTCAAAAGCCTTCACAGTCACCCCACTTGGGCCTGAAACCTCCCCCAGCCCCTGAAGCTGCTGGGCCTCCCCTGGGCAACCTTCCCTCCATGTCTGTTCATCCACCTTGCAGGGCCTCAGCACACTCTGCCCCCACCTGCCCTCAGCAGTAGGCAGCGGTCCTGAGGATTCTCCTTCACACAATGGCTGCAGAGAAGCAGGGGGTATCCGCAAGTCTCCCCCTGATTTTCCCACAATCCCCCCCTTTGGGTCGAACACCTCCCCCAGCCCTTTGAACAATAACTGCTGGGCCTCCCCTGGGCAAACTTCCATCTTCCCCAGGGTGCACTGCTTCCCCAGCCTGGCGATGAGAGGGACTGGTGGGGTGGCATTGTACGGCAGCACTGCTGGCATCTCCCTTACAGCCCCAGGTGCAAACTCACATTCTCTTGCTCGTGCCATGCTGGGTGGTGAGGTGTCTTCCTCTGAGGCGCAGGGGGGTGCTGAGCTATGCCTCTGACCATCCCCTCCATGTTTGCTTGCTTGGCTGCCTGTTTGCTGCAGCGGCTCCCCGGGCACATAATTACAGTCAGTCACTCTTGCAGGGGATTCACAGAAGCGCTGCACCCCAGCCTCTACTCCCTGCTCTGGCACCCCGGTCACATACCTGCCTTTTGACTCCAGATCCTCCTGGCTCTGATGGCTAAGTGGGAACAGTCCTGGATAATCTTCCTGGGGTGGTAGAGTGGCAGAGCGCACCCCAGACACACTTCCTTCCATCTCCCCCTGCTGAATATGCTGGGGCTCCTGGGGCAAGATGCCCTCATTCGCTGGGCCGCTGGTGGTCATGTATGGGAGAAGTACTGCCCCCTCTGCTGGGGCACAATCATTGTAGACCCCCTGGCCACTAGTTTCAAAGTCTCCATCTCCCACGTCTGCAAAAGGGAAGATGTACTGCCATTCTTCCTGGGGTGCCATTTTTGGGTGCACCCCCATCCTTTGGCTAGCTGCTTGGAGCAGTGGCTGGCCACTGCTTTGTACCTCCTGTGGCGAGGACTCAGCCATCACAGTCCCAGCCTCCGAGATCTGCTCTGCTCTGGGGCTATTCTCTGGGGCAGCCCCTGCACTGTATACTGGCACTGCTCCATCTATCACGGGCTCCGTGTGCACCAGTCCATCATCACCATGTGGGGCCACAGTGCCCAGCTCTGCCACACTACTTGGCACAATGCAGGGGGAATAAATATCCTCTTCCCGATATCCATCTGCCACAATCACAGTCCATGATGTTAGGGCTCCTTTAGAGTCCGGGGTCCCTGGTGCGATATCACAGGGGCACTCCACAGCTAGTTCCTCATTTCCCAACTCACTGAATGGGAACAGTTCTGTGATTTCTCCCTGTGTCAGTGGGGAATTTAGTTCAGTGTCTCTGTGCGGATGCACAAGCTGCAGCAGCCGACGTTCCTCTGCCTCTACCCTCTGACACTGGTCCAGCCACTCTGGAGAATTCAGCTGCCCCTGTGCCAGGGCGACCCTCTCTGCATTATCATAACAGTGCAGGAGACACTGCAACTGCTCCTGGACACTTCTCAGTTCTCCTGGACACAGGACATAGTTCCTATACACGCTGAATGCATGTAGCGGGTCCTCTTGTTGCTCGTACACCCATCGGATGAGAGTGCAGTGTGAGCGGCCTTCAGGGGGTGTGCTGCATCGTAGCCTCCATTCCGCAATTAGGTCCTCCAGACTCATTCTTGCTAATGGAGCTCCAGATTCTGCAGGCCACAGATCCTCCGCCTCCCCCCCTGGGATCTCGGTAGTGGACCCCTCGGTCATCCACCCCGGTGGCACCATCAACTCCTCCTCCCTTTGAGTTCTCTTTGCGGGCTCCTTCCCAGGACCCACATTACCCGGTGCTGGCACGCTGGCCTCAGCGACCCGGCTTCTGTGCATTAGCTGATGCGTGGCGCTACTTACTTCTGTGACAAAAGCCTGCCACGCCACCGTATGCAGCAGGTTTCCTGCAGCAGCCTCAGATACATACTGCTTAAATTCATCGGTCAGGTAAGCTGCTTTCTCCTCTGTAGTAGCACCTGTCCATACATTAATCCACCGATATGCTGCTTCCCAATCCTCCCAGAGGGGCTGCATCAGCGTGGATGGGCTTCTCCAGTCCCATTCCTCAGCCAGAAGACTCCATGACGATTCCTCATCTATGAGCCTCACTGCTCTGGGTGACTGTGGGCACCTCTTGCCTCTCTTTGGACGTCTCTGTCCTTTTCCTGGAGCCATTCTCCACACGGGCTGCACTCGTAGAGCTTGGTCAGCGTCACTTGCTGGACCCCCTTACGTCAGCTTCCGTTTCTGGGCCACGGCACACTCCGCCGTTCCCTCGCTTGCAGGGATTGTCCCCTGGACAAGCCGGCACTTAAGCGGAATTCTTCCCTCGCTTAATGCCCTCACAAATTATCCTTTTTCTCCTCCCCGGCATCCCTGCTAGGGTTACAAGAGCTCACCTCTGTGTGGTTCTATACTACTGGTTATGGGCTATTGCGCCAACAGAACCTGGCCGTATTACGATACGGGCCCCTGGTTCTGCCTGGTCTACAGGACTGTGTGATCCCCACTGCTTGCCACCAATTGTAAGGACTCCCGGGCTCATGGGTGCATGGGGGGGGCCTATCGCTCGTATCCGCCTTGAGAAAGGCAGTGTTTACAGCATTTGCACAGTCCCGGGAGAACCTCGGTTCGCGGATCACACAGTAAGGCCACAAAAGCAAGGTACAAAACGCACCTTTATTTCATATTAACAGTACATGAAAACCATAACCACACCACTAACACTACACAATACAGGTAGCCTACAATATACACAGCACACACTAACTATATCAGAACCACACAAAAGTGAACACCTCCCCTTCCCTTCCACAGTCAATAGTCACCTTGGGCAGTCTCTGAGCTGAGGCTGGTGCAGCCTTGGTGAGGGGGAACTGCAGAACCCCAGCGGAGGTACGGACTCCACTGAGCCAGGGCCGATGCCCGCTGCCGGTCCTGTAGGTGATGAATCCCGGCCGCTTGGCCTGTGGGTGCCGTCAGGGTGCTGGCACGCTGGATGCAACCGCTGGCTGTGGTATGGGGTCCACTGCGCCAGGGCCGACTGCCCACTGCTGGTCCTGCAGGTGATGAATCCCAGCCGCTTGGCCTGTGGGTGCCGTCGGGGTGCTGGCACGCTGGATGAAACCGCTGGCTGTGGTATTGGGTCCACTGCGCCAGGGCCGACTGCCCACTGCTGATGGTCTGGTGGGGTCTGGAGGGGACTCAGTTCCTCCCCTGGGATCCTGCCTCGCCGGGTCAGGGATCCTGGATGGATGCAGAAAAGCGGAGCCCAGAGCTGTTGTTTCAGACCATTTTATCCTTGAGTTCTGCGACCGGATTGGTTGTTGCTTGAAGCCTGAGATGTAAATGCCCCTGAGTCCTGTGTAGGGATTGGCTGCTGCTGTAGCCCTGCCAACTTGCTGTTCTCTGGGACTCTCTGGCCCCCTGCTGGTCTGGTGCCGGCCAGTCTATAACAAGTCCCCGGGGAGAACAAAAGGCCAGGAACCATTGCTGATAAGGGGGCGGCCCAGGTGTGAAGTCAAAACAGACCCTGTTGTTGGTTGTGAAGTCTCAGCCTATTCAGCTTGCTGATGCTTCCTGTGAGGGGGATGAGATAGGGGGGTGTCGGCTGTCCGCATTAGCCAACAAGATATTACACACATGCAATAAACCATACATTACTGTGATAGAGACATATCAGGCTCAGGAGCATATGCCCTGATGGGCGCAATACTTATAAACACGCGGTACTATTTCCCATCGCAGGCAGGCATCTGGTATGTAATAAAGTCCGGTCCTAGTACTATAGAACACACAGTCCTGTGGAAGGCTCTATTAGTGTGAGAGGCACGGCTCCCATGAGATGGCAGGCAGGGAATTGTATTGGAAAAATGTTGTTAATTCAGGTAAGAGAGTGTCTGGGTCTCTGGGCTATATTTAGGAATCTTGGGGTGCCTACCCCCTCATGATCCAGGTGGGGGTGCCCAAAGGGGGATCATGACAACAAGCTATGGGGGTATTCAATCTGGGAGTCTGACTGTTGGAAAGTCGCAACAGTCGGAATCCAGCTTGACAGATACTCGACAGGCGGAATTCAATGTTCCGCCTGCCGAGAGTCAAAAAGTGGGCGTGTCAGCGAACAAGACCACCGATTGTCAAAAAAACAGCCGTGAATTCGACAATCCCAGGCCGTTTCAGACAAAACTGATCCGACTGGTTTTAAAGTCAGATCTGTTTTGTCAAAATACGCCTTCAATGCTGTCAGAAACGGCAGCATTGAATAGGCAATATAGCCAAGATTGAATACCTCCAAATGTCTGCCACAAACAAAGTGCAGTTAATGTAATACAGTATTTCAGTCATATGGAGAGCGAATTTATCATGGTAAGCCACTTACCAGATTTGCTTTCTTGTGGACTGGTTGAGCACACAGTTCCACAGATACACAAACACAGCAGACTTGGTAGGAAAAGCTTCTGTCACACGTGCAGCAACTCCATTCCAGCCTTCACATTGCATGCATTGGCTGCTGGGCAGGCTGTGGGGAAGGGGGGTTTTCTGGGCAACTGGGACCTCCCCATTAAGGCAGAAGTGGCACAAAACTTGGAGGGGCTAACCAACTGAAGATATGGGACTCATGCAATTTCATGTTGCATCCCTAAATTGTCTTGTCTTTTTGATATTTTAAGGAACAACAAGGAGAAGCTAAGCCAACAGAACTCCAATGCCTCTTATTCACTCCCGGCACAGAGACAATGGAAACAACCACAGACTAACTATGTGACCCCAGCGCAGCTCCTGGAGAAAGAATCACAGCGAAGATCTCCCAGATCAACAATCACACCACTGAACCCTCAAGTGATAATCAAACCTATTCCCCAGATGCAACAGTCACAGGTATGTGATGTATAATGTTAGATTGTGAAATGGAAATGATATTGGTTTTTCCTGTTTTAATATAGCCACTGACAGTGTTATCATATTCAATTTTTTAATCAAAGTAATCAGTTTGCAGTATAATGTATAGACAAAGGTAGGCACAAAAATCGGGCAAACCGCATGTGTTATTGATCCACTCCGTTCCGATGCGCGTCATCTCGGAGCTCCTACATCTCAAGTGCTGCACTTTGGTCCCGAGTGGCTCAAGGGAGATTGGCTGGCCATACACTACTGGGAGAAGTGGCAGGAGTCTATGTCCACCATAAGAATCAAATGCAAATTTTTGTCAGGAGGAGAACTTGGCAGTGTTCCAAGGAAAATTATCCTGCATTTCGTGCCAAGTAACCGTTGTTTTAGGGCACTAGAAAGGCGATTTCTAATCAGGTGATAAGAGACCAATGCACTAGATCAGCGGTCCTCAAACTATTTTGCTCTGGGACCCCATCAGACAAAAAAATAATAATTATAGGACCCCAGCAAGTTATTGCAGAAGGTCATCCCATCAAATGTGTAGTCAGCAGACAGCACATACAGGGCAGCATTGTGGAGGCACAACATGATGGGAGGAGTCTAAATTACAGACAATTCAACACATCTATCAGACTCCCTGAATCAGTGACTGAGATTAGAAAAGTCATCAGCCTGATGGTCAGCAACATGGAGTCGTGACCCCATTCTGAGCAGGTCGGGACCCACTTTGGGGTCAGGACCCACAGTTTGAGAACCGCTGCACTAGATGATGAATCCTCAAAACCTAATAAAGTAGTAACTGTAGAGCAAATAACATTCTCTATGGTCTTTGCATACATGTACAGTGTTCCAACAAAGTGGTGGAGGTAATATATTTGGGGAACTCCTCTAGTCTACGTGATGGTGGACATCCTTTTCTCCCCGCAAAAGAACTTGATTCTTCAGTTGATTTTATTGCTCATGTCTTGTTGGGTGTAGTATATTTTGTCTACGTTCAGAACGTCAACAGCATAATATACACAATGATGGCAATTCGATTTCAATAGATTCGTGCCCTAACCCTAAAACCTGCCGGACACTAACCTAATCATAAACATGATCGCAGTTTAACCCTAACCCTAGCCCTAAACTTCATATATTCTTACATTTAAAATTGGGGGTTGACAATATATGTATGGCTGTTGCCATTATGACAATGGTGATTTATCACTGAGAGATTCTTTGTGAGTGTTTGCAAAGTGATTGCGTACCAACTTGTCCGTATACAGTAGACACCCTGACACGCAGAATGTGATTAAGGAGATGCGCATGCACAAATAAACAAGCTACAAGTGTCCATATTGTTTTCCATTAGAAAACAAGTTATTTTTCAAGGTTGCTGACTTGCTTACAACGGTAAGGAATATGTAAGTTATTAAATTCTGGAACCCTGACACCTTTAATCCAAAAGTAACAAATGTGAATTAGCAAGAGAACGTAAATATATTTAGAATAAACTGAATTAATGTTCTTATGGAGGGCGGGATGCAATAAAGTGTAATGAGGTAAAAACACAGTTTTCGGGTTTTTCACCACATTTTTGAATGGATACATGCCCTGCATGCCCAGAGAGACTCCTGGTGCTCGGACCCGGAAGTCCAGCACCGGAGCCGCTTCACAAAGGACAGCTCTTATTGGTAGAGCTGTCCTTTGTGTTAATAATCGCATATGTTAGTGCATACGCGATTATTAACAATGCGGTAGCTGGCGAATGCCAGCGATGTGGGGTGGCGGATGTTGGTGCATCCCCCATTGTAAGAACTATAATTCAATTCTGTTAGAGTAATGTACTGTATACTTTTATGTTAGGTTTAACCAGGGCTATTTTTGTGCAGGCTCTAGCAGGAACTGTGGCCCTTATTCTAGTTCACTCTCTCTGACAAAATATTTCTTAGATGGACAAAACCATGTGCACTGCAGGTGAGGAAGGTGTAAAACCCCACCCAAATCTAATTATCTCTGCACAAGTAACACCTGCCTCACCTGCAGTGCTCATGGTTTTGTCCATCTAAGAAATATTTTGTCAGAAAGAGTGAACTAGAATAAGGGCCACAGTTCCTGCTGGAGCCTGCACAAAAATAGCCCTGGGTTTAACTATAGATTCCAAGGACTAGATTTACAAAGTGTCGGCCTTTGGAAGATGCCGCTTCATGGTGGGTGTGACTTGGGAATATAAAGCAGCAATAATATTAAATGTAAAATACACCATACATGATACTTAATATTATTACTGCTTTAAATTTCTAGGTCAATCCGGCTGAGAAACAGTCGTTTGCAAAGTGAAAAATTGGTCCTGGTTCACTCTGTCTATGAGATAGATCAGGGGTCCTCAAACTATTTTGCTCTGGGACCCCATTAGACAATAAAAATAATTACGGGACCCCAGCAAGTGAATGCAGAAGGTCATCACATGACATGTGTAGTCAACAGACAGCACATACATGGCAGCATTGTGGTGGCACAACATGATGGGAGGAGGCTACAATTACTGACAATTCAAGAGTTCTTTCAGACTCCTTGAATTACTGACTGAGAATAGAAAAGTCTTCAGCCTGATGGTCAGCAACATGTAGTCGCGACCCCATGCTGACAAGGTCAGGACCCACTTTGGGGTCAGATAGATAGATCTGGCAGCACCAAAGGGAGGAGCCCTCCCAATGGCACTACCTGTCCTGCGAGTGACTGGCAAGTAGGAAGTCATTGCCAGCAGGGCCGGTGCAATGGGGGGTTGATGTGGCCACCGAGTCGCTCCATGACGGGGGGGGAGGAGACTTTCTGTGAGTTGCTCCACGGGGGGTGGGAGTCCGGCCTCGCCTCCTCTCACCCACACACATGCTCCACGGGGGGGGGGGGGGGGTGCTACCGCTCACCTGGCTCCACAGGGGTAGGGGGAGACCTGCTCCCAACTGTCGCCCTCCAGTGGCCAGCACCCCCAGGCAAATGCCTAAAGCTGCCTAGTGGTGGCGCCAGCCCTGATTGCCAGTCACAATGTAGTCACAGACAGTAACTGGCTCACAGTGACAGAGACTGGTTTTAACATATTAATATCTCACTATGGTGGTTATTTATTGTTTATTTATTATAAAATTGTGAGAGATAAATTCCCAACCAATCAGCTCCTAAAATGTTTCAAAGCCTTTAAAATGTCAGTCAGAAGCTGATTGGCCGGTACTTTATATTTCTTAATTGTATCTCTCTCTCTGAGAATTGACAAATACCCCCCCCCCCCCAGTATAACAGCCTGCACCTTGTACTTCTGTGTATTGCACATAGTGATATTTTCTTTATTATATGTATCATGTGTGACTAGGATTCGCTATACAGCCCTGTGATAAAAAATGGCAACAGCCTGGGGAGCCCACAGATGCAGCAGAAAAGGAACCCAACTTCTCTGAGTGTCGGTAAGTCATTGTGAATAATAACTAGTTTCCTGAAAACTAACTTTAAAGTGAGCCCTGCTATTCCATCAAGTAGTCCTATGTCTAATGCATAGGACCTTGGACTAGTCAATAATCTAATTTTATAAGGCAGTAACAACCTTTATGAAAGATCCACATTATTGGATTTCACTGTTCCTGGCGGAAACATCACAGGAAAGTGACTGGTTGAGTTACTGTATCGTGCGCTAAAGGTGGACATAGTATTATTTTATTTTTCATCTGAAACACCAAAAGTACAGGGGGTAAATTTACTAAGCTGCTCATTCTCAATGTGGTTGAGCAGGAAATCTATCATTCAAAACAAATTGAAAACCAAAGAAATATATGGTCCTGGATACCTGACAGCCTGACCCTGGGTTCTACACTTTTGTTAGAGACACAGAACTGGGTGGCGAAGGTGCCCGCACAGAAGCCCAGCACATGCGCATATAAGAGTATATACATGTGCAAAACTTAGAGATGCCAATCAGAATCAGGGCCAATGTTTCCTATGTGTCATGTATGGAAAAACAATTTTTCAAAAACTTTTTTTTTTTTTACAGTTGATGGGGACATGCAGGACCCAATGACCATGCGGGCTGGTCAGGAGGTGGTAAGTACCAAAAGTAGAATGCCTCTTTTTTCACTTGACATGATTGTGGATAAATAAGGGGACTATTCATGGGTTTTTCTGTTTTGATGTAAAAACGCCTTTTCTCTGGCTATTGCTATTCATAGTGCGGGTTACCGTGGCGGTTGCGTGGGGTGTTTAGAGTTAGGCTGTGGGAAGGGAGGGTTAGAGGAAGGTAAGGGGAGAGGTTAAAATATTTATCCTAAAAGTATTGGGCTCCTAGCCATCGGTATGCCGTGTTGGTTTTATGACAGCAGGTAAGGGCAGGTGAAGGGTTTTCGGCACCCTAGGCAAAACTACAGCTTACTGCTCCCACCTCCGACCACACACCAATATGACTTTCCAGACCCTCAGGTGAAAATGTAAATGTGGCATCCTAGAAGTTCAACACCTGCCATTTGCATAAGGTTCAACAAGCTTTTCTCTCTCGGAATCAGAGGGCACCCCCCAGATTCTGGGGGCAGCCCCCAGATTCTGGGGCTGCCTAAAGCTTCCTAATAGTAGACCTGGCTTTGCCATCATCATTTTAAGCACTGGGATCCCATACCCAGAAACAAAAAGGGAAGTTGTTTACTTCCCTATCTTCTGTATGGCATCTGTTCAGGCTCCATCCCGTGAACTCCCAGCAGCCACTGCAACCTCCCCTGACCACAACCACCAGCCTCCCCTGACCACAGCCAATCAGAAAGGATTTGCCTTTTGACTACAGCTAAAGAGAGAGCGCTATAGCCCGGGGTACTTAATTGCATGATTGGAAAGGTAAGAATACAATAATTTCCACTTAACAAAGCTACATTAAACCAATTCAATATATACAGTAGTGAACAATTCTGGTTTTATTTTCTACATGAATAGACCCATATAACTGCTAAAATCTTATATACATTAACATAAATGTGTTTTCTTATATAAATGAGTTTAGCTTATGCAGCATTGACATAAATGGCATTAAACCATATTTATTTGTCTCTTAATTGTGCAGTAACTCCTTATAGCCTGTAGCTTTTACTGTTACATATGGTACATACATATTAGTAATGATTTTTACTGCAGCGCTAATAGTCACGGGTATGATGGCAGTAGAAACAATGTGTAAATATGTAACTATCAGGCCAATCCAATTATGTACGAGTTGACATTGCCGCCAGTAATGGCACCTAAACTGGCACCCCACTTGGGGCTCCCTGTGGTTGGTATATATTTTAAAAATATATATATTTTCTTTAAGCTAAAGGTTTTATGCATGGGAGTGGGGTAGTGCCGCAGCTTCACCTATTTGCCAATGTGACCATGATTAATGAGACTGAGCATCAGGCTGTCAGAGGAAGAGAGGCTTGTGCTGAGCTCTGCTTGAAGGATCTCATCATATGCTTCTCAGGCCCATGGAAGACAGCAGCAGTAGCATCCTCGTCATGGGATGGTTTTTAATCAGTCAGCACTGAGTCTGTCAGGGCTTCTACAGAGTAAGGTACAGGGGGACAAACACAGGCTTTGAATGTGTTATATATATATATATATATATATATATATATATATATATATATATCTTGAATGAAAAAACGTCACTCCAGGCACTTTGTAAAGGTGAAAAGACTTTATGCGTCTGTATCTGCCAACGGCGTTTCGAGCCTGTGGCTCGTCTTCAGGACAATAGCCAGATACAGACGCATAAAGTCTTTTCACCTTTACAAAGTGCCTGGAGTGACGTTTTTTCATTCAAGATATACATGTACCAGAGCTCCACTCTGGGTAAACGAGCACCCGGGCCAGGTCAACCCAGTAAGCTAAGAGGAGGCTTACAGTGCCGGACCCCTGCACAGCATATATATATATATATATATATATATATATATATATATATATATATATATACATATACAGGTTGAGTATCCCGTATCCGTTATCCGAATTATTCCGAAAGCCATACATTCCAGAAAGTGAAAAAAAAATATTTTTTTTGCTAAAAACTCACTGGGGACATCTGTAACAGCACTACTTGTGACATTATATGTAACTGGCACTATATATGTGCAAGAAAATGATTGCTTGGCATTCAAATTCAATATCTGAGATAGTACACACATTTTGTTTCATGTTTTGAAACCTTGTTTTTTGAACAAATAAAATATATTTGTGTGTATTTTATGTGGTAATAAAATATATTTGTGTGTATTTTATGTGTTTATACAGCATACATGCAAGATACTTCAAAATACATAATTGAAATATTGAAATATTCCGAAATACGGAATAATCCGTTATCCAAAATTCTCCTGGTCCCGAGCATTTTGGATACGGGATATTCAACCTGTATGTATATATATATATATATATATATATATATATATATATATATATATATATATATAGCTATTTTTCAGCAGGAACTGAGGCCATTATTCTAGTTCACTCTTTCTGACTAAATATTTCTTAAGGTGCCCACAGACGCTACAATTATCGAATGCGTTTTGTACTTTTTAAGCACAAATTGCATCTTATGTACAATTATTGGATGGTGTTTATGTTCCCTGGAGCCCGATATTGTATGTCTAAAAAAGTACGTGCTGCACGTACTTTTTAGACTACATCTGAAATTTAACATTACAAACATGGGTTCATCACATGCATCCAAGTGCACATCTCATAGCAAGCTGGAAGAAAAATTGTATAGAACCATTGTACAGTCAAAAACGCATAGCACAGTACAATTGTAGCGTCTGTAGGCACCTTAAGATGGACAAAACCAAGTGCACTGCAGGTGAGGCAGGTGTTACTTGTGCAGAGATAATTAGAATTGGGGGGGGGGGGGGGTTTACACCTGCCTCACCTGCAGTGCACATGGTTTTGTCCAACTAAGAAATATTTTGTCAGAAAGAGTGAACTAGAATAAGGGCCTCAGTTCCTGCTGGAGCCTGCTGAAAAATAGCCCTGTATATATATATATATATATGTTTATATTAATCCCCACCCTGCAGTTACCCATTGACCAAGTTTATACTGCCTTTACTCTGTGTTTTGACAGTGTAATATTCTCCTGTGCAGTTTGCGGCCAGTAATGACAAGTGGGAGGGGGCCCCCTGTCTAAAGTGACCCGGGCTCCTGAAGGCTTAATCCGGCCCTGCCTTAACATAAATGACACTACACTATGGCACTATTGTTGGCTGATTGCTGACAATAATCATGGTCCTACTGTTGTCTGGTTTGCAGTCTCACACATACCTGTACAGATTGTACAATCCGTTGTTTGAACATTTATGCACACACAATGTTCTTGTTAGTAGTTCCAAACACAACATGTCATGTGTAAAGAGACTGGGGCTGAGGTGAAATATGCCAGGCGTAATCTGGAGTGTTCTGTCTGTGCACATATACATCTGACCCAGGGCCGGTGTAAGGTCTCTCAGCGCCCCAGGCGCCCCAGCAAGGCCTGTAATTGATTTTATAAGCATGCAGGATTGGAGCACTTAAGATATATATATATATATATATATATATATATATATATATATCAGGGGTAACCAACTTCAGTCCTATCAACAGCTCACCTCACAGATACACAGGACTGAAGTAGGCTACCCCTGATACATATCTATCACAACTGAATGTATGGTCGTGTAATTACAGTCTGCACAGAAAGTAACAGGCAGTAGAACTAAAATGTATAGATCATAATCTGCTGTTTGCACTGAGACTTCCATGTACCCATACCTCCCAACATGACCCTCTCCAGGAGGGACAAAACACTCTGTTTCTGGACTTCCGTCTAAATCTATTATTGCCATCACCTCTTTTGAACAGGTTAATGGATAAAGGCGTTTCATCACAGGTGATAGCAATCGTACATTAAGAGGGAAGTGCAGGTATAAAGTATTGTGTCCCTCCTGGAGAGGGTCATGTTGGGAGGTACGATGTAAGTAAGTAAGATTATTTATATAGTGCACTTTCTCCAACAGGACTCAAGGCACTTTACAGACATTAAAAATAATGCACATACTGTAAGATAAAATAACAGTGCACATACTGTAATACAAAGGGTTATCAGAACGAGCAACAGGGTGACGGACGGGTTCCCAACAGTTGGGATCCCGACAGTCATTTACCCGACGTCGGGATCCCGACTGTCAAAACGCTGACATCCAGGTGCCTGACGGCCACCCGCTATTTTCCCTTGTGGGGGTCCACGACCCCCAAAGAGGGAGAATAGAATATTTTGTGCCTCCACAATGCTGCCAGGTATGTGCTATCTGCTGATTACACATGTGATGTGATGTGATGACCTTCTGCTGGAGTCCTGTAATTATTTTTATTGTCTGATGGGGTCCCAGAGCAAAATAGTTTGAAAACCCCTGGTCTACTGCATATGTGCAGGTCTGTGGGAACATGGAACCTGCACCATATTCATGGTGTTTTCTATTTTTTACTCCCCAGGCACAAATCACCAAGAAAATGGTTGCCATTCTAGTATTAGGCATTGTTGCGGGGTGTAGTGTTCCTCCCTTGCACCCATTATAGACATGGCCTACTGATACAAGACTGTGATTTTGTCAGTACAGTTGACCTACAATTATGTTTTCAGAATGTGGAAGCAAACCATAGCACTAGGAGGAAGCCAGTGCAAACTTGGGCCCTTATTCTGGTTGGTGCGGTAATATCCGCATGCATTCGTGCCGCCGATGTTTTGTGTCTGCGCATGTGCAGAGGCATCTCTGCGCATGTGCGAGCAGGGCGTACGGCCAAATCCCGCATGAAATGTGAACACTCCGAACAGGGGGTGGAGAGGGGTCGTGAAGGGCTATTTGGGCTCATTACCATATGCATACGCCCCGCGTTTCATGGGCGTTCCCATGCAAACGCTGGGCGTACGTATGGTAATACAGTCGTGACGCACGTGTAGGGGGCGGACATATGACATCGCCGGATGTCAGCTGCCCGCCCAGATCCCTGCTTTTGCACGGAGAAATGTCCGTGTTGTCTGAGGTTGCGGGAGCTGGTGGACCACTCGGTCCTGCATTCGATGGTCTGCGACCATCGAATGATGGGGGAGGTTCCCTGAGATGGAGGAGGCGTATTCCATGAAAAATACACGTGCGGTCCGTTCGGCCAGCTTCTTACTGCGTACGGACGGAGTTGGCGATCCGTATGGAAGGCGGGGTTTCGCACGCACGGTCCTGGCCGCATATTCGGATCCGGCCGCACCGATCAGAATAAGGCCCATGGGGAGGACTTACAAACTTCCCATATGAACTATGGACAGAAAGTGAACTGATTGCTGTGAGGCAGCAATGCTAAACACCACACCGCTGTGAAACACATAATGTGACAAAGAATCACATAGACTGGATAGAAATAAAGTCTGGTTCATTATTATGCTAACAGCTTGGAAATTCTTCAGTTACAGCATGACAGGTTTTCTAGTAGGCAACACACTGGGTAACAATAAGGATTCTCTAGAGAATCGTAATGTAATCCCCATATTCCCCAAGCCCATTGCCCAGCTGCTAAAAGGCATTGGGAACCCTGACCCTCTGCTTTGGACAAACATATAACAGGAAGTAACAAGTGTTGTTAATTAGCAGAGAGTGATTCACAATATACATCTAAGGACAACCCAGACTGGATCTTACTAGCCCTGCTGCTCCTGCTCTAAATCATGGACTGGATCTTTAACTCATGTGGAAGTATGCTGTCCCTGCCACAACCATTATTATAATACTAAAACAAATAAATGTAAACCACTAACGACAAAAGACACAATGTAATAAATGGATTTCAAAACGTTTTTCGTTTGTTGCACAATGTTAAAACAAATAGATGTGTGACTTTATAATACATTACAGAAGCCTGGTTATGTGTTATACAGGATCTGCTGAATCACTGTTTCGATGACATTGAGTACTTCATGGGAAACCTCCAGAAATCAGCAGAAGCATTTAAAATCCTGAACCAAAGAAAAAAGTCCAGAAGGAACAAGAAACCAGAATCTGGAGGTAACATTAATTACTAAGGGTGCAAAGCTCTGTATGTGATTGATCAATGGTCATACCCATACCCATAACAGACTTGCTGTCTGTTTTATGCAATAGCCAGTTTAAGGGCCAGATGTATCAAGCTTCAGAAAGTGATAAAATGGAGAGTGATAAAGAACCAGCCATTCAGCTCCTACCTGTCATGTTACAGGCTGGGTTTGAAAAATGACAGGTAGGAGCTGATTGGCTGGTTCTTTATCACTCTCCATTTTATCACTTTCTGAAGCTTGATACATCTGGCCCTAAGAACTTTAATCATCCATTAGATAGCCTGCTAAAATATCCATCTTCCTTATTAGTCATTTAATTGTCCCCAAAAGACAATGATACATACAGAAAGATCGTCTCACATATGTTTCTATGGGATACAGTCACTAGGTCTACAGCATTACGGTCGACAAGCATTAGGTCGACATGCATTTAGGTCAACATGCATTAATGTCGACATGCAGGAAGGTCAACATGACTGTAGGTTGACATGGGTTAGGTCGACACAAGCATTAGGTCAACATGGGGAATGTCGACATGGGGTTTTCACATTTTTTTGAGCCAACATGTGTCGACAGGCGGTATTTAATGCCCAGTAGTAGAAGAGAAATGCCATACCATCCACTAGGGCTTGTTGGAAGAATAAATTGATGTGCCAAAAGTGAGGGGACACGGTGCTACGTTTCAGTGTCCATGTCAACTGTGTAGAAAAAAATTCAGGACAAAAAAAATGTGAAAAACCCCATGTCGACCTTTTGACTGTCGGCCTTCCCCATGTCGACCTAATGCTTGTGTTGACATAATGACCCTATCGACCTACAGTCATGTTGACCTTCCTGCAAGTCGACTTTAATGCATGTCGACCTAAATGGATGTTGACCTAATGGTGTTGACCTAATGCTTGTCGACCATCCTGCTGTCTACCCAATGATCCATACCCGTTTCTATAGCCCTGTAATGTAATGCTGTCCTATTTTTTACAGAGGGACTGCTAACTCTCCGAGCTAAGCCCCCTAAGCTAGAAGACTATGAAGACGCTGCACAGAAATTCAAATACTGCTTCTGCCTCCTGGTATAACCATAGACGATACTGTATATACTGAACCACAGAGATGGTAACAATATTTGAAATTGTGCCATTAGGACCAATTCCCTCTGTTTTTTCCCAATAGGCACGACTTAAAAATAACATTATGAATCCTGGCTCAATTGAACTTGTTCACTTCTTATTTGGACCACTTAAAACGGTAAGATGGTTTTGTAATAATTGTTATCCTAACATATAATACACATTAAGTGCCAATTATTTCAGCTGAATTTAATCTAATTGGACAATATAATAACATAGAAATTATTCTGACAGTGGTAGAATGATTGGCCAGTCAAAGGCAATGGGAAATAGTTATCTGTAAGATACTCTTACTCTAGTAACATGGGTCCTTAACATTTCAAAAGAGCAAGCCTTGAAACATTGTACATCATACATACATACATAGTACCTGGCACTGCTAAACGGAGCTCATTAAATGAGGTAGAGTAGTAAAATTAAGCTGCTTTTATCTTCTTTAATAGATTGCAATTCAGGGCCATTTTAAAGTTGTGACCATCTACCTCCTGAGCTTCTTATGATGCACTAAAGAATGTTGACTGTTGCTATGGACCAGTCATAGTCTAGCATTCTCTAGCACCAAAAAGTAAATGGCTATCAGCGCGCTGATTGGTGTATGGCTGGAGCTATCCACCAATCAGGGTGCTGACAACCATGTACTGTATGAAAGTAAGCGGAGCGATGGTGCAGGACTACAGCAGAGGCATGTTATGATTTTTGTTTACAATTTTTCCCGTGAATGGGTGTGGAGGGGCCCCAAATGCATTGCTTTGCCCCTGGCCTACAATGCTGTTAAAATGGCCCTGGTGCATTTACCCTGTGTGGTGTAATCTGCAGCCTTCATCAGCTCATTACGTGATTTATCGTATATGAAAGATACAGTTTATCAGTGTCCCATGATCCTCATTGATACTTGATAAGTGCACCGGTGCCACATACTGATAGTTATCTGGAAAAACTGGTTTTGCATATTTGTAACACTGCCAAATTTTTTAAGAGCTACAGTTAAGAACTGGAAATCTTTCATAGCTCCTTCATTAGTGGCTCCTTGGGCCCAGGTTAATTTTATGGCTTCAACAGAGTATATTACATGCGTGCAACAGAAATTCCTGGCCACTTTTCACAAGGTCGGGTCCCCATGGCATCTTTTTCAGTTGTCACCTCTCCTTGGTCTGTGCTAATGTCCCAATTCTCCAGTTGTTCTTATTGTTTTTCCTCCCCTTAGTATTCCCTTTAACATCTGACTAGATTTGTAAGCCTTACATCCATATTTTCCCTCCATTTTTAATTTTTCCTTGTTATTTAGTAGTATAACTGACTATAATGTACTTTTCAGTGTGCTGTAATGTGTTGTAATACAAAAAATGTTGTATATTACTTGTTTATATGGAATCAGCTGGTGGACAGTTCTGGAGGTGTGGAGATGGTTGCTGAAATCACAAACCCCATGCTAACCAAAGAAGCTGTGACTCTGCTGAGGGAATGTTTAGATGACAAAGAAACAGAATTATGGAATTCTCTGGGACCAAACTGGACAAAACCACGGTATGAGGTGTTTTGTACTATTAGGGCTCCTGTAGTTTTGGAGCATAATCACTCATGTAATACTGTAGAATGGTTCTCTATGCGCCTCTATATTTTTATTTGACATCGCCAAAAATACCATATATCCAGGTCGTTGAAAAAAATGACTCATTTAAATGAAAAAAATCTGATTATAATTTTTAGTTAGATTATTTATTGATTTGAAAGGCTTTCTTCTTTTGTTACCCTGTTTGTTACATCAGGCTTCTTTTATTCTGACACAACTGCATTATATATTTGTGCTCTAGGCTTATTTAGATTTGTGCCCGATTGATAGGTGGACACCAGAGAAATAGCAGCTGTGCATTGGATGCAGCAGTTGTGCATTGCAATAACATAGGGTAATGGCACAGGAGGCATCTGGTGAAAGATTCCCACTGCCAGCATCTCAGATCTGATGCCTATGTATAAAACATCAGATCACCTGGTCCTCTTCAGACTTATATATTATTTTTTCTACATTTCAGCGCACTTTATCATTGTATCTTCATCATTCTTGTTTCTGATGAAAGTGCCCCAATAAAGCTTTCTGAAATGTAAAAAAGATTATATACATCTGAAGGGGATCCGGCAGTCATAATACCAATGCCGGTATCCCAACTATAGCAAGGAGACCAGTACCGGAATCCAGACATTAGTAAAGGATGCCGGCCCAGGAATCCCGATTACTAGGATGCTGAATGTAAATATGGCAGGAGGGTTTGGGTTAGGACTGCTTGCATCAGTCATACTGGACGCTTCTCAATAGTATTGAATCTCTGCTAGGCTGTAACATTAATGGAGGCACCTGATAGGATTGCTATATCAATATCATGAGCACTGTACTTGGCACATTTCATTTTAGTGTCTCCATAGCAGTAATTTATAGCTGTGGATGTTACTAAGGTTTGTGCAACCATTATAATTGATCAAATATAGAATACAATATCAGGCCTATAGTATCCAGCTACAGGAAGCTGGAGCTTTATGTCAGACCACTGAATATATTATATTAATGATTATATTTAATCATTGAAATAAGTTTGTCTGTTTTTACTAATGACATTTGTTTCCAAAAGACTGGAATTCCCCCGGGACTATTGCCAGCCTTATACACCCACTTTTAGAAGCGGATGGGTGCCCAGCAGTACTGATGGAAGACCCTGGGATGATCCCATTGAGCTTCAGCATCGCCATGAAGAATTAAGGTCACAGGTGAGCAGATATATTGTCTTATGTCAATCATATAGCAACATTATAAATCATATACAGTGTTAACTGCCCTCGATGCAGATTTAATTCCGATGCGCGGCCCGTGGCACCGGGATCTAACGCAGAAATAGACTAGCAAATCTATTTATGCTTCGATCTGGAAGATTCGGCCGCTGTACAAGGGGGGGGGGTGCCGGTAATTGCCACGGCGTTCCGGGCAGGGGGGTGGCAGGGGGTGTCGGGAGATATGCCATGAGATGTACAGGCCGCCGAGGGGGTGGGGTGATGCAGCGACCGCCGGGGGGGAGAGTTGCGCCGCTGCCTGTGCCACTCACCTCCATGGGGGGGGAAGGGGGGACTGCTGCAAACTGGCGCCCTCCAGTGGCTGATTGTAAGTTGTAGAATAGGGACAGTGAGATGGAGGCAGGACATCCCTCTATCACTGGCCGTTTGGGAGGTATGCTAAGTTTCTGCCTAGTATGTAAATGTACTATAAATACTGCTTGCCATTGGTATGAAACAGTTTGGAAGGTGATTTCACACATTATAAATTGCTAAATCATAAAAAAATATATATATATACTTATCCCTTAGGAAAATAATTATTAATTTATTCATTTATTCAGTGTGCAAATCTTACAGTAACTCATGGGTGCAATATTATTTTATCAATATATTTGGAGGGGTTCATATAGAATTATATTACACTGGCAATATTACTGTATATTATACTCAAATCATTGCGGTGATAATAATGTATGCATGATGAGGAAACACTTTGCAAACTGGAGGATTTCCATTGGTTGGAAAATTGCCAGACACACCGGCGGACTTACACTGTTTGCACACTACATATATGTTATTAACCACTTGGAAAGGTATAATAACGTCCATTTCAGCATATTTTGCAGACTAAGGGGATATTCAATCTAGGGTCACGACTGTCGGGCTGGCCCAACAGCCTTGACCCTGTCCCATTATCGGCCGGCTCGACTTGAAATTGTCAGAGGGATTCAATGTCCCACCTTCCAATCGGCGGGAAGGGGGTGTGGCCGTGAGATCGTCGAGCTGCGGCCGGGAGCTCAATGATCCACGCCCGTTTTCGGCAAAACAAGCCCGCTTCTAAAGTCAGGCTTGTTTTGCCAAGAAGCCTGTTCAATGCTGTCGGGGAAGACAGCATTGAATAGGCTCCCGCCACTATTTCCGACGGAGGAAATAGTAGCGGAGGATTGAATATCCCACTAAGTTTTTTCCAATCATTTTTTGAGTATTTATTCATTATAAATGTGTCCGATTTTCTATCTGTTTTTTTTGTAGCAATCCGGCCCTCAGGTTCATCAGCCGTCACCTCCTCCTGCTCTGAATGGGTAAGTCTCTGGACACATATTGTACCTGTTTTTTATCTGAGTTTGTGGAGTGGTAGCATTTTGCTTACATCTTATACCTCTGTATTAAGGATAGACTGACTTCACATAGATTACATAACATAATGTACAATAAGTACAGTAACACAGCTAAACTAGGCACAAATAATTACAGGGAAACATTCCACAGGAGTGAATAACTGATTAGATTCCAATATCTCAGACACTTTTTCCTAAATAAATGAGGTTATTATGCCTTAAATAATACATGTATATGATTAAACAACAAAGAGAAGCTTATTACTAGTCTACAACTTACTTGCCAATTCTCGTCCTGATTTAAGGCCTATACACACTGGGCGACTTTGAGCTGAAAGCCGCTCAAAACAGCCTGTTTGAGCGGCTTTCAGCTCAAAGCCACCCAGTGTGTATGCCCCAGCGATGAGCGGTGAGCGCTGCTGTGCGCTCTTGCAACATCGCCGGGAAAGCCGCTCGTCTGCTGGTTATACCAGCAGATGAGCGGCACTGAGGACGGCTTTGCATAGTCCCCGACACAAGTGGCCTGCATGTTTGTCGCAAAGTACTGATGATGTTCATTGCTTTGCGTATCAACATACATTTGATCTATCTATCTGTCAGTCTACCTATCCATCTGTCTGTCTGCCTGTCTGTCGAGGTAAGACAAAAAATAAACACACAAAATATATTTTACTTATTTGCAGCCACCAGGAGACAGACAGCAAGTGTGTGAGCTGCACGTATGATTTTGTTGCAAGAAATAGCAGCGAGCTGTCAGTATTACAAGGAGAAGAGCTTGAGGTACGTACTGTGTATGGGTGGATTTACTAAAGAAAACAAAAACAATTTTTCTGGGATTTTACCGCATCTCTAAATGCACTAAAGCCCCTCCCAACAGGGTTTCGCTGCAGAGAGTTATGCCAGCTCTAGCGGGCGTAACCCCATAAAAGCCTATGGGTTCCTATTCGCAAAGCTGCTGTGTGAGGGGTCCGGCACGGATTCCTCCCAGCATGCCCTGCGGCTGCCAGCATCTCTGCTCATCTGCAGAGGGAAGCCCAGGCAGCCATGGGGATTGCGTTGCTTATTGCATATGTCAGTACATATGTGATAAGTATCGCAACGATGGGTGGCAGGATGTACCGCCGCTGCTTGGTACATCCCGCCCTATGTAATTACTGTGGGCAATTAGCTTTCCACGTCAGACTATATTAGGTCATTCTCTCCTGAGTAACTCAATGGCAGGTCAGACATGTATTCATTTTTTTCCCATTCCTTTAAGGTTTTGGATGATTCCAAGAAATGGTGGAAAGTGCAGAATCGCTTTGGACAGATTGGCTATGTTCCCTACAATATACTTTCTCCAATCACAGCAGCAGAATCCAACAAAACAAGACAAAATGGAGTCCAGAAACCTGCGAATCCAGTTAAGGTATGGGGTGTTGCTAACATTATCTCCTCAACATTTACACATAGTAAAGGCAGCCGTATAGCAAGGCATGTGGTCATAAGCATGTCCTGGGCCTAATTGGAGATGGTAATAGGGAGTGGTTCGATAAACACAGATGTTCAGGCAGCATTTTTGGGGCATGCATAAGTCAGCATTTGCGATCTAAGATACCGCTGGAGAGCGCTCTGCGTCCTAATCAAACAGCTCAGTCTGGAATAATTCGGATACGGGATACTCAACCTGTTATGCTAACCAATACACCATCCGTGCTGCCCCGGTATGTGTATGGGGCTTTACTCTTCTGCACAACTGCACATAGATTGTATTTCTATCTATGTCCCCTCAGTGAACATTGGCTATGTGAAAGTGCCCCGTTACACCCTTTAAAGGTTTTGTAACTTTCCTTCCGGATCATGTGCAGAGCTAAAAATGGAAGATTTGTGACGTAAATGGCATTGCATTCAACTCTGCAAAATATTGAATTGTTCTGGTTACGGCGATGTGTCACAGATTGTCTCCAGAGCAGACATAGGGTGCGATGTATTAATATACATCGCCGCCCTTCGCCTGACAGCCGCCGCGATGCTGCCGCATATGTACTAACATATGCGGCTAGCATCGGGTTGCGGTGACGGAGACCCCCGCGATACCTGTAATGTGGTGTGCGGGGGTCTACGTCACATCCCGGCGGCTGTCAGTGTCCCCCTGCGTCTCCTCCTCCCCCTGCAGCCGGATGTCCTCCCGACTGTGACACCTGCTGGGGGAGGAGGAGATCGATGGACGACGGGAGGGGGGGTTGCGCGGACGGCGGGCGGCGATAGAAGCCCAGGGTATCGCCACCCAGAGAGACTGGGTTTATTTACTAAGATGAGAGTTCGATTTAAGATGGGATGTTGCTATGGGCATCAAATCAGATTCTATCTTTATATTTTAAAATGTGCTAAATAAATAAGAAGTAGATTCTGATTGGTTGCTTTGGGCACTATCCCATCTTCAATATAACTCCCATCTTAGTAAGTAAAGCCCTCTGTCTGTAGTGATATAACTGCACTCAGTTGTCCTGAGGTGGGCAGCAGGTAGATGAGCAAAGAGTCCATATAGTAATAATGGCTATTGTGCTCTCCCGCTACTGTGAAGTCTGTTGCACATTGCCAAAAGTTTCATTGCTTTCCATGTTTCGTACACCACATTACTTACACATGATGCCATTTTCACTTGCCACTTTTCAGAAATCTCTACCACCAACTCCTCCCAAAAAACCATCAAAATCCAGCCAGATGCAGTGGGACACAGTAGACAGCCAACATCCAGAACAGAACAACATGCCGCAAGGTAAGAATGGGTTTAATGAGGTATAGGGGTAATCCTGGTTTGCACGGTAAGCTGCGAGGATCAGAATCACCCTTATAGTATGAGAAATAGCTGAACGGTAATAATATGATAAACAAAATGTATTTTTCCCTGAATAAAGATTGATTTAGCTATTAGACTCTATAGAATAATTCATTTTATGCAAACGTATTCTAAAACATATGAAACATTATAAAACAATCAAAAATGCACAAACAAGGACCTAATGCAAATCACAAAGGATCTCAGACACACAGGGCCTAATTCAGACCTGATCGTAGGACAAATTTTTCTCAATATATACAAAACCATGCTGCACTGCAGATGTAATATGGGCAGAGAGAGTTAGATTTGGGTGGGGGTTTCTTCAAACTGAAATCTAAATTGCAGTGGTAAAATAAAGCAGCCAGTATTTACCCTGCACAGAAACAAAATAACTCCCCCCAAATCTAACTCTCTCTGCACGTTACATCTGCCCCTCCCGGATATGGTATAACCCTCCGATAGTCGGGATTCCAATGAACGTTTCTCCGATATTGGAATACCGACTGTCAGAAACCCGACAGGGAGGCGTGAGCATTCAAGACCCTTGCGGACTTGGTGCACCTATTCTATTCTCCCTCTATGGTAGTCGTGGACCCCCCTGGACTTTCTGACACCTGACAGACGGGATCCCAATGTCGGAGAAAAGAGTGCCAGTGTCAGTGAGTCATCCGGCACTTGCCCCACCAGCAGTGCACATGAATTTACCCATTTTGAGAACAAATTTGTCCTGCGATCAGGTCTGAATTAGGCCTGCAGTTGTCATTGGACACAATGTGGCTGCAGATATCCAGAGATTGACAGCCTGAAGTCATTTGGAGGCAGGGAGGGGGAGGCTGACGCATGCAGGAAGCTTCTACAAATACCAGACATGTCCCGCTGCAGTACCGCATCGGAGCATGCAGGGAAGCAGCAGAGATGCCACCTCCAACCACATCTGAATTAGACCCAATAAGGTAGATGTATGAAGCAGTGATAAGGGAGTAATAAAGTGCCTGGTACTTTATCATTGGCCAATCATCTTTTTACTGTTAATTTAAAGGCTGGGTTTAAAAGTGGACAGTTCAAAGCTGATAGGACGGTGATAAAGTATCAGGCACTTTATCACTTCTCCTCCCTTATCACTGCTTCATATATCTACCCCAATGTGAATAAATTGTTCCAGGTCAGACTGCATTAAAAAATAAACAAAAAGAAAACGTCTTACTGATAGAATATTTAAAGGGAATATTATAAGGCAATAGTATGAAATGATAAATACTTAAAAAGGGCCTAATCAAAATAACAAAAATATGCTTTCTATATCAGAAAAATATGACAGAATAAACAGCATGAATGAAGAATTGCTGCTCAGACTGGCAAATGGCCGAACGGCACCACAGAAGAATCTGGCCATACAGAGGACACTGGACACATCCATTCCCTTATCTGACGAGTCCAGCACCAGAGATGTCACTGCTTGGTTGCAGGCCAAAGGTTTTAACACCATGTGAGTGATCACCTACGGAATGTCTTATTTCTGCTCCAGGAAATGTCACCCATCTGTTAAGTTGTTGTTTACTAGCAGCACCAGGTGTGGAGAAACAACACTACAGTGACATAATTTCAGAGGGCAGCAGATAATCAGGGAATAAAGAAAGTCCAATTGCAATGGGCATGGGGATCCCATTCATAAGAGGCCACCAGCACCAGACTATGTAAGGCTGGGCTGGACACACTCTAACATTGAGGGCCTGGATGGAGGAACATTGATTAAGGGCCTTATGGGCCTGGAGCTGAAAATGTTCAAGGGCCTTTTAAAAAAGGTGGAGGAGGGAGGCAAACTCCATGTAGGACCCATACCCTCTTAATACTGGACTGGAGATCATTATGCTTTCATGATGATGGGCCTATTTTTATGTGGAGGCATGGAGGTGCAGCTCCATCCACCCCGTTGTTAATCTGGCCCTGCCCACAGCAAGGGATGTCATGTTAGAATGTGTGCCAGTGCTGGGGATTGGTTTGTTAGATTTCCCTAGGGGAATTGGATCTGCCCTGGAAAGCTTCAACAATGAAAGTCTTATAAAATGATGTTTCGTTCACTGAACAGACTCAAAAATGCAATAATACACATTCAGATCTTTCATGTACAAGACATGTTCTATAGAAATTCAACTGGCGGCACTGTAAACCTGCACCTAGATGATTCATGCTCGCACCCTTCTGAGGTGTGAGCAGAAATCCGACTAACCTAATGCAATGATTCCAGCATCATACCCAGCACTTATGTCAGAAGATTATGTTTAGCACAAATAACCCCTGGCATAAGGCCTAGTAAACTGCATCTCCTAACTTAAGTGCCAGGTGTAGTGCAATTGAATACCTACTGGCACTCATTCCCAGAACTAAACATCACATTTCATTGAATTATCCCCTATGTTATGTACAGTATTTATTACAGGAACACTGAATGTATTATTACATTTTTTTATGTATTATATCTTTTGCAGCTAATACCCCTTTTGTACAGAAACCTTGGCTTCAGTCTAGGTCTGCCCTGAAATACGGAACATGGTTTCAACCTGTGCTACAGCTCTTCACTCTGTACCTTGGGCCTGGATTATTCTCAGTTTGACCCCTTTTACACAGGGCCATCTTAACATGTGGGCTTCCTGGGCAGCTGCCCTAGGGCCCCACAATTCTTGGGTCCTTTGAGCAGGGGTTTGCTGCTTCCTCTGAAGTTTCATGTGAGACTACATTAGTAGAGATTACTGCCTGGCTGTTTTGGTTGTGAATGACACAAAATCAGAGGTGCTGGGAAACATTTTCTACTGGTCTGCAGCCAAACAGTTACTGGCGTAAGCTGCTGATTGCTGGATACCTGATAGCAGATTCAGAATACTGCAAGCAGTTATGATTTTTTACTTAAATAGGGGCCCCAGTGCATTGCTTTGCCTAGGGTCCACAATGCTGTTAAGATGGCCCTGCTTTCACACTGAACTCATGTCTGCCCTGAAAAATGTCATTAAACATGGGTGAGGTCATGAAAAGTTGGTGGAGAAGTGCCGCTCCACACCAATTCCCCCCCCCCCCCCCCTCCCAAATGCTACCAAACATCACCGGCTAGGACTGGCAGTTGTGCCTCCCTTATTTGCCTTTTGGACTGAGCTACAAACCCCTCTCCTCTGAAGGCGCTCCTGGTGGGGACTGCCAGCATCCAAAATCAGCCAGACAGCGTCTTTTATCATTTTATCATTGGATATGTTAATTGGACATACAACGTGGGTCAAATTTTTTAACTAAGGGGGAGATGTACTGTCTTGTATATTTGTAAAGTGGAGAAATAGAAGTACCAGCCAATCTGCTGATGTATTAAGCCTGGTGAAGAGATAAAGTGATAAGTGAAGCAAAAGCCAATCAACTCCTAACTGTCATTTTCCAATTATAGCCGATTGGCTGGTGCTTTATCGCCTTCTACTGTATCTCCACCTTATCTTTTCACCAGGCGTAATACATCTTCCCCATAGCCTGTAACATGGAAGTTAGGAGCTGATTGGCTGATACTTTATTTCTTTCCACTTTCACGGAACAAGGCTTAGTACATCTGCCCTCAATGTGAAAGAGGGATATAACTGAGATAAATATGAATGTATTCTTTTATTACTTCCACGTCCCCACTGTTTTCAATTCTAAAATAAAATTCAGTTACATATAAATGTAAAATATAATGTATGCAATAGATTCCTATTTAACGCAATGTATTCCTTTGTCATTTTAGTACTGTAAAATCCTTTGGGGTGTTAAATGGAGCTCAGCTTTTTTCTCTCAGAAAAGACGAGTTTAGAGCCGTGAGTGCTGAAGAAGGTGCCAGGGTATATAGCCAGGTTATGGTTCAGAAAGCTCTACTTGAGGTATGTCTGCAAGTTTTAATACACAGGAACATTTGTCAGTGTTTCTGGGTTTTCCTGGGCACCAGTTCCAGTTGCCTCTTGAACTGGTACCCAGGTCCAGAGGCATCACCGGGTCTGGTGGCACCTGGTGCGCAATCTGCATTCCCCCTCGCTTGCTCAAGGTGCACCTGTACGAGAATTGGGCCTAGTGAGAGTTCCCTGTTTAATCTCTCCGGGGGCATTTCCAGCATCTCCAGAGATGCCGAAGACTCGACGCTGCCTTGTCTGCTCCATGACAGGAGCTGGGTACTGCATAAGAATATCACACTGCAGCACCCAGCTCCTGTCACTCCAGAACAGACAGAATTTTGGTGTCACTGCCCAGGCCTCACTGACATCAGAACTGCACATATGGCCCATGGATGGTAGAGGCAGCCATTTTGTGCTAATGAAACCAGAACCTAATAAAAATTACTGTACTCTTTAAGTGCCTCAATTAAGTAAATTCTTGGGTATATAACAAAATGTCTGCTTTCAATATGCGCACTGCAAGTGGCAGCCCCTACTGTAATAAGTGCAATCAAACGTTACCTGTATGATTGAGACATTTTAACCCCAGTAAAGTCTGAAAACCTACAGTATATAGAGCAATCGATTTTGAGAGCCAGCAATCTTTTGTGTGTGGTTAGCACCCGCGATGTTTCGCGTCCGATCAGGGCCTTAGGTGTGTGCTTGAGGTGCCGCACCACTGGCACACACCTATAGTCTGCAGAGCAGGGTAGCACCTGGCAGGAGATGTACTCTCCCCGATCTGCGCCTCTGAGCGCCCCCCATCCCCCCGCTGCTGGCAGACGGAGAGAGAGGCAGGAGATTTCACAACTGGAATGAGAGTTCTCTCAGCCAGTCATCGGCCGCCCATTCATTTGAATTAGAGCTTTGAATCTATGACCCCCGCCACACTGCAGCCTTTTCCCTGGGAGTCCTTACATGCGATAAATCGCATGCAATTAATCGCATGTAAAAAATGGCACATCAAGTGCCAAATCGTATGTAGCCCTCACGGTAATATGCTGGGGTACTTCAAGGGAAATCAGGTCCGACTTGACCTATGGGGGCCTCTCTGCACATGTTCATGTTAGAGATGAGCGGGCCCGGATCGCCAGGATCCGACAGATCTGAATATGGCGATCCGAGTCTGGATCCGAGGCGGCTCGGGAGTTCCCGCCTGAATTCCGGGCCGAAAAAGAGGCAAAACGTCATCATCGCGCTGTCGGATTCTCGCGGGATCTGGATTCTATAAAAGACGCACGCGCGCCCCTCCATCTTTACTCCAGCATAGGAGAGGGAAGAGGGTGGTTGTGCTCTGTGCTGTGTGCTGTGCTATAATAATAATAATATATTATTTTGCTGCTGCTCACTCGATTAGGGTCTGCAGGGGCTGCTGTACACAAGTCCAGTGTACAGGGGCTGCAGTGGCCAGTGTACAAGGGGCTGTACAGGGGCTGTGTTCAGTGTGACAGGGCTTGTGTCCAGTGTGACAGGGCCTGTGTACAGTGTGACAAGGTTTGTGTCCAGTGTACAGGGTTTGTGTCCAGTGTACAGGGGTTGTGTCCAGTGTACAGGGGCTGTGTACAGGGGCTGTGTCCAGTGTACAGGGGTTGTGTACAGGGGCTGTGTCCAGTGTACAGGGGCTGTGTACAGGGGTTGTGTCAAGTGTGACAGGGACTGTGTCCAGTGTACAGGGGTTGTGTCCAGTGTACAGGGGCTGTGTACAGGGGTTGTGTCCAGTGTACAGGCAGGGCAGGCGACAGGGGGGGTCAAGGGGGACACCTGTACCGGGCCCCAAGCTTGTGAGGGGCCCCAAAGTTCTGATGGGCTGTAAGCATAGCTGCAGCAGTGCAGTGCCTAGAAATGGTTTATAAAGGCACCCACCTGGATTCCTGTAAGGGTACTTACCCAGACACCCCTCCAGTATTAGTGAATATTAATTCTGTCTTCTGTAATAATAAAAAAACACATTCAATAAGCGGTATACAAAAAATGTTCTGCTCAAGGGGGCGTTGTTAGGGGGCCCCAGAGATATCAGTGTACCGGGCCCCAAGATTTCTGTTGCCAGCCCTGTGTACAGGGGCTGTGTACAGGGGTTGTGTCCAGTGTCCAGGGGCAGTGTCCAGTGTGACGGCTGTGTCCAGTGTACAGGAGCTGTGTCCAGAGGCTGTGTCCATTGTCCAGGGGCTGTGTCCAGGGGCTGTGTCCAGGGTGACGGGCTGTGTCCAGTGTCCAGGGGCAGTGTCCAGGGGCTGTGTCCAGGGGCAGTGTCCAGTGTCCAAGGGGCTGTGTCCAGTGTGACAGGCTGTGTCCAGTGTAAAGTAAGAAAAATAAATAAAAGTAATAAATAAAATAAAAAACACATTTTTGGAGGATGATGGAGGAGGAAATAGTGGGAGATCAGCAACCTGATAGAAGTGCTGAAGCTGCTACCACCAGTCATGACAAGGCCGATACCTCTTAGTATTTTTTGCTCTTTGGAGCATTTCTCTTTTTTTGGGGTAGTTTATTAAACTGCCACCCTGTCTGCCCCTGGAGTGCCGCTCTGCTTTCAATATGTGTCAGGTTGGAATTGTAAGGTCCACATGTAGGTGATGCCCACTGCTGTCGCTTAGCTCAGTCATCCAGCGGGATGCGGTTAATTTCCCGGCGGTCGGGATCCCGGCGGTCGGAATCCCGACACTGGAATCCCGACCGCCGAAATCCCGAAACTTTCTCCCTCCGTGGGTGTCCACGACACCCATAGAGGGAGAATAAAATAGCGTGCCGAGCGTAGCGAGGCACCGGGCCCGCTGCGTGGCGAGCGCAGCGAGCCCGCAAGGGGGGGTGATCCATGTCCCCCCCTTGTCGGGATTTCGGCGGTCGGGATTCCAGTGTCGGGATTCCGACCGCCGGGATCCCGACCGCCGGGAAATCATATCGGATCCCATCCAGCTACCTCGGGATAACCTTTTGGCCCAACTACAGTAAATGAAAACAATTTTGTGAGCTTTGAAGTGATCAAAATTGACTAGAAATGAGTGGAAACTAATGTTATTGAGGTTAATAATACTTTAGGGGCAAAAACAGGCCCAAAAAGTTATTTTAGCAATTTTTTGCATTTTTCCCAAAAAAATCCAGATCCAAAACCCGCAAGGGTGGTTTTGCCAAAACCAATCCAGATCCAAAACACGAAGGGAGATCCAGATCCCAAAACCCGAAAAAGTGGCCGCCGCACATCTCTAGTTCATGTTACATTTGCTCCACCTGCAGTGCATATGGTTTTGTCCATTTTGAGAACAAATTTGTCCTGTGATCAGGTCTGAATTAGGCCCATAATGTATGAAAAGAGGGCACTGGCAGTTCATTGCATCCATGCATCACTTGCAAAATGACTGCTTAATTTCAGATTGCTATTTCTAATTAATTTTTGTCCATTCTTGTATCTTATTATCTTTTATAATATTTATTCATCTATAATGTTTTTAGGACTCTAAGAAGACCTCTGAGTTGGAGGCTGTGATGGAGAGACAAAAGAAAAAGGTGGACAGTGAACTTGAGCAAGTCAGCCTTTAGAGACGAACCTCTGTCTACTTGGGCTTTCTACAGACTCTATTTAATTTGTTCCAAAGAATACATAAATATAAATATATATATATATACAAACTTTAATACATAAATATACCAAAGACTGTTCCAATCACAACTGCTGGAGAATCTGATTATATGGAGGTACCAGTCTTCCTGGTGAAAGAAGTGCTTCATTTATATATCCTGAAATCCGATTGCAAGAATTGGTATATGGCTTGTTAACGACGGGATGGGAAGTCGAGCACCTGAACTTTGCCTTATTTCCACATTCTCAGAATGAAGAATTCCTACAAAGCACAAGACAATGGCGACAGGCTCTGCAATTGTTGCTCCATGTGACCGGCTCTGCCCTTGTTTCTCTATGTGACGCATCCCAGCGGCTTAGTTTATACGTCTGTAATACAGTGTTCTATTTTATTCCTTCTCGTTCTGTCTTTGTGGTTGAAAGCTTTAACGTTTCTCAATGTTAATAATCTTTATGCTACTTTTGAGGCACTGGACAAATGTGATATTCCTCTTTGTAATTATTATTATTCGTATTTGCCAGAACTGTGGATCTCTGTATTTTATATGTGGGTGGCTCAGAGCAAAAAATTTGCACCTGTACTTTAGACAAAAAGCAAATGTTCTACAATGCATGTATGACCTATACAACTGTAATGACAAGCAATCATCCATTCCTATATTACTAGATTTGTTCATTCTGGATGTGGAATAGTGTAATTGAATGGCAAACAAAGTGATCTGACACAGGAGAAATGCATCATATCTTCTAAAGAGTGGATAAGGGGATAAGTGATTCATTTGCCAATAGCAACCAATCACCTCCTAGCTGTCATTTTATAGAATGTTATTGATAAATGCTAGCGAGGAGCTGATTGGTTACTTCACCACTCGCCCACTTCTTCACTCCTTAGAGCATTTGATATGTTTCCCTTACGATCTCTTACAGTTCTTGTATTCTTTTATTTTTTATTTGTATTGTTCTATGTCTACCTATTTAAATATCTAAAAATGAATTTAAAGGATAATATATTTCTGTATTAAAGAAAACACATTAAAACCACTTACTGGCATCACTATGTAGAATTGTGCATTAGAAAACAATATTACACAACATGAAATCTTTCTTTCTTTATAACTACCAACTGATATAGCCAAGCCCAAATAACCACGTGCAATATTTAAGAGATATTTTCCTTGTGTAAGCTGCGCCTGTATCGGGACTCTTGTATGTTAGTCTATCCTGTAGAAGAATTGATGACCTTCTCTATTGGGCTGTGTTGTAGGAAATTCAGGGAAAGTGGATTGATTACACCGCTAAGTCATAGTTAGTCTTCCACCTTCTGTGCGCTTATTCCGTATCTGCTGCATGAAACCAAAGAAAATAACTTTGCCTCTTATCAGCGATGACTTCGGAATTCTACAATTTCAGACAGAAATTAGATATTTTTATAACAGAAAGTCGCCACTTAAATGTTTTGTTTATCCCCATCGTGTACTACAGGTTCATCTAGGTGAGTATTAACAATTATAACTTACATAAATCTATTCAAGTAGCACATGTGTTCCCAGAGATCCTGGAAGAGTGCATACTGTATACTCATTAAGATCTTAGAATAGAACATTATATCCTCCTTATCCCATTGACTAATATGTACTTATGTGTGTATTAATCGTGACAATAAAAATATGACAGCAGTTACAGGTATCCAAGCCTCAGAATGTGTTTATTTACTGTCTTATAGTATTTTATCATGATGCTGTTTACGGGATGCGGTCATTGGTCTACAGCATTATGGTCAACAGTCATTAGGTTGACATGGGAAAAGGTTGACATGGGTCTAGGTAAACATGGGAAAAGGTTGACATGGTTCTAGGCTGAAAGGTCATTAGTCCGACAGGTCATTAGTTCGACAGTGTCTAGGTTGACAGTCAAAAGGTCGACATGGGGTTTTTCACTGTTTTTTGTGCCGACGTGAAGACAGGCGGTATTTCATGCCCTACCATCTACTAGGGCGTGGTGGGAGAATAAAATAGTGTGCCAAGCGTAGCGAGGCACCGTGCCCGAAGCATCGCAAACAACCTTCATACATGTCGACTGAATGCTTGTTGACCTAGTTTCTGTCTATCCAATAATCCATACCCGTTTTATAGATACCTTGTCACAGTCCGGCATGGTTTGCTTCCGAGATGCGGCTACTCACCCATTTGGACGCATTGTGCTAGAGGACCATACTGTATATGGAGGGGGAAAAAGCAAATGTATAGAGGACTCCATAATGATATAACATCAATTAACAAAATGCAAAGTGAATTACCAAAAGAGAAAACGAAATCTAAATCGAATCATTTATTTGTGTGACCACCTTGGCTTTTTAAAACAGCATCAGTTCTTCTAGGTCGACTTAACTCAAACGGAGGTTGTTCCAAACATTGTTAAGAACTAACCACAGATCTACTGCGGATTTAGGCTAGCTCATATCCTGCTGTGTCGTCATGTAATCCCAGACAGAGATGTAGAGATCAGGGCTCTGTGGAGGACATTTCTTTACTTCCAGGACTGGTTCTTCTTTACTCTGAATGTGGGTACTAATGATATTGGATATTGTGTGTTTGGGGTCATTGTTCTGCTGTAGAATATATTTGGATCCATAAAATCCTGCCTGATGATACTGCAGTACCTGCTTGTATTTCACAGCATTAAAGACACCATTACTGACCAAATCCATGCTTCCCCGTTGCCTACAGACACTTATTATTGAACCGCTTTCCAGCCCCTCAGTAAACAAACCGCTTTCTGTTACAGCCAAATATTCTTGACTCATCAGTCCAGAGCATGGGTCCTCAAACTGCGGCCCTCCAGATGTGGTGAAACGACAATTCCCAGCATGCCTTGTCACAGTTTTAACACTCCCTTATAGGAAAACTGTGGCAAGGCATGCTGGGATTTGTAGTTTCACCACATCTGGAGGGCCGCAGTTTGAGGACCCATGGTCCAGAGCATCTGCAGCCATTTTTCTGCGTTTTTTTTTTTTTTGTGCTTAGTTGAGTTGCTTGACCTTGTTTCCATGTTGAAGACATGGCTTTTGGCTGCGTATCTTCCATGGAGACCACTTCTGGCCAGACTTCTCGGAACAGTAGACATGGGTCCCACTGGTTTCTGCCATTTCTGAGCTGATGGCACTGCTGGACATCTTCTGATTTCGAAGGGAAGAAGCATGATGGGGAAAATTTACTAGAGTTTCTAAAAATATAAAGAGGTGATGTTGATCATAGCAACCAATCATAATCTGTTTATCATTTTCTAGGATGCAATAAAGAAATTAATTAAATAATCTTATTGGTTGATACTGGTTGTTATTGGCAACATCACCTCTTTTCATTTTTAGAAGCTTTAGTAAATTTACCTTGATATGTACTGATGATGCACTGTTTCCTTGGTAGACCACTGGGTCTATAATCTTCAACATTGTCCGTTTCTCTGTACTTCGAGAGAGAGCTTGATCTGCATTGTACAGCAAGGGGCGGGGCTATAATGATGCGATTCATGCTCTGTACGTGGGCGGCCGAAGGATAAGGAGCGCAGGGGGCTGCTTGAGAAAGTGGGATACTTACACTCTTTCCAGGGGACTGAGACCATCACCCAATTTTTGGGGGCTCCCGCTCTTCCAGTAGGGAAATTTAGAGCATTTTCTGTCCGTTGTAACAGCATAGTATAGTAATATGTGTTATATAGTAATAGTAGTAATAGTGTTGTATAGTTATATAGTAATAGGTGTTATATGTGCAGCAATGATACTGGGGCAAGTTGCTCCTAAGTACACACTGCTAATTTATATAATATAGAGACTGTGTTGGTACATTTTGGGTGTACCCTATAAGAGTATCAGGCATAACATTACCCACTCCTTAGTCGGACTTGTTTACAACATATCACAGAAAATGGGCAGATAGAAAATGCATTTTCTGTGATATGTTGTAAACAAGTCTGATAATGTTATGCCTGATACTCTTATAGGGTACACCCAAAATGTGCCAACAGAGAAATGTCTCTATATTATATAAATTAGCACTGTGTACTTAGGAGCAACTTGCCCCAGTATCATTGCTGCACATATAACACCACCAGGTGTCAGCAAAACCTCAGTGCAAAGATATAACTTGCACACAGCAGAGGATCAAACCTCACTCTGCAACAGTGTTGCAATTATTTTTCTAGGCATTTTGCCAAATAACAATTCAGACATTGTATCCAATAAGTATACACTTGAATTAAATAATATGGGGAGCCATAAATGAATAAACGCCTAGAGGCTGGAAATACAGTTATTCAAGTCTCAAAATTCGAGCAGCCCATATAGGCGAATTATCCCTTTACAACTACACTTGTATTAGCCGACACAGGCAGAATATATGTGAACCCAGTATATGCATCAAATCTATCAGAGAGACAGTTAATTAAAACAATACAGGCTCAAAATAAAGCGAACAGTGGCAATAAACGTGTACAACCATTTTTACATTAAATCAGCCTATAGGCATACTGTGTATAACCAGCAGCACTTAATAAGCCAATATAGGTCTATTATGTTAAAAATTAATTGGTGTACATAGACCAATACAGCCCACTGTCTATACCAAAAGTGTATGTTGTACCAAGGATATTCAAGTTAATACCAACATCAATGCCCCCCATTGGATACCTAAGCACTACTTTGGGGTACCTACAAGAGTTTTCATATTCAATACATATATATCCTACCCTATACGTGTTTAACAAGCCAATACAGCACAATTGCTGAGTATCACAAAATACACCGGGATACGTACGATCCAGGTACTTCCGGTCACGTGATACGCAAAAACATGAATTCCTGTGAAATAGGGATCATAATATGATTATGGTGGTTTTATTTTAATTATAGAGTATGTAGGAATATGATTATGAAGTGTATACCTTGTTTTTATGTATAGAAAAAAATGTTATACATCCTCCCATGTGACACAGTAAGGGGAGGGGAAAAGGACATGCTGGGTATAAAAACCCAAAAGGCCAACATGGAAGTTACACCCTGAGGAAGGCTTGTAAATTAGCAGAAACGCGTTGGTGATTTTAAGTGACATAGCTACTGTGGGACTGGACCTTATAATCGAACCATCTGGAAGCTATCCAAGGAGGGAACTTTCGTTGTGGAAACCCGGGATCCCACCAGGAACTACCCCTTGGACTGTCCCATATCACACTAATAGCCTTGATTATAAGGCCAAACACGGTACTATGCTCAAATTATTTTATTGTTTATGTCAATTCTGAATAAATGTTTACAGTTTTACACTATGTGGAGCATTTGATTTTAAACCGAGGTATACACAAATCAAGAAGAAAAAAGTACATACAACGTTGAAGCATTATATAATACTATACGAGAGATCTTGTGGCCTAAGGAAAGGCCCAATTACGGTACGGAGAGTACACACGGGTGGGGATTATTATCATCACTGAGAATAACATCTACACTATGAAAAGTGCGATTTCTTTGTCTTTTATCTGAGGTACCGCACACACGGAAGAATCTACCGATATCGGCTTAAGAAGTGTAGCGGATATACATTTACAGATCCCAAGTGGGAGCGCCGTGTCCAATTCTTTTTGTATTGACTGTATTCTGGATAGTGTGGTAACTATCTTGTGACAGGGCTGCACCCTTTGTTTAGAGTGCAGGTGCTCTACCTTCTTGTCTGGTCCATCACAAAATACACGTTCATAGGAACAGAATCTCCTATATAGTCTGACCAGACACAATCCCAGTGTGAAATAAATACCATCGCACCCACCCCCTACTGCCTACATTTTAAAGTCTATATCACTTAATATCTCTCATCCTTTACTCACCAATTGTATGATTATGTGTTGTAAGTCATACGCAATTTTAACCTCGCAATTTAGTGGTGAGATATCCCATATCCGGTAACTATTAAAGATTATAGAGCATACCCCACTTTTTGAGAATTCAACTCTAACAATTTAAATATAAGAAATAGCTTGTTAAATTATCCTTGGTGTGCATCTATACAACTACTCTCCTTTCCTTCTCTTTTTTGTTTAGATTACATTTAGTTGGTAGGATAGCACCCCCGCTCAACAACACAAGTTGGAACCTAGCGGAACATACCCGTATAATATAGGGTTACTCTCCTTTGTGTGCAGATCTCAACCCCACCCCCTTTTTTTCCCAAACTGTGTGCTTACATCCTATGGCTCCTCCCCCCAAATACCACTATTGACCACCTAGCGGCCTAGAGACTCCTGATTGGCTCCTAGGCGCTGCACCTTGGCCCTCTATGTGAAGCCTTCTTTTCTCCTCTATGTGAAGGACTGTGCCCTGTCTCCCTCTTCCACTGCATTCATTGAGCTGGACCTGAGCTGTGGCAGCCATCTTGCTGGCTATTACCATCTATGCATAATCATTTTAGCTTCTTCACTGTACCATTAAGCTTCTCCCTGAGGCCATACTCATGTTCTCCTATCCACCGGTCACCTGCCTCCAGCCCATGGCTCTGAATGCTTTTACATATTTTGTGTTTTTTTTTTTTTTTGTGACATCAAAGTACCCACAACATTCATTGGGTGTTCAGTATTAAGCATGTATTACTTATATTGAGGCCTCTCTCTTTGCGCAGTGCCCTCTCCGGTGACACTTCTGGTCAGGACACAGTGGGACCTGTCCATAAGGTGACCCATATTAACCAGCACAATTTTACAGTCCAAGTGGCATTGTTTCTAATGCTAACTTTTTGGATGTTTTCCTGTACTGATATGTAACTTCAATTAATGCTCACAGCCAATTTCAACACTATTGACTAATTCCCTATACAATACTTTTTCAAGTATTTTGCTGTCTCCATCATGGATAAGTTTGTAGCCCTGCCTACTCCTAGAGGTCAATGTACAAGAGGTACTGGGATAAAGGTGATTCTACTCAGATTGTTGCACTACTCCTGGCATACTGTACCAGCCTCTACAGTTTCCTATGATGAGATAGTCAGAGCCATAAAAGAGACCGTAACAAAAACAAGCAGACAAATGTATAAGTGTGGCGGCTCACCTTAACTCTCAACCTCTGTCTCCCATCAGGTCTCTGCAAATGAGAATAGGATTGGATCTGATTTCCACAATATTTACCACCTGAAGCAGCAAGTTGCCTCTTTATCTTCTACCCAAACAATAGGCCCGGTTCAGACCTGCTCGCTAGGCTGCGCTATAAGCCTAACAAGCAGGTTAACGCCTCCCCGGCAAAGCACACACACCCGCAGCCAGAATCACCTCGCTACGTTGCGAGCGGATGTCTACTTACATTATTGATTATTCACCATCAAATTATTTTTCCTCCGTTCGCTGCTGAAAGAAAGCCAGGACTTACTTTTCAGTTGACCGGTCTTCTGCAAATTGGGCACGGGCGCTGACTTCATGTGACATCCACCCGCCTTGATCAGACAGGGGCGTGCCTGCGTTCGCAGGGGCCCTCCCAGAATTTCTATGGGCGCGCCCACCATTTTTGTGGGCACACCCATGAAATGCTGGGTGTACACCCGGAACGCCCCTTGCCTGTCAATCAGGCAGCGAGCACCCCGTGAATTACATTTTCACTGAGGGCACTCGCTTCGGGGGTCTGCACATGCGCATTAGCGCCTATGCAGTTCCCCAGCATTGGGGACAGGGACGAATTTGGACCTGTGTGAACCGGCCTGAATCAGTGCCGATATTCTTCACGAAGGTTAACAATCTCTAGAACAGATCCAAATGGAACGACTTGAGAATTGTGGACCTCAAGGAATCATTAAAAGGCCCCGATCTAACCAGTTGTTTCTCTCTGAGCGCCCACAACTACTGGGTATCATTTAGAAGTCTCATCCTTGGAATTTGGAAAAGCTCATAGTTTAGGCCTTCAACGTGATTCTAATGTCTCCAGTCCTCAAGCCGTTATATCAAATGTCTGAACTTTCAACATAAAGAAATCATTTGGTTTTCAGCGAAACAGAAAGGCCCATTGCAATTGGACGGACTACACCTTCTTATTTTCCAAGACTTCTCGGGAGCATGCAGGAATATGTCCTCTGCTTGCAATTGAGCAAAAATTACACAAAAGTCACTCTTTTGTATCCTACTAAACTCCATATTGACACCCCCCAAGGCTCCAGAGAATTTACAGATGAGGTTGATTCCCAGACATTTGTGCACAAGGTTATTCAGGCCTCTGATTCACAATCCATGGACAATAATCCAATACAGGATACAAGAATAATGTAATAATCTAATTCAGGTTTAGTATTACTTATCCAAATATCCGTTATCCAAATTCCAAAAGCCAGTCTCCAAAATGTACTTTTATTTTTTGCTAAAAACCTACTGATTACATCTGTAACTGGCACTACTGGTGAAATAACATGTAACTGGCACTACTGATTACATCTGCAACTGGCACTACTGGTGAAATAACATGTAACTGGCACTACTGGCTACATCTGTAACTGGCACTACTGGTGAAATAACATGTAACCGGCACTACTGGGTACATCTGTAACTGGCACTACTGGGGAAATAACATGTAACTGGCACTACTGGCTACATCTGTAACTGGCACTACTGATGAAATAACATGTAATCGGCACTAAATATGTGCAAGGACATGATTGCTTGGCATTCAAATTCAGTGCCTGAGATTATACACAAACTTTGTTTCATTTTTTAAAACCTTGTTTCATGCACAAATAAAATATATTTGTATGTATTTCATGTGTTTGATGTGCTTATACAACATAAATGTAAGATACCTCAAGATATCTCATTCAAATATAAAAATATTCCAAAATAATCCGTTATCTAAAATTCTTCTGGTCCCGAGCATTTTGGATAAGGGATACTCAACCTGTATTGGGATAAGCCCTTCTCCAAATCTCCTTATCTATCATCACCTGCTGTGTTGGCTGCACTGTTGGTAATGTCATTAATTACTATAGAGGTTGTGAGGCCAGAGGAGTTGTTATTCTGCTCCATAAAGTTATCCCCAATACCATCCATTCACTGAAGTCTGATCCACAAGGCCGCTTTGGTTCTAGATATACATTGTGTAATGTATACAGTCCTAAATCATTCATTCTACATATGATCAATGAATTGCTTCCTTGGGCAGACACCCAACTTTTCTAGACTCAATTACTTGTATGAATCCGATTCTTTATCTGCAAGGGTGTTGGAGGCATTTGTACCTTGTATTGAACCTATCCCTATTTCTGACAATGCGCCAGTGTGGATAGATATTCAAGGCCAGTTCCTTGTAAGAACCAGCTCTCAGTGGCGCTTCCCTGCAAAGCTTACATCTTCTAGGAAATTTAAATCTACGTTAGAAGCAGCATGGGTAGATTTTGCTTTTCATAACCAATCCCATACAGATAATCCTGGTTTATTTTGGCAAAGGTGTGGCAAGGGTGTTCGCTAAATCCACTCTGTTTAGATATGTAGCCGATTGGCTTTTCCGAAATGAACAATATTCTAATTTATCAATAGATGAGGCATTATTTCACTCGTATGCTCCAGCAGTGCCGTTACATACCCCCAAAGCCCAACTCCCCATACAACTCCTTTCAAATGTCCTCTTTAGGGATACTTATGCCTGGATTTTCATTAATATGCACTTATGTGGAAACCCACACTTTTCACCATCTCTCGAAAATTCCAGATACAAACTCTGGTGTCAAAAAGGCATCTTATGAATCCACTCTCATTTGTATATGTGCTTACAATTTCGTCACTATGTCCAATCTTTAAATTCACCACTATTGTGTCCACAACCCCCCGATAACATCATTGCTCTCCATATGCAGATCCACTTGGTTTAGGAAGCAGTACCTTTATTGGCACTTCATTGATATGCCTACTAATAGGGATATAATTGCGAAGACTTGGTAGTCAGAAATTTCATGCCTGCCTGAGTTTCATACACTTTTGGCACCACTACATAGGGTAGTATTTAATGTTGGGGTGAGCGTCCGGCAAGGGAGTTAAACGGCTGGAATCGCAGAAAATCAGCTACCTTTGCTGTTTAACCCCCTCGCCCGGCCGCTCACCCAATTCTACATTCCGGGGGAATCCTCGCTGTCACAGGACGGCGAGGATTCCTCCAAACAGCGAGGCCCGCGGCTAATGCAGGGAACCCGCTGCATTTAGCCGCGGGTGTCGCTGCTTGTGCAGCCGCATATGGCGATTCCCCCTCGCACCAATAAAGTTTTAAAAAAAAAGACATGACAGCTTTATCTCACCCACCGAGTTCACCCAATCTCACAATGTGCAATTTTTATTTTCCTCAAATGAAAAGAGACTTTAATGAAAAACGTTTCCCTGATATTGAAGAGGTGGAAAAAAAAAACAGCAAAAGTCATCAATGACGATGAGTTGAAAACATGTTTTGATCGATATAAAAAAACAAACATTTGCCATTTGGGGCAGCTCGGGTGGTGTAATGGTTAGCATTACTGCCTCACAGAGCTGAGGACATGGGTTTGATTCCCACCCTTACTGTGTTTGTATAATCCCCCCGTGCTTGCTTGGGTTTCCTCCAGGTACTCCCATAATCCAAAAATATACTGGTAGGTTAATTAGCTCACATCAAAATTAACCCTAAAATGAATGTGTGCATTTGTACATGTGGTAGGGAATATAGATTATAAGTTCCACTGGGGCAGGGACTGATGTGAATGTTCAAATATTCTCTGTAAAGCGCTGCTGAATATGTGTGAGTGCGCTATATAAGAAACTGGTAATAAATAAAATAAATACATTTTGAAAAAAATGTATTGATTCAAGTGGAGGGAACTTTGAAAGGTAACTGACGCTTCAAAATTGACAAAGAAATATACTTTATCTTATAAAATCAATACAGTTTCTTATAAGTACCCTCTCTTTTTTTGGCAGATGTGGTTATATTTGTTTCCTTGTATTTTTTTCTGTTTTCATATGTGGTCATTTACTTAGGATCTACTGTATAATGGTAGCGCATTTATGTAAGATATTTTTTTATATGTTCTATGTTCTCAGGATAAGTGAACTCAAATGGCGCCATCAGATACTTGTATATTCTGTTTCTATGTTATGAGGTTTGGCATGTTTCCTGTTTTGATTTTGATATTGATTACTTTTTTACTCTATATGCCAAATGTATAAACATATATGTCTGCCACATTCCGTCTTCTTTTTATTTTATGTTGATGCATTGTTTAAAAGGAAAAATTCCATTTAAAAAATTACTCAATTTAAAAAAAAACGTTAATTGTGACAATATGAATACTGGATAAATAATTTATACATTTTACAATTGCATTTCATTGGAAAATTATTTATTAAATCCCATGCTAATACTGTTGTAAATGAAAACATACAAAAAATACATAGCAAAACGTAAAACAGATAAAATTTATGAACTGTTCAACTTTTTTGATTTATTTTGTCGGTGAACTGTACATTTGATTGCAATGCATAAGATAAAAAAAAGTTCTGCTCAGTTTATTTTGCAAAAGGAGGAGGTGGTGTAATATTATTGTGATCTTACATCAAGGACAAGACATAAGCTAAGTTTCTTTGTACTGGGATGACAAGTTTGAATTATGATATGACCCATTTCCCAAGATGGGCACAATACGGTGTATGAATATTCTCTGTAGGGTGTACAGCCGGGGCCCCCTATGAAACCTGAGCTCATGTGCACCCCATATTTTGCATCTGTTATAGTTTTGCTACTGACTCACTGTATTGAAGGTAATTCTGAGATTTGAGGTTAATTAGCATCTATTGGTTGTTCAACGGTCAACTAAACCTCCAGATCCCATGGCCTCCCATTAGTGTGATTAGGCAATTACCAACCACCTAACAGTCATGGTGACCATCTGTATTTTGAGCTAGGGAAGGACCTGATCTAACCTTTACTGGCTGAATAATCCTCAACATCAGTGACAGTGTGGCAATTACTGTCTAATTGGTCTAGATTGATCAAAGGAATGGCCTTATATATAGCCATGTTATCCCATCATCTAGCACAACAGGAACACGAAGCACAGTTACAACTCGTCCCAGGACAGTGTAGACAACACATCACTTAATATGTATATACCACCATGATAGGATCTTTGAGAAAGCCTCCGATGCACTAAGGAGGAGAAACGCGTCAGTTCGGATCAACTGTGGCCACAGAGTATCACCGGCCGGCACCTCGACTGACAGACTTGTAACTACGGGCGGAGGCCGCAAGTATAATTCACCTGAAGTCTGGTGGAGCAGAGTCTGCCGCCGCTTTAATATCTGGAGGGCTACTTTCCCTAGGTTTTAAATTATTACCATTAACCCTTGCGAGTAAAAGGAAATACAGTATTGGGGACAGAGGAATTACTAACCCCTGACAAACTAACCATTAACCCCACTAACCCAATGTAGACAAAGGACTGGCTATTCTAAAGCATCATATTAGCGATTTGGGAATTGCCGGACTTACTCTTTTCTTTTTTACTAATCACCAGCCGGTGTTTATACCCTGTGTATTTTATTTATTCTGTTTTTTATTTAATTAAAATGCATATATTACTTTCGTAATGATAATGGTATTTTGTCGCATTCGTAGACTTTGAATGTTTAATAGAACACCCAGTTTCAAGCACTGTCTAAACTCCTTGGTTTCCATTCTCTGCATGATTGGGGATTGAGTATTCCCCTACAGTCAGCAGCTGGTTATATCCCCCTAGCGCGCAACATATTTCTACGTGAGACCTTTTTTACCACCATATTCAGCTGGGTGTGGTATAGGGGTCCGACAGTCGGGGTCCCGACAGTCATTAGCCCGACGTAGGGATCCCGACTGGCCGGACTCAGACAGCATGGTGAGCGCAACAAATCCCCTTGCGGGCTTGCTGCGCTCGCCACGCTGTGGGCACGAGGGAGAATAGCAGGTGGCCGTCGGGAACCCATTCAGGTTCTCAGCTTAAACTATAAGAGCCATATTTTACCAAGCTCAGGGTGGCTGCTGTGAGTCTGCGTTGTGTGCGATAGTTTCAAAGGCAGAAGACAATGAATGATTCAGTGCAGGATGGCGAATGAAGCAAGTAAGTTATCTGACTGTCTATGGGTTAGTGCAAGTTATTATCTCTGCACTGAGAATAATCATTGCCTAAATTGAGCCAGGAACATATCATAAAGACAACAACTGTGCTTGTGTTTTCATGAGGGTGTGATAAATAAATCTGTAGTTCAAAGATTGGACTTATATACAGTATATATATTACAAAATGCATATTCATTATGACCAAAGCACAGAACACCGTGGTCTACATAGTTTTTCTTTAATCACATTTATGTTTGATCAATGAAAACTTCAGCTGTGTTATCATATAATCCAGGCTTCCAACCATCACACAGAACTATCACATATTTATCAAAGAATCACAGATTAAACCCATACTGTAAATGTTATTTTTCAGCGGAGAATATATGCAATTTGACTCTCAAACACACACACACATACACCCACTTACCTGGAATGGTTGAAAACCTATTGTCATACATATTTTCTTATATAAAAAAGAACCTATCCTTTCTTAATGTCTAATGGCTGGGCACTTCATAAATGTCAATTTTATTTTTAATCCAAACAACATAAATTTAAAGAGCAAGATGGCTTCTCTGGCCAATAGGAGGTGACATAGTGAGAATGCTCCTTGTAAAATATAAGTGAAGTTTTGGGGATGTGTTTCCCTTCTTCAGGATATATGTGTTTGTGCGTGTGTGAGAAAGAGATGTAGTTTCACTACTGAAACAATCATGTAGTAGAAGGTGGCAGCAGTTTCTCTATTAAAAAAAAATATGTGTATTTATGGGACAAAACAGAGAGTAGTAAATTCCAAAAAGGCCTTAATTCTGCACTGGTGTCCATGTTCCCTCAATTGTATTATTAAAAATAAAGGTGAGTGTGAGTGTGTGTGTGTGTGTGTGTGTGTATGTATGTGTGTTTGGGAGGGGGGTGTCATGTCTTTAGATCAATTGATAGAATTTTTTTTTACTTACGTAGGATACACACTAGAACGATCATGATCTGCTCCCAGCAGAAGGGATCTTTTACAAACCCTGACTGCAGCAGGTAGGATCTCCAAAACGACCGGCGGGGGCGCACATCGGATCAGAATCGGATCTAAAACATGCCAAAATATGCCCAATTTACATACAATCTGTTGAGATTGTATCAAATTGGGGGAATTGAGACCACATTGTTCTGATGTGTAGCCAGCATAAGGCAAAAACAAAACAACAACAAAAATAAAATGCACAAGAAAAGCAACATGGAAGAAAAACAATTAATCAAAATGGCCTTGTGAACCTATATTAACCAGAGCACTAATTCGCTCCATTAAGTAAAAAAATTTTTCTCCTGTATTGTAGTTTTTGTTTTTTTTCTTCAATTCCGTATCCTTGGTATCAGAAGTAATTAAACAAATAAGAAACCAAACGATTTTGTAATACGCATAATGGCCACTAGATGTCTCTGTTGTATTGGAGAGCTGGCCATAGTACCAGAGACATAAAGTAAATTCCTTTAGTTGTTCCTTGAGGATGATGGCTCTTGAAGTACATAAAAACACAACATAAAAAACTACATGACAATTCACCAGTAGGGTTCTCTAAATACTGCAAAAGGTAAGGTCTTGGTTAAACATTTCACATATAAAAATAAGTCTGATTGTGAGGTCCTTATTAAATGGAATGCTGCTTTTGCTAACCATGTTTCCAAATCCATAAACTCCAAATACTTGAAAAAGTGGCGATTGTTGGTATAGAGAACCGATAAAGCTGAAGTGGGTGTGGTAGGTGAGGTCTCTCCTAATGGGTGAGATATGGATAACAAGCAGAAAAAGAACATGCAGTTTCTTGGCTGTGGTTTGATGCTCATTTAACAGTCCTCCTCCTTTCTCATACTGTGCCAGGCGACTGAGTGGTCTTCTAGGAATAGCGGGCAAGTTTGTTGTAGTTTTGATCCAGATTTCTACACAGACACATCGACAACGTCATGACAAAGAGCTGGGAAACAGACAAGAGGGTATCAGCGTGTTAGAGATTACCAAAGGAATATGTCTGGCAACACACTAGGAGGTACATTTACCAAAGAGGGTGTTTACTATTGCGGAGCTGTTGCCCATAGCAACCCGTCAGATTCCACTTATCATTTACACCTTCTAGAAGATAATAGCTATAATTTGATTGGTTGCTACGAGCAACACCATCCACTTTTGTAAACGCAGTCGTTAGCAAATAAACCCCAGAACTTGCATTTAATTCTACAGAAAAGATACTGTAATCAGAGGCGGAACTACCAGATGCTGAGCACCTGGGCCCCCAAGTACTAAGGGGCCCACCGCTGCCCCTGTCAGCCTCTTCCTGTCACCCACTGTTTTTCCCTGTCACACTCTGCCCCGCCTGTCACCCACTGCCGTGTTGCATATTGTGATCTTGGGTTGGGGTGCAGGAGGTGGCCCAGTTTATATTTTGCACCCTGGCCAACCACGCACAAGTTCCTCCACTGACTGTAATACTGCATATTGTAAATCCAAGAAACACAAGTGGTTCTCCTGTTGTGGGACTATAGGAACCCATTGGAAACTGTAAAGCCATGGACTTCCCAAGTCAGCTGTACTTTCTTAAGGAAGGCATACAACCCCTCCCCCACACACACACACCTAATTTAACATTTAAAATGCACTGACTGAACATACATGTTAATGAAACTGAGAAGATTTGGCTGTAGACCAAAACCACTATCAGTTGTTTGTCACATTGGAGAAATACATTTATAGCTTATTAAAAAACATTGTTGAAACTGCTAGAGAAATTATATTTTGCATGTATGATAGCAAAGTGTTAATGCGTGTCATAAGTACTTGCTCTTCAGCTCATTACGTACAGATGAATGACATTTCCATGTCATATTCTTCCAGAATATACACTAAAGCCCTGTACACACATATTGCTGGCTAAACGGTCACTGAGGGACATATCACCCCTGTTTTTTGTGTGTTGTGGGCGATATTTAGCTAGGAGCATCGATGGCAGTTTATCCAAGAACCATCGATGGCTATAAACCATTCTATTGGCAGCCATCGATGGTTCCCACCATGCGCAGAAGAAACCTTATTATCCAGCGCGCCAGGTATAGTTCTATCACGCATGCGCGCACCTCCCGGCGTCGACGGCCGCCCCGGGCCCGTTCTTCCTCTCTGCATGGGCAAGTAGACGATGGTGAGAACCATCGCCCGGCCGGCTCCTGGCTCCTGCTCCGACTAGGACTCGGAGAGGGTAGTATAGCCGGGCAGCTGGCCAGCAGGGGAAAAAAAATAGCCATCGGATGCCATCAAACTATTCAACCCTCACCTATCGATGCCCAAAACATTGAGTACTAGGTCCCGACCATCAATGTTTTGGGAACGTCGATAGTCGATGGCCATCCCTACCTACTTCCCCATGCTGCAGCCTGACTCAGTGTCTGGCATCAAGATCAGGTAAGCAGCCTGTGGGGTCCAGTTATTATTATAAGGGGGAGCAGCCTGTGGGGGTCCAGTTATTATTATAAGGGGGAGCAGCCTGTAGGGGACCGTTATTATTATACAGGGGGAGCAGCCTGTGGGGTCCCGTTATTATTATACAGGGGGAGCAGCCTGTGGGGGTCCCGTTATTATTATACAGGGGGAGCAGCCTGTGGGGTCATGTTAGGAAAAAACATTTGGTATCCCAATTGCACACTGAGTGAAACATAACTACATATTAATCTGTATGTTGGGGGCCCACACCCCAAACCCAGTATTAGGGACCCCCAGTGACAGAGATGCCTTGACGTACGGCCTGGGGACTTAGCCCTATATCTGCAGATATACGCAACCAAAATCTCTGTGTTATCTGATTAATATGTAGTTATGTTTCACTCAGTGTGCAATTGGGATACCAAATGTTTTTTCCAAGACAGAATTGCCCCTCCCTTTTGGCACCTGAGTGACACACCTCTGTTAGAGCAGCTTACCAACAAAAATGTTGTGGGGTCATGTTATACAGGGGAGCAGCCTGTAGGGTCCTGTTATTATACAGGGGGAGCAGCCTGTGGTGTACTTTTATTATACAGGAGGAGCAGCCTGTGGGGGTCCTATTATTATACAGGGGAGCAGCCTGTGTTGTCCTGTTATTATTATAAGACAGGGGGAGTAGCCTGTGGTGTCCTGATATTATACAGGGGAGCAGCCTGTGGGGTCCTATTATTATACAGGGGAGCAGCCTGTGGTGTCCTAGTATTGTTTTTATTGTTTTATTAATACATATTTTTAAACCGAAAAACCTAAATTTAACGATGCGCTGTTACTTATGGGCCAGTGCTCTGGACTTGCCCCCCAGGCTAAAAGTTGCCAGCCGGCCGCTGTGCACAATGCACTGTACACCAGTGATTTCTAGTCAAAATGAGGTAGAGAGAGAATGAGACAGAATATCGTGTAATTTTCATCCAAAGTCACTGGTCGCTGATGAAACCGGTACACTGAGCAGTATGGTCGCTAAGTGGTACAGTATATTACTGAGAGATATTAAGCCAAAATTGATGAGTAACCAAATTGCACCGTATGTATACAGGACTCACTTTCAGTACCTGTACAGAATATAATAAGCTTATGTGTGGGAGATTTAAATGAGACCACCCCCAGCCCCCACCCACCCAACAAAGCAGGGTCCTGTTGTCTTAAGGATTACACTATTAAACAAGCACTTATGGGACTGATTCTGACACTGCCTCCGTTTTGTACAGAACTGACGCTCCCACTCGCAGCATCTGATGCTTATTTAGACGCAGCACAATGGTGGCTGCAGTTTCTCCGTCTGAGAGTGGCTTCCTGTGGAGCGGCTGTGCATCATTGAACGCAGCCTCTATCTGTGACATGACTGCAGCACACACGCATCGCCTTCTCCACCCCCATTACCACCCAGGAACACCCACTTAAATCCTCAGACTGTAACCCAATTGGGACCCATTCGCTATGTGACTCAGATGCATGTACTGATTTAAAACATTGACCACCTGAATTAGGCCTTATATGAGGACACCAGGCATCACTGAGAAGTGGAGAGAAGGTTTCAGAAAGCTTATGAGTGAAATATCTGGGTAATGTACAGCTTACAGGGTGGGAAGGGTAGTTATGTGTAATGTATGACTTAGAAGTGGGTAACTGCAATATATGGCTGACAAAGGAGTGGGGAATATTTGACTGGCTACAATGCCAATGTATAGTACTATGAGTGTATACTAGATGTATAGCTAGATAACTACACTAAGGGGCATATTCAATTAGCTGCTGTACTTACCGCGGGCTTGTAACAAGCCTGCCATAAGCCCGCAGTCTCCACCTACCACAGACTTCTATTATACCCTCCGGAGGTGCAAACTGAAATCAGCAGTATTCAGGGTATACCCATAGCTCTATGTAGCTATTGGCTTAGTGTGGAAGGAAATGGGCTAACAATTGAAAAGCTCTGTGAGTTCAGGCTCAAGGTTATCTTGCCCATGGTACAATACAGCTAAATTGTCCTCAGTGACAGCTACAATACAGCATACTTTTAAACAATGTGGAGGCATCCATGGAGGCAAAGACTTAGCTATGTTGTGGCCACATGCATTAAGCTCTAGAAAATATCACTTTCCAAAGGGGGTGTTTTTCAGCTAATGTCATCATTTTATAGTGAGAACTATAGAAACCTGTGGGCTTCTGCCCCACCTGCAGTGCACATGGTTTTGTCCATTTGAGAAGGAATTTGCCTCTGAGAGTGAACCAGAATAAGGCCCTCTGTGAGGAGATCTGGAAAACATGCACTGTGTGGGGTCCTGAGGACCAAGTCTGAGAACCTGTGCTCTAACCCCTTTGTGTGATAAATCCTGACTAGTTTTGACAGTAATTGTGAGCAGAGATTTGAAAGTAGAACTGGCATCTGAGGTGACCCAAGAGGTTTTTTTTAGGTTTGCAGTTGGTTTATTGGGCATGGTGAGAGCAGGTTACCTAATAGGGTCCTCTTTTGTTTAGTAACTTGCTCCATCATGCACATTATAATATGTGCTCATATGTGTTTTTTTTCCATTCTGGCCCAGAACTAAGTTCATCTCATCCTGTGTTCTGTAAACATCAGTTAACTATTATAACCATTTGGCAGAAATCCTTGATCATGACGTTGATGAAGTAAAAAAAAGTGTTCTCCCTTCTGTAACTGATATGCAGATCCTGGAAATAACCACCATGCTCCTACTCTAAGCTGGCAATCCAGTTACAGTATGTTGTATGTCTGTGACGATGGTATCAGGTAAATACAGTAGTCATGTGTTCTCCTGCATAATTAGCAGCCTCAGTTCTGTCAAGTGTTACACAATTTGCATAATAGAGCAATCCGAGGCTGACATGCAATGTGTAATATCATAACTTTCTGTCACATAATTTTCTGCTGTACTAGGTGAACAGACCAAATTATTACATTCAGTTGTCATTGTACTAAACTTTTGCAACCAACATTACCAGTAATACCCATTTGGAGCCAAAGTACCTATGTGAGGTAAATTTACTAAGATGGGGCTTGCCCATAGTAGCCAGTCAGATTATACTTCTTATTTATTTAGCACCTTCTAGAAGTTAGAGTTGTACAATTCGGGACTTTATGGCACATGGTCAAAAATCTGGGGCGTGGCCTATCGATCAGGGGGTGTGGTCTCACTTCTGCGAGGCCATGTCCCCATTTCCGCCGCTATGGGGACATGGCCAACGGCTTTGTGAGCTGCTGGCCACGCCCCCAGCCCCTCTGTCTTCGGGAATAGACGATGTACGCATTCGGTCCGGCGGAAATCGATACCTATTATCAATGTAGTCCAATGAGGTGTTACTGTCTCAGTCACACCCCACTTTATTTTGCTAGCTTCAGAACTTGCTCTAGCTTATGACCAGCTAGGCCTATGCCACAACCCAATAACACCATATCTTACACAGCTAAGGAACCATATAGGATTTTTACATTGTTGCAGTTACTGTACCTTGCCAATATTCCGTATAAAAGTCTCTGTAGGACAAGGACATAATGCAGATAAATATTACTATAAACAAGAAACAATACCTAATAGCAAGTTACCTTTCTCCATTATATATATATATATATATATATATATATATATGTATATATACACACACACACACACACACACAACAAACAACAAATGTATATTTTCTGTATGTCAAATCCAAATATTTTCACTGGCACATGTATAATCCCGGAAAGCAGACAAGAAGCACTACAAACAACTCACAAGATTATGCAATGTGACAGTTTCCATTTACTTTGTGCCTGAGAAGACATACAGGGCTTAGCATGCAAGCTACAATGAATGTTTAACATTTTTTATTTGATGCTTTTATTATAATCAGGAAAATGCAACAATATTATTGGTTGTGCGTGTTATTGTAATCCAGTTACTCAGAGGGAGGTAAAAAAAAAAACATTAGATTTTATGTGACAGTGGAAAGAATATTCTACATGCAAATAAATAAAATGAAAAAGCAACTAACCAATAAGGAACATAGCCAGAATCAAACATTAACCCTCTGAAGATCTGCCAAAAGTCATACATGCATTTGTATCATCTAATTTGGATTACTGCAATGCCCTCTACCTTGGTCTCCCAGCAAAATAACTGCACCGATTACAGCTGGTACAAAACACAGCTGCCAGACTGTTACCCAACCAGCCACATAACTTCCATTCTCTATTCCCTTCACTAACTGCCTATAAAATGGCGAATCATCTTCAAGATTAATTTACGGAGTTTCAAAGCCCTACATGACCAAGTCCCAAGACCAGATTACTGCGATCTGTAGATGAAGGACTTTTAGCAGTACCTAGGATCTCCCATAATTCATCTGGGGGTCATGCTTTTAGCCATGTGGCTCCAACTTTATGGAACGCACTTCTCTGCACAGTTCTAGAGGCATCCAATCTAGAATGCTTTATAAACAAAATCAAGACATTCCTGTTTACTCAAGCACTGCCTTCATTCCCTTAAGTATTGTTTATGAAAAGCTTTTCTGTACTTCACTGTTTCTGTATTACATTCATTCTATTAAGTGCATTAGTCCTATTGGAGAAAGAGCACTATATAAATAAAATTATTAATTATTATTATTATTATGTCCTTTCTTATAACTATTGAGCTTGAATATTACCATTGTCTTATACAGAAAAAAGGGATTAACAAAAGTTAATTATGATCTCTCGTCCTGTGTTGTTTCTCAAAGCAGCTGATTGAATCGAGTAGTCAGCTCCCTCTTGGAACAATTGTAGAAAAAAAGGAACAACTGAATCAATTAAAACATATTTAATAACAGTTATATAACAAATATCAGAATTTGATAAATATCAGGAAATAGTGACCATGTGCATCAGCAAATCAACCCAATGGGTAAAGTTATAACCTGCACTGACCCAAAGCAATAATCCCATGTGTTGGAGTCCAAGTAACAAATTAAAGTCCTGGGTGCCACTGGAGGTGCTGATCCTGATGTTTTAGATCAGTGTTTTTCAACCACTGTGCCGTGGCACACGTGTGCCTTAAGCTGTTCTCAAGTGTGCCCCCAGATCTAGAGATGCCCAAACCAGTTCACAGCCACCACCAGTTGAACTGTTATTTACTGGTCTCTTCTTTTCATGTAAAGGGCCAATATAATTTATTTTTGTTACCTGTGGGGACCAGTGTGATTGTTTTTTTTATGGGGCCGAATAGGTTTTTTTTCCCTGTGGGGCCAATGTGTTTTGCTCTGTGGGGATCTCATGGTGTGCCTTGGCAATTTTAAAATATTATTTAGTGTGCCGCAAGGTAAAAAGTTTGAAAATCACTGTTTTAGATGATATTGGACCAGATACAGGAACCTCAACGATCTTGCAGGTTGTAGATCAAGGACTTTCAAAGTGGTGGGATGTGGTGGTCAGAATGCGTATCGCTGATATAGCTAGCAGCTTTATCAAGGTGTTAGTTATATCATCGAAACACGTTGGTACAACCTGGACCTCTGGTACAGAACTTGAATTTCACCTGCTGATTCTTTTGATTCTTTTTGATTCATCCCACCACTTTGGAAGACCTTGCTCTACAACCTGTAAAATTAGCCGCAAGATCGTTGAGTTTCCGGGATGTGGTACAATATCTAAAACATCCAGATCAGCACCTCCAGTGGCACCCAGGACTTTAATTTGCTACTTGGACTCCAACACATGGGATTATCACTTTGGTTCAGTGCAGGTTATAACTTTACCCATTGGGTTGATTTCCTGATGCACATGGTCACTATTTCCTGATATTTATCAAATTCTGATATTTGTTTTTATATACATTTTATTAAATATATGTTTAATTGATTCACTTGTTAGATTGTTTTCATAGTGTTGCTTTCCTTTCTTTTCTACTATTGCCTTATACAGATGTGTCCTCATACTGTACATCATGCCTCAATACACCATGCTGCGGGAGATGCCTGGAGTGTGTGAGCTGACAGGTCCTGTGCAACTCCATTAGCGATGGGCCTCTTTTTTTCTGTGACTTGTTGGCATCTTTGTATGACTTAAGTGCTTAAGCAGACTCTGCTGACTAAAATAATATGCAGCATGCCTATATTCTGTGTGAAACCGCGCTTGTATCTGCATATGAAATGGAAAGTTTCTACATTTTGTATGCAGATAAAGCTGCAGTCAAACACAGAATATCGTTATACCACATATAATTTTAATCAGCATCAGCTGCTTGTGCATTATATTTGCATTGTTTTGTGATTATGATTAATTTTGATGGAAAGAGTTAGATGAAAAGACACTCAGTGCTACTGAATCACATCACGACATGAATAGAATGGGTATTTAACATGCAAGGAGTGCAGATGTAGACATGTTTGGGGATCTAAATATAAGGGATGTAGTCCACCACAGAATGCTGACATGGTAGTAATGCCTAATGCTTTAACCTCCTTTACTTCATCATTATGCTGTGGAAATTTTTGGACTGATTCCATGTTTTACGCTAGTGAGAGGCTGAAGGGTGCAAGTTGTTCCCATTTTATAGAAGGGAAAACCAGGGGTCTTCTTGTCAGCAGGTAGACTTCCTGGCGTCACAGACTAAGTTTCCAGGCTTACTCAGCTGGCCTTCTTGCATCTTGCAGGCTATTGCATTTGGGCAAAAGTGTCTTTCTACATGGAGGTGGAGAAGGGGACAGATATATCAATAGCATATCAGTGTTATAGAGCACAGACCACGGTGTAAGGGAGTGCGTCAGTGTGGTAGAGTGAAGGCCGCAGGGTGAGGGAGCACGTTGGTGTGATATAGCGCAGGAAGCAGATTGAGGGAGTGCATCAGTGTGATATAGTGCAGGTCGCAGGGTGAGGGAGTGAGTCTGTGTGATAATGCGCAGACCGCAGGTTGAGGGAGTGCGTCTGTGTGATACAGCGCCGGCCTCAGTGTAAGGGATCGTATCAGCATGATAGAGCACAGACCGCAGGGTGAGGGTCAGTGTGATAGAACACAGGCAACACAGGAGAGCGTCCAGTTTATATTCCAGCATGGGAGGGGTTTGATAGCGTTTGATGGGGTGGGTCCCCCAGAGATATCAGTGTATGGGGCCCCAAGATTTCTGTTGCAGGCCCTGAAGATACCATCATATAGTAAAGCAAGAAACTCTGTGATTAGCCTTTTATTATGAGAAACACTTTCCAGTTTTTTTTCTCTTGAATTAGGCTGCGTCTTTTTTTTTTATAGAGTCCTATTTATGCTGTTGCTATAACACAGTCACGGCTCAGGGAATACAGTTGCCTGTAGTCTCCCTTTGGGAGGTCATAAGGAGTTTAAACTGGAACACGGATTTATGATTCACAGATTTTCATTTATTTAAGGATTTCTTCCTTCATTTACTTCTATATAGGGCTGCAGCCAATAGATTGAGCAAACCTAAGGATTTATTTGGTGTGTATTACTTTAAACCCTGGAGATGTTTTGTGCATTTGCTACCACCTGTGTTCTAGGATTTACCCAGCAATGTGTACATAGGTCAGAGAACAGAAATGAGGAACACAAGTTTAGAATGTCTGCCCTCCCGCAGTCATGTGCTCACAACATGCATTATGCAGATAAGGGGTCAGCACCACTAGGAAAGGAAACTACAAAAAGTAACATAAAAAATAAGCTGTGTAATGATGACAGAGAGGCAAAATATGAGCACAGGTGTGTTTTCATAAGGGGAGTAGGGCATTGTTTTGGATAACAAAATAACCATGGAATTAATCTGTGACATCATGCTGAAGGTGTTTCATTTACTCAATGGCCATGCTGTAAATAAGGCGGAGATTCAGCAACTAATGGGCCCCATACATCAGCAATTAATTGTGACAATCCTCAGATCTGGAGATGATTGTCACAATTAATCTTGTGTGGGCTCCCCCTTTTGGCGATCCCGATCAAAAATTGATCGGGTTGGCCAATCGATTGCTGAATCAGATTTTATGTTTAATAATCTGGTATTATCTGCGGTTCTTTTTTATATGTGTGGGCATCCCCAATTCGTCTTCTTCATCTATTTAAATTATGAAAAGAAGTAAAACAGCTGAATTGACAATCGATTGAGGTGATGTATGGGCACTTTCCAGATATGAAGATGCAATCTTTAGATGGGAAAAATCTGCAGATCACGGAAATAAATCTGTAATGTGTGGGCAAGTCAAATAGATTGTAGAAACCATTTATCTGGCCAAAAAATCACTGGATCTGGAAAACCATTAATTGTGATTGCTGATGTATGGGGCCCATTAGCCTTTATATATGGATGTAGGGATGATAGTAGTAATGTGGGAGGACCGGGACCCCCTCTATCAGGCCTGGGTAATTAGTACCTTTCCCCCTCTTGGTGCCCCAGTATATATATATGGCTTGTGCATTGATCTTGTGTTTTGAATGATCCAGCTCAGATTACCATACAACAAATCTACTGATAATTGTGCATAGCATTGGATTACTATCAATGCAAGCAGACTAAACAAGTGGAAGACTGATAAGGAAGTATCAGGTGATAGTTTCAGAAGGATATTAACCCTTTGAGTGCCAACATCTCTGTGAGAGATGATCAAAATATTCACTAAAAATGTCACTCATATTTGTTATAAGTTCACATAAAATGTGTAAAAAAAGATTACATTTCCTATAGAAGGTAAACATTACCAGTCATTACTATGAATTAAAATGTTTGGCAATTTTCACACCTTTAAAAAAAATAAAAAATTTACTTGGCGCTTAAGGGTTAATGACTGACAACCTTTCTTGCTAGCCACAATGGTCTTGAACACCATTCAAAGTTAGGTTCTATATGTTCTTGTATGGTCTATACAGGAAAACAGTTATATTTGCAGCAAACCAAAAAGCAATTGCAGCCTTTATTAGCTCAACTTGTCTTAAGCTGTGTACACTCGGCTGCGATATGGGCTGAAATCGCTGGAAATAAGGTCGCTGGGGACCATATTGCCAGTGATGGGAGTGTGCCCCGGCGATAAATCGCCGGGTGCGCGCTCCCGTTTTCAGCCCCCTTCTAATCGCTGGTCGCAGGAGATTTTTTTTAATTTTTTTTTTTTTAAATTAAGTCACCAGAATCGCAGCAGTTCCTGCAAAATACACGCTATCACAAATGCAGAGGTTTCCTGCTGAACCACGCCACACAGAACATGCATAGCAAAAACATAACACAAGACATCACACAAGACGTAACCTGACGGGGAAGAAGAGAATATCATCGGAAGAACTTCTCATTAATCTTTTCTCTAGAGCCAAAGCCAGCATGTGGCCCAGGAACTGCAGAAACTAAAAGGCGAGTTACAAAGCCGGTTAGTAGTGCAAAGCTGTGTACACACGGGGGCGATATATTGCTCAGTGTCTCCTTTTCATCAGTGACTAGAGATGGTCGCTGATGAAAGGGAACCTCTGCCGGGAGAGCCGCAGAGGGAATCAGGTCACAGGAGCAGCGATCATACGGAGGCTAAAAACAGGAGAGCACACTCAGCGATTTATCACCGGTGCACACTCCACTCGCTGGCAATTTGGTTGCTCAGCAACCATATTGCCAGCGAGTAGAGTGTGCCAGCGATTATAGCCCGTGTGTACGCACCTTTAGTCCTTGCCTGCTCATGTTCTAGAATGAGGCAGGTGGGGAGAGTCTCACAGAGTAATGCAAATTATGATACACAACAAATAACTGCATTTAACCTTCATATGAATGGAGTGAGCACATAAAAAAGTAGATGTGACTTAAATTCCTGTAAAATGGGTCAAAAAAATGATGAGTAAAAGTGCCGAACAGGCTCCCACATCCCAAAACATAAAAATTTAGGGCCCCATATAACAATGACGATTATTACCAGTGGCAAGGCCCATCTATAAATGGCATAATCAGTAGAGTGATAAAACCGGTCAGCTAAATTTTTCAATGTTTGTTAAACATTGGAAGGAGGACATCAGTTCTTAAGGGGTATGGGTCATAGGGTCGACAAGAACAAGGTCGACATAGGGTTAGGTCAACAGGGACATTAGGTTGACAGAAGCATTAGGTTGACAGTAAAAAGGTCGACATGGGGGTTTTCACTTTTTTGTCCCGACTGTTGTTGCTGTTGACATGGACACTAAAAAAAGTGCACTCGATACGCTCGGCACACTATTTTATTTCCCCCCCCCCCCCCCCCCATGCCCTAGTGCAGTGATTTTCAACCTTTTTCAACTCACGGTGCACCCAACAAGATTTTGAAATAGCCAAGGAACACGATCAGACCCCATGGGGAAAAACACATTGGCCCTCACAGGAAAACAAACAAACCCATTCACCCACATACTGTATGAAAAAAAACAATCACACTGGTCCACACAGGTAACAAAAATAAAATACATTGGTCCTCACATGCAACCATTTCATTACAGTGGTGGATGTAACCTATTGTGGACACCTTTATCTCTGGGGGCACACCTGAGAACAGCTCAAGGCACACTAGTGTGCCATGGCACAGTGGTTGAAAAATGCTGCCCTACTGGATGGTAGGGCATGAAATACCGCCTGTCGGCACATGTCGGCTCCAAAAAGAAAAAAACCCATGTCGTCCTTTTGACTGTCAACCTTGTGCATATCGACATAATGACCCTGTCAACCTAACCTCACGTCGACCTTCAGTCATGAATATACCATTCTTAAGTGATTGCTAAAGGGATTGTGTTTCATTATGAAATGGGCCTCCTAACCTGATCAACCAATCAGTGGAGCCTGTAAACAGCAGATTATGCAGCTTGGGAGAAATGTATTGAGTCACATGTCTGTGTTCTTCTTGATGCCACGTAATGTCCACGGCATCGTAAGTAGTGCATGTATTCTTGTAGTTGTTACTGTAAGGACATTACACGCCAACAATCAGTGCTGTCACCAGATCAGTATTTTGCGTGGATCTCTAGATATTACAGAGCTACAAACCCTCTGGCAGAGCATTTGGAGACCCACAATTGATTAAGAGGTGCAGATGCCTCGGCCTCACGCGCACGGTTACACAAAGTGACCTACTGTACTTGACACAAATGTAAACTTACTAATAATGAATATGAAAAAAATGTCACAGTATAGGTCTCTATTACTGTCGTCATTCAACAATCATCAAAGCCATACAAAACAGCAGACTGATTGGTCAGTGAAAATAAGTCATCAACACTTACCTCCAGCAGGGCGATACCTATGCAGACTCCAACAATATAGATGCTATTATTTAAAATAAAGTTCTGAATACTGTTCATGCAGCCCTAAATGGGACAGCAAAGGTAAAACATAGTTACAGGTGAATAGTGCTTAGACAAGGAAATATACACAACATATAAGTAACATAAACCAAATGTGCCTGTATGTGCTGTATGAAGAGAAGTTATTGGGGAAGGGGGGGGGGGTCATTTGACGTTCCCGACAGTCGGATTCGAAGCTGTTTTTGACACATTCTGACTGTAACTCGAGAGTCGGTATTAAATGAAGCAAGTGTCGGAACAACCGCATTTTGTCATAAACGATTGGTGAGTGCCGCTATATCCACCGCCGGAAATAACGTCACAGATTGAATTCTATCTAAATCTACTTATTGCAAGGGTTGGACTGTTAAACTACATCCCACACAATGGCACGCCAGCATAATATTACCCGGTTCTCAATGACCTGCTTCTTCTCCGTAGAGGAGACACAGTGAAAGTTTATTTGGCGCCACCTCTGTTTCTGCAGTATGGCTCCTGCAAACCTTTTTATTTCTATAAGCATGGCAATGGCATACACATAGGTTCTGCCGGCACCATAACCCTTAGACTTAGAGCCAGATAAAATGGTAGGGAAGCACATACCCCAGCACTCTGGGGGGCACATTTACAGGGCATTAGTAGTGAGGGTGGGCTGTATATATAAAAATGCTCCTTGTATCATGTAATGTAGGACCAGAATAGGGATGCCTAGACGTGGCTGGCGGCTTACCATGTTCTGTGCAGATAGAAGTCTCTTTTGCTGCCCCATTGTTGTGTTTTTTTTCTAGTTTAGATTAACCCCTCCTTTGCATGCACCTATAATTGGCCAATAAATTGTTTGAGCATATATCCCACCCCTTTTATTTACTCAATTTTCTTAACCGATGTTTCTTTGTAAGATAGATGAATGGAAGAGAGAATAAAAAAGGGGGTGGTTTGGTTGGAAGACAGGGATTGACCAGAACCAGCCATGGCTGTACATAATGTTATGTTAACACTGTTCTCACAAGCAAGGGCTGACTTACTGTCTGGTACACAGGCCACTTCTCCCCAACATTAGTTGTGCAGAATCCACTCGTGGTCTCCAAAATGTCTGTGATATTGGAGATGTCATTTTTGGTGGCAGACGCATTTCTGCAGGAGCAAGGGTACAAGCTGACTGATGAGTTTTGAGAGATCTTATGATTTGTCGTCCAATCTTCAGGTGCATACCAGCCGCAGCACCCCACCTGTAAGATACAGCTGGTCAGATAAGCACTGAGGCAGTCATCCATGCAGGCTTTGAAAGTAGACAGTTTTTCAAGCAGGCTCACTTGTTTATGTCAGGATGCATGGGGGGGGGGGGGGGGGGATTCAGGTTGCTTTGCAAAAGCAAACGCCTTCTTTAATGGACAAAACCATGCGCACACAGAGTTACATTTGGGTGAGTTATTTTGTTTCTGTGCAAAGTAAATAGAGGCTGCTTTATTTTTACACTGCATTATAGATTTCAGTTTGAACATACCCCACCCCAATGTAACTCTCTCAGCACATGTTACATCTGCCCCACCTGCAGTGCACATGGTTTTGCCTATTAGAGATTTTGCTTTTGCGAGCCAACCTGAATTATGCCCAAGGTTCGTTAAAGTATACTCACAGTGGTGGCAGCCATTTTGTAGGCTTAACCAATATTTACGAGAATGGCACTATTCATTTTATTAGGAAAGAGGACACCACAGAGGCACTAAGTAGCCAGCATGAAAGGCTCTAATTGCAACTGAATTGATACTGCATTCTCATACATGTATAGCAAACAAAATGGCTTCCTCCACTGTAGGAAACAAGTGCTCCTTATGACAGCTTAACAATACTCAATGCTTGGAATAAGATAAAAATACATAATCGTTATATTTTTAATACATAAACAGTGTTTATCCCTGATACAACGTTTCCATAAGAAAGTTTTAATGTATTTTATGCACATTTATTCCTAGTTTTTTTGCATCGCCAATTGAATTGTGTCTTCATATATGGAACACCGTCAGTTCTGGTGATATCATGCACGTGGCATTGACAGAGACGGATGTGTGAAACTGGCAGTCATATGATTGCATGTACAGTAATACCTGTTCTTGAGTAAAGTCCAAATTCTCTTCCATATCTGTCGGTTTTGTTTGATTTCCATAGTTCTTTATGATATCTCTCACATATTCCCCCACTGTGTTTTTCAACTTGGAAGAAAACAAAAAAATAAATGGGACCATTCAATAGCAAACTGGGCTACAATATGACAGGGGTGTATACAATAAAGGGTATGCATTACTAAGCTGACAAATAGTATACACTACAAATTGAGGCATATATTTTAATATAGTATTGGCAGCAAGCAAGCAGCTCAAAAATACCAAGATTCATTGGCTGTAGGTGAAAGAAGCTGAAACTTGAATAATTAGCTATGTGTGGGTAGGAGAGGTTCTGTACGAACAGCTGCTAAGAAGTTTATGGGCAGTAACATTTTAAAAAAGATTAAAACATGGGCTTAGACTTTATGTAACTCATACAGTACAAAAATGTAAAAAACTGTAAAAGCCAAACATGCCAGTGGAATCTGGGAGATACCTCGCTCCTAACAGGAGTACATTAATGTATTTTGAAAGAATGTGTTCTAGATTTCAAAGTAAACTTTACAAGCTTACTAGACTCATAGACCAACCACCTAATGGTAGAATGTAAGTACCCTCATGTAAGCGCATGCCACTGTAAATAGCAATAATCACCTCAAACCATACTTGCCTACTTTTGAGATCTAGTTTCAGGGAGATTATAGTTGTTAGTAGAATTTTGCACAGCGCCCCATTGAGTGTTAGGATCCGCCTCCAGCGGATCTGTGTTATGCGCAGATTTCCATATTCTGTGTGTAGTTTCATGTTCTCCCTGGATTCTGCTCCCTGGGTTTATCTCAGCCTGTGTGTGTGTTTACTCGCTAGTGGCATCCAGTGGTCAGCCTGGGCCATTGCAGGTTACTTTCAGTACTGTGTGTTCTGGACTCAGGTGTCTTGATTAGGCTCCTAGCCTGCAGTGCACACCTTTAGGCAATGTGTAATCAGCACCACATTGTGCTCTCTATATAAACCCTCTGGTTGTTCAGTCCCATGCCGGTTATAGCTTTTGCACCTCAGGGTCTCAAGTGTTCCTGGTTCCTGCTTACCCACTGCTCCTGGTTCCTGTGTCCAGTCATCCTGCATCCTGTCATTGATTCCCAGCTGTGTCCTCCATCCAGTCTCCTGTCCTCCCGGTGTCCGTGTGTCGTCCTTTATCCGTCTCCCGGTCCCTGCAGCTCCTGTTGGTCTTTGTGGGATTCCTTCTCCAGATATTGATATCCCTCGGTTCCAGATAAGTTGGGAAGATTCCCCCTCTTTGTCTCCGTACTAATCATTTGCTTATTGTGTCAGCGTATAGTGTATTGTTACACCTGTCAGCAGTTCTTAGTGTGTCAGCATATCGTGTATTGTTACACCCGTCAGCAGTTCTTAGTGTGTCAGCATACTGTGTATGGTTTCACCTGTTAAGCATTAGCACAGCGGGTTCCTGTTTAGAGTGCTATCCACTGGCACCCCTCTCCGCAGGGCAGGGTGGTCCTCGCCTCTTTGTTTGTAGATAGGTTTCCCCTTGTTCATCACTGGCCTTGGCGTGTGTGTTGTCCTAACATAAGACCAGGTGGCATCGAGGTGGGAGCCTGACTAACGGGCTCCCACGAACGCGGCTATTATTGGTGAAGCCTAGCACCCCGCACACACACGTCAACTCCATCTGAGTACAACGGAGTCAGGTTGGCGAGGCTGCCCTGGTCCTGTCACTATCTCCTTCCAGCCAGTGTCACGTGGTGTCTCGCCAGACAGCGTGGCACAGGAGATCCTAACATTATAACCGGCCATACAGCACTCTGGAGCTGAGTTCTGCCCTCTCAGTCCAGAGATTTCCAGCCGTGTCAGTTTTTTGCCCATGTCAGTTTATTCTTGTATCAGTTTTTTTCTTGCTGGTGTATAAACTTGCATGGCCATATCATGCAGGCCATGCAAGAGTCATTAGCGGCTCTAAATTTGGCATTCAATGCCGTAAAACCTGGGCAGTGGGAGATTTTGCAGCAGTCTCTTCTGCAGCTGCAAAGACTCATCACTGATATTTTTCTGATCCTCCCAGAGGTCACTGGGGTTTGTTCAGCCCCTAATGAGGCCCTGCCTAGGGAAGTATTAGGCAGCAAGTCCTCAGACCCAGAGGGTCAGGTAAAGCATAGAAGTTATCTACGACCGAAGCTTCCGTTAGAGGAGCGTCAGCGGCGTAGAAACCTTAACCTATGCTTATACTGTGGAGATTCTGGCCACTTCTTGCAGACGTGTGGCTTGCGTAATTCCGGTGGTGCCGTCAGGGTATCTCCTCTGGCCAGGTCTGAGCAGGTTGTCAGATCTAAGCCTGTCTCCACTGTGGCAGAGGAGCTCTCTGCCGAGTCTCCCAGTAAAAGCACTCTGCCTTTTTCTACTGGTTCCAGTGCTGATGTTTTAATGACCAGGGAGTCAGAGTTGCAAACCCTTGAAGGGAAAACCCAGGTGGTTGACTCAGATACCGGGGGCCCGCTGAGCCAGTCTGATGCCGGGGGCCCGCCGAGCCGGTCAGAGGCCGGGGGCCCGCCGAGCCGGTCAGAGGCCGGGGGCCCGCCGAGCCGGTCAGATGCCGGGGGCCCGCCGAGCCGGTCAGATGCCGGGGGCCCGCCGAGCCGGTCAGATGCCGGGGGCCCGCCGAGCCGGTCAGACGCCGGGGGCCCGGAGGCCGCAGCCCCGAGTGGGGGCCCGGAGGCCGCAGCCCCGAGTGGGGGCCCGGAGGCCGCAGCCCCGAGTGGGGTTCCGAAGTGCGCAGCCCCGAGTGGGGTTCCGAAGTGCGCAGCCCCGAGTGGGGTTCCGAAGTGCGCAGCCCCGAGTGGGGTTCCGAAGTGCGCAGCCCCGAGTGGGGTTCCGAAGTGCGCAGCCCCGAGTGGGGTTCCGAAGTGCGCAGCCCCGAGTGGGGTTCAAGTTGGTGTTGCCCCAGAAGGGGTTCAAGTTGGTGTTGCCCCAGAAGGGGTTCAAGTTGGTGTTGCCCCAGAAGGGGTTCAAGTTGGTGTTGCCCCAGAAGGGGTTCAAGTTGGTGTTGCCCCAGAAGGGGTTCGAGCCGGTGTCGCCCCAGAAGGGGTTCGAGCCGGTGTCGCCCCAGAGGGGGTTCGAGCCGGTGTCGCCCCAGAGGGGGTTCGAGCCGGTGTCGCCCCAGAGGGGGTTCAAGCCGGTGTCGCCCCAGAGGGGGTTCAAGCCGGTGTCGCCCCAGAGGGGGTTCAAGCCGGTGTCGCCCCAGAGGGGGTTCAAGCCTGTGTCGCCCCAGAGGGGGTTCAAGCCTGTGTCGCCCCAGAGGGGGTTCAAGCCTGTGTCGCCCCAGAGGGGGTTCAAGCCTGTGTCTCCCCAGAGGGGGACTCTGTCCATCTAGTCCCTAAGAGGGATTCTGATTGTCTTGTCTCTGAGCAGAGTTCCAGCCATGTCGGTAACATGGAGGAACCATCTGTTGGTCTTTTTGTTGTTGCCCAGCCAGAGTTTCACTATAGTGCTGCCCACTTAGAAGTGCGTCACAATGGTGATCAGCCAGAGACTCATCATAGTGCTGCCCAACCAGAAAGACCATCAGACTTGGAAGAGGTCATAACCTCTAAGGGGGTCCCTAAAGTCTCAGCCTCAAGGGCCATAATTCCAGCTATACAGTCCAGTCAGTTAGCTGATAATGAAGTTACTGTTGATGCTTTGAACGATATCTCTACATCTATAGTTTTTGATGGGGACCTAACCCAATTTGTTGCGCTCACTAACCATTTTGTCACTATTTTGGAGTCCAGACCATTTTTAGGTATCACTTCAGATAATGTGGTGCTCTATTTAATTTACTGCTTCAGAGGTGAACCTTTCGAATGGGCATGCAAATTTTTTCAATCTGAGGATCCCATTCTTAAGAATCTCCCAGCATTCAGTGATGCTGTGGTGAAAAAATTTGGTCCCAATAAAAGTGGTTCAGATGCCTCTGGGCCGACCATCTTGTCTGCAGAGACTCCATCATGTTTAAGAGAGTCAATACAAAGGGCTCAGCCCATAGCTATTACCGCTGGATGTGCTCAACTATCTTCTCCCTGCAGGAACGCTCCTAAGGTTTCATTTCCTATGGGAATGGAACCAATCTATGGTCTTTTCTCAGATTCTGAAACTGAGGAGATTCCGAATGTGCCTAGGCATTCAGGTGGGAAAGGGAAGAATCATCTGGTTGCTCGACCTATATTTTTTGAAGATTATTTTGAACCAGAGATCTCTTCCTTTCCTAGTGTCTCCAAGCAGGCACAGGGGAAAAAGAAGAGGTATAAAAAGAGGCGCTGACAGTTGCCTTGACCCTGCTTGTTTTTTGTCTAGTCTTGTTGTGTCCGAAGGCCACCTTTGAGAGGGGGGCACTGTTACAAGCTGCAGTCACAGCTTGTTCCTGCTTGTTGGTTGATATCCCCATTCCAGGGTTTGGTATTCTCCATGTAGTGGAGAACCTGGTATTGGGGTCCCTTGACCCCTCTTCAAGGGGGGGGGTACTGTTAGGATCCGCCTCCAGCGGATCTGTGTTATGCGCAGATTTCCATATTCTGTGTGTAGTTTCATGTTCTCCCTGGATTCTGCTCCCTGGGTTTATCTCAGCCTGTGTGTGTGTTTACTCGCTAGTGGCATCCAGTGGTCAGCCTGGGCCATTGCAGGTTACTTTCAGTACTGTGTGTTCTGGACTCAGGTGTCTTGATTAGGCTCCTAGCCTGCAGTGCACACCTTTAGGCAATGTGTAATCAGCACCACATTGTGCTCTCTATATAAACCCTCTGGTTGTTCAGTCCCATGCCGGTTATAGCTTTTGCACCTCAGGGTCTCAAGTGTTCCTGGTTCCTGCTTACCCACTGCTCCTGGTTCCTGTGTCCAGTCATCCTGCATCCTGTCATTGATTCCCAGCTGTGTCCTCCATCCAGTCTCCTGTCCTCCCGGTGTCCGTGTGTCGTCCTTTATCCGTCTCCCGGTCCCTGCAGCTCCTGTTGGTCTTTGTGGGATTCCTTCTCCAGATATTGATATCCCTCGGTTCCAGATAAGTTGGGAAGATTCCCCCTCTTTGTCTCCGTACTAATCATTTGCTTATTGTGTCAGCGTATAGTGTATTGTTACACCTGTCAGCAGTTCTTAGTGTGTCAGCATATCGTGTATTGTTACACCCGTCAGCAGTTCTTAGTGTGTCAGCATACTGTGTATGGTTTCACCTGTTAAGCATTAGCACAGCGGGTTCCTGTTTAGAGTGCTATCCACTGGCACCCCTCTCCGCAGGGCAGGGTGGTCCTCGCCTCTTTGTTTGTAGATAGGTTTCCCCTTGTTCATCACTGGCCTTGGCGTGTGTGTTGTCCTAACATAAGACCAGGTGGCATCGAGGTGGGAGCCTGACTAACGGGCTCCCACGAACGCGGCTATTATTGGTGAAGCCTAGCACCCCGCACACACACGTCAACTCCATCTGAGTACAACGGAGTCAGGTTGGCGAGGCTGCCCTGGTCCTGTCACTATCTCCTTCCAGCCAGTGTCACGTGGTGTCTCGCCAGACAGCGTGGCACAGGAGATCCTAACATTATAACCGGCCATACAGCACTCTGGAGCTGAGTTCTGCCCTCTCAGTCCAGAGATTTCCAGCCGTGTCAGTTTTTTGCCCATGTCAGTTTATTCTTGTATCAGTTTTTTTCTTGCTGGTGTATAAACTTGCATGGCCATATCATGCAGGCCATGCAAGAGTCATTAGCGGCTCTAAATTTGGCATTCAATGCCGTAAAACCTGGGCAGTGGGAGATTTTGCAGCAGTCTCTTCTGCAGCTGCAAAGACTCATCACTGATATTTTTCTGATCCTCCCAGAGGTCACTGGGGTTTGTTCAGCCCCTAATGAGGCCCTGCCTAGGGAAGTATTAGGCAGCAAGTCCTCAGACCCAGAGGGTCAGGTAAAGCATAGAAGTTATCTACGACCGAAGCTTCCGTTAGAGGAGCGTCAGCGGCGTAGAAACCTTAACCTATGCTTATACTGTGGAGATTCTGGCCACTTCTTGCAGACGTGTGGCTTGCGTAATTCCGGTGGTGCCGTCAGGGTATCTCCTCTGGCCAGGTCTGAGCAGGTTGTCAGATCTAAGCCTGTCTCCACTGTGGCAGAGGAGCTCTCTGCCGAGTCTCCCAGTAAAAGCACTCTGCCTTTTTCTACTGGTTCCAGTGCTGATGTTTTAATGACCAGGGAGTCAGAGTTGCAAACCCTTGAAGGGAAAACCCAGGTGGTTGACTCAGATACCGGGGGCCCGCTGAGCCAGTCTGATGCCGGGGGCCCGCCGAGCCGGTCAGAGGCCGGGGGCCCGCCGAGCCGGTCAGAGGCCGGGGGCCCGCCGAGCCGGTCAGATGCCGGGGGCCCGCCGAGCCGGTCAGATGCCGGGGGCCCGCCGAGCCGGTCAGATGCCGGGGGCCCGCCGAGCCGGTCAGACGCCGGGGGCCCGGAGGCCGCAGCCCCGAGTGGGGGCCCGGAGGCCGCAGCCCCGAGTGGGGGCCCGGAGGCCGCAGCCCCGAGTGGGGTTCCGAAGTGCGCAGCCCCGAGTGGGGTTCCGAAGTGCGCAGCCCCGAGTGGGGTTCCGAAGTGCGCAGCCCCGAGTGGGGTTCCGAAGTGCGCAGCCCCGAGTGGGGTTCCGAAGTGCGCAGCCCCGAGTGGGGTTCCGAAGTGCGCAGCCCCGAGTGGGGTTCAAGTTGGTGTTGCCCCAGAAGGGGTTCAAGTTGGTGTTGCCCCAGAAGGGGTTCAAGTTGGTGTTGCCCCAGAAGGGGTTCAAGTTGGTGTTGCCCCAGAAGGGGTTCAAGTTGGTGTTGCCCCAGAAGGGGTTCGAGCCGGTGTCGCCCCAGAAGGGGTTCGAGCCGGTGTCGCCCCAGAGGGGGTTCGAGCCGGTGTCGCCCCAGAGGGGGTTCGAGCCGGTGTCGCCCCAGAGGGGGTTCAAGCCGGTGTCGCCCCAGAGGGGGTTCAAGCCGGTGTCGCCCCAGAGGGGGTTCAAGCCGGTGTCGCCCCAGAGGGGGTTCAAGCCTGTGTCGCCCCAGAGGGGGTTCAAGCCTGTGTCGCCCCAGAGGGGGTTCAAGCCTGTGTCGCCCCAGAGGGGGTTCAAGCCTGTGTCTCCCCAGAGGGGGACTCTGTCCATCTAGTCCCTAAGAGGGATTCTGATTGTCTTGTCTCTGAGCAGAGTTCCAGCCATGTCGGTAACATGGAGGAACCATCTGTTGGTCTTTTTGTTGTTGCCCAGCCAGAGTTTCACTATAGTGCTGCCCACTTAGAAGTGCGTCACAATGGTGATCAGCCAGAGACTCATCATAGTGCTGCCCAACCAGAAAGACCATCAGACTTGGAAGAGGTCATAACCTCTAAGGGGGTCCCTAAAGTCTCAGCCTCAAGGGCCATAATTCCAGCTATACAGTCCAGTCAGTTAGCTGATAATGAAGTTACTGTTGATGCTTTGAACGATATCTCTACATCTATAGTTTTTGATGGGGACCTAACCCAATTTGTTGCGCTCACTAACCATTTTGTCACTATTTTGGAGTCCAGACCATTTTTAGGTATCACTTCAGATAATGTGGTGCTCTATTTAATTTACTGCTTCAGAGGTGAACCTTTCGAATGGGCATGCAAATTTTTTCAATCTGAGGATCCCATTCTTAAGAATCTCCCAGCATTCAGTGATGCTGTGGTGAAAAAATTTGGTCCCAATAAAAGTGGTTCAGATGCCTCTGGGCCGACCATCTTGTCTGCAGAGACTCCATCATGTTTAAGAGAGTCAATACAAAGGGCTCAGCCCATAGCTATTACCGCTGGATGTGCTCAACTATCTTCTCCCTGCAGGAACGCTCCTAAGGTTTCATTTCCTATGGGAATGGAACCAATCTATGGTCTTTTCTCAGATTCTGAAACTGAGGAGATTCCGAATGTGCCTAGGCATTCAGGTGGGAAAGGGAAGAATCATCTGGTTGCTCGACCTATATTTTTTGAAGATTATTTTGAACCAGAGATCTCTTCCTTTCCTAGTGTCTCCAAGCAGGCACAGGGGAAAAAGAAGAGGTATAAAAAGAGGCGCTGACAGTTGCCTTGACCCTGCTTGTTTTTTGTCTAGTCTTGTTGTGTCCGAAGGCCACCTTTGAGAGGGGGGCACTGTTACAAGCTGCAGTCACAGCTTGTTCCTGCTTGTTGGTTGATATCCCCATTCCAGGGTTTGGTATTCTCCATGTAGTGGAGAACCTGGTATTGGGGTCCCTTGACCCCTCTTCAAGGGGGGGGGTACTGTTAGGATCCGCCTCCAGCGGATCTGTGTTATGCGCAGATTTCCATATTCTGTGTGTAGTTTCATGTTCTCCCTGGATTCTGCTCCCTGGGTTTATCTCAGCCTGTGTGTGTGTTTACTCGCTAGTGGCATCCAGTGGTCAGCCTGGGCCATTGCAGGTTACTTTCAGTACTGTGTGTTCTGGACTCAGGTGTCTTGATTAGGCTCCTAGCCTGCAGTGCACACCTTTAGGCAATGTGTAATCAGCACCACATTGTGCTCTCTATATAAACCCTCTGGTTGTTCAGTCCCATGCCGGTTATAGCTTTTGCACCTCAGGGTCTCAAGTGTTCCTGGTTCCTGCTTACCCACTGCTCCTGGTTCCTGTGTCCAGTCATCCTGCATCCTGTCATTGATTCCCAGCTGTGTCCTCCATCCAGTCTCCTGTCCTCCCGGTGTCCGTGTGTCGTCCTTTATCCGTCTCCCGGTCCCTGCAGCTCCTGTTGGTCTTTGTGGGATTCCTTCTCCAGATATTGATATCCCTCGGTTCCAGATAAGTTGGGAAGATTCCCCCTCTTTGTCTCCGTACTAATCATTTGCTTATTGTGTCAGCGTATAGTGTATTGTTACACCTGTCAGCAGTTCTTAGTGTGTCAGCATATCGTGTATTGTTACACCCGTCAGCAGTTCTTAGTGTGTCAGCATACTGTGTATGGTTTCACCTGTTAAGCATTAGCACAGCGGGTTCCTGTTTAGAGTGCTATCCACTGGCACCCCTCTCCGCAGGGCAGGGTGGTCCTCGCCTCTTTGTTTGTAGATAGGTTTCCCCTTGTTCATCACTGGCCTTGGCGTGTGTGTTGTCCTAACATAAGACCAGGTGGCATCGAGGTGGGAGCCTGACTAACGGGCTCCCACGAACGCGGCTATTATTGGTGAAGCCTAGCACCCCGCACACACACGTCAACTCCATCTGAGTACAACGGAGTCAGGTTGGCGAGGCTGCCCTGGTCCTGTCACTATCTCCTTCCAGCCAGTGTCACGTGGTGTCTCGCCAGACAGCGTGGCACAGGAGATCCTAACATTGAGGGGGCGTGTCATGCTCCACCCAAAGGGCGTGTCTAGTTCCATATATGGAGAGATTGTGAAAAGAGATTGTGAACGTGGCACCTAGAAGCGTGGGTGTGTACCACTACATCTGAGAGGAACCTATTAAAATTACTTCTATGCAAATGTAGATGAGCCCCAAAGCAGGTAGCAAGAGCTACTATACTTGGTAAAGTGCTGGGAAATGGTGCTGATAATTCAATGTAAATGTATCTATCTCTCATTCCTTTTTCCCCCCAAAAAATGTAACAGTGTAATGTGGGCTAGGTGACATGAGGAAAATTGTTACACTAATGAGGGAGATTGCTGCTATTTCAGGGAGTCTCCTGGAGAATGCAGGAGGGTGGCCAACTACAGTATGCCTCAAACATTAAACAGCAGGGGAGAGCACTAAACTGCTATCCAGGTAAGCCTGTTGCCTGTTGAGATATAAGACCTACAAGATCTAATTGGATGTACAAAGTAATATAAGAAGACAGAATATTGATGGCAATATCTTCTAGTGTGTATGCCTAATAACATTGACATCTTCCAGACATGCAGGTAAATCTGGCAATGTTGCTCATGCACCCAGTGTTCAGTGTGAATGCACAATATCTTTCATGATCAGCTCAAGGGAAATTGTTTACCAATATATTTTGTCGTTTTGTCTGTAGGACCAATGTGTGTCTTTTTCCATGTTTAGGGGCAAATGGTCAATTGTCATTTGCTCCCAAAAATTTCCAGATTTTCCTTCCAACCAGCTAAATTGGACAGATTACAGTTATGGGGCCTACACACATAGCGATTTTTAGCCATTTTCTAAGCAATCTGACTAGGTTGCTTCGAAAATGACCCTACATCCTACAGAGCTGTGTGTGTGTAAGGGCCAGTTATAGCGGTACGCAGCCCCGCGCAGCACTATCGCCGGTAGAATAAAGAATGAGCAGGGACCATAAATATCGTCATCGCCAGTGTTCTCTCATCGGAGAACACTGGCGCTGACAGCTCACTGAGCACACAACATTACACATGTGTGTGCGGAGCAGCGCTGTGTGCTGAGCGATCTAGCATAGCTCAGATTGTTCAGCACACTCGCTATGTGTGTAGACCCCATTGCAATAATTATATTCTAAGAAGTTTTTTTTTTTCCCATAACAAAAATGTGCATTTTCAGGTTATTGCATTCCCAATCCCTAATTACAATGTTCTTTGCCTGACTCCCCTCATGTTCCAACACTAGCCCTTATTGCAGAGGCGGAAATTGTGGGGGGTGAGCCCAGGTGTAAAAATATAATTTGGGCCCCCCTACTCCATCCCAACCCAAGTTTACAATATGCATGGTAGTGGTTGACATGGATAGGCAGGGGGAGGCAGTGGGCCTGGGAAAAACAATGGGTGACAGGAAAGGGTAACAGGGACAGCAGTGGGCCCTGTAGTCCTCAGGGGCCCAAGTGCATTGCATCTGCTACACCAATTCTAGTTCCGCCTCTGCCGTATTGTAATCATTTTTCAGGTAAGTTCAATAAATTAGAACACTGGTCAGCACAGATAGCTAACTAGATTTATACTGCATGCATGTCAGGCGATGGCGACACGTGGGATCGCGAATCACCATTGCTCAGGGGTATACACGTGCTTAGTTTCTAAGCAATCTGGTCAGATCACTTAGAAATAGGGCAAAAATTGTCCCGTGTGTAGGCCCTAATAGATTACATCATGTTATGTTGGTTCTTCTGGGAAGATCATACTCATAATAATTCCAAACAAGGTAATTTAATGAATACAAACTCTCAGCATGATCATAACATGAATACAGCATAATATATAAAAGAGTGGGTGCATCCTGTCTCCAACAATGCAAAGTTGTAAGAAAGCGTTCTCAAATAGCATGTCATATATATGTCATCACTTACGGTATTTCTCTGTGTATATGCCAGCACCCCCACAGTAACCTGAGCAGCAAACAGCAGGAGGAGGAATGCAAAATACTACAAGGATAAAAAAACAAGCAGTGATTAATATTAGAACTGCCACAGTACTAATGCAAAATAATGTGTGTGCACTGGCAATAGCTCTACTGTATTAATATTAGGTATCATCAGTGGCCTGAGAGGGCCCAGGTCAGATGGAGGGGCCTGGGGCCCGCTACCCTCCTCCACTGTTTCAGTGAGCCGGGGCACGGGGAAAGAGAGAACGACTGTACTGTAACTGCCACTGCAAAAGCCTCTCTCCCCAGCCCAGCACACGCTGTGTGCTGGGCTGGGGAGAGAGGCAGCTGAAGCAGAAGCCTGTCTTCTCTCTTCCTGTGTGGTCCCACCCATACCCAGCACACCGGCACCTCTGCTCATTTTTTTAAAGGTGTGTGGTTATGCTTTCTTCCATTGGTCACACCCATTTATTTTACCGGGGCCCGGCAGAACCGTCGGCGCCACTTTTTATGTGGGAACCTGGAATGTACACCCCCTTTGCATGTAATTGAATTCTCCCTAAGGGCCAGATGTATCAAGGGTACTTGTTTCCTAGCACGGCCACACCGATTTACATCGGGGTGGTCGTGTCGGAAAAATCGGGTCGATCGCATCGCATGCGATTTGGTCGCATGCGATGCGACCGACCGATTTTAGACCCGATTTTTTCATTGAATGAAATGTAAATAGGGTCCCTGGGACCCTATTTTACATTGGATTCAATGTAAAATATTCCCAACCCCCCCAAATTTGACGGCGTACACCCCACCCCACGATAGACGCCAACCCGAAGCGTGGCGAGCGCAGCGAGCCTGCGAGGGGCGGCGGTGCGCGTCCTCCGACCTTTTCATTCCCCTACTATCCACGCCGGCGTGGAGTTGAGAATAGAATAGTGTGGCGAGCGCAGCGAGCCACCGAGCCCGAAGCGTGGCGAGCGCACGCGTATACCTGTGAAGTTATACGCGTCCCCTCGCGGGGCTCGCTGCGCTCGCCACGCTTCGGGCTCGGTGGCTCGCTGCGCTCGCCACACTATTCTATTCTCAACTCCACGCCGATGTGGATAGTAGGGGAATGAAAAGGTCGGAGGACGCGCACCGCCGCCCCTCGCGGGCTCGCTGCGCTCGCCACACTTCGGGTTGGCGTCTATCGTGGGGTGACGACAGGGACATCTATAATGTGAAATGGGTCATATTGGCCCATTTCACATTTTTCACATTTTTTCAAGATTTCAATGTTAAAAAATATTTTAACATTGAAGCCTATGGAAAAATCGGGGGCATCGCGTCGGGACCAATGTTAATTGTCCCGACCGACGCGATGCCCCAGATATTTTACCTTTCCCGACACGATTTCAATGTTAAAATATTTTTTAACATTGAAGCCTATGGGGAAATCGGGGGCATCGCGTCGGTCGCGTCGGGACCATTGTTAATGGTCCCGACCGACGCGATGCCCCCGATATTGTGTCCTAGCCGGCAAAATGGACCTGATTTCAAAGGAAATCGGGTCCATCTTATGGATCGTGTACCTTAACTTAAAGGTACACGATCCATAAGATTGTGGCCGTGCTAGGAAACAAGTACCGTATCAAGCTTCAAAAAGTGAATACTGATACTGTCATTTTTCAAACCCAGCCTGTAACATGGCAATCATAAGCTGATTGGCTGCCGGTATATCACGCTTTTTGAAGCTTGCTATATCATTTTGCTTACGAAGTTGTTGAGGTATCTCATGCGATATCTTGGCCTAGTGTATGGTGGCCATAAGTCAGATGGATCTGTGACATTTTTCTACTGGAAATGAAATGTGTCAATTTCAGGTGTTTTCTTTCACCCAGCATAGGGGGGTATTCAATTAGTGTCGAGTTTTCCAACAGTTGTAAAATCTGCACTTGTCGCTGATTTTCAGTTGAATTTACATTCAACCTATTCTTAACTGTCAGAAAAATCAACATGGTTGGAATACACACCTGATTGGACGGAAATGTGGCCATTTTCGACTATATTCCGCCGATGCAGATTTGACTTTTTAACAAAATCGAAACTGCATTAGTGGAAAAAACATCTGAAAATGGATGCATTGAATAGGTATGTCCGGATTTTTCAGCTAGCCGAAAAATCTGGACAGCATGGAATGCCCCCCATTGTGTAGGTATACTAGTGGTGGTGACTGCAATGGCAGGTGGAACACAGTGGGGTGGAGCGATGCATACAGATGGTGCTGCTCGCATAGTTTCTGCCAGAACGCCATCTGCAGGTTTCTGGCAGATGGCAACCCGGCGGACGGGGACAGGACATGGACGTGCAAGCGTATCACACACTCGTGTGTCCATTGCCGAGAATGGGGCGAGCAAGCGTCTGATGTGCGTGTGGCTAATTGTGGTGCAGGGGGCGCACGGCGCGATGGAAGTTGCTGAGAGAAGAGCGGCCCCATCTGGATGCTCTAGGGCCTTGATGGCTAACCTTGACACTCCAGCTATTGTTGAACTACACATCCCAGCATGCTCTGCAACAGTTTTGCTATTTGGCCATGCTAAATCTGATGCAGAGCATGCTGGAATGTGTAGTTCAACAACAGCTGGAGTGTCAAGGTTAGCCATCAAGGCTCTAGGGTGAACAATATACTACTATTGTATTACTGTTTCATGATATAGGGCCTTATTTTGGTTCACTCTTTCTGACAAAATCCTTCTTAGATGGACAAAACCATGTGCACTGCAGGGGAGCATATGCAAAATGTGCAGAGAGAGTTAGATTTGGGTGGGGTTTTACTTCAAAGTGAGATCTACTGTATATTGAAGTGTAAAAATAAAGCAGCCAGTATTTTTCCCTGCACAGAAACAAAATTACTCACCCAAATCTAATTCTCTCTGCACATGTTACATCTGCCCCCCTGCAGTGCACATGGTTTTGTCCATCTAAGAAGTATTTTGTCAGAAAGAGTGAACCAAAATAAGGCCCATAGAGAGAAATAGATTAGCTATAAAATGACAGTAGCCGAGTGATTAGTACTTTGTCTGTCCACATTATCTCTCGCAAAGCTTTTTAAATGGACCCTTAAATGCAATTGGACTCAGGCCCACTGTGTATCAGGAATTAGAAGGTATAATATTTTATAAACAAAAAGTGCTGGGAGTTATTCAAAAATAAATATATGGGGTACTCTTTACTTAGAAGGGCGCCCATCATGGCCATCTCGGGCATTGAACGCACTAAAAAATCGGTGCGATGCGACCGACGAGATGCCCGAGATTTCCCATAGGGAACAATGTTAAATGTCTCAATTGACCCGATTTTCCTGTTCAATGCCTCAATTGACCCAATTTTTCCATAGGAAACAATGTTAAATGGGCCACAGAGGCCAAATAGGCACCCTGAAGTGAATAATGGCCACCCGAATTGTTAACGCCACCCCGCGATCAACGTCAACCCGAAGCGTGGCGAGCGCAGCGAGCCCGCGAGGGTCGGCGGTACGCGTCCTACGACCTTTTCATACCCCCACTATCCACGTCGGCGTGGAGCAGTGGCGTAACTATAGAGGGTGCAGGGGATGCAGCTGCTATGGGGCCCGGCAGTTTGGGGGGCCCCAAAGCAATCCCACTGCACCCTTTTTCCTATTACTGGAGTCTTGGAACTTTGGATAGACAGCAGGGACAGTTTCCAACAGTCACGCAGAGCGAGGAGGAAAGAGGGAGGCGGGGTGCAGTCCGCAGACCCAGGAGTTACCCGGAAGCAAGGAAGCGGAAGGAGGAGGTGGGGTGTTTGCGCGGGCAGGCTGCTGGCACATCGCTGATGATGATTGCTGCTGCCGCGCGATTGCGTACTGTACTACTATCAGTTGTCGTTCTATAGAAGAGCAGCAGCGGCTTCAGCGTTGTCCCGGACTCCTCCTGTGTGCCTCATCTAGCCTTCTCCTCCAGCCTGTGATCGGGAACCGCGGATGGAGGAGAGGTCACTGTCCCAGACTGTCACTGGCTCCTATGATGCTGCCTGACAGCATGCTCGAGTCTCAGCAAGCAGACAGTGCTGCATCCAGAGAACAGCGCTGCTGCTGGCTACTATGTCACCTGATTTACTGGACTGCCAGCAACAATAAGTGAGTTATAATAAATGGCATCCAATTAATAATAATGTAATATGCATAGAGGGGGAGGGTGTGTGTATTTGTCATAATGTATATATTGGAAAAGGGATGGGGGTGGGGGGTAGGCATGAAAGCACCAAGCATATAAGGGGTGGGGTAATTAACATAAAGTATATAAAGGTGTCATAAACTTATACTACAGCATGTGTCTATGTCCACTCACTCCCATGAGTCTGCATGTCCTTTTATGCCCCCTCCCACCCCTCAGTTTGTCCATCAATGCACCCTCCTATCACCCTCCTGTTCACCTGTGCGCCCTCCATCAATCTGTCTATAACCTCATTGGTGCTCTGTCTGTTTTTCTGTCCAATAATACCACCTCTTATCTTGCCATCAGTCTTTGCCCCGCCTATCTATGCCCCTCCCTTCTGTCTATACCCCCTTGCAACCATCCGTCTGTCTATATAAGCCCATTTCCTCCCTTATGTCCATCCGTCTATGCCCTTGTCTGTTCATCCGTCAAGCTATGCCCATCCTGTCAATGTGTGCCCTCACATCTGTCCATATATACCCCTCCCATCTATGTCCCCTCCCTTCTGTTTGTCACTGCCCCCTCCCCTCCATTTCTCTCTTGGTCTATCTATTTATGCCCTCTCCTTCCCTCCCAGCCATCCGTCTGTCCGTTGTTGATGCCACCACCGCGTCCTGTGCTGTAGTAGTGTCTCTCCTGCTCACTCCTCCCTCTCTCTCTCTCCCTAACAATTTTCTGCTCTCTCTCCCTCCATCTTTAGCTCACTTCTCTCGCTCTCTCTCTTTCCCCCTTACACCCTCTTTCTCTCTCTCGCTCTCCTCTCTCTACTGCACCTGAGGAGCATTGTAGTGCCGAAGAGATGGAGGGGGGGCCCTTTCAAGATTTTGCTATGGGGCCCATCGAGTTATAGTTACGCCTCTGGCGTGGAGTTGAGAATAGAAAGTGTGGCGAGCGCAGCGAGCCACCGAGCCCAAAGCGTGGCGAGCGCAGCGAGCCCCGCGAGGGGACGCGGATACCTTCACAGGTATCCGCGTCCCCTCGCGGGCTTCACAGCTGTCCGCGTACCCTCGCGGGGCTCGCTGCGCTCGCCACGCTTCGGGCTCGGTGGCTCGCTGCGCTCGCCACACTTTCTATTCTCAACTCCACGCCGACGTGGATAGTGGGGGTATGAAAAGGTCGTAGGAGGCGTACCGCCGCCCCTCGCGGGCTCGCTGCGCTCGCCACGCTTCGGGTTGACGTTGATCGTGGGGTGGCGTTAACAATTCGGGTGGCCATTATACACTTCAGGGTGCCTATTTGGCCTCTGTGGCCCATTTAACATTGTTTCCTATGGAAAAATCGGGTCAATTGAGGCATTGAACAGGAAAATTGGGTCAATTGAGACATTTAACATTGTTCCCTATGGGAAATCGCGGGCATCTCGTCGGTCGCATCGCACCCGATTTTTTAGTGCATTCAATGCCCGAGATGCCCGAGATTTTTTACTAACGATGCCCACGATCAAAATCGTGGGCGCCGTTCTAAGTAAAGAGTACCATATATGGCTTAAAGACTTATTTTTGGCAAGTTATTTCAGTAGGTGATGAAGTAAAGATTCCTTCACCCAGCGTGTGGAGTTTCAGTATAACCGCTAGGGTTTTCACTTCTCCATTTTATTACTGAGGCATCCGTTGGTCAGTGAACTGCGACTGGTAGACAAGTGCAGACTCAAGTATGTTTACTGACAACTTATTATAAAAAAAAAAAGCATTTGAAAGTAGCACATTATTATGGCTATAGTTACCAAAATGTATAGCCATATAAACATACCTAGTTAGAGTACTTATGGAGGAGGAAAGGCATACATTGTAGAGAGTCCCAAATCAACCACATATTGCGCCTAATTCATGTTTATATGCAAATGCAAGTGGTAGGGAGCCTGAATCGGACCTGATCATTCATATATAATTTGCAGATGATTGTGATTGGTTAGCTGCCACCCAGATAGAGGAAAAACCTGCCCAGTGCAAATCTGCAAGTGAATTGCTAAAAGTTCGCAATATGGTTTCCTGTTGCACAATCATACGCAATTCACTCACCATCTAATGATTTTTCCAGTCTGTGCAAATTTGCAGTGTAATCCACATTGTGAGCTGGATGTATCAAGCTTCAAAAAGAGAGAAAATGGAGAGTGATAAACAACCAGCCAATCAGCTCCTGCCTGACATTTTTCAAACCCAGCCTGTAACATTGCAGGTAGGAGCTGGTTGTTTATCACTCTCCATTTTATCACTTTTTGAAGCTTCATACAGATGGAGCCAGGCTCATTGAGCCTGCTACAGGCCCGCCAGTCGCCACACCGGCGAATGTGGTGCACGTGTATCGGAGACGCTTGTGTGCTCCATTCCCAGCAATACACGTGCGAGCACATGCGCTGCGTGCCAGCCACCAGATATGGGCTCCCAGTGCACCAGCAGAGCTGATGAGAATGGCATCTAGCCCGTCGAGAAGGTTCACAGCAGCAGCACCTCATGCACATCTCAATCCATTGCAAAATAATTTTCCATTGTGTACAAATACAATTCATTTGATTAAAAAACACAGTATAACACTTTTTTTTTATTTATTTCAAATATTAAGATAGTGTTTACAAAAATGAAAACACTAAATATAAAATGAATGGCAAACATTACTGTCGAAGTGCAAATGTCAAAGGATAAATCTGGCAGATTTACGACTACCATGAACGTGTCGGTGGTCTTTGAATCTGAGAAGTTCAATTGTATTTTAGACTGGTTAAAACATGTTCTACTGTCTCTATTCCCGGATGTCGTGTCACAACACTACAGTGACACAAAACCAGTTATGTAATAATCAGGTAGGACAGCAGATATAGTACAGTACTTTTGAAGAAACAGCTTAGTTTTTTTTTTTACTGGCAGATTAATTTTTAGTTTATCATAAATGTCTATTTATACATTTATCGATGGTTTGCCACCCATTGCCAAATATACAATAGTTCCTGCTTCTGACTGACTAACTGATCTTTTTTTTAAATATTTGTTGTTATGACATGAGCATGACTTGAGCAAACTGCTCTGAAAATGAAACAGGTGTTTGCGGCACTTACTGTACAGATGAGCAGTTGTAGGTGCTGCAAAATCATGCACAGGGCTGCAAGGAAGGGTGTGCAACTGGTGCTTTCATCGGGTTCAGTATGATTTACCGACAGACATGTTCAACTGACCAACATAGTCAAAATACAGACATTTAACATGCCGAAAGGTCAATATGTGTCTCTGGGCATTATGGTGTCTATGTCGACGTAAGTCAACATAGACATCTGCTAAGTTCCCTCGGATAGCATGTTGCTCTAGATATTCTTCGGGCACCCTCCAGGGCCGCTGAGAATATAAACTATAAAGTCTGTTTTTGGACAAATATTGCTTGAAAACTCATGTCGATGTGTTGACCTGTCGGCATGTTAAATGATGGTATTCTGACCATGTCAGTCAACTGAACATGTTGGTATATTGATCGTGTCGGTATTGTGACTGTCAGTATTATGGCCATTGGCCAAATGTCCATTGGTAAATGAACTGCATCCCCTTTCATCCAAAGCATAAAGTCAAGGGGCATGATGTCATGTGCGCTGGGGGCAGGATTGCTAGGTCCAGGAGCATATGTGCACTGCAAATACATTGATCATGCATGTAAAACACATAGATCCAGGCATGTCCAAACTATGGCCCTCCAGCTGTTGTGAATCTACAAGTCCCAATATGCCTTGCCACAGTTTTGCTATTAGGGAATGCTAAAACTATGGCAAGGCATGCTGGGATGTGTAGTTTCACAACAGCTGGAGGGCCACAGACATGCCTGGATTATACCAATAAAACCAGAAAAACTTACTGATGTCAATAATGTACTCTCCATAACTGAAACCAGATATTCCACTGTATGGAAATACCAACAAGGCTCTGACCCTCAAAAACTTACTGAAGAACCTAAAAAAACAGAAGGAACACTGTCTTCTCACAGGGAATAATATCATTCTCATAAAAAACTTTTATTGCTCAAAACATAATACACAATAGCAAATAAAAAGCATTATAATTTTGACATGTGTCGCATATTAGGGTACTTTTATTTCTTATTGTGTATTATGTTTTGAGTAATAAAGGCTTTTTATTAGAATGAGATTTTTCCTGTGAGAAGACCGCGCAACATCTGTTTTATTATACATGGATCACACTGTTGTTTGTCTGGACAAGTTTAAAGGCACCAAGATTGTTGATTGTTTATAACTAGGTTGGTGCTTCAAGGCTCCGAGAACCAACCTAAGATCTGGACTACCGTCATGGCTATATTTTGAATAAATTATGAGGAATACAATTCCAAAACAGATTTTAGAAAAAAATATGATAATAGTTGATAATGGTTTCATGAAGGACGGATTGTATCTACCAAATATGATGGACAAAGGTATCTTCCAACAGGATCTTGGGAGTAAAATTGATACAATTGGAAAAGAGTTCTTTCTGTATGATGTATATAATATTACAGTACATAAATGTAGTACTGCAATATCTGACCTATAACATTCTAGTAATTATTTAAAAAAACTTCATGGAACATATAATCAAGGATTGGAAATATAGGCCTGTTTCACCAGCACTAAGATTCGGTTTCTTTTAAGTGGCAATAATAAAAAATACTGGATTCCTGCATTTTATCAAACAATATCTTGTCATGGCAACTGAGCAATGCTGACTGCCCTGGATTGGTGAGGGTTAACTTTCTACAGACCAGCTTCCACAGGCTCAATGGAACTGAAAACCTAAGTTTGGGCTTTCAGTTCCGCTAAAAAAATGTATTAAAATATGCTATTTAATAGGATGGAAAAAAACACTTCAAAGACTAAAAAACGCTTTCTTCACAGGTTACGGCATTATTTTTCAAATGGTTGACATCTTAAGTTACTTGTTAAGTTAGGGACAAGCCCTCTCAGGGTGTAAGGTGTAAGCTGGTGAATCTTACCAACAGAGAGAGCAGTCTTTTTGTCAGTGGTAAAAGCTTTATTGCTGATAAAAGAAGCCAATTGAGGGGCATGCATGCTCAGCATAAGAAAATCCATTCTAACATTTTCAGTATTAGGAAAAGGTAAGGATATTTTTTCAGATTTTCACAGAAACATTTTCCATGAATTGTGCCTTAAACCACTTGAAATTTTCCCACTGTATAAAAATTATAGGTCTACAGATTTAATACGACATGGTTCAGGCTTGATTTAAGTGGTTACAATGCAAATTCCAGGACACAATGGATCTCCGTTACAATTCTTAACCAATTCCAGATGACCTAACACATGGCTTCAATAGCTTTCATTCTCACACAACTGGAGACCTTACATCCAGGATGACTTATAAAATGAGTGGCACAGATGGCCTCAGTATTTTTCCTACAACCATCAAATTTCCAAACATAGAAACATTGAATTTGATGGCAGATAAGAACCATATGGCTCATCCAGTCACAATTTAGTAGACATAAATGTTAGTAGGTGTCTGCCTAAATCTAACTAAGCTAAGGGGTTATTTACTATTATTATTATTATTTATAGTAACGTCAATTCTCAATGGCCTCAAATTGTAGGTGTTGCATGAACTGAAATGTTTTTTTTTTCTAGTCCAGCAGGTTCAAAGTGCTGCCTTAGAACCACACATCCCAGCTTGCCCTGACACAGTACTTCTTTTGTGTGCCCTTTATTTATCATTGGGGTATTAAAATCGCACCTTGCGATGAATAGAAACATAGACTATGATGGCAGATAAGAAACTGCATGCATCCCACCAACCATCACAGACACATGCACCTGGATATACATGCAACCTCCACCCCACCATTGGAGAGGCATGTGCCACCCCTCCCCAACCATCGTAGAGACATGCGCCCCCCGCCAGAGAAGCATGCTCCCTCGCAATCACCATTAAATATGCATGCACCTCCACCACCACCATCATAGGACAAGCATGTACCTCCAGTGGCGGATTCAGGGGGGGGGCACCCGGGCACGTGCCCCCTGTCATTTATTTTGTAGCTGAGGACCAGGGCTTTCCAACGAGCCCAGCCCCGTGTCTCTAGCCCCCCGGGAACCGGAGATATCGCCTGGCAAACCTGTAACGTTTTTTCCCCATAGGATAATATGGGACCCGTCAATTCGGACCCCCACCCGGTTCCGACGGCTGCCAGTTCTCACCCTGGCATCACCGAAGCTTGTGGTTGATTTTATTCAATTCCAAATCGCTGGGACTTCAATATGATACCAGGCTGGTCCAAATCAGTCAATCGGTTCCAGAGATATTGCGTGTAAACCGATTTTTTTATTTTTGAAATGTAATTTCATGGCTGTTCATGTTTTTGAGGGCAGATTACTCTGGAACCAAACGTTCCAGTTTCACTGGACCAAAATCATTCAAAGCCCACTCAAAAGTTCTTCAATATAATACTTGTCTCATGTAAATGGGTCAGTTGGTTCCGAAGATATAGCTGGTTAAATGAGATAACTGGTTAAAGGGGGGAGGGGTGGTTTTCTCTCCCCCTCACACCATAAAATGCAAGGACTAGGCTGGTGTAATAGGGGCCAACCTGGCAATGCATTTTCTGGTGTGAAAGGGGTATTATTTCAAATAGCCGGGACCTGCAGTGCTCTGAATACAGCCAGGCTCTGCCACTGTCAGTGGCAATCACTTCTGCCTGGCGGCAGCGGTCCCCCATTTACCATGAGCATGTATTCCCCCTTGGCAATGAGCATGTAATCCCACATGGCAACGAGCATGGAACCTCTGGCAATGAGCATGGAACCCTTGGCAATGAGCATGTAGAGAAGCAGCACTTATGTAGCATAATTTTTAATAGGCATTATGGTGTTTGGCATAACACATAATGGACATAATGGCGTGTAACTTAACGTGTAATGGTATGTATGTATGTAATGTAAATGTTTAATGCGCGCGTTTGGTGGACAATGTCCCTGTTTATGAAGTGTATTGTGAATTTTGGCTTTATCTGTGTGGCATTATGTGAATTCTGGCTCAATCCATGTGGCATTATGTGAATTTTGTCTCAATCCGTGTGGCATTATGTGAATTTTGGCTCAATCCATGTGGCATTATGGGAATTTTGGCTCAATCCGTGTGGCATTATGTGAATTTTTTCCCAATCCGTGTGGCATTATGTGAATTTTGGCTCAATCCGTGTGGCATTATGTGAATTTTGGCTCAATCCATGTGGCATTATGTGAATTTTGGCTCAATCCGTATGGCATTTTATGCATTTGGCTCAATCCGTGTGGCATTATGTGAATTTTGACACAATCCATTTGGCATTATGTGAATTTTGGCTCAATCCGTGAGTGTTATTATGTAAATTTTGGCTCAATCCATGTGGCATTATGTGAATTTGACACAATCCATGTGGCATTATTTGAATTTTGACTCAATTCATGTGGCATTATGTCAATTTTGGCTCATTCCATTTGGCATCATGTGTAAGGGGCAAGTATAATGGGGTCTAGTATTTTGTTGCATAATGTGTAGAAGTTGTATATGGTGTTGACACGCCCCCTGTTGAGTGGCCACACACCCTTTTCCGGAGTGCGCCTTTGGCGCGCGCACAACTACATCCTTCACTTTTGTCGCCATGGTGGGCCTGCGTACTTTAAATGCCAGGGCCTATTTTTAATTCCATTCCCACCCTCTCCTGCCGCTCTCTTAGCATGTACACTGGCACCACTAACACCGCCCCTCCCACACCCAAACCCTTTTTTATCATGGTGCCCCCCCTGTCATTTTATCCTGGATCCGCCCCTGTGTACCTCCACTCTCAAAGGGGCATGCATCTCCACCATGTCACCGCCATCAGAGAGGCATGTATCCCCCCCACCCACATCATTGGAGAGGCATGCACCCCCACCACCATCATAGAGAGGCATGCAACCTGACCACCACCAGAGGCAGGCACATCATTTATTATTTACAAATCGTTTTACAATCTTGTTTGATTAAAATATTCATTACATAATGATACTACACACTATCTTTATTATTTATTTATAATTGGAGTGTCTATATTCTAAATTAATATTTGGAAGATATTATATCATTGGAAGCGTCAGATAAGCACATATTCATCATTTTCCAGTACGAACATACACAACCTTCACATTAGAAAGTAAGATGCATTTGGGGGGTTATAGACAATACGCTTATAACTGATGCCAGTCTGTGATCTTAGAACCAATTACTTAGACCCAGGGTATGCTTTCATATAAATACGCTGTTTTCATGTCATAATTTACCATGTTTCAGCAAGGTTCTACAAGTCGGGCTGCTAGCCAAATAGTATCAGTATTATTCTATTAAATTTCTAAGGTGCCACAAAGGGTTTGCAACACCATATCTATGGCACACATTAGAGCAATACAGGGTACACAGAACTTAACATTACAGTAACTTTAAAAAAACAGAGCATGGCTAACAATTAGCACCAAAATTCTCAGTACACAATACAGCTGATATGTAGGGAAGCAAATAAGTTGGCCATGACAGACAGAGATCAGGCAGCAAGGTCTGAGAGCGCAAAGGAACTGGAAAAAACCTTTCTGTCAACTACTAGGGGCGGGTTGTCAGAAGCGATGAATGATTTATGAGAGGATGTGGGTTGCTGAGTAGGACAGTGTTAAGAGGCCAATGGTCTGGCTTGTGTGGAGGAGGAGAGGATGATCCATGGTGTCAAAGGTCGCAGAGAGGTCCAATAGGATAAGCAGAGAGAAATTACCCCTGGTCATTGGTGACTTTGACCAGGGCATATTTCGGGGAGTAGGCGAAAGCCATATTGATAAGGATCAAGGATGGAGTTAGCTAGTGAGATGGGTGTATGCCAGCTGCTCAGGTAGTTTGGAGGTGAATGGAAGAAGAGAGATAAAGCAGAAGCTAGAGGGTGAGGAAGGGTCAAGTTTAGTTATTTAAGAGTATGTTTGAATGGTGAGGGAAAGATGCCAGTAGAGAGGAATAGGAGGATAAGGTGAGCAAGGTGAGAGCGCACAGTGGTGGAGAGGATGGTGAGAAGGGAAGGTGTTCAGGGGACAGGTGGTGGAGGGAAAGGATGAGTGATTGAACTTCATTGTTTGTGACTGGGTGGAAAGAGCACAAGGTAGGAAGGTTGGAGGAAGAGGATGGTGTAGGCAGCTTTATCCAATAAATTGACATCGACGTTGAAGGTTAAACACATTAAAATGATTGAAAAGATTTAATTTTCTGCCCTGAACAAAAACTGTAAAATATTTTCTGGAATAGAAGTAAAAAAAAAACTGTATTGCTATTTAATATATCTATTAATATAAATTATGGAATACTAAGCAAAGTGTCCATCTTTGAAGATGATACAAAACTGTGTAATGTGTTTAGAATGGATCAGGATGTATCCATGCTACAGAGGGATCTAAATAAACTACATTATACGACGATTGGGCAGATAAATGGAAAATGAGGTTCAATGTTGATAAATGCAAGGCCATGCATCTTGGGAGACATAACCTGTGTCCTATCTATAATCTTAAGTGGGATAGAATTAGCCAAATCATAATTTTTAAAGAACCTAGAGGTGCACAATGATAACATATTTGGGTACAGTGCTCAGTGTCAGGGAGCAGCCACTAAGGACAATAGAATACTAGACTTTATAAAAAGGGGCATTGAAGCGAGGGACGAAAATGTAATTATGCCACTCTACAAGGCAGTAGTTAGACCTCATCTAGAATTCGGAGTGCAATGCTTGGCCCCACACTACAAAAAGGACATTACTGAACTGAAAAAAGGTCCAGAGAAGGGCAACAAACATAATACAAGTCAAGGAGTCCTTAAGATATGAGGACAGATTATCCAAATTCAAGCTAGAAAAAGCAAGGTCTAAGAGGAGATATGCTTAACATGTATAACTATATAAGGGGGCAATACTGTATAAGGAACCCTGTTTACTATGATGCAGGTGACTAGGACACATGGGCATTCACTTATATTAGAGGAGAGAAGATTTCGGACCCTTAGTTAGTAAGCCTAAAGTTAAAAACAAACGGAATAATCCGAGTGAGGATAGCATATATAGACCATACACTCTAATGGGTCATGTAAACAACAGGTTGAACTTGATGGATGTCCGTCTTTTTTCAACCTCATCTACTATGTTACTATGTTACTTTACATTAACAGATACAAGGTGCCATGTTCCTGCAAGGATCAGAAATATGAATACAAAGAGAAAACCAGAGGGAGCTACACAATGAATGATCAGTTCTCAAACATAGAAATGCAAAAGAATCCTCCTTGTGAAGCTGAAGAGTTTCTTATTGAGCCTATGGGGCTAATTCAAGTTGGATTGCATAAGCGATCCAACCCCCATTATGCCTGATGGTAGTGTCCTGCGATTGCAGAACAGCGAATGCCTGACATGTCGACAGTGACAAAAGTTCTTCACTTTATGTCAACATGTTGACATTTTACTTGTGTCCAACTTACGTCACTGTTGAACTAGTGCAATATATTGCTTCTCATAGTCACTGACACATATAAACTGCAGAAACAAGACACAGACCACTCTGGATATGAAGAATAGATATTACATAAACAGATGCAGGAAACTGGATCTCAGTTACTTACAAATATGGTTTGGTTCCTTGAGAGGCTAAACATGAACCCTACTGAGGTAGGCTCATCAACTGCCAGCAGACAAAGTGCTTCAACACCGTATAATCCTTGTGTGTACACTTGTGATATTGTATTGTACCTTGTATATTTTGCTCACGTGGGGATTTTGTGTCCACACTAATCCATGGGGTGGTGCACAGTGTTCTTAAGGATTAATCCCCTTCCCTGTCTCTGATAGTGGAAGAGTACATAGATGCTGAGCTGCTCACATTGGTGGTCATACTATTAGAGAATCTGTATCTAGCTTCGGGGCAAGTTGTAAAGGGGAGACCCATGACGGCGAATCAAGCTGGCCATACATCTGAATGATGTGCACACAATCTGCACCATTCGACAGGTTGTGCAATTGATTAAGTGCACATCATGTGCACGATGCGCGGTCCTGTGGGTCAAGAGGTCGGCCCTCACGTCAGACGTGCTGCACGTCTGATCTGTCAGTTTCCATTGCGGAACCGACAGATCAGTGAGCAGATCGTATGTAATATTAAAGCATACGAGGTATATTAAGGTTTACGATCGCTCATTCAACCGCACTTTTAACCTGCCTGTATGGGAGCCTCAAAGAGGCACCAAGCATGATTGTATTGTCTGGAGACACTCATGGTGGGCATCTCAGTTCACGCACATTCAGTCGCACACGTAGACAATTAAGTATGTACACAAATAAGTCACAAATGTATGGCTGGAAAAAGATGCGTACATGGATGCCGCTGCGTCCGATCAGAATCAGGCCCTTTATGTCTAGCCACTGTAGGTTTTTATGTCTTGCCAAAAATATTCATCCAACTCAAAAATAACATTGAGCAATTATCACATATACAGTAACAGAGCAACGATATGTCAAGTTTGCTTACAAATCCCAGGAGACATTTGATCTCTTTTACTGAACCGAGGCAGCCCAGAAACCCCAGCAGCATGGTAAGGATCCCAGTTCCTGAGAACACATAGGACCAAAACTTCAAGGTGGGCGATGATGACCCTGAGGAGAGCAAAAGAAGGGGTGTGAGGGATTAGGAACATGTTACATAAACATCAAATGCTGAATCATTCTGCTTTCTGCTGAACATTTCAGCCCTAGCCTGAAGGGATCACACTACAATGATTCCTGCAAGTTCCAGCACAGTCTATAGTTCCCTGTCTTCATTCTCTACAGCTCTATTAGGGAAAGACAGGGATTTATTCATTGAGTTGTTATATTGCAGTGGAATTGCTTTCCTTACATGACCTAATATTTCAAAGGTGTGTTTTTAAGTGCGTTATGGAAATATATAGAAGACAGATGCTATTGTGGTGGCGCTGCTTGCTGGATAAAGCCTACAGAACATGAGTACCATATATTACTATCCTATACGTAGGGCATGGTGGGAGAATAAAATAGTGTGCTGAGCGTAGCGAGGCACCGTGCCCGAAGCATGGCGCGCGCATTGTGCCATGCGAGTGGATGTGGTGGTACGTTTTTGTGTCCATGTCGACATAGCATGTGCCGACAGGCGGTATTTCATGCCCTACCATCCACTAAGACATAAGGGTAAAAAAATATTTAAAAAAAGAAAAAATATCGACTTTATCACTGTCGACCTTACCCATGTCGATCTAACGACCCTGGCGACCTTACCCATGTCGTCCTAATGACCCTCTCGACCTAGACTCATGTCGACCTACATGCACGTCGACCTAATGGTGTCGACCTAATAACTTGCTGGTGACCAACTGTTCCACACCCAATAATTTGTATCTTGAAAGAAAACAATTGACCTATTAAAATGATTCCTACAACATGTGCTGATGCTGATATGAATGTGGATAGATAGATATATTTATAAAAACAAATTATTACAGATGAGGACCTGGTTGAATCTCTCAGTTAAAGAAATAATATTACAATATAACATAAAATAACAGCACTTTTTTAGGCCTTGTTTTGCTGAGAAACAAAACCAGATATCAAACTGCTAAACGGCAGTTCCCAAAATGTTTTAGTAACTGCTTGCATCAGAGTTGGCGAATGAACTGAAAATGACTGAACTATGCTGACAAAAGCTCTCGTACTGTTGGTGTATGTAAATAATAAGACATGGTATGTAAGCAGCAGAAACTCTCTCACTCACCTATTATTAGAGAGGCAAAACTGTTTCTGTCAAATAGGATCCAGAGTCCGAAACACAGCATCAAGCCTCCCAGTATCTGCCAGAAGCAGAGAAACAAGGTCAGGCAATAAAGCTTATACACAGTGCAAAATGATACTGCAGTATATGTACTGGACTGAAACAAAATTGAGTATGATTAAATATTACAGAGCAGATATAGGAACATTGGAACCACATCTTTACAGTAGATCTACTAGTCACTAATTTAATAACGTGATAGATATTTCAGTAATTAATGCATCACATCCATTTTTATTAAATTGGTTTCAGATCACTATTTTTAAATATGGAAAACAAAGGTACTTTGAGACCAAAGATCATTGGGACAGGGGACTCTTTGTAACCTGTAGCATGCATTCAGACACTGATTGCACCGTAATACAAACACTGGTTACCGATCTCTTGTAAAACAACCATTATCTCACTCAGTTAACATTTATTTTTATTTTTATTAAATGCAGTGGTGGCTCGTACCTTATGGCAGGAAGGGGGCTGCCGCTGGCCGTGATGCAGGCACCCTCCTCCCTGCCACAGCCACTCCTCCTGGTCCCCACCACAGATGCAGCATTACTGGCACCTGTACTGTAATGAGAGGCGCCGGGACTGACACATGCACAGTCAAACCTCTGTACTGCTCATGTGCCCAGCTTCTATGGGCTGCTTCTATGGGCTGCTTCAGCAACAGTCCGTAGAAGGGATATCACAGTCCCAGCACCTGTATAACACAGACGACCAGCACAGGGACCGGCCGGTGTACCGACATAGGTACTGTGCATGTGCGATCCCCAAAGTTTATGGGCTGCTGCTCGGCAGCCCATAGAGAGGCATTGCGGAGGGAGGGAACACCTGCTAAAGGGACTACCTTGGTGACTGTAAGGTGTGACTTCCAATAAGAAGTCACTGCCAGTCACAGTGAAGCCAGTACAGTCTCACAGACTGCATCTGGCTTCACTACAGTGACGGATTTTACCTGGGGGGCTGCAACCCTGTAGCCAAGTACTAGACCTGCATTCGTTACCTGGTCTCATCCAAAGCCTTGCAGGCATGGGTGAAGGATTCACTGTAACTGGGCAATTTGTGGCAACTCACGCATATTCAGTTTGTATTTAAATGTGCCTATACACTGTATCATTTTTCAACCAATATCGTTCATTTTGGCACTTCTAAACAATATTGGTCAACGTTTCGTTCAGTGTGTATGCTACGAGCAATGAACGATGATGCGCAATCCTGCAGTTGGTACATTAAGGTTGTTTATTGACTGTGCAGGCAGCTCAATTTTTATATCTTTAAAAAAAAAAGCTTATGGACTGTAGCTAGATCGTTCGTCATTCATCTTTTGTCAAATCGCTCATTGTGTATGCACCACATCTTTCGTCCAGGACACTAGGGAAATTCAAGGGAAATTGGTCCTCAATGTCTTTCAGTGTATGCATCATCCAGTGTGTATCCACTTTAAGTGTGTGCTTCAGAATGGGTGTGATGTTGTTAGGCAACCAGAGATATTACTGAACGGAGCTGCTAATTGCCTATGCGCGTTTCGCGGGCAGCTCATCTGGGCATCTTTTTTTTTTTTTTTTTCAGATGAAGTTGACCACGAAATGCACATAGGCAATTAGCAGCTCCATTCACTAAGGAGCTATGCTTTTTAATGTGCCCTGTAACTTGTGTCCGAATAACTAATTTCATGATACAATGTGGTATATACTCTCTGTAATCTAATGCGATAACCAGAGCAATGGTATTGCTAATTAACTTACTCCAACATTAGCTACAATTGTGGTGACGCTCTATAATATGTGCAATTAGCAATCGGAGGCTACTTAAGATAATTAACTACACAGTGTGATACTACCCAATGATTTAAAAGTAGGAATCCAGAATTATCATATAACTGAGATTCCACTAGACAATATATCAGTGGCATACTATGAAACATCATCAGCTGTATGGGTACTTATGTATTATCTGGGCTCCCATGTTAAATGCACCCCATTTTTTCATACCCCTACTATCCAACTACGCATGGAGTTGATTTTTTATAGTGTGGTGAGCGCAGCGAGCCACCATGCCCGAAGCATGGCGAGCGCAGCGAGCCCCACGAGGGGACGCGGTCTCATAAGAAAAACGGGAGCCCAGATATTACATAAGTACCGCTGTATGATATAACAGATGAAATGGTGATATATTGAGTGTTATATAAAAAGACACGCTAGCTCTGAAAACCGGCACTCAGTTTTAACATCTCTATGCATCTGTTGGGTCGACATGCAACTAGGTCGACAGGGTTCTAGATCGACATGGTTGAAGGTCAACAGTTGTCTAGGTCGATATGGGACAAGGTCGACGTGGGTTTAGGTCGACATAGCTTTAGGTCGACATGGGCGAGCTAGACAGGTTGCGAGGTCGACATGGTTTTTTTCACTGTTTTTTTTACCTGAATGTCAACACAGTCGACATGGACACAGTAGGAAGTCAACCGCAGCCCCTCGCTTCACTCGCAATGCTTCGGGCACGGTGTCTCACTGTGCTCGGAACACTATTGTCTTCTCCCACTACGCCCTAGTGGATGGTAGGGCATGAAATACCACCTGTCGGCACATGTCGGCTCAAAAATCAGTGAAAAAGCCCATGTCGACCTGTCGACCTAACGCTATGTCAACCTAAACCCATGTTGACCTTGACACCTGTCGACATTCAACCATGTCGACCTAGAATCCTGTCGACCTAGTTGCATGTCGACCCAACGGTGTTGACCTTATGACTGTAGACCTAAGTGTGCTCGATAATACCGTATACCCTTGTTAGAAATACCCCATATTTAAATATATTAATAGAACCATACAGTATTTATGCAATTAAATATTTGAATTGAATCCGGTGGACAATCAATATAGGTGGTCCCACTACAATAATTATAACATTATACTGCTATTAAACATAATAAAAACAGGTGGGAAGATTAAGCATATGATATGGGAGCGCACAGTAATGCAGGTGGACTGTTAATTTGTAACAAGTTATATCACTATACACAGTTGTATCTAAATATGGCAACATAGTATATGAATATTAGACTCTACAGCAGTACATAATAAACATCTATTTTAATATGCTGCTAATTTCAATTCAAATGTAATTTGAAATAACTTGTGATAATTATTGTAGATGCCACATTACAGTATCTGTTTGATTGAAGTCTCCACATTGATATTAACTCATTGTGAACAAGATATAAATTAGAGAGGATAATAGAGTTCAAACAATCGGGAATAATAGAAGTGACATTTTTGCTGTGTACTGACCAACAAGGCTAAATAAGTACAATTGCGGCAGGTAATATATGCATAATTACCTAGAGACAACTATAATACCCCTTTTACATCTCCGCAAAAACCTGGGTTTTTCACTTGTGGACCCAGGTCAGCGGCAATGTAAAAGGGGTTAACCCGTGTCCCTTTACACGAGACTTCTACCCAGGTCCTGACCAAGGTAGAACATGGGCAGGATCGGGGTAGTGGTCAGTGTAAACAGGTATGCCAGGTCACAGCAATGGGGGGGGGGGGGGGGACCTCCGGTTTACAGCAATGGGGGAAGCCCAACCTCCGGACCACAGCGTTCTGTGGTCAACATTAAGGTTGGGCGGGGGCACACACAGCCTCCGCTGCTGACAGACAGCAGCAGAGGCAGCCTCCGCTGCTGACAGACAGCAGCAGAGGCAGGGAGGAGGTGAATGGATGCCAGTGTGCGGCATCCATTCACCTCGCGGCTGGGGGCTGGGGGGGAGGGGGGGTGCACAGAGGCTGGGGGCAGCCCAGCAGCTTACCTTGGAGCTGGGCTTGTTCTCAGCGTGGTGGTCCAGGGCCTGGTGATTGGTGGGCCTGGCGCTTGGAGATGATGTCATCTCCAAACGCCGCCCCTGCTACACTGCCGGTCAGCACCGCAGTGTAAATGGACTAAAATTTCAGATCTGACCTGACTCGGAACCATGTTCCAAATACGGTCGGATTCTGGATTGTGGTGTAAAAGGGGTATAAGAGAATTATAGTGTCTACTACAGGAATGTATGTCCAGAAACACAAATAGAGGACCGTGCAATGGGAGGTTAATTTGCAACTGGAGGGCGGCAATTTGGAGCAGCACCCCCCCCCCCCCCCCCCCCCCCTCCAGAGAGAGTAGACCGCATCACCCTTTCCCCTACCCACCCCTGGAGTTACTTAGAGGCACTGGCCGCATCCCCCATCACCCCCCGCCCCTGGCAACCCCCCCCCCCCCCATCCCGCAGGGCGATGCAATACCCGCAATACCCGGCACCCCCCTGTGTGGAGCGGCCGGCCTGCCGCCGGGGGGACCGGTTTTTGCTGCGGGCGAATACCTGGCGGGGGAGCGGGTGAGTGCCGGCACACACACACACACCCCCCGCGCCGGAGCACCCCCACCCGCCTGGAGTGCTCCAGTGTCTGGCACCGGCCCTGGTTGACTGGCATTTTTTTTGCAGTGCAAGCACCGGATTACCTAGCCAGCGATACCGATGCGCGGGTTCGAGCATCGACATTGCTGCAGGGCATACACCAGGAGCGTTCCGTGCGCCTTTTCTAAGAGATCTAGAGCCAGATTTACTAAGCTTGAAAAGTGATAAAATGGAGAGTGATAAACCACCAACCAATTGGCTCCTTCCTGCCATGTTACAGGCTGGATTTGAAAAATGACAGGTAGGAGCTTATTAGCTGGTTGTTTATCAATTTCCATTTTATCACTTTTCAAGACTTAGTACATCTCGCCCCTAATCAGATCACTTAGTAAAGGGGCTGAAATCACCCCCTGTGTATGCCCCTTTAGATAAACCTTAAAATAAATAATAATAAGTCCAGTGAGTGCCCCAATGAGGAATACTTATTTCTCTTGTTTTTGTATGCATGTCTAATACCCCTTTTACACCAGACTTTGGACCCGGGATATTGCCGCTCCAGTCCGGGGCAGGGCTTGGTGTAAATGGGGTGAAAAAAAATAACACGGGTACTGTTCCCCGGGAATCTGACCCGGCAAATGTTCAGGGTCGGACACGGGGCTTATCCGGGGCTCAGGGCAGTGTAAACGGCCATTATCCGGGTTATTTGGTGGGAAGAGGGGCGCAAAGACCTGATTGGAGCTTCTACGGCTCTGGCAGATGATGTCATCAGCTGGAGACCCGCACAGGGCGCATGTAGCAGCGCAGCAGCAGCGCAGCAGCAGCGTTACCGCGCTACCACGCTACAAGCTGACTCCACAGTCTCATCGGCTGCAGCACACACTGCCTGTGCAGTGTTTTCCACTTTGGCTGACCCCAAGCCTGATCTGAGCCATCATGTCCACTTCCAACTGGTCTGACAAGGAGGTACGTGAGCTCCTGCAAATCAGGGCAGATGAGGAGATTCGCCGCCAAATGACCGGCACCGTTCGGGATGCAGTGGTGTATCGCAATATCGCAGAATTGCTGGCATCCAGAGGTATTCAGCGCAGCCAACAGCAGGTTGTAAACAAATTGAAATCTCTGCGGAAGCAGTTCTGCAAAGTGAATGACCAGAAGCGCAAGAAAAGCGGTGCAGCTAGGCCCGATTGGGTGCACTATGACCTGTGCTACAGTGCGTTTGGAAACACGGCACTCTGCAACCCTGTAGCCCTGTCCTCCTCCATAGCACCCCATTGCAGCCAAACGGACAACAGCCAGGACAGCCATGATGTACCGACTACCCAGGCTTCCCAGCTGTCCCCGCCAGTCTCAACGCCTTCTGAAGCCACGCAGATGTCAGCACACATGAGCCCGGCTTCACCGCTGCTGTTTGGTGATGATGGTGCAGCAGAGAATATAATGGATGCTTCCATGCAGTCTGACAGCGCACAAGCAGCCACAGATGATGTTGTGGAAGAAAACAGTCAGCCGACGCTCCCCAATCGAAGCACTCCATTACGTTCTAATTGTAAGTAGACATTCAATATATTTACACCCATTAAACAACCAACGTGGGGTTAGGGCGGGATGAGGCCCAGTACCTGTTGCAGTATGTTGCGAGCATGCAGGTGGAAGAAGGCCACTAGCACATTTTGGCAAACAATACTGCTGTTTATTGTACACTAAACATGGAAGTATAATGTTAATTTATTTTTAAAATTACAGTGTACAGCGTTCCTGCCAAAAAGAAAAAGCTTAATCGGTCTGAACTAGCGGCTAAAGCGATGACATCGGTGATCGTGGACCATCTACGCCAATTGGATACTGATGTCCAAGCAAAGGAGGATGCTCGCATGGACAAATATTTGGAAGCTGAGAGACAGAACCAGCAGGCATTTATGTCTCAATTGCTGGCAATGCAAGATAGGCAAATGTCCTTTTTAGAACGTACATTTGGAGGTTTTTTCACACAACCTGCACCACATCCCCACCACCCACCTAACTACCCACCCAACCCATATGATCATTACAATAGAGGTGTCAGTTTCAAACCTGCCACATCTACCCAACCAAACCAGCTGACACCAGAATACAGAGGGCCCAATTATAACTTTGGCAATAGTGCTGCTAGTAGTGACCCGCCAATCCTAGAGTCCCCAGAGTTTTCCGTGTACCGGAATTTGAGCTAAGTTTTAAAGTCTTCAAATATTGCTCCAAAATGTTGCACTTTACTTATTTTTGAAATCTTCAAAAAGGTTGCACTAATGTTTTTATAGTCTTTAGAAAGGTTGCACTTTATTGCTGAATATTTGTGTGATTCTCTATAGGAGCAGTCACCATACAGTTCTATTTTATAATAATGTGTCCTATGATGTTAAACTGTATGGGCACAAAGTTTTACAATTGTTCTCTATTCCCAGTTGGACTCTCATATCTTGTTCTTTACATCTATAAACAAGATGTGAAATGTATGTACAGTTTGATGCATATTTTCATTATAAAGCAAACAACTGGAAGATTTCTGTCTGATTTTTATTTTAAATCATTGAGGGAAGGTTTGCTGCAATGGTGGCATTGAGAAGCTGCTTCAAACTCTCTATTGCAGAAAAGTACAGCACAAACTGCAACACAGCCACTCCGTCTGCCATCTTTGCTGTGAGCAGAACCCACCCCCTCCCTTTTCCCTTTCTTGTGACCTCATCTCAAACAGCCCAAAGGTCCATTTTTAATGACACCAGCAAGGAAAGACAGGGCTGATCCGTTTTCAGTGTAAAAGGGCCTTACCCGGGAATAACCCGGATTGAAGTGCAGTGTAAATGGGGTCTGAGGCAGGGCATGCCCTGGCAATATCCCGTGTTCAATTTCCCGGGTCCGATCCGGTATTCTGGTGTAAAAGGGGTATAATATTCCAGGGAGCACCTCCAGCCTAATGGATAGATATCGGGGTATGTTAATCTATCAGGAGACGATATCACTAGGAATGGACTAAAAAACACTACGGAATGAGAACAGTGGTCTGTGCGGACACCCCCAAATCTATACATCATCCTGAAATAATCTCATTGGATTTACTTATTAATAAATGCTTTGATCTCAACTTTGTCAAACACAGTTGTCGATATTGTTTTTTATAGGCTTAGGTGAAGTTTAGAATTAAATAGAAAACTCTGAATTAAGTTGAAACATACCAATGCTGTAAAATGTAAAAAAAAAAGTAACTTCCTTAATAATTACAGCATATGATGTTATTACAGTCGTTAAAAATAAATACAGATATCAATCATAGTCCTCTTATAGTAGTCAAGTCTAGTTATTTTATTTGTGAATCTAAATGTGGATATTGGTTCTATTATATTGCTGTATGTCTATATATATATTTTTCTATATGCAATATGTAATATTTTTGTACTTTGTACATTAATTCAGTCATATATATCAATTTGTATTTGATATATTGTGTATTGTGTATTCACGCTTCAATAAACATAGAGGTCATAGAGTCAGTGCTATTTTTCAGCAGGAACCAGCAGGAACTCAGTTCCTGAACCTCTTATTAAATATGACATCATCAGGAACTGAGTTCCTGAACCTGTTCTGGGCCAAAATGTACTTTCCATAAGACAAGTTTTTTTTTCTAAGTCCTCTGCGAGTGTCTTTGTTTCTAAATAAAATATATACCGCACCTCTCTCTCTCTTTCTCTCTCTATATATATACAGGCTCCTGGAGACCCCGTGATACTCGGTTGATACGCTTTCTAGGTGCCATATCCAGCCATTTGCACATAGACTCCTGGGGACCCTGTGATACTTGGTCTACACGTTTTTTAGAAATTGCATTTATTTGTGAACGGAGTGATACCCCATTTTTTGTATATGTGATTCCATTGTTGGTGTTGAAGTTCATCTTTCCACCCTAAAGGGTTGTATAAATACACCCGCTAGAATCTGAAGAAATCCACACTGTTATTTATCTATTGATCTGTGCAAATCCTGCTTTTGGTCAAAGAAGACCACATTCATTCCGAAGCGGTACAAAACCTCTTTTACTGGAACAGAGCTCTCTCAGCCTAAAGAGACTTATTTACTCTAATAGGCAACTCTAATTGAAGCCTCTAAAAAATACAAATCCCACCCACAAATTGTGTAGGTGATTTCTCCTTATTAGATTGATTCACTGCCCCTGATGAAGTCCTAAGGGACGAAACGCGTTGAGCCGCGGATTTACAGTATATGTGGCACACGTCTGAAAAACTCTGAACAAATGAAATTTTTTTTTACTGCTGGATGAACCTTCAATAAATGTTTTTCTGTTTTTATGAAAATTACAGTTTTATTCATTGTATGCATAGCCACTAAGTGGTACATCTAGCGCACCCCTATTCCTTTTTCTATATCTCTCCCCCCCCTTACCTTCACTGACAGCAGGGTACTATAGAGGTGCTGCTCTCCTAAGCGCATTATTGGGGCTACTATCCTTTCTCTCCATATATATATATGTATATATATATATATATATATATATATATATATATATATATATATATATTATATTTATTTCATCAACCCACCCCCAGACCCGGAGTTCTTGGACCTATTTTTCCATAATAATAGTACAGTCCACTGTACATAGTAAAACCTCCCAGATAAAAGGGTTGTATATTGGCGTACTGCATTCCAAAAAATATCTAGGCTTCGTAAAGCAGTTGATATAGTTTGATAAATGTTTAATGCTTTTCAATTATTAAACATGAAAATGTGGCCAAATGATCCCATAGGAATGCCTGAAAGGAAGCATTGAGAAGTGTTTTAGGTGATTAGTTACAGATTCTTCACAACTTAGAATGTTTTTAAAAGCAGCCTATCTCCTAAATCGCTATAGGGAAGAGAGTCCTCAGATAATCAGCATACGTGGGTGACATAGACAAAAGATTATAATGGAAGTTGCATTCTATACAGCAGAGCATTAGGCGCTAAAAGTGTCATTAAGAAAACAAAAACTCAAAATGAACAATGTACTTACAAAGAAGAAGAGGTTGAAGACAAACAGGAAATATTTGGTTACGCTCAGGCAGCCTTTCATCGCCATCTTCTGCCTCTTCCTGCACAGAGGAGACAAAAACAAGAGATGTACACAGTTACTTATGTGAGCACCATTACAATATGTCAGCCACTTGTCTGGTGACAGTAACCGTGGCCAATGCATTTGTAACTCACAGATAAGCAATAACATAGGGATCCTCATTATCTACAAAACATCAACAGCTACATCACCACTGTCTGCCAGCTATATTACAACAATTCCTCTAGGCAGGGTTGCCTACTTTTAAAGTCTTCTCTCTGGGAGAAGCCTGGAGAGGAGACTGTCAGAAGCACTTTCGGGAGGGGGGAGGTTTCGCATCTTTAGCCCCCCTTCCCCAAAAAGCTGCAAATCGCTGGAATTTACCACTGCGGACAGGGAGATTCGGGGGGTACCGCCAGTATCTGGAAGGGTCGCCCACCTTTTGCTGGGGGGGGGGGAGGGGTGTGGCGGGATAAGGACATGATTTTTGGGAGCCTATTCTGGGAGGGTAGGCCCCCCTGCCTCTATGACTGCTCAGCTGAACTTACATTATACCACAATACCGCAACGTCTTATATTCAATGAGCAAGAGTGAAGTTAGATTCTGACTTGGGTCCTGATTCAGACCTGTTCGCTAGGCTTCTTCCGTGGCCCTGACAAACGTCCACCCCCTGCAATGCCGTAATCCACTCACTAGCATGCGTGCAGATGCGTTCACATACACATCTACTTGCCGTGATCGCTCACCATCCAGTTATTTCCCCCCCCCCTTCGTTAATTAAGTCAGTCTAGACTGATATTTGTTCTGCCCGCAGATGGCCAAATTAGGGGAGGGTGCTGTCGTCATGTGATGTCAGCAGACCGCCCCAATCAGGCATCAACACACCCAGCTTTTCCATGGGTGCGCCCACCATTTTTGTGGGCACATGAATGCTGCTTGGTCCACCCCCTCACTCACTGAAGGCGTTTGCTGCAGGTTTTTGAACAGGCGCAAATCCCCAACATCGGATGGAGGAGGGCATTTGTCCCGTAATGTTTGCCAATAAAGTTATTCCTATTTAGCTAAACAGTTGATCATCTCTGCTCGGCTATATCGCTGGCTCACCACGGACTGCTAGACGGAAATCAGCTTGGCCGAGTCACTATATATTGGTGCTAAATTCTCACTGTAATAAAACTGTATGAAAAATAAATACCCATATTATTAATGTTATATTCCATGAGCAAATGAATATAATCTAATACTGTCAATTAACCAGCCTATTAGTGCCGGCACATACCAACATCATAACTACTGATGTATTCTAGCTTTAATATTGTTAAGTTATAATTTGTAACCCTACTATTGGCAGCACAACGTATGCGCAGTTACTGAGCCATAAATGCTCAGAGTCATTTCAAGCAACCAATGACATTAGACTCTGAATCAGGAGTTTTGACTTATACACTTTTTTCTATACTTTTTCTCACTTTTCTCAATTCTTTTTTTTTTTTTCATTTGAATGCAAACCTGCTCTTTAGAACAGTTCTATATGGTATGTAAATCCTCCCTAAGATGGTAACAGTACTTCCTGCTGCAGAAACCTCCACCGTTACTGTTAATGTAAGATAACAAGGCGGTAGGCTGCTAGTAAGCAGAAGCAGGAGTATGTGCTGCTGCACTGGATGTACTTCTATGTTCACCGCAAAGTGCAAACACTATTATATCTAGTTTTAGCATCTGCACGTCCTAGCAAACTGTGTAATAATATAATATTTTTCAAATAATTCTATCTAAAACTATGAAGCAAAAACCTGCCTTTAAAAATGACATAGCTAGGTCTGAGTCACATGACCCCTGGTCCCCTTGTATATGTTTCAGGTTGGCTTGGTAAGGTGCAAACATCGCATCTTACCAAGCACCTGAGGCGCCTCACAGCCGAATACCCTCCCCCGCCCCACGGAATCTTCTCGGTACCATGCGAGGGGATGTGTATGAGAACACATCCCTTGGCATGCCTCCTCTAGCAGGAGAAATCATTCGATGATCGCTGACCATCGATTGATTTCTCCTGCATTTGCAAATAAAAGTCAGTCAGTCTCAACTGACTTTTATTTATGAGCGCTACGACGAATGCAGGAGGCCCGACCAGGTACACATGAGAATGCCCAGCGTTTTCAAGTGGATGCCCCTAAAATGCTGGGTGTTCCCATGGTCCAGCGCCATCACAGCCCCGGGCTGGATCAAAACAGGGTCAAAAGACCAAAAGGTGAAGAGGTCAACATGGTCAAACGGTCGATATGAAACAGGTAGATAAATGAAAAGGTCAACATGAGTTGTTCACATTATTGTTGTCATTGTCAACACCTGTCAACATGGACCCACAAGTTAGTGTAATATGTGCCCTCGCATGGCTCGCCATGCTTTGGGCCTAGTGCCTTGCTCAGCTTCGCTTGGCACACTTTACCATTCTCAATTGTAGTCTATGTGGATAGTAAAGTATAAAAAAGTCCAAAACGTTAAAAACTAATGTTGACCTTTTTACATGTTGTCCACTTAACCCTGTTGACCTTTTGAACCTGTCGACCTATTGACTGTTTCTATCTAGACACTGTAGATATATCAACCTGAGCCAATAAGAATGCACCTCACCCTGGAAGACCCCTAAAACCACAACACAGGGAGCTGCAAAAGAATAGCACTGTTAGAACGTGCAGCTTCTAGTGTGCGTAGTTACATAGCCCTCATTTGTCTTAGTTGCTAATAAACTTTCATTAATCTATTTGCTGTCAGTGACCAATTACTTTTGTCTACATACCGGAAAACAAAATCCCTAGGACAGAAGTGGCTGAGGTCTAATTTGCATAACCTCAGAGATGGTGGAAAAACATGTCCATTATGTATAAGAAGATGGACTCTGCTAAAATGGAAAATTCTCCATAAAGGCATATACCCTCTTTCCCCAAAGTCCCCACTGCATTAAATCTTGTTTGTACACTAACGACCACCAAATTTAAAATGTCCCTTCTTATAGCCATACTTTCAGATCACAAAATCTCATCCACTTGGACTACTCTCACTGCACATTGGAGCAATGGTCTTTCAATTGAATTAGACAAGCAATCTCTATCTGCTCACTTCTCGTCGTCAGTCTTCTCGAAATCCTTCACTCAGCATACCTTCAAGAAGTTCACTTTAAAACTTTACATATATTATATATAGCTCCAGCACAGGGCAAACATATGTCTCCTAACGCACTTGGGGAATGTGTCAAATGTGGAATGACAGATGCAAAAAAATTTCACTGCTTTTGGTCGTGTAGGAAAATCTTGAAATTCTGGAGAAACGTCATTCACTTTATGAATGCCTTATTCTCTGCGTCAGTTAACATAGACCCCCTGGCTTGCTTGTGTCTCAATTTCAGAAATTGGCCCTCCATCTCTCATCCTAAGAGCAACATCCCTCTTCTTACTGTCATCCTCACCTTATCGAAGAAACTTATTTCCACTGGTCAAATCAACAGTTCCTTCTATATCTGAATTAAAAGACAGAGGGCGGGATGTTCTAACATCCACTTCCCATTTTCGCCCCCCCCCCCCCCCTTCGCCAGCCACCGCATTCTTAATAATCGCATATGCTCTAACATATGCGATTATTAACGCAAGGGACAGCTCTTGCGATGAGCTTTCCCTTACGATGCGGTGCCGGCACTAGACTTCCGGGTCAGAGACCCGGTAGTCAGTCTGCGCATGCGCAGAGTGACGGGGACGGCGGGGGGCATGCTGGGAGGGATCCGTGATGGATCCCTTACAGTAGCGCTGCGGTAAGAAGCCCATAGGCTTCAACAGGGAATTGCGAGCTTTTGCTGGCGATTCCTTCCGCAGCGCTGTTACTGCTGAGGGGGGACAGAGCATACAGAAATGCGGTAAAAACCCAGATAATGGGGTTTTTACCGCATTTCTGCTTTAGAGAATCTCCCCTAGACCCCTCCAACTCCTACTATTCGACTTACGTTCTCTACAATTTAGTACATTTCCTTACCAAAATAAATTTCATCAGAAATGGGGCTTGTTTATCAAAATATTGGACTCAGGGCTAATGAACCAGTCCAATATTCAACCCCCCAAATCTGTATGATTTACATATTAACCGGAACTGGAGATAGTCTAACTAGGTTGAATAGTTCTGCTTCTGGAGATACAGTAACGCTATACTCAGGTATGACTTCTGCCCATTAAGTGACTTAACACCCAAATTACCGCTCCTCCCTTCCCCATTATCCCTTATGTGTTCTCTGTTTCGTCTCCCCTTTAAATAGTGTTACATTTGAATATTACTTGTATGTTGGACTGACTGACTTTATCTCTGATAGCTACATTATTTAGTGTTAAACAACATCAACCTTATGTGTCAAGATATGATACTTTTGGTCCTCCCATATTCACAATATTTCAAGGTGGTATATCAGTATTGTACTCTCGACCATTTCGTGTAAAATTGATAACAATACAACACTTGTTTATCTCTTTATTTTATGTAAAACCCAATAAAACTTTAAAACCAAATCTTGTTTGTGCATATGTATGACTTTTACACATCCTGTAGAGCTTCTTGCTGTATACAAAGTCTCCCTCCTGGTGATAACTATCACCACTGCTAGCCTTCACCAGTGGCTGCAGCGATGGATTACCCATATCAGTATGGTGTTAGCTGAGGTGCACACAGGAAAAAAACAATATGAGTTATTATTTTAAATATTTTTTGTTCCATCGATTTTTTTTATTTTTTTATTTCTGAACAAACATATTGTTTGGGGGGAATCTAGCTGTCCAAGCCTGTATTCCTGGTTAAAATAATAATAATAATTTTATTTATATAGCACTCTTTCTTCAATAGGACTCAATGCGCTTAACAGATAGAATGAATGTAATACAGTACAGGAACAATAAAGTACAGAAAAGCTTTTCCTAAACAATAATTAAGGGAATTATAGAAATGCTTGAGTAATCAGGAACATCTTGCGTCTGTTTTTGAAGGATTCTAGAGTGGGGGCCTCTCAAACTGTGTGGGGAAGTGAGTTCCATAGAGTTAGAGCCACATGGCTTAAAGCTCGACCCCAGATGAATTACGGGAGATTCTAGGTACTGCTAAAAGTCCTATATTTACAGATCTCAGTAATCAGGTGGGACAGTATGGAATCAGAAGCTGCTTTAGGTAACTTGAGCCTTGGGCTTTGAAACTCAGTCAATCCATGAACTGCCCCCAATGCTTTGTCCTTTTATTAAACTGCATGAAATAAGATTTTCGATTCTTGTTCAAAGCCCTGGAAGTGCTGAACACTTTGTTTAATTTTACTGTACTGTTTTCTTTTGAGTGTTTTTGAATGACACCCATTTCATTGTTTGTTTAGCTGCATTCAGTTTTATTGTGCGCACAGAGATTCAGATATCTTTTTTCGATTGTTGTTCAATGAGCAGAGCTGGAAAATCTTATTAAATAGACCACTAAATTGTATATTATTCTATGAGGAATAATTTCCTGCATGTCCTCATACTGTACAGTATATTGCTTTACCGTAGCACTAGTGTAGACCAGCAGTGAACACCATTTTTTCTAGCTTGTATCATATATGTCAGTATATAGAGTTTTTGAGAGAGGCTGGTCCCTACAAAATGTTTTGCATATCCAACATTTACAGGACCTTAAAATGATATTCTTTAATGTCCCACCTAAATTCTCTGACGTTCTACCTCAATCTCAATCAATCATATTCTTGCCAAAAATGTTTGTTACTAAAAAATATTTTTTGACGATATTTATTACAGTCAAAAAATGATTACATTCTTAGTGATGTCACTGTGAATGTTAAAGAAAGAGAACACAAAACACATCTGGAAATTTGATTACAGGTTTCGGAGAAGTGAAATTACCTAAAAGAGTTATTATGCGTCATTATTCTGGGGAAATACACATGCTGCAATTGTCCTATGCTGAGACATAATGGATTTAATAGCTACTCAAACTAGTTAACTTTTAATCAGCCTCATCTTCAGCTGAAAGCACTCTGGACAGTGTACCAAGCCTCAATGCACTAAATAATATAAACATTTTGACATGCACCAATCATGTTCATGCATGATTACATAGATGAATAATTCAGTTAGTATGTAATGTAAACATACAATTAAACATTGATGGAGTGTGTTAAAAATGAGGAAATTGCAATTAGATTACTAAATTGAGTAAACGTCAGCGATAACTGGCGATGTAAAAATGCACATTGTAAGGAAAAACACATGGAATGCATTATTCAATTAGATCGTTGTGCAACGCCTGCCTTTTTGAGAAGGTGAAGATATGGTTCAAAGGTCAGAGAGAGTACAGTCACCAAGAATTATAATGTATAATAGATAGGACTGATCTGGTGATGACTCGCAACTGGGAGTGTTCATTGACAGATGGCTTAGTGTCAACTGGCAGCAAACAAAGCATGTGTAAGATACTGTATGTATGTATGTGATTCTTCTTCGATGCAAATGGACTCTAATATCAAACTGATATTTCTTCTTTTTGTGTTGTGCTCAAGAAAGTAGTTATATAGTAGATGAAAATACTGCCCCAGGAATAGACTCTTTCCCTTGTTGCTTTACGTAGTCCTTCTGCTTTCCTATTATCTCTCTCTCTCTCTCACACTCTCACTCTCTCTCCTGCCATCCTCTCTTCTCAACAAATAAAGCTTAAGGGAGTGGTGCAGATGCAGGGGAAGGCAGGAGTTTATAGCATGAAGATAAATATCTGGAGACAGGAACAAATTATCTTTAAATGGGCTGTTTAACTGCTGTTTGCAGCAGGCACTGTCATATACGGGCATCACGGACAATGTAATGGTTAGCATTACAGCCTCACCGATCTGAGGTCATGGGTTCGATTTTCACCATGGTATTAACAGTGCAGAGTTTGAATATTCCCCCGTGCTTGCGTGGGTTTCCTCCGGGTACTTTGGTTTCCTCCCACATTCCCAAAATATACTGGTAGGTTAGTTGGCTCCAAACAAAATGAACCTTAGAATGTCTGTGTGTGTGTGTGCGTACATGTGGTAGGGAATATAGGGGTTATTCTGTTTCATTTGTTCGGATGCGAATTCGCATCCTTGCGAGTGAACCAGATCCCGCCTTGCAAATGGTGATATGCCTACCATTCGCAAGGCGCTTTCCTTCACACTGGCACTGTTTTACATAAATATCCATTTGCATGTCAGTGGAACTTCCCTCATCTTTCGATGGTCACCGTGGAAGGTGCACACATATGTAAGGTTGCAACCTTACATATGTGTGTATGCTCGGGGAGAAGTGGGCGGGCAGCTGACATACGGTGATGTCAGCTGCCCAACCTCCGCATGTGTGCCACGGCCCCATTATCATGCTGGGCGTTCCCATATGCTAATGAGGCAGCCCGGCGCCCCACCCAACCTGGCACCTGTTTCCTGTCGGTAGTCGGGATGACAGAGTCGGTATTGTTAACGCTGGCATCTCCAACACCAGGATGCTTAACCCCTTCCTGACAGAGCTAGTTTTTGCGTTCCTGACAGAGCCATTTTTTTCAAATCTGACATGTCTCACTTAAGTGGGGATAACTTTTTTTTGCTTTTACTTATCCCAGTGATTTTGAGATTGTTTTTTCGTGACACATTGTACTTCAAATTAGTGGTAAATTTGGGTCGATACAGTCTGTGTTTTTTTGTGAAAAATACCAAAATGTCGTGAAAAAATGGAAAATTTAGCGATTTGCAAAATGTTAAATTTTCTGCTTGTGAGACAAATAATCATACCACTCAAAATAGTTAATAACTAACATAGACCATATGTCTACTTTATGTTTCCATCATTATTTCAACTTCCTTTTAATTTTTTTGGACACTAGGAGGCTTACAATATGAATAGCAAATTCTCAAATTTTCAAGAAAATTTCAAACACTGATTTTTTTAGGGACCAGTTCAGTTCTGATATGACTTTGAGGGACTTGTATGTGAGACACCCCCATAAATGATGCCATTTCAAAAACTGCACCCCTCACAGTATTCAAAACAGCATTTTGGAAGTTTGTTAACCCTTTAGGTGTTTCACAGGAATTAAAACAAAGTGTAGGTGAAATTTCAAAATTTCATTTTTTTTGCAGATTTGCAATTTTAATACATTTTTCTAAGGAACACAGTACATTTTACTAGAGAAATGTGACTAAAAATTGATTCCCCCAATTCTTTTGTTTTCAAAAATATCCTATATGTGGCCCTAGTGTGCACGTTGACCAAACCACAGGCTTCATAATAGAAGGAGCACCTACTTGATTTTGGAGCCTCCTTTTTATGAGATTATTTTTTAGGCACCATGTAGGTTTCTAGGCACCATAAGATGCTAAAATTTAGGAACCCCCCCACAAGATACCCCATTTTGCAAACTACACCCCTCAGGGAATTCATCTAGGGGTATAGTGTACATTTCAAACCCCCAGGGGTTTCACCAATTGTGGTACAACTGGGCAGTGAAAATGAAAAATTACATTTTTTACACAAAAATGCAGTTCTGGCTCAAAATTTTTCATTTTCAGAAGGTATGAAGGAGAAAAAGCACCCCAAAATCTGTGCCCCAATTTCTCCCGAGTACGGCAATGCCTCACATGTGACCAAAAAATACCAGTTGGGTGCATGGCAGGACTCAGAAGGGAAGGAGTGATTTTTGGATTTTGCAGCTCAGATTTTGGTGGAATGAATGGTGGGTGCTATGTTGCACCAATACAGTGGAACCCCCCCACAAGTCACCCCATTTTGCAAAGTACACCCCTCAGGGAATTCATCTAGGGGTATAGTGTACATTTCAAACCCCCAGGGGTTTCACCAATTTTGATACAAGTGGGCAGTGAAAATGAAAAATTACATTTTTTTACACAAAAATGCAGTTCTGGCTCAAAATTTTTCATTTTCAGAAGGTATGAAGGAGAAAAAGCACCCCAAAATCTGTGCCCCAATTTCTCCCGAGTACGGCAATGCCTCACATGTGACCAAAAAATACCAGTTGGGTGCATGGCAGGACTCAGAAGGGAAGGAGTGATTTTTGGATTTTGCAGCTCAGATTCTGGTGGAATTTTGGTGGGTGCTATGTCGCATTAGCAAGACCCCCCAAGCACCAAGACAGTGGAACCCCCCCACAAGTGACCCCATTTTGCAAACTACACCCCTCAGGGAATTCATCTAGGGGTATAGTGTACATTTCAAACCCCCAGGGGTTTCACCAATTTTGATACAAGTGGGCAGTGAACATGAAAAATTACATTTTTTTACACAAAAATGCAGTTCTGGCTCAAAATTTTTCATTTTCAGAAGGTATGAAGGAGAAAAAGCACCCCAAAATCTGTGCCCCAATTTCTCCCGAGTACGGCAATGCCTCACATGTGACCAAAAAATACCAGTTGGGTGCATGGCAGGACTCAGAAGGGAAGGAGTGATTTTTGGATTTTGCAGCTCAGATTCTGGTGGAATTTTGGTGGGTGCTATGTCGCATTAGCAAGACCCCCCAAGCACCAAGACAGTGGAACCCCCCCACAAGTGACCCCATTTTGCAAACTACACCCCTCAGGGAATTCATCTAGGGGTATAGTGTACATTTCAAACCCCCAGGGGTTTCACCAATTTTGATACAAGTGGGCAGTGAACATGAAAAATTACATTTTTTTACACAAAAATGCAGTTCTGGCTCAAAATTTTTCATTTTCAGAAGGTATGAAGGAGAAAAAGCACCCCAAAATCTGTGCCCCAATTTCTCCCGAGTACGGCAATGCCTCACATGTGACCAAAAAATACCAGTTGGGTGCATGGCAGGACTCAGAAGGGAAGGAGTGATTTTTGGATTTTGCAGCTCAGATTCTGGTGGAATTTTGGTGGGTGCTATGTCGCATTAGCAAGACCCCCCAAGCACCAAGACAGTGGAACCCCCCCACAAGTGACCCCATTTTGCAAACTACACCCCTCAGGGAATTCATCTAGGGGTATAGTGTACATTTCAAACCCCCAGGGGTTTCACCAATTTTGATACAAGTGGGCAGTGAACATGAAAAATTACATTTTTTTACACAAAAATGCAGTTCTGGCTCAAAATTTTTCATTTTCAGAAGGTATGAAGGAGAAAAAGCACCCCAAAATCTGTGCCCCAATTTCTCCCGAGTACGGCAATGCCTCACATGTGACCAAAAAATACCAGTTGGGTGCATGGCAGGACTCAGAAGGGAAGGAGTGATTTTTGGATTTTGCAGCTCAGATTCTGGTGGAATTTTGGTGGGTGCTATGTCGCATTAGCAAGACCCCCCAAGCACCAAGACAGTGGAACCCCCCCACAAGTGACCCCATTTTGCAAACTACACCCCTCAGGGAATTCATCTAGGGGTATAGTGTACATTTCAAACCCCCAGGGGTTTCACCAATTTTGATACAAGTGGGCAGTGAACATGAAAAATTACATTTTTTTACACAAAAATGCAGTTCTGGCTCAAAATTTTTCATTTTCACAAGGAATGAAGGAGAAAAAGCACCCCAAAATCTGTGCCCCAATATCTCCCGAGTACGGCAATGCCTCACATGTGACCAAAAAATACCAGTTGGGTGCATGGCAGGACTCAGAAGGGAAGGAGTGATTTTTGGATTTTGCAGCACAGATTTTGGTGGAATGAATGGTGGGTGCTATGTTGCACCAATACAGTGGAACCCCCCACAAGTCACCCCATTTTGCGAAGTACACCCCTCAGGGAATTCATCTAGGGGTATAGTGTACATTTCAAACCCCCAGGGGTTTCACCAATTTTGATACAAGTGGGCAGTGAAAATGAAAAATTACATTTTTTTACACAAAAATGCAGTTCTGGCTCAAAATTTTTCATTTTCAGAAGGAATGAAGGAGACAAAGCACCCCAAAATCTGTGCCCCAATTTCTCCCGAGTACGGCAATGCCTCATGTGTGACCAAAAAGTGGCAGGACTCAGAAGGGAAGGAGTGATATTTGGAGTTTGCAGCACAAATTCTGGTGGAATGATGGTGGGTGCTATGTCGCATTAGCAAGACCCCCAAAGCACCAATACAGTGGAACCCCCCCACAAGTGACCCCATTTTGCAAACTACACCCCTCAGGGAATTCATCTAGGGGTATAGTGTACATTTCAAACCCCCAGGGGTTTCACCAATTTTGATAAAACTGGGCAGTGAACATGAAAAATTACATTTTTTACACAAAAATGCAGTTCTGGCTCAAAATTTTTCATTTTCAGAAGGTATGAAGGAGAAAAAGCACCCCGAAATCTGTGCCCCAATTTCTCCCGAGTACGGCAATGCCTCACATGTGACCAAAAAATACCAGTTGGGTGCATGGCAGGACTCAGAAGGGAAGGAGTGATTTTTGGATTTTGCGGCTCAGATTCTGGTGGAATGAATGGTGGGTGCTATGTGGCATTTGCAAGACCCCCGAAGCACGGTGAAATTATGAACCTAATATTCCATAGATGTGTGGTATATTTTAAAACACTCCTTTATACATAGGCCGGGTTTGTCGGGGCAAGTGTCACACTGGAAAATAGTTTGCTTTCTTATTCCCTTTTTATAGCAAACTTTGCACCTTTTTTGTGTCCTGCCCTTTTTTCCAGTGGAGGGGATTTCATCAGGAAAATGCTGCCCTGGTACAATACGGGGGCCAGTACTAGAAGTACTGGGGCCCTCTGCCTGCTGGTTCCCAAATATTAGGCCCTTTATGACTTCCTCTTGAAAGTGCATAAATGTCCCCCTCTGGCCGGTAGAACGGAATAGCACGTAAGCGTTATACAGTGCCATCTAGATGATATACACGGCCACCTTCTTGTACCAGATTTTTGTTTTCCGCAGGGCACTGTACGGCTTCAGTACCTGATCTGAAAGATCCACTCCGCCCATGTACCTATTGTAATCCAGGATACAATTAGGTTTGGAGGTGTGGGTACTGGTACCTCGTACAGGGACGGAGGTGGTACTGTCTCCGTGAATTGTTGTCAGTATAAGGACATCCCTCTTGTCCTTATATTTGACCAACAACATATTTTCGTTGCATATTCCCCTGCTTTCACCCCTTCTCATTACTTGGGCAATGTGCGTTTTTGGGAGGCCTCTTTGGTTCTTGCGCACAGTACCGCAAGCTGCTGTACCTCTTGAACCAAGGGCCTTAAACAGGGGGATGCTAGTGTAAAAGTTATCCACATAGAGGTGATAACCTTTATCCAGGAAGGGGTGCACTAAATCCCAGACAATTTTCCCACTAACACCTACGAGGGAGGGGGGGGCATTCTGGCGGTTCAATTCTTGAATCCTTCCCTTCATAAACCCTAAACCTGTGGGTGTACCCTGAGGTGCTTTCACACAGTTTATACATTTTTATGCCATACCTTGCCCTCTTACTGGGAAGGTACTGGCGGAATTTAACCCTTCCTTTAAAATGTATAAGGGACTCGTCGATACAAATAAATTTTTCAGGGATGTACACCTCTTCAAATTTGGCACTGAAATGATCAATGACCGGCCTGACTTTGAATAGCCGGTCAAAGGTGGGATCATCTCTGGGTGGGCACTGTGCATTATCGGTGTAATGTATAAATTTAAGAATTGTCTCAAATCGAGTCCGGGTCATGGCCATACGGTAAAATGGAGTACTGTACAGAACATCTGTACTCCAATATTGCCTAATTTCTGGCTTTTTTACTATGCCCATATGAAACACCAGACCCCAAAACGTCATCATCTCTACTGCATCTACAGGGGTCCACCTAGCAAATGATGACGTGGGGTTTTGAGCAATAAACTGCTGGGCATATAAATTAGTTTGGTCCACCATTAAATTTATAAAATCATCAGAGAAAAATAATTTGAAAAAGTCAATTTCTCTGAGACCTGTGGAATCAAATTGGATTCCTGGCATGGCCAAAAACTCAGGAACCTGGGGCTCAAAATTGTCTGGTGGTGGGGTCCATACGAGATCAATTGTTGGGGGGGGGGGGGTCTCAGCTGCTCTACGGGGGCGTCTTTGAGGGGGTCCCTCATCACCAGAGGAGGAAGAGGAGCTTAAGACGAATCCTTCAAATTCCCCGCTTGCATCACTGGCTGTGTCTGAGTCAGAGGCAAGCATGGCATATGCCTCCTCCACTGAATACATTCTCCTGGATGACTGGGAGGACATTTGGGAGGACATTTGGGAGGACATTTGGGATGCCATTTTTATTTTTGTGTTACTGGTAGTGAAATGTTTCAACACGTGTATAGTGTAGGGGGGGGGTACAAACTTTATTTCAACCCGGGGGGTATGTAGTGTGTAGTGTGTATGTAGTGCAGAAAAAAAAAAAATACTTTATACCAATAAAAAAAAAAAAAATGAAGGGGTTAAAAATAAAAAATTGAAGGGGTTAAAAAAAAAAAAAAAAAAAAAGGTCCTGCGCCAAAAATTGAGCACAGATGTTGGTCAGTAACGTCTGTCACTGAACAGCGCTCAAAGGCAACAGGAATTTGATCAAAAAAAAAAAAAAATAGATCAACCCTGTGCCGAAAAAGATGATCAGTGATGTACGTCACTGATCAGCGCACAGCGGCCACAGGACACCCACAAAATCACAGTGTGTGTAAAAAAAAAATTAAAAAAAGACCCCACAGCACACACACAAAAAAAAAAGGTGATCAGTGATGCGACACTGATTACCAGTGAGGTGCAGCAGGTGCACAACCTTTGGTGCAACTGACAGTGCAACTGACAGGTATATATAAAAAAAAAAAAACCTCTGTACCCCCAAAAAAGTTGCTGATCACCTCAGATATAGTGATCAGCACAAAAGGCGGGGGCAGCAGACACAAAATTTAGCACTCTCTATCACTCTCTGTCACTATCTCTCTCTATCTCTCACTATCTATCACTCTATGACACTGCAGCAGCAGCACTGACAGGTATATCTATATATAAAAAAAAACCTGCGCCCCCAAAAAGTTGCTGATCAGTTAATTTATACTGATCAGCACAAAAGGAGGGGGCAGCAGTCAGTTATATAAAAAATATATAGCACAATCTGTCACTATCTCTCTCTATCTCTCTCTCTCTATCTCTCTCTATCTCTCTATAACTATCACACTGCAGCAGCACAAAATATAGCACTCTGTCACTAGGCCTCTCTATCTATCTCTCTCTCTCTATCTCTCTCTATCTCTCTCTCTCTATCTATAACTATATCACACTGCAGCAGCACAAAATATAGCACTCTCTGACACTATCTCTCTCTCTATCTCTCTCTATCTCTCTATCTCTCTCTATCTATCTCTCTATCTAGCTATTACACTGCAGCAGCACAATTTCACAGCACAGGAAGGCACAAGTAGCAACAGGATCCAGGAAGCATCCAGCACACTACAAGCACAGATCAAGCAGTGATCAAGCAGTGATGAAGCAGCGATCAGGTAAGTATGGAGCAAGGTTCTGGTCAGTATATGGCGGCAGGGGGGTACGGTGACCGCACTGCACGCTATTCCAGACCGGAATGGCGTCTGCAGTGCAGTCACCGTTAGTTTAAATCCCCCTCCTTGGCTGTGATTGGTCCGTCGGTCCGACGGACCAATCACGGCCTTTGGGGGCGGGCGGGGTGAGGTGGGGTGACACCAGTGTCACCCTTACACCCCGCGGTGATTGGTGCTGTACTTTACAGCACCAATCACCTCTGATCCCGTGTCACCGGCGAACGTTATTCGCCGGTGACACAGGAAAACGCTGTGAATGGCTGTTCACACTGAACAGCCAATCACAGCGATCGCCGACGGGGGGGCGGCATCGCAGCCCCCCCTGGGCATGCACGGACATGTCTGCTGTCAGGGACAGCAGACATGTTGAAACTGTCACCGCGTCTATAGACGCGGTGACAGTTTAAATCCATGACGTACATTTACGCCATGTGTCGGGAAGTGCTTCCCGACCATGACGTAAATGTACGTCAAATGTCGGGAAGGGGTTAAAATGTGTTCAGCTCAGTTTCTCTCTTCTTTCTATGTTCGTACACAACGTACCTACTAATATTTTAGAGAAAATATTTCAATCTATTTCTAAAGTTCTCTGATCACTACATTATAGGCCATTTCACTGGTGATTGCAGGACGGATAACTATAAATCCTTAAACAGTAAGAAAAAATGAATCACATCTCGGAATTTTAGCTTTTATTCTAGCAAGATGAAGTAGCAAAAGAAAACAAAACAACTTAAAAAAATGGGAGAGATTTATCAAATCGTCGAGAGAGCTTACAGTAAGTCATACTTAACTGCTTTTGAAAAAGCCCCATACACACTAGTAGGGAAGCCAATCCTGGGGCATTTTTTCAATCCTGGGATACGGGATTGGCTTCCTTATTGAAAAAAACTTGCCCGGCTGTCCTGAATATTTACATACATGTGCGGTGCGGGTGGGAGCCGGTTGAGCAGGCAATGTTGCCGGGAGGCGGGTGGGGTGCCTTGGCTGTTTATTCGGGAGCCAGGCAGAAGTCAGGACGCAGAAGGAGGGGCAGGCAGTGCACCAGGATCAAGGTGGACTGTGCGGCCTGTGCAGCATGACCTCTGACGATGCGCAGAGCCGCACTGCTGGGGATGGGAGAAGCCGGGCAGCATCTGAGCGGCTGTTCAGACGCTGCCTGGCCTTAAACTGCCCATGCACAGTATTTACCGAAATCCTGGGATTGGGGACTCCAATCCTGGGATTGAAATCCCAGCATTTTGGGGCCAAATCCCGGGATCCCGCCGATCATGTCTCCAGGAGATCAACTGTCACCACTCATCCCTACATATTGGGCCTGATTTTGAGTCTAGCAAGCTGCCAAAATCAGAGCATTTTGTTTCACACTTCTGTGTATGTGATTGTGTTACAAAAGATCAGGGACGCACAGTGCAATCCACAGTATACAGTGTTTGAAGTGCCGGTATGACATACCATTGTATACCGGCACACGTCCAGTACTGCTTGTACATATTGCTCCCTCTGTACTTTCTGCTTGACTTCCACAACTACATTGTGTTCCTATGAATATTTTCCATGTGATTTGTATGTATTGTCTGCTTCGTGTTTGGTGGACTTATATGTAGCTACAGTATATGTTCTATGCTCGCTGTTTTTTTTGTTTTCTATTGAAAATGTAATAAAATATACTTGATTTGAAAAATAACATGTACTCCATTGTGAAAAGACATATATTCAGTTCAGGGCTTTTGTTTTGCTTGATAACATATGTGAGATATGATGATGTCATATGGTTTGGTCTAGATCAGTGGTTCTCAACCTCAGCCCTAAAGTACCCCCCACAGTGCACGTTTTCCAAGACTTCTGATAGGTGCACAGGTGCACTCATTAGTCACTGACACATTTTAAAAGATCACAGGAGGAGCTAATTATTTCACCTGTGATTCTGTGTGGAGACCTGAAATACGTGAACTCTTTGGGGTATTTGGAGACTGACTGGTCTAGATATGTGGATCACTTGTCAGGATTTTTTTTTTCAAAATTTCCGTGTGTTTACCTGTTGGAGGACACATAGGATATATTTATTAGTTATAGGCTTTGTTCACTGGATTTTTTTTTATCTAACTTTTTATTGTAAACTAAGACAAAGCATATTCTGTTCCCTGGACTTTAAAGTCAAACAGAGTATACAGCAGACAAGACATTGGGTTACTGGTACATGGATCACTGCCAAATGTCCCCACATACTGTACAGTACACATGATGTTCAATTGGACAAGCCACACTTGGACTGATAGGGGGCATTACTTCTGGCTTAAATGGAGACCTAGATCTATTAATCCAGCAGATAGATAAATAAACAATACTGACAGTGGTTGTGTTTAGGCCACATTGTTCAAAATGCTTGCTAATTATGAAATTGATTTCAATTGGATTAATATTTACCATTGTTGTTATTTTGTGGCCACACAATCTGCATTCATGGGCCACTGTAGCAGGACTGGTGGCTAGTTTGTCTTTAATTCCCAGGTTAAGGCCCTTAGTTAAACTCAGTGGTGGCTCGTACCTTTTGGCAGGGGGGGCTGCTGCTGGCCGCGATGCAGGCACCTCCTCCTGCCGCTCCTCACGGTCCCCGCCACGCTGCGTTCCTGGCATCTGTACTATGATGACAGGCACCAGCACTGGCGCATGCACAGTACAAACCTCTGTACTGCGCTTGCGGCCAGCTTCTATGTGCTGCTTCGGCAACAGCCCATAGAAGGGGAATCATGGTCCCCGAGTCTGTATAATACAGATGACAGACACCAGGACCACCGTGTGCGCAGTACCAATGTAGGTACTGCGAATACGCAATCCCCAGGTTTTAGGGGCAAAAATGGTGTTGTAATTTGTCAAAATTGGTGTGAAAATTGGCAAGCAAATATTTTTTCATCATAATGGCAATGTTTACCTAATATAGGAAATATAAGCAACATTTTTTAGCGACACTGGAATTTTTGTTTTGATGTTGGCTTTCAAAGGGATAAAATGTGAGTTTAAATGTTATCATGCATTGGTGGGAACAAGCCCCTATGTTAATGCACTTTTCAGATGCTAGTGGATTGGTGTGAATGGACCTTAAATGATCTCAGCCTATAACAAACACCCGCACCCTCCATCCACCTCTTTGCTTTGTACAGAAGAATGGAAAATAAAATAAGTAAAAAATTGGGAGGGGAGAGTTCAGAGCGGGGGACACGTGTGAACCCTCTGGTTTGTATTTCTACTTGGCAAGCAGCATTCCCAACAGAAACTTTCCAGGCATAACTTCCTGAAAGTTCTCCATTAGAAAAATCATATTGTGTCAAGCATACGTATATTATTCAATCAAATGAATCTAAATAATAATAATATTAATGTAAAAGGAAAAAAACAAGAGTAATGCTATAAAGCTTTCATTTAATGTATGTCCCTTTAAGATTGGTGCTTCTTCTATATTTCTCCAGGGATTCAAGGAACAAGTCTGTCCTACAACTTGCGCAGTCAGCGGCAATTTGCTGTGTAATGTCTCCCAGATTCACTGGCAACAGAAAGCTTTAGCTTTTCCCTACTCCGGCCTTAGAGAAATGCATTCTCAACTGACACTTCTTTTCTTTCCTTCCTTAAAGAGTCTTTCCCCTATTGATACTGCTTAATTCCAACAGTTTTCCAAGCAGTGTACTTACTATTCACCTAAGATGAACTCACATAAGTTATGAGATCTCTCCAAAGGAAGTGTTCCAGGTTCTTCAACTCTCAACACTGTCCAGAGAGATTGCATGATACACGCAAGATTAAGATTTGAAAGTTATCTGAAGTGTTTTTACTTTCCTAATAAAAGATATTTATAGTTGCAGCAGGCTGAGAGGCACGAGGACATTGTACAGCAAAGTCCTGTCTGCAGAGCAGTGTTCCCTCTAAGCTGTGCGCACGTGCGCGCGCACACAACTCAACGAGCATGCGCACAGACATTACAGCAGAGCGCACAAAGCAGCACTGGTCCCTTTTTGCAGTTGTGGACTTAATTAATGTGTGTTTCACCCATTATCTACATTGTGTGCTGTGTTTTGAATGTTTAAATGTTTAATATCATTTTGAAGTAAAGTTAACACAAATTCTGAACGTCATTTTCCAGTTATATATAAGTGACGCACAAAAATTTAAATTTCCTTCTAAAGTTGCACAGCCAAAATCTTTTGCAGCACACAGCCTTCATAAAATTAGAGGGAACATTGCTGCAGAGACATTATTACAGCTGAAACAAATTGTACATTTGAAACATTCTCGCTTTTACATTAACCAGAAACAGGTAGTGTATGGCTGATGGGTGGCATGCTATGCATAGGAAACCAGCAACTATCTTTGTGTTTGACCTACTTCCCTTACTCAGCGGTGAATTAAAACTAGGATGGATGGTGAATGGAGCTGTAGCCCAGGGCCTCAAGCCACATGCATTTTTCATGCTTAATTACCCAGTGAAATAGTTCTAATTCTTGTGCTCTTATGGAGCAATCTGCAAGTCTGCAACAGCAGGGGGAGATTTATCAAATCTCGGAGAGAGAAAGTAGTAATCTAACAACTCCTGGTATGTTTCACACAGGCTATAAAATGAGTGAACAGCTAGCCGTTTGGTACTTGATCTCTCTCCATTTCATTCTCTTTAATCTTTGATATATCTCCCCCCAAGTGTTTTATGCATCAAGTGTATATGCATCAATAATCTCATACGCTCCAACATCTGAAGAGCAAAAACCGGTACAAATTCGGAAAGGGGGTTTGGCCACATCCCCTTTCCTACACTTACAATGGGCAGTTGGAGACCCAAAAAAAAAGGTACAGGCCATAAAAAAAATGGTACTGTAAAATGGTACAATTGGAGGTTATGCATTCTGCATTTATCCGTAGTCCTCCAGAAGCTTATTTTATATTTCCTGCAGGTAACAATTGTAACACGTATTAGTTTAGGGGGTTAGTTATCATTAGAAAGCATTGACAGGTGGTACATTTGGGTTAGTACTGCTACCTCTTGCAGTTATACAGTTATATTACCAATATTCCACTGGTCTGGTTAGGTCCAACAGACTCTCCCTAACTATAAGGGTTCAGAGAAGGGCAACACAATTGATAAAGGGTATGGAGACACTGAGCTATGCGGAAAGGCTCGCCAGGTTAGGCATATTTACTTCACAAAAGAGGCATCTATAATAAGATATGATTACTATACACAAATACATTAAGGGACACCCCAAGGACTGTACACAGACACATGGTCTTCCCCTAAGGTTAGAGGAGAGGAAGTTTCACAAGCGGCAAAGGAAAGGGCTCTTTACAGTAAGGGCAGTTAAGATACACTGACAGGGAAGGTTGTGATGGCAGACTCAATAGATATGTTTAAGAAAGGGTTTGACCAGGGGTTCCCAATCTTTTTCTAATCACGGCACCCTAGAGTATCAGAATTTTGTTCACGGCACCCTAGGCCCCAAAAAATATATATCAAATGAAGTAGATTGTGTTTATATGTGCTTCTTAGGTTCAGTTATGTGGTAAAGGGCAGGATTTGGTTCTGATTGTACATATTTTATGATTGGCAGCCACCAGCACTGGTTTTGTCCAGAAATAATTGATCATAAACAATTTGAATTGGTCCTGGACGACCAACCCGAGGCACCCCTGCAAGTGTCCCGAGGCACCCCAGGGAGCCGCGGCACACAGTTTGGGAACCACTGGGTTAGACAATGTTTTGCAAGAAAAAAGAGCATCCAGGGTAAAAACTGTTCATTAACATGCACAGTAGTGGGCCCAGAGAGAACTAGGACGGTCACTATGGGTCATGAGTGATTTATGGATTGAAGCAGATTGGTGGTTGCCTCATCTGGGTCATTTATAAATATAAGGGACCGCAGGAGATCCATTATAGGGTGAACTTGATGAACTGGTATCTTTTGTATTTAACTTTGTCAACTATGTAACCTTATTGGTGGCATCTTCCTCTATATTGCCTCATTGTCAGTGAAGTGTTAACCCTTTGAGTGCCAACATTGCTGTGAGAGATCCTCAAAGTATCCACTAGAAACGCCGGCCTCGCTCACAGCGGCTGTTCTTTTAGTATAAATATATACAAATACAGACAAGTCAATTCGTTGAAGTTTAGTTAAATATTTAGCCCAGAAAAGAACAGTCGCTGTGAGCGGTGCTGGCAATTCTAGCTGATATTTTGAGGATCTCTCACAGCACCGGTGGCACTCAGATAGTTAATGTGAAATACATGCACACAGTAACTGGCAGGGATCCAGCAGAGCCAGAAAATATTTCTGTCTTCCCATTTCTTTCAATGGGAACTTTATCGCTATAGCAATCTCTTGATAAAAACAGTTCAGCTGACAACCCTATAAGGTCTATTGACAATTGACAGTAATTGGGTGAAAGCTGCTCTGATTTCTTCGAATATAAACCTATGATAAATGACCCAAAGCAATAAAAAGACTGGGTGCCGGACGGCTCCCCGACAGTCGGGATTCTGACAGTTATTACTCCGACGTCAGAATCCCGACTGCTCCCTCGTGGGGGTCCACGACCCCCATAGAGGGAGAATAAAATAGGTGGTGAGCGTAGCATGGCGAGCGCAGCGAGCCCGCAAGGGGCTTCATTGCGCTTCCCCCGCTGTGCAGTCGGGATTCCGACGTCTGAGTAATGACTGTCGGAATCCCGACTGTCGGTGAAATATACCACACCCAAAAGACTATCGTGTTTTTGGCAGGGAGGAGGTTGGGGGATGTCATCTTTGGCAATGCAGACTGGAAGTGTGGCACTTGGTTGTGACATAATAGCAAAGCTCCACACTCCAAGCGTAAGATGGGCATAAAGGTTCAGCCAACAACTTCATGTGTTATAGCCGGGTGGCTGCTTTTCCTGTGTGCCAGTAGCCAGCACAACAGGTGCAGGTGCCATGGGGACATTAAAATCTCTGGACGAAGGCAATTATTAAAATGTTTTCGGTTCCTCTTAAAATCTTATTTATACTAGAATACATGTATAGTGTACATGTATGCTGTAATTAAGCACATTTCAGGAAAGTCTGACATCGCCAGTGATGTGGGCAAGCTTCTCTGCCTCTGGCCACAAACTAAGTGTGAGGATCCAACAACCTCACATTCTTACACTTTAATTCCTAAGATTCCACACTATCAGACATGAAATACAGAGCATTTGATGAATCCCAAAATACTGTAAGTTTTCTGGAAAATGTGCCTGGTCTCTGGAACTTGTCTGCAGAAAGACAATCCATGCCAGGGTGCCACTAAAGTTGTAAGACAAATAATTATAATTCGATTTTTATTTACATGAATATAGCACTTTTCTCCCGCAGGACTTGAAGTTGCTTTAAAACATGGTGCATTGTACAAAGGCATTAGAGCAAGCTATTAGAATAAGTACCCTAATAAGCATAATGTAGAATTGTAATAACTCTAAGTATCAGGTGAGATAATCGTTTTTGTTGCACTACGACTTATTACCCTTGTTGGCATAGGTCACACCCAGGAAAGATGACACAAAATATTTAGTTGCAGTGTCCCAAGCCTGAAAGAATTGTCCCATCCAAAAGCATACCAGGTGAGGCCGCCATGTTGGTTGCACTACCCAGGTTACACTGTGGGGGATAGCATACAATGTGTATAATCTTATGCTATCCCCCTGGTTATGGCCTTGGGGGGGGACCCCACACCCTTTTTTTTATTATTATTTATTAATTTTGTCTATTTTCTTTACACTGAAGCCTGCATGGATCAGTCAGATCCGTGCAGGCTAAAGCCAAATACGCCAGGAAAATGAGTACTTTCCTGGGGTATTTTTGCGGCAATTAGCGGCTGTATATTACATTTGGCCGCTTAGTCAATTAGGAATGAATAGTGAATAGTGAGATTCCTAGTCGTATTCTATCAATGGCGTATACATTCGTATTCGGAAATACTGAACGACTATGAATGTGCTATAAATACGAATAAGCATATTTTCGGCATAGTAAATGTCAAAACTACATGTAGTCAGTCGTATTTGCATACGAGTGCCTGCGAGTATTTTAAATCCAGGCATATTCCTGTTAGTAAATTTCCCCCACTGTGTGATATAATATGAACTAGGGAACTAATACAGATCTTAAAATAAACCTGGGCTTTAGTATGGGGCACAAAACTAGCACACTACTAAGATTTAAAAAAGTAACTAGGGCTCTGTTATTCAGTCTTAAAATAACTACTGTGGGAAGGTGTATCTCTAGAGGTACTGGGTCAAGGGTCCCTTCAAGATGATGCTATGGGGGCACAAAGCTCTTGCTATGCCCCTGCATACACAGGTACATTACTGAGCATGATAAACAGGTCTTGAATATGGAACAACATATTGCGCTTGCCAATGACATATGAGTTGCACAAGGCTATTCGGAGTGTTTGAGTACAGTATCATGACACTCGTATAATTGGTTTGAAAGTGAGAACAAAACATCAAATGAACTAAAACATTTCAGACTACTCAATAGCAAAATATAATAAATACAATTTTAACAAAAAAAAACATAAGGAATTTGTCAAAACCAAAACAAATACAATTAGTAAATTATATATGTAAAATAAATTAGATAAGTGAAAATCAATACATTTATTTAAATAAAAAGGTCTAGAAAAGGAAAAATAAAATAAGAAAACTCTCCTGACCATAGACCTTTTGACAGCGTGTGGTGCTTAGTACAACTACATAAGTATCTCACTGACACATTCCATTGTGTTTGGCTGATGAAATATTTAAAAGCTTCCATCTACAATCTATTATTAATGGCCTTAAATGATAAACTGTTCTACAAGACTTTTTTTTCTTGTTAATGAAAAACCGCATCATCTTGATAGTAACAAGGGTTAGTACACAGGTTATTTATCAATCCAGCATTAATGTCAGAATCGGCTGCTGTCACATTGTCACTATTGTAAAATATCTGTTAAAACACGACACAGATGAGTGATGACTCCATATGATGATTCTACAGCTGTGTATATACTGTGCGATTCTGGCTATCGATTTTGAGTATATAGATAAAATCGAATAGAAAGTTAGTCAGAATCGCAGTATTCAGCCACATTCGATGGATATTTGATCCCTATGCACGCCCCCTTTTAATCAGTATCGCATAGTAAAAATAGACTGTGTAGGCAAGTCTATCTTCATTATTTGGTCTGTAGAATGTATTTGGCCTAGGGACAAATTGCAAGATAGTCTAAAGCCCAGTACACATGGTTAGATGATGGCTAATTTCCAATTTTGACTAAGCAATTTTGACTAGATGCACAAGAGATTTTGGCTAAGCCATTTTGTCTAATTGGGCCTAGTAGTAGTAGTAGTAGTTTGTTTATTTATAGGGCACCACAAAGTGTCCGCAGCGCCGTACATAGCAAAAATAAAAACAAATTACAAGGTAACGTACAGGGTGTGATGATAAAATACAGCATAAATAGGGGTATAGCTGGGAGAACTAAAATCAGCATCAATTCTGAAGTAGGTGTCGAAATTGTCGAGGAGACTGAAGATGAAGTAGAGGAAGGGAACAACAGGGCAGGGGTGCTGGTGAGGTAAAGAGGTAGGGTGAGTACGTGAGGAAGGAGGGCCCTACTCATAAGAGTTAACAGACTAAAAGGAGGTGGGTGGAGGAATGAAAAACAATAGGATTTGTAGGAACAGATGGAGGGGTAGGGTAGGCAGGATAGGAGGAGCAAAAGAGGTTAGGAGGAGGAGGGATAGGCTAGTCGGAAGAAGTGGGTTTTGAGGGAGCGCTTAAAGGCGGTAAGGGAATCAGAAAGCCTGATGGGTGGCGGGAGGTTTTTCCAGTGCAGGGGGGCAGCGTGAGAGAAGTCTTGGACATGGGAGTGTATGGAGGTGATTAGGTAAGAGGTCAGGTGGTCAGCGGCGGAGCGAAGAGGACGGGAGGGAGTGTGGATAGAGATAAGTGAAGAGAGATAAGGAGTGGTGGAGTAGGAGAGAGCCTTGTAGGTGGTGGTGAGGAGTTTAAAGAGAACTTGGAAAGGAATGGAGAGCCAGTGAAGAGATAGACAGAGGGGGGAGGCAGAGGTAGAGCGGTGAGAGAGGAAGATGAGCCTAGCAGCTGTGTTAAAAATAGATTGGAGAGGGGCGAGGCGCACGAGAGGTAGCTCGGAGAGAAGGATGTTGCAGTAGTCAAGGCGGGAGATGACAAGAGAATGAATGAGAATTTTGGTCGCGTCAGTGGAGAGGAAGGGTCTGATGCGCGAGATGTTGCGGAGGTGAAAGCGGCAAGACTGTGAGAAAGCACGAATGTGGGGGGAGTGTTAGGGACAGGGAGATCTCGCCAACCCTAACTCCGTTATCACCCCTTGGAATTGGCGGATGCGTACTAAGCTAACCTTCACCAATAATAGCCGCGTTCGTGGGAGCCCGTTAGTCAGGCTCCCACCCCGATGCCACCTGGTCTTACAAGTGACAACGCAGCCGCCAAGGCCAGTGGTAAACAAGGGGAAATCTACCTAACAAACAAGGAGGCGAGAACCACCCTGCCCTATGGAGGGGGGTGCCAGTGGATAGGACTCTAAGCTGGAACCCGCTGTGCTAATGCTGTTGGCAACGGGTAAGACAATATACAGTAGCCAAGCTGACAGGTGTAACAATACACAAGGTGTACCCAAATGCTAAACAGGTGTAACAATACACAGTATGCTGACACAATAAGAACTGCTGACGGGTGTAACAATACACTATATGCTGACACAATAAGAACTGCTGACGGGTGTAACAATACACTATATGCTGACACAATAAGTACTGCTGACGGGTGTAACAATACACAGTATGCTGACACAATAAGTAAATAATAAGTAAGGAGACAAAGAGTGGGGAATCTCCCAACTTATCTGAACACAGAGGGGTCAGCAGGCAGGAACAGACACGGATCCTGGAGGCAGCTAGGAACAGGTGCTGGAAAACAGGAACCAAGTGTTGAGCTGGAACCTGGAACCGGAAACACTCTGGACGCAGAATCAAGAGCTATAGCCGGCGTCTGAGTGCCCCGGCAATCCAGTTTAAATAGCGCGCCAAGCGCTACCCTGACGCTGCGTCATCGGGGTTGTACGCCGGCAGCCTGACGCCCGTCATCGTCCGCCGGAAGCTCCCGACTGATGACGCGACGGCGTCGAGGTAACCCGGCAACCGCCGGGACGGCTTTAGAGGAGACTGCCGGGCGAGCGGAGGCGCTGCCCGTGCAGCTCCTAACAGGGAGAAAGAGAGAGGATGATGACACCGAGGCAGCGCGTTTTGTCAGTGGAGGTGATCTTGGTTTCACCAATGCTGATGGAGAAAGCCGGGAGAAGAGGTTATGTTCAGTTTTAGCCATGTTTAGTTTCAGGAAGCGTTGGGTTATCCAGGCTGAGATGGCAGTGAGGCATTCGGAGATGTTGGACAGGAGTGATGGGGATAGGTCGGGGTAGGAGAGATAGATTAGGGTATCATCAGCATAAAGGTGGTTATGGAAGCCATAGGAGCTGATGAGGGTGCCCAGAGAGGTGGTGTAGAGGGAGAAAAGGAGAGGGCCAAGGACTGACCCTTGGGGAACACCGACTGGCTGAGGGGTAGTAGGAGAGAAGGAGCTCGGAGTGGAGACGGAGAAGGAGCGATCGGAGAGGTATGAGGTGAACCAGGAGAAGACCGTGCCTGACCTACCATAGCTAGGTTGCCCTACACACATCACTATGTAATAATAGTCTATGATCTAGTCAAAATTGCCTTGCCTGCACAGTCTATGCTAAGCAATGCTATTTCATGCTATATTGAATAAGCAGGAGAAATACTGGGAGATTTTGGCTAACCTTCTATGAGATTTTGATTATCTAGTCAAAATCTCATGCCAAAATCAACTACATCTAAAGTGTAGTTAGTCAAAATCGGATAGTCAAAATTGGATAGTCAATATCTTCCATGAGACAGAATTGAACAGTGTGTACACAACTTTAAGCTCCATGTTATATACCCCAGCACTGACTGTTTCAAAGATGTCAACAGTATAAATGCACAGTGGTGTAACTACACATTTTGCACCCCTGTGACAGTCGTACCAACAGTTTTCCCAGCACCAACAAGACAGTGCCTCCAAGCGACCCAGTGTCTCCAACCCACTGTTAATTTTACAAAATTATTATATGAGAAGTTTATGTTTCATTGCTTCAGCAAACTAAGTGGTAAATGTGTGAAGCAAAATGCTGAACACGTCATTACAACAATTTTGGCTATTTTAAGGCACGATGTGTCTCCCCACATTACGCCTCCGGGGCTGGAAGAGGCCTCTTTGAGTAACAAAGAGCGCTCTTAGCACTGAAGCTTAGTCATAAAACACAGCTCAGCGTGACAGAAAGTTCTTTATCATGTACTTCAAGTTCCACATTGTCTATAACTCTGTAGCAGAGAAGTGAAGATATTGCTCATTAATAAGAATGAGTTACATGAAATCTAAGGGAGCATAATCTGATAGTCTTAGTTCTATTATGGAATAATGTACAGAAATGACTTCTTATTTCATAATAACTATAATACTAGTTAATAAGCCCCTATATGTTAAACTTCAGGATATTAATCTAGATTGGATAAACATTGCATATAGTATATTTCTGACTAGGGGAGAATTCCACCAACAGAGCAATTTGTTTATTGCTCCAATTTGGCACGCATGCAATTATTTCTGATCACGTCCTCTTGAGCATGTGAGCAGAAATGTACTAAAACTCTGATATTCCACAGATCTTTCTTGTTATGCCCAATAGTTTAGATGGGTATTTGGCTACAAAACCATGAACGACAAAAGGCAGTAGAGTCTGGAACAAACATTTGCTCATAGCCTCGTCTAAGGTGACAGTGATATAGTGAAAACAGGATACACTAAAACATTAGAATTACCCCTAAATGTCAGTTGTGCTCAGTCAGCCGCAGTAACATATGTAGTTGAATTTTGCCAGACATAAGCAATAGACCTTTACATCATATTCTAAACATTTATTTTATGCGTACCGACCGGGCAGCGCAGACAATGTAATAATTAGCATTACAGTCTCACAGAGTGGGGTCATGGGTTGGATTCCCACCATGGCCCTAACTGTGCAGAGTTTGTATAGTCTCCCCGAGCTTGCGTGGGTTTCCTCCGGGTACTCCGATTTCTTCCAATAATCCAAAAATATACAGGTAGATTAAATGGCACCCAAGAAAATTAGCCTTAGAATGAATTTGTGCGTACTGTATACATGTGGTACAGAATATAGATTGTAAGCTCCACTGACACTCTGGCACTATTACTCAGCATCATTTATTTAGTACTGGCAGGCTGGAGGTAGCATGATATAAAACAGATGCATGACATGCAATGACACCCCCAAAATGTAGTCTGGCCTTGAAGACACTGGACCACACCCGATCTGTGTGCACAAAATGCCCCAAAATGCAGAATTCAAATGTTTTACATGCATAAAATGTATTTAATCGAATTACTCATCACATAACCTACAACAATTGTCCAATACAGCAGAAACAACTATCTGTCTCACGTATACAAAAAAATATTTGGTACTTGTTTCCTATCTGGGCGCCCACTAAGTTAATTGAGCACCATGCTATTCTCCGTAGTGAAATCTGATCGCATCGCATCGTACACATACACGATATTGAACGATGCGATGCGATGCGATGCGATCCGATTCGATTTCCCATAGGAAACAATGTTAAATGGCTCAATTTAGCCAAATTATCATAGGAACAATAGTAAATGGGCCAAAAACACCCCTGAACATTGAAATGTCCCCCCAAAAGTAGTTGACGCCACCCCGCCATCAACGTGAACCCGAAGCGTGGCGAGCGCAGCGAGCCCGCGAGGGGCGGCGGTACGCGTCCTCCGACCTTTTCATGCCCTACTATCCACTAGGGCGTGGAGTGAGAATAGAATAGTGTGGCGAGCGCAGCGAGCCACCGAGCCCGAAGCGTGGCGAGCGCAGCGAGCCCCGCGAGGGGACGCGGATACCTTCACAGGTAAACGCGTCCCTTTGCGGGCTTCCCAGGTGTCCGCGTCGCCATGGACACCTGGGAAGCCCGCGAGGGGACGCGTATAACTGTGAAGGTATCCGCGTCCCCTCGCGGGGCTCGCTGCGCTCGCCACGCTTCGGGCTCGGTGGCTCGCTGCGCTCGCCACACTATTCTATTCTCACTCCACGCCCTAGTGGATAGTAGGGCATGAAAAGGTCGGAGGACGCGTACCGCCGCCCCTCGCGGGCTCGCTGCGCTCGCCACGCTTCGGGTTCACGTTGATGGCGGGGTGGCGTCAACTACTTTTGGGGGGACATTTCAATGTTCAGGGGTGTTTTTGGCCCATTTACTATTGTTCCTATGATAATTTGGCTAAATTGAGCCATTTAACATTGTTTCCTATGGGAAATCGGATCGCATCGCATCGCATCGCATCGCATCGTTCAATATCGTGTATGTGTACGATGCGATGCGATCCGATTTCAGTACGGTGCCGTACGTAGAAAACCTGGGCGCCCAGATAGGAAACAAGTACCAAATATTTAATACATTTGTTTAAACATGTTCACAAACAGCATGATGTATGACTGAGCACAGACGAACGCACCAATAAATGTCAACAAAGCTTTCACAAACAGCCATTCCCAAGCAGATCTCTACTGTGTGTAACAGTCATCATTATCTGTCCCATGACTACCTGCAAATAATACAGTTCTCCAATGAGTATGTATGTATTTTATACACAACAGGTATTTGCTATAGTGCAAACCCACCCTTACTGTACCAAACCTACATATGAACACCCTACCCCTATACCACCCATTCACATGCAAGATGGTGTAATCCAGCTGTTCCCAAACTTTCTTGAACCAGGGCGCCCTAGAATATCAGCATTTGTTCAAGGCACCCCATGTCAAAAGTTTCTTATGGATAAATAAGAATAAAGTAAATTGTACTTAACGGTCACCTTCAGATTCAGTTATGTGTTGGGGAAAATAGTTGCGGTTCTAATCCATACATGGTATGATAGGCAAAACCAGTGCTAGTGGCTGCCAATCAGTTTGGGCATAACTAATTTGTATTGGTTGTAGACCCACCAACCAGAGGCAACCACTGCAAGCACCCCTAGGTACCCCAATTTGCCGAGGCACACAGTTCAGGAACCACTGGTATAGGCATATCTTCATGGGAAAATCATATAAATGATAAATGCACTTTCCGATCATCTTTTCCAAGCTCCAGGTGGATTTATTTTAAATGCATTTGGAAACTAAGGGGCCAATTAAGTCGTATGTTAAGGCCAAATTCAGCCCCGTCCCTGATGTTCGCGGTTTGCGCAGGCGCAAACTCCAGAAGCAAACGGCGAGATTTGCACGTACAGAGCAATTCGCTTGAGGAGGAGAGGGAAGGAGATGGTCAGGGGAATGCCAACCCGATGATATGCAGCCTAACAGTTCTGAATGACGCCTTAAATTCCTTTGTCATTATTTGTAGCTCATTTACTGCAAATTGCATTAACAATAAATCCCTATGTGGAAGCTACAACGGGAATCACCCATGTGGGGAGGATGTAATCTTTCCCACCCCGCACAAAAATACGTTCAGCGCTACTGAGTCAAGCCATGGCATGACCTGACTATAAGGGTAAGATGTATGTGGACACAGCCGTACCAAGACCAGATTAATGACAAGGGATTAGGGGACACAAAAGGTCCATCTGCTGCCATGTTTTCTCTAACAACTTCTGTTAGCCCCTAGTAGGAGACCAGTGACAACCGAAACTGAAAAGCGCAAGAGATTGACGGCCCGATTTAGAGATGCCACAAACTCCATTGCAGCTACCAATAAATACGCATATGCTATGCAAAAACATGCCAATGTCACATCTGTCGGGAATTACATTAAGACGTCTACTGCAGGCCCCCTGGACCTCAGGTGCATTAGCAACAGTGGGCGCAGTGGACTCTTCACTGGGACTGTCACTTATCGGACCCCATCTCCAAGTAAGTTTCTTGCTAAATTCCAATTTGTCTGAAAATGATCACATCTGCATTGATAATGAGCCCATATTAGTGACAATGTTAAAATCATTTATGTCACATTTTAACAAATGGGCCAAAAAATGCCCATGTATTTCTTGTTTAAATTGCAGCAGCTGTTACTCCTGGAAGGTGTAAACATACCTTGTATTCAGTATTATGCTTTGGTGGCTAACAGCAGATATGCTCTATATCTAGATTACATATATAATTGTGTATATAGGAATCGGGTGTGGTACAGGGGTCCGACAGTCGGGATCCCGACAGTCATTAGCACGACGTCGGTATCCCGACTGGCCAGATCCAGACAGCATGGTGAGCGCAACTAAGCGCCTTGCTGGCTTGATGGCTCGCTACCCTCGCCACCTATTCTATTCTCCCTCTATGGGGGTCGTGGACCCCCACAAGGGAAAATAGCAGGTGGCCGTGGGGATCCTGGCTGTCTGTGTTTTGACAGTCGTGATCCCGACGTCGGGTAAATGCCTGTCGGGATCCCGACTGTCTGGACCCCGTCTGGCACCCATAGGAATCTAAATCAGGCCTTCTGCCCACATATGGACCTTTTGAGTTTACTTCATGCTTCTTCTGGTTGCCTTACCACCAATTTAACTAGCAACTCTTTAATTTTTACCCCAAGGTACGCCTGGAACAGTCTCAGGAAACAGGTTTATGATCTTCCATCTTCCTGTTCTGTATTTATCCCATTAATAACTTTTTTGTATTTTCTAAATGGTGAGGCAAACATAGTGGTTTTTGGATATGGACTGCTCTGCAGTTTTCACACCGTCTTAGGACAAGTATCCGTCTCTTAATTTTCCTCTTTTTGTTTCTTTTCAAGTCTGCAGAAAAATCCCGCAATTACTCTCCCAGCTTCCAATACTGACTTGTCTAGTTCTTTAGGGCCAGATGTACAGTATAAAGCTTCAAATAATGAATACAATAGAGAGTGACCAACCAGCCAATTAGCTTCAACCTGTAATTTTTTAAACATACCCTTTAGCATGACAGGAAGGAGCTGATTGGCTGGCTGTTTATCACTCTCCATTTTATCACTTTTTGAAGCGTGATACACCTGGCCCATAGACTGTGCTGTAACACACCACAGGGGTAATGTATCAAGCAATGAAAAAGTGTAGAAGTGGCATCATAGAAGTCAATCAGCTTCGAGATAGCATTTAATAAACACACAGAACTAGGGATGGCCATCGCTGCTAATGCCATCGATGGTGATAGTGCAAATGACCATTAGCATACTATGTGATGTATGACCATCAATGGTTTTAACTATCGATGGTCATCCCTTTTATTTGACTTAGTGGCCCGTGGGTCAATCAGAATGTGGAGGTGAGTCTTTGCAGGTGTCGGAGGTGGAGCTATGTCTCTGCCTCTTCGCTAAGGAATGGTTTTGCTTTGAAATCGATGGAGGGAAACCATCTGGTTCTGGGCCATTTGATACAGTATATCACTTTAAAACAACATAAAAATTAATCAAATCTGAAAATCGTTGAAAATTTTATTTTATAAATTATATTTTCAGAACAATATTGTGCATTTTACCCTGTAACTGTTAGCTCTACAGATGGAATATCACCCTAATAATCTGCAGCTTTAGGGGGGGGTATTCAATGTAGGGTCATGACTGTCGGGCTGGCCCAACAGCCATGACCCTGTCCTGTTTTCGGCCGGCTCCACACTGATTTTGCAGGCGGGATTCAATGTCTTGACTGCCGAGCGCCGAGAAGGGGCGTGGCCACTAGAAGCGGGCAGAAATTGGCAAGCTACAGCCGGGAGTTCGACAATTCCCAGACGTTCTCAACAGAACATGCCCGACTGCTTGTAAAGTCGGGCACTTTCTGCCAAGATTTCTGTTCAATGCTATCGGGGAAGACAACATTAAATAGGGCCACTCCGCCATTTCCCCCCTCGGAAAAATTACGGTGGGAGATTGAATACACCCCTTAGTATAACCTGAAATAGCAAATAAAACATAAAGTGTCTACACATTTATCTAACCAGTCTATCAGTATATTTCTGGATTTTCTCGCCTTTTGTAGCACATTTACCTTGGAACTGCAAAGCAAGCTCTGCACACACTCATCTTGTTACCATTGTTCTTTACACAGATATTTAAAAAATCAGACAAATGTTCCAGACAAATGTTTAAATTGAATACTCACTTGTGGGCTATAAATCTTCAGCTGTGCACTAATCTAAAACCCATGTTTCTAAGCAGAAAGTTTCACAGGTTTCCAAGGAGTACCTCTTTCATTTCTTTCCTGTAATGCAGCAATGCCATTTTATGGAATATATCAAATAAACAGTTTGCTGTGGCACCCTAGGGTGCCTTGAGGCAGTTCCAGGGGTGCCCTGGGTTGATGGTCCAGAACCATATAAAATGATTTAAGATCCATGTAATAGGCAAAGCTGGTGATTGGTCTTCCCATCATAAATCATGAGGACAATTTAAAGCAAATCCTGGTACTCACCCTAAGGTTGACATATATAAACAAATATTAATTACTATTTTATTTATATATTAATTTGCGCATTTCTGAAAAAAAAAACTTTTGTCCTAGGGGGTGCCTTTGAAAAAAATTCTGTTACTCTAGGACACTGCGATTCAAAAATCTTTGGGAACCATTGTGGAAGATTCCAAGAAAATTGTTGGCCTTTCCTTGGTTTACTTCTTTGTCATTTAGGGCCGGATTCTCTAAGCTTCAAAAGTGATAAAATAGAGAGTGATAAACAGCCAGCCAATCAGCTCCTGCCTGACATTTTTGCACAGTCTGAGACATGGCAGGTAGGAGCAGATTTGCTGGCTGTTAATCACTCTCCATTTTATTACTTTTGAAGCTTAGAGAATCTGGCTCTTAGTCTTTAAGTTATTCATAATATTGTAATAATAGAAAACCATGGTAACTACAGTCACATGGCACATGATGCAGTGAGCAGAAACGGTTTGAAATGCCCTCATTGGCTCTTCTTTCTATGTAATATAAAATCCTCTCCTTTCTGTTATCCCTTATGTCGGCATGAGAATATGGAATGCCATTGATTGGCTAACCATCTAACTAGGATACGTGGCTTGCCATTTAGAAAAGGTGGGTGGATGTAAGTGGTGCACAACAGGGACAGAACTGTATAGTGTGACATGTAGAAGGAAAGAGTTTTTTGCTCAGTATAGTTTTTGAGAAGGAACAGCAGTCAAAATTCAAAAGTTCACATTACTAACAGATCCCAATGCATATTTTGGGCTGCAATATTTTCGCAAACTGTGCAAAGCAAAATGCAGGTTTGCACGGTGCAGGATCTCACTGTGGCGGGGCAGTGTATACCTGATCACTAGGATCCAAAAATTAACAGCTGTGCGATCAAGTCTCAATCAGGCCCTTTGGCCCTATACCTAAACCGCCCAGCAGCCTAACCCTAATACCCCCCCCCCCCCCCTCCACCACAGCCCTATTTATTAAAATTCCTTAGAAGCGAATATTGAGAAGGTAAAAAAAAATGCATAGACTAATAGATTATCATTTAAATAACATGAACATATTAATAAAACAGACAGACATTAAGGTTTCCTTTTACCTACATTTTGTAACCTTAAAGCTTTTCTATAATTCATGAAGGAAAAATTAACACTTAGATGCCCGCTGCATGCAATATGACTGCAATCATTTTACTTTGGAAAGTAACTTTATTTTTAAAGCGGTTTCATCAGAATAAAGTGAATACTATAATTACTAATAACTTATATAGTGCCAGAATATTCTATTTTCCTTTACAATTGGGAACAATACAAACAATAGTTATAAAACAAGATTGGGTAACAATGGACAAACAAAAAAGAAGGAGGTGCCTGCTCGTAAGCTTAAACATAAACCCTTTTTATAAATAGAAACGATTTCAAGCGTCACCAATTGCCTAACCCAAGATGTTTGTGAAATCAGCGCTTTTTTTCTTAAGCAAAGTCTTCAGTTTTCTAAATTTGGGCACGGCGTTACAATGTGTGTTTACAAACACTGTTTTTGTACTTCTTGTTGGATGTCATCTTCAATCAGTAATGCAAACACCAGGCTCTTGTGGGTGCCGGATGACTTCCCAACAGTCAGGATTCCAACAGTCATTACAACGACGTTGGGCTATTCTCCCTGGTAGGGGTCCATGACCCCCATAGAGGAAGAATAAATTAGGTGGTGAGTGCAGCGAGCCACCAAATCCACGGCGTGGTGAGCACAGCAAGCCCGCAGGGGGCTTCATTGGGCTCGCCCCGCTGTCTGCGTCCTGGCAATCGGGATTCCGGCGTCGGACAAATAACTGTCGGAAGGTCATACCACACCCGCTCTTGTGCAACACGTCTGTGAAATCATTTATTAGCAATTATTTATATAGATCCACAGCTGGATTAAGGGAAGCACATGGGGTGGAGTATCTCCCGATCCCCTTCTCTCACAGGGCTACCCCTGGCCGCAGCTGATCAAACCTAGCTGCTGCTTGCACAGTTAGGCTGCACAGGGTTCCATGGCTACACTAGTAGCAGGCTAGCTTGACTGGACCACACCTCCTTCCAGCGTCACTAAGAAGAGATGGACCCTGGCAGACTAGACACTGGACAGACTTTTGGGCTGCAGCTCCTGCACTGATAAGAAGAGCTGAAGGCCAAGCAAAGTAGCTGGGACTTTGGAGAGGCGAGTACTCACCTCACATAGTAATAAGTGTTACAGGGGGAGATTTTCTAAACTAAAAATGCGGTAAAAACCCTGTTATCGGGTTTTTACCGTATTTTGGGATGCTCTAAGCATCCCCCACTGGGTTATCGCAACGGGGGGGCATCGCCAGAAAAATCTGCCAATGCCCCATAGAAGCCTATGGGCTTCTACCGCATACCACCGCAGCCCCGCATTGACCCCGCCTGAGCTGTGCTGCCCGGACCTGTGACCTCTGTCCCGCTGTCTCACCCGTAGGCTGCAGTTTCCTGCGGGTGGTGGGAAAGTTGCGAGAGATCACCGCTGCTCTGCAAAGCATCAAGTGATCGCAGAATAGATGCTGTGATAAACAGTTCAGAGAGATGGGCCGAGGAGTACCCAGCTGCCGAGTGAGTGCTGGGCATGCACTCAAAGGCCCTTATTCAGATCTGATTGCAGTACAAATTGTTCTCAAAATGGGCAAAACCATGTGCACTGCAAGTGGGGCAGAAGTAACATGTATAGAGAGAGTTAGATTTGTGTGAGTTATTTTGTTTCTGTGCAGGGTAAATACTGTCTGTCTTATTTTTACACTGCAATTTAGATTTCAGTTTCAACACACCCCACCCAAATTTAACTCTCTCTGCACATGTTACATCTGCCCCACCTGCAGTGCACATGGTTTTGCCCATTTTGAGAACAAATTTGTACTGCGATCAGATCTGAATAACAAAATGGCAAAAATGGGTGGATGTGCCTCTAGGCCATGCCCTTATCCAACTGACATTACATGGGAGGGTCCTGAGTTACAAGCAACAAAAATTGGGAGGTATGATATATATACATATGTTCATGGACTTACCATGTCACACACAGTTCAGAAATGACACTGACCATACCTAACTCCATATTGCGTAACAGCAGGGTCACTACTAAGGTGGTGTGGAGTGTGCCACATTAGATATAGCTCCAAGGTAGGGGGCGCTGTTGGTCGCACTTGTTAATTATGTTTTCTTTTCTTTAACTTGTAGTTATCTTCTTGTTTGAAGCAACGGGGGTTATTCTGATTTACAAATAACCTACCATGCGTTTGCATGGTAGGTTATTTGTCTCCTAACAAAAATTAAACCTAGAATAAATGAGTGTGCGTGACATGTGGTAGGGAATATAGATTGTAAGCTCCACTGGGGTAGGGACAGAGTGTTCAAATATTCTCTCTATAAAGCACTGCGGAATATGTGTGCGCTATATAAGAAACTGTTAATAAAAATAATAAATGTTTAGCGTCTGTACATGTGCATTTATGTGAATGCCCAGTGTTTCATGGGTGTCCCCATGAAAACGCTGGGCGTTCCCATGTAAATGCGCCCGGTTGCGGGGGACGGGCAGCTGACATCAGTGGATGTCGGGGGGCGGGCAGCTGACATCAGTGGATGTCGGGGGGCGGGCAGCTGACATCAGTGGATGTCAGCTGCCTGTCCGCCTGCTTCCCACACAAGGCGCGAGCAAACCTAAGATCACAGAGGTGTCTTAGATCTGTGAGCGGTTGCAAGATCATTAGATGGTCAGCGATCATTTTGTCCCCGCACGCAATCCTGCAAATGTATGTATATGCAAAACATCCCATGCTTGCGTAGTGGTGGGGGTGGTGGGGGTAGTGTGGACGGCATTAGATCCACATGCAAAGCGCAACATTTGCAGTTTTGCATATGGACCAGACTAAGGGCCTTATTCTGGTTGGTGCGGTCCGTACAGAATTCTTTCGGAGGGCACTTTTTAGCCATCTGCGCATGCGTAGGCAACGCAATGCGCATGTGCCACGCATGGTCTCCGTACTCGTTCTCACTAATACCGTCCAGAAATGTGCACCAAATCTACTCGGGAAATATGGGCGTAATATGGGCGTCATTCGGCCCTACACAAGGGCGTGGTTTCAAAGTGGGAAAAACTGGGCGTAAAACTGGGCGTAAATCTGGGCGTACACGAGGGAGTGCACGAACTGTGGTAGGTGTGCATTCGGACAATACACCGACTGCAAACGAACCATGAAATATGCGGTCTTCATAAGCAAGTTTCACTTTGCGGAGAGCACTTGTTCATGCGCTAGGCATTCGGTTCGCCCAATTAGTACGCCCACACCTGAAGCACTCTCAGCTGAACACAATACAATCCACTCCTCTACTCATTAGTGATTAATTACACTCTTTTCATAGCTTCAATTGGAAGCATTGCTGTCTAAATGGCCCATTACTAAATACACAAATATATGCTAAAAACACGACTGTTTGACACATTGTAGAATATTGCATTTGACGTGCAATTATTATATAATATGCATACATAAAACATAGGTAAAGGGGCAACAATAAATGAATAGCACTTTACATTATGTAAGGGTTAATCTAAAGTGGTAGTAATGTGTTAAAGTATCAATTAGGAAATAATTGATGACAATTCAAATCAATCCATTTTTTATGAGGTTGGCTAATTGCATAAGTGTGTCATGTGGCAGATGTATGAGTTCCGATTAGAGTAGTAAGGTTTGCGAAAAATACACTGCATTGGCGCATACGGGCAGCTTCCCGTCCGTTCGGACGCTGTAAGACCGTGCATAATCTTTGTGTTCCCACCGCACACGCACGGTTCGGATGTTGTCCGAAAACACACCATCTTCTTAGAGAGTGAGTCCGACCGAATGCGGACGACATGTGGGCGTTTGTTCTTACAATGTCCGCACAGCGTGGCGTTCAGTCAGCTTCGAAAGAATTCGGAACGGACGGCACCAACCAGAATAAGGCCCTAAGATCCAATATGTCAAATGCAGCCAGTTTGGGAATTACTGTGAATCTACGTATTTTGAAAGCGCCAGTCAAGTCCGTGTTGCCAGGTAAGGACCCGGAGTTGCCTTGTAAATGATGCCGCTTTCAAAATACGTTCTGGTCTGCAGAAAATTTGCAGAACAGTCTGCACCTCGCAGGCAATTACATACTGTCCCACTTCTCTGACTATGGCACAATTCCTAGATGATCACTACGAGTCTGGAACTGTTTATGGCATCCACCGAGCAGGATAAGAAAGCTGCACCAGTTTTTATTAAGAGTCATCAAAAAATTGAGAGGACATGTTTTAGCTGAATGAAAGCTGAGTCACATTTGGAATTGTGCGTCATAAATCCATATGGAAATTGTAGCTAAAACTGTAAAATGTAATTAATAAGGAAATTAGACATTTTTACAAATAAGTAATATTAAACTAGGTTTAGTAATTTAGCAAATCATTGTTCCACAGTAGACTTGCAAAGAGAGAATCGCTTGGAATTACTGTAGATGGTTTTTCCCAGACCTAGCCCTATGAACAGATCTCCCCATGGTCCAAAACACAAGAACATTTCAAGTGATGTAATAAAAACTTATACAAAGATAACTAACACGTAATAAAAAAAAAAAAGTCCAGATGGCTCCTCACTGATGACTCATTACAGCTATAAACCCAAGTGAACCAAGCAGTATTTTAGTAGAAAATAAAAAGGTTTATGATACTGAAGTGTTAGGAGGGTGGTGTTTGATGTGGTGTTTACACTTTTGCATAGAGCACATTTTCAGACTTTTCCACCTTGCATTCCTAGATGCAGTCTAGCTTGTGGAAGTGTCTCCTGAAAGCCCGATGTAGGTGTTTATCTTTCTATGCTCTGCAGCAATTTCAGGCAATGGTATACGGCAAAGTGCATGGCCCTAAGACATGTCCGATAGAAATATTAAATTCAAACGACTGGGAAAACGTGGTCAGAAGGGTATCACTATCAACCTTGCGACTGGAGAATTTGGTGCTGTTACCAGGTGCCAGAGTTTTAAATCTCCTTAATTTTCTTGGACTCGGCTTATTAGTTAAAGGTAAATAATCTGGGGGCTGTTATTGATATCATGCTACAACCAGTGGCAGATTTCCCACAAGTGCCTAGATACGCTACCTGCTGCAACGCCCGTCCCCAAATCATAGCCCTGGACTCTGTTATTGTAGCACCATTGAGTAAGGGGAGGGGTGTTGAGAGGAGTGATTTGCATGCAATGTAGTTATTGTCTGCTGAGAGGGTTCAACTTCAGAACCTGAGCCTGTAGTGACAATGGCCCTTATTCTGGTTGGTGCGGTAATATCCGCGTGCGTTCGTGCCGCCGATGTTTTGTGTCTGCGCATGTGCAGAGGCGTCTCTGCGCATGTGCGAGCGGGGCGTACGGCCAAATCCCGCATGAAATGTGAACACTCCGAACAGGGGGTGGAGAGGGGCGTGAAGGGCTGTTTGGGCTCATTACCATATGCATACGCCCCGCGTTTCATGGGCGTTCCCATGCAAACGCTGGGCGTACGTATGGTAATGCAGTCGTGACGCACGTGTATGGGGCGGACATATGACATCGCCGGATGTCAGCTGCCCGCCCAGATCCCTGCTTTTGCACTGAAAAATGTCCGTGTGGTCTGAGGTTGCGGGAGCTGGTGGAGCACTCGGTCCTGCATTCGATGGTCTGCGACCATCGTATGATGGGGGAGGTTCCCTGAGATGGAGGAGGCGTATTCCGTGAAAAATACACGTGCGGTCCGTTCGGCCAGCTTCTTACCGCGTACGGACGGAGTTGGCGATCCGTATGGAAGGCGGGGTTTCGCACGCACGGTCCTGGCCGCATATTCGGATCCGGCCGCACCGATCAGAATAAGGGCCCATATCATGTCTATGCAGAGTCACATACACTGTTGCAGGCAGGGTCTGCAGGGTTTACAGTCGATAAGTCAACAGTATAAAGGTAGGCATGGTTTAGGTCGACATAGCCACAATATCGACATGAAAAAAAGGTCCACATTTTTTTTACAAAAATCGACGTGTTTATACTTTACATTAATGGTCAACCTGTAGACCTAATTAGGACTGTAATTACTGTCGACAAAACAATCCACACCCCTGCAGCTATGCTTAGCTGACATGACAGTATTGTGATTTAGGCAGGGGGAGATGGGGAATGATTAACCCTGTCAAGTCCAACGTCTAGTCAGGCTCAACAGCCTAAAGGTGCCCATACATGCTGCGATTATCGCATGTGTTTTGTACTTTTAAACTACAAAACGCATCGCATGTGCGATAATCGCAACATGTACTGTACCTGCGGGGATGCGATGCAATGCGATGCGCGTCCCCGCAGGTACGATATTGTAAAGCACAAAAAGTATCTGCAGGCAGTACTTTTTGTGCTTCATTGCATCGCATCGCATCAGTACAGGAGTACTTGCGATGCGATGCAATGCGATGTCCATTAGTACCTATAAACTTAAAAAAAAAAGTTGCTAAAATCGCATCTCATCGCATCGCACCCACAAAGTACAGTACATCGCATCGCATCACATCCACTTCAATTGCCAAAATCGCATGGCAGCTTGAAGTACAAAACACACAGCACAGTGAAATCGGTGCATGTATGGGCACCATTAGCGCTAGTAGCAGATCCAATGGTGAGCCACTTTAAAATAAGAACATTAACATCGTTCAACATTCAATGTCGACCATTTTTGAATAATAAAAAAATGTACAATTAATTTAAACATTTAAACCAGACTGAATTGCAAAAAAAAAAAATTGGACTGCAAAAGGTTAAGTACAGGAAGGTAAATAATATTGTGCCTAGGGGCGACCTGAACCCTAAATTTGCCTCTGTCTACAAGAATCAAAATCTCTCATTCTAGAGTAAAGGAACACATCCCAGGAGCCGTGTACTTTAGCTCATAAGATTAGAAATTACTGCAGGTGCCTAACAGTTGGAAGTTATTGCTGTTGGTGCCAGATCTTCTGTGAACCCTTAGAAGATTGTGAGGTACTTGTGTATTAGCAAGGCGCCCACTAAGCAAATTGCTTAGTGGGCTATTCTGCATAAGAACATTGCATCGCATCGCATGGGCCGTTTTAGTGCTGTGCGATACGATTTTCCTATGTAATTTATTCACTGCTCTCTTGGCCCCGGCGGATCGCATCGCAGGCGATCGCACCGCACGCAAAATCGCATGCGATGGCATGCGATTTTATAGGGTGCGATGCCATTAAATATACTGTATACTTGTATGACATGCAATGAGGTTTTAGGCACTGCCCCCCCCCCCCCCACACACACACACACACACATACACTTATCTCTGTCCATCTCTCTTCATAACTTAATATAGAGACCCCTTAATCCAACTTAAAACCAACCAGTACTTGTTAATAAACCTACTGTATTTTACAGAATCTGTCACCACATTCTGGACCCGTGTTAATTATTTCAGTTTACGGATAACCAAATGCACTTCTAGGTTACAGAGGTGTCTCCTGGGATCAGATGGTAGAGGTGTATCTTGGCATAGAGTACTCTTGGCATACAACACATCCAATCTCACCAGTGCAAAAAAACAATACCTTTTATGGAGCATATCAAGGGCACCTGCTAGTTTATTCCTCAGTGACAATGTTAGTTCCTAGCTGCCAAAATGGCAGCTTCCACTGTATATAGGTGACAACTATACTTTAAAAGTCTGTAATGTATAAAGAACAACTTAAACCCTGTACAGGGCAACCTGCTCTCATGCTTTGTGCTGAGCAGGGGCTTTGCCTATTGTTTATGGGCAAAACCCCGCAATCTAGCCGGATTGGCTTTCCCTGTGGGCGGTGCTATACATATAGGTCCTGATTCTGGTTCACTAGCAAAACAGCACTATATTGTTGCTTTGCGAGCAAACTAACGCCACCCACATGAACACTCGCCCCTGCTACCTTGCATAAACATCCATTTGCAGCCTTGCGTACGGGCCCGAAATTATTCATTGGTCATCGACCATCAAATGATTTCTCAAGAGTTTGCTAATCTAAATCAATCCCTGGTGACTTAGAACAAGGTGGACAGCTGCCTGCCCCGTGAAGGCAGGATGCCACCATATCGTTTTCATGGGTACACCCAAGAAACGCTCCCAGCACACCTCCTGCACCCCCTCCTGCTGTAAGTCTCCGAGGGCGCCCGCAGAGACGACCTACACATTTGCATATTAGCATATGAGCATGCACAGATCTTTAATATCGGTCCCCGTCCCAAATTTGCAACGGGGCAAACCAATTCGAATGAGGGCCATAGAGAGATCATTACATATTGCCCCGTGTGTATGCCCCTTTACATGGCCACACACATCAAACTTTAGCTGACACTTTGTATATCTGTTGCAAGGAACAAAAAAAAAAATCAAAATCTCCAAGCATCTTTGGGTCACCTTATCTCATTTAAACGCCCTCTTTACAAATCATCCACTGTTGCCACAATACCATGTGTGCTCATACATAAATCAGAAACATATGACAAACATCATGCACAATCATCTAAAATGTCCTTGTATCAGGGCATGAATCACGAATTAAAGCTGTGAGTTTTAAAAGTAAACTTTTCCACAACATCTGGTATGAATCAGTTTTCCTAGCAACCATTACTCCATTACAGAAATGTCACAACTCTAGAATAATGCAATATAACATGCAGTTTACAAAAGAACATTTTCTTAAAATCTGTTCAACTATTGGAATACCCCAAACCAGTATATTGCATAGTGGTCTAATACCAAACAGAAATATATATGGTGAAACATGACAGACACAATCAGTTATGGCAGCTGCCAATCAAAACATATGTAAACAAACAATGCATAATCCTGTCCACAATACATAGGGTGTGGATCATTAAGTTTACAACAAGCATTAGGTTGACACCATTAGGTCGACATGCAGATAGGTCGATATGGATCAAGGTCGATATGTGTCTAGGTCGACAGGGTCATTAGGTCGACACAAGCATTAGGTCGACATGGGCAAGGTCGACAGTCAAAATGTCGACACATGGTTTTCCACTGTGTGTTTTTTTTTTTCAACCAAATGTCAAAACAGTCGACATGGACACAGGTTAAAGTGCAGCGCATCCCTCGCATGTTTCAGGCACACTATTTTATTCTCCCACCACGCTCTAGTGAATGGTAGGGCATGAAATACCGCCTGTTGGCACAAGTCCGCTCAAAAAATTTGAAAAACCCCATGTTGACCTTTTTAACTGTAGACCTTGCCCATGTTGACCTAGACCCATGTCGACCTTTCTGCATGTCGACCCAATGCTTGTCGACCTTCTTGTTGTAGACCAAATGACCGTATCCCACTAAATAAATGAAACAAGAATGAAAGCAAAGCCCAATTTACTTAGGGCCTGATTCAGGTTCATTCGGATGGGGCCAAACCCCTGTGCAAACACCTTTGGAAAGGATCACACGCGCTGTCGGGGGAAAGGGACAGGGCAGACAGGGGACGGCAGCAGGGGTATGGCCAGCATATCATGGGCTTCCCTATAAAACCGCTGGAGGTTCCCCTGGGAACACAGGCGTGTTGATGGCTGCTCGGGGCAGGCAGCTGACATCAGCGCCCACCCCAAATTCTGAGATCAGCTGCCAAAATCAATACTTACTTTGCAGACCGAGTGCTGCGGAATCATTCGATGGTGAGCAAAAAACCAAAGAGATGATGCTTGTAATTTGGGATGACATATAATTAACCCATGAGTTACATCACTAATATCTTATAATTAAATTAAAATAGCTACCACATGCACCAAGATGATAAACGTCAAATGGATTAGAAAAAAAGAAATTCCTCTTAACTGAAGGTCAGACAGTTCTCTAAATATGTGACGTTTGAAGTGAACAATCTAGTTACACCCTTAAGTGCCATACTAACATTCAAACATAGACATGTGACATCAGGACACAATAATCCCACTCGGGCAAAGCGCCACCACAATCTACGCAGAAAAAAGCCCACTTTTAGGTGAAACAATGCCAGTTTTAGCATGAGCTTGGACTTCTTTAAGATCCATCCACCAATTAGAATGAAGGTGGATGGATCTTACTTTTGCCCTCCCATAGGGATGTAAACAAACAGGGAAACAAATGCCCTAACATAATTGCTGCCTTTGTTGTCTGAATGGAAAAACATACACCCCAAACACTTAAAAATGATGTACTGTAGAAGCTACAGCAGCACATTCAAGGAACTAACATATGTGATAGCGATCTTCATAAACGGTAGTGATTGATATCACATATGTTACTTGTTTGAAGAGTTGTACAGATTTCACCTCATAAGGGGAGACACGAATGAAGAACAGCAGTGCTGTACTCTATGTGACCAATAGCTGGACACATCTGAATAGGAAGCAGGCCTATTGCCTCGGTTAAGTCTCTCATGTCTTGGTAGCCTTGGATGCCTGCATACATATGAATGTGAGGTGCACATTGCATAACAACTTTGTAATTGGGTAATGGTGCCTGGAAAATGCACAGTATAAAAATATAATGGTTCAATCACGGCTAATAATTAGTGCAGATAGGTAAGTGCATCAGGGGAAAATGTGGGCTTGTGGCTATGTATATGAACCACCACGGATTACTCATCTTCAGAAACATGTTTCCGCTGACTGCTTGCACATCTGTGACATAAACATTTACCCTTCTCTTAGGAATTTCCCCCTAACTCACACTCCTACACGTTCCAGGTACAGTATGTCACCCTGCTGATTACAGAGGAAGTGTGTGCACTGGTAGTTCCATCTCATCAGACTAGGAGGTCTATTTCAGTATATGGACACTTCTGCTTCACCTATGTCAGTAAAGGGAAGCACCCTGGCTTTTATTCTATGTTACTGTATATGTCATGTAAAGGTATGCAAAACATTATAAAATGTCTGAAAGAGATGAGTTTTAAACCTGCTTAAAGAGAGTTATCCATCCAATCTAATAAATCTATATTAAACTTATCCCACTAGTGATTTGATTGCTGCAGCACAGACATTTCTACACATCTCAGCTTCGTGATTCTACCCTGCCTGGAAAAGTCGACATAGGTCAAAATGGACACCCTATAAGTGCAACAAGTCCTCTCGCATGTCTTGCTGCCCTCTCCAAGTCAGTTTCAAAGAAAAAATCCTGAAAACTCATGTCGATTTTTGACACGTCAAATTTGAAATGTCAACATTATGACCGTGTTGGCATTTTGACCATGTCGGCATAAAGAATGTCGGCATTTTGAAGATGTCAGTAGGGATGGCCATCGTTGCCATTGCCATCGATGGTTGCCATCGATGGCAATTCGGCAACTGGCCATCGATAGTGCTTAACTATGCAATGGATGACCATCGATATTTTTACATATCGATGGTCATCCATTGTGTTTGATTGATTGGCCTGTGGGCCTTTTAAAACACGGGGGCGGGGCTTCGCGGGTGTCAGGGGCGGAGTTATGCTCTGTGTCCCAGCACTTTGAAAAAAAAAAAGCAAAACATCTGGTACTCCCCCATTGATGGCAAAAGTATTCGACATCGGCCATGAACCATCAATGATTTTGAATCATCGATGGTCGATGGCCATCCCTAGATGTCAGAATTTTGACTGACTGCCAATGTTGTCAGTATTTTGACTGTTGGTAAATTGACTGCATCCCAATAATGTGGTATGCCTGTAAATGTGTGTGTGATTTGCAGCACCATTTCCTCTGCACCACCCAAAAAGACTTCTCCTCCAAGGATATTAAAAACCATTTTACAGCAGGGTTGCCGACCCTCCCGGAATTTCCGGGAGTCTCCCGAAAATCGGGTCCCCCTCCCGGCCCCCCGTAAGGGTGGGCAACCCTCCCGGATTCAGGGGGGACCCCTGCTGACCCCCGGATCGCGGCATTAAAATGCCACAATCCTCGGGTCTCAGAGGAGGAGGCGGAGCTAAAATGACACAATTGCATCATTTTAGCCCCGCCCCCTTAACAGAGGTCCCTGAATTCGCTGGTTTACCAGCATGGGGGTGGGGCTTAGTGATTTCACGCTTAAGCCACGCTCCCCGAAGAGCCACTGAAACTCTCCTCTCCGGGCTTCTCCCGGAGAGGAGAATAAGAAAGTCGGCAACCCTGTTTTACAGTCATGTGATAGACTCTCCCAGCCTTCCAGATAATCTCATAGCAAAGGCCATCTCTACATGTAAACTTTGTATGTCCGTTATGTGTGTCCTGCATCCCACACTGAACAGTATGGTGCCTTAAAACAACAACAATAATAATAATAATAATATTTGTAGTTGTAGATTAATCAGCAAAACATTTATTTAGAAAATCTAGTGTGCAGTGTCGCTACAACTGCCGGTTGCGATGAGATGCGCGCTCCCGTGCACATCCCATTACACAGCTCAAACAGTATGTGCTGCACATACTTTTTTTTTCTTCAAAATTGTTTTTATTTTCGAGATCAAACAGAATAACAAAACATTTAGCAAGACATCATTGTAGCTTATAGTCATTTCTAATTTTCATTTCTCTTTTGCTGCACATACTTTTAAGGTGCCCATACACGTTGCGATTTTAACATGCGTTTTGAACTTTTAGAGTTTAAAACGCATCGCATCTGTTAAAATCGCACCGTGTACCTGCGGGGATGCGTTGCGATGCGTGTCCCCACGGGTACAATATTGTATAGCACAAAAAGTATGTGCAGGCAGTACTTTTTGTGCTACATCGCATCGCATCAGTTTTGTAGTACATGCGATGCGATGTCCATTAGGTAACTCTAAACTCAAAAAAAAAAGGCTAAAATCGCATTGCATTGCACCCGCACAGTACAGTAGATCACATCGCATCGCATCCCCCCCTACAAGTGCCAAAATCGCACGGCACAAATGAAGTACAAAACGCACAACACACATATCTGCAAGTGTATGGGCACCTTTAGTACTAGATTGCATTGCATTACATTGCACTGAACAGCGAAAAGCTGTACTGTCTATGTCTGTTTTTCTTTTTAATGTCCAGTAAAATGATGTGTCTGTCAGTGAAACTGCTTACATCTGCTAAACCTGGTAAACCTACAGTAGCTTCCTGAGGCGCAGATGGACCGATACTGTTTGCACATCTATTTGTTTCAGGAAGGAAGCTGTACATCAAGCCGCTATTTAGCAATAGGTTGCTCCCCACAAAAAAAACCAGACTATTATAATACTATAAACCAGAGGTTAGATCTCACTTCCACTGCAACACAATTTCATGATGACTGTCTGGACCGATTTACCAGTATCTCCGCAGGAACCCACAGAAATTGGGACTATCTGCCAAGCACATGTTACCCGTACATTCTATAACTCAGAACCGTTTAAATAATGAATACATCTGCATACACTTACTAGTCTGCACACACTCACATCCTCAGTTACTGGTTGTGTAAAAGCACATGTCACAATCACAAGCCCTGGTCTGTGGGGGGTTTATATAGCCCCAAATATGACAGAAATGATGCATTCTTATACAAACAGGAGCATAGCCATTATATAACACCAGGCACAGCGATAAAGCCACCACAATACATGTACATGAAAACATATATACTGTATAATAAAGACAGGAAAGAACTTTCTCAGTGGATGTGTTTCTCTGACTTTACATCTTTTATGTAATATATACAAATGAAACAAACTCCCAAGCTGCACAGAATACCCTGGATTTCATATATATACCCCCATAAGTGGGGAGCCACATTACACAATTACAGTACATGGACAGTAATGTAGCCACTGCCAGCTACACTGGATGCACAGTATCACACTGCAGACTAGTACACACTCACCACAATACAGTGACCGTCCTAGTAACCGCAGGTAATTGAGAAGGGATGGATTTCCACAATGAAGCAGCTGCCTCTGTCTCACGTCTTTGCTATAACACAGGATAGTGCAAACTTTCAGACTTCACCCTCTGTTCCCTCATTGACAGAGCAGGCCGGCCCCTTCCACATGTCACTGGCTGTCTCCGGCTGCCTCCCCAACAGGGAGGGGACATGTGAAGCCTGGATGTCTGCTTCTTATTGCCATCACTAGCCTTTAAGGTAGTTTGTTTTTTACAAATGATGAATCATTATTATAGTTTGATTATCACATTTCCTGCAGTGTGACCCGTCTCCCTCGCTGGAACAACCCCCCCATAGCACACACTTTATCATGAGACATACTGTAGCAGGTTCTTAGGGGGAAATTTACTAAGATGTGAAATACACTTCACAGGTCTTGTTGCTATGGGCAACCAATCAGAAGCTACTACTTATTTATTTTTCACCCTCTAAAAGATAGTAGACAGGATCTGATTGGTTGCCCATAGCAACGTGACCTGTGAAGTGTATTTCACATCTTAGTAAATAAATTTCCCCCTTATTCTGGTTGACTTGCAAGTCTGTGAATTTTGCAGCCTTGCGAGCCCACCAAGAGCCGCCCGCCCGTAGAACCACCCGACGCCCCACAGGCATGAAAATGGATGATTTGCATATCATCTATTCGCAGCCTTTGTGCAGGGGAGAAATCATTTGATGGTTGGTGACCATCAATTCATTTCTCCAGCCCTCGCAGATCTGGTGTCTCAGACCTGTGGGCGAACTGTGCGAGGACAGAGCGGGCAGCCCATGCCACTGGGCAATTTGCATGGGAACACCTATTGTTCTCATGGGAACGCCCATGAAACGCCGAGCATTCCCATATGCAAATTGCCCAACTTGCTGCTCCACGCCCCCTGTCTGGACTTCTGTGTGCGACCGCTGTAGGAGCTCGCACGTTGTGGCTGCACATGCGCATAAAACCCAATGCGCATGAGCTGTCGCAAACAATCAGTCCCCCCGTGCGAATGCGCGGGGGATCGATTGAATCAGAATACTTCCCATAGCACAAAGAGGATCAGTAGATACTGCCTGAGTAGTAAATTAGGGGCCTGATTTAGAATATAGGGATGGCCGTCGATGTTATCACCATCAAAGGTTGGCAATAGTGCAAATGATCATCAATGGTTGCATACTATGTGATGTATGACCATTGATTGTTTTAACTATCGATGGTCATACATCACATAGTATGCTACCATTGATGATCATTTGCACTATTGCAAATTTTTATTTGACTGATTGGCCCGTGTGCCAATCATAACCTGGGGGCGGGTCTTTATGGGTGTTGGGGGTGGAACTATGCTCCGTTTCCAGAACCCTAACTAAGAAAGGAAAAAAAAACTTTTCGGTTCTGTTTTGCAGTCGATGGAGGAAAACCATCTGGTTCTCCCTCATCAGTGGGAAAACTATTTTACATCGGTCATGAATCATCGAGGATTTTGAATCATCGATGGGCGATGGCCATCCCTGATTCAGATGAAATAGAGTGTGATTTTATTTAGACAGCTAAAAAATTTCCCGAAAATCGCACACGTAATTAGAACAAGCCAGAAATCATTTGTGAGTGTGCAATTACACAATACATATACTGATCTTCCTAAGGTCCCTCCCGAGTACCTGTTATCCATGCAATCCAGGGGTTAAAAAAATGCCTGATTCCACAGTGGACTGATTAAACATGTGTCTCCTCCCCGAGAATTAATGTTATGAAATAAATACTCCCTGCTATGGTGGGAAGTCTGGAGACTTTCATGTTAAGGGGGAAATTTACTAAGAATACGAATACAAAAAATTGTATTCGTATTCTTGCTACGAATGAATACGACTGCATACAGTACCTTGTATGCAATGTCGTGTTCCGGAGGAGAATTTACAAAGCAGTCAAATATGACTGCTTTGTAACCCTCTGATGTATTAATTCGTATTAGCTGGCCATATATACGGCCGCTAATACGAATTAGTGTAGGCAGTCTGCACGGACCAGTCAGATCCGCGCAGGCTGCAGTGTGTAAAAAATATATAGAAAAATAAATAAATAAATCAGCGTGGGGTCCCCCCCACAGCCGCGACCAGTACCAGGCTGAAAGAGCCGGGGCTGGTAATAAAAAATCAGGGAACCCGACAAATAGGGGTTCCCCGATTTTTTACAACCAGCCCCAGGCTCCATGTCCGGGGCTGGTTCCCAAAATAGGGGACTAGGGGTCCCCCGTATTTTAAGAACCAGCCCCAGGCCAGACCAGCCAGCAAGGTAATGTCACAGCCGGGGGACACCTATTATATAATGTCCCGCGGCCAAAACATCACCCTACTGACCAGTCAGCCTGGCCAGGGGCCTGGTGCTGTCCCCGGTGGCTCTGGAGCGGTGGCCACCGGGCTGATTTCAGTGTAAAAAATAGAATAAAAAACTATTGTTTTTAACTGTGGAACTATGAGTCTCAGAAGCCTCCCCCGCAAGCTGGGACTTGGAGAACCACAAGCCCCAGCCTACGGGGCATTAAAGGGCCCGCTGGCACTTGTAGTTCCACAGTAAAAAAAATAGTTAAATAAACACACACTGACCCTGCCTCCCCTGTCATTTGTAGCTGAGGACCAGGGCTTTCCAACGAGCCCAGCCCCGTGTCTCTAGCCCCCCGGGAACCGGAGATATCGACTGGTAAAACTGTAACTTTTTTCCCCATAGGAAAATATGGGACCCGTCAATTCCGACCCCCACCCAGTTCCGATGGGTGCAAGTCCCCCCCACAGCATCACAGAAGCTTGTAATTGATCTCATTTCATTCCAAATCGCTGGGCCTTCAATATGATACCAGGCAGGCCCATATCGGTCAATCGGTTCCAGAGATATTGCATGTAAACCGATTGTTTTATTTTTGAAATGTAATTTCATGGCTGTTCATGTTCTTTGAGGGCAGATTACTCTGGAACCAAACGTTCCAGTTTCACTGGACCAAAATCATTCAAAGCCCACTCAAAAGTTCTTCAATATGATACTTGTCTCATGTAAATGGAAAAAGTATATTCGCTAGGAAGAAAGCAGCTGCTTAAATGTGGGGGCAGTCACTCCCCACTCAAAAACAAGAGAAAGAGGACACACACAAGGCGAGTCAAGCAGCGCTTGTAATGATTGACAATATTAGATATTTAGAAAAGTATAACAAATTTTACTGAATAAAATTCACATGAAATTACAATAATACATAAAAGCAATATAACATGGTAGGGTGGGGAAATAAAAGTAAATTGGAATGAATATTAAAAATAATGATTGTAGCCACGCCTCAATGGATACGTCTGGAATATAAATTGAAAGTGATCACTTTTGGGGACAGGTAAGTGCACGTTACCAATTGGTGAGTTCAAATTCTTTCTGAGTATAGCAGAAGTGGGGTCCTCACGATGTCTGCGGCTGCTTGGATTGCCGCTGGAGGTAATGTCGCTCACTGATGATCATGATGATTGATCACCCCAAAAAAGAGGACTGAAAACATCAGTGAGCGACATTACCTCCAGCGGCAACTCAATGGGGGCTGTGTATAATGTATTACGAGGTGAGCTGTGTATAATGTAACATGAGGTGGGCTGTGTATAATGTAACATGAGGTGGGCTATGTATAATGCAATATGGAGGTGTGTATAATGTAATATGGGGGCTATGTATAATGCAATATGAGGTGGGCTGTGTATCTTATATAATAAGTTGAAGAGTCTGTGTGCGTGTGTGTGCGTGTCCGTTGCATTGCGGGTACACCGTGGCACTCAGCGCTGCCAAATTTGGCAACAAGGTACTTCTGGACCTGGTGGTGTGCACCTTGAAGCCGTTTTTGGGAAATTTCACTTAGAAATTTAAAAAACACCAAGTTTAAATTTGCCTTCATTGATGATCTGGGGAAAAAGATTGACGATCGGGGAAACCGTAGTCGAAGGAACAACTCCACACCTGATATCATTGCTGTCATTGAGTATGAATGACACATTCTAACATTATGGTGAAGGCTTTAAACAATTATTAGGAATAACTGAGGATATACATAGACCACACATCACACACACACACACACACACACACACACAGTACACCACATATGCACACAACACACATATATATAGGTAGCGCACCTCACACACTTACACATTGGACAGAAACACACAACAAAACACACACATAACACACCACAAACCCGTATACACTACAACACACACCCAAAAACAGTACAACAAACACACACACTTAAACATTGTGCAGATACAGAAACACACAAAACACACACTTAAGCATTGTCAGGATACTCACAGCACACTACACACACATATATATGTAGCGCACCTCACATTCAGCAGATACACATAACACAACACACACACATAACACACCACTCATGGTACAACACACACCCACATTCACTACAACACGCACCCAAAAACAGTACAATACAAAGAACACACACAAACATTGCACAGATACACACAGCACACTACACACACACACACATTTATACGTAACACACCTTACGCACTTACACATTGGGCAGATACACACAACACACACATAACATACCTCTAACAGCACAACACACACCCACATTCACCACACACACACACACACACCCAAAAAACAGTACAACACACAAAACACATACTTAAACACTGCACAGATACACAAATGCACAACACACACATACACATACTGTATATACATAGCACACCTCACACACTTACGCATTGGACAGATACACTACAACACACACACAAAAACAGTAACACACACAAACACATTAAAAAAATAATTTGCCATTTATTTAACAGTCTGTACCGGCTAATAAAAACTGTACCTAATGTACCAGCTTTTCTTTTTTCCCCATATCCATCTCTGCGCACCCCGGCCAGTTGCACTGAGAAATCTTTGTCCTGGCCAATGCACCAGTTGATCAATACAAAGTGGGTACACTGCACTCACCCTGTTAGTCAGTTGGATGTTAGGCACGGCTCTGCCTTAAGGGTTTCCCAGACTCTTTTGGTTCATAGATAATGTTTGGTCGATGGGCATGAGCGCTGCATGTATTTGTTTGAAGTTATGAGTGTAAGAAGTTGAAGAATAAGACTGAGATGAAGATTTGTCACGTTATAGTGTACAATTTACTCAATAAATCGTGAAATAAATATGTGTACATAGAAGTACAATCAAGAAATGAAAGTAGAATTAAAAAATAAATTCTGATTCAAACTGATAATTGTTTGGATGGGGTGGGTTGCGAAACAAATCTATAGGTGGAGGGGGTATGGATATTGTGGGCATAATTGGTGTTTGGTACACCTACAGGGGGTCCCCAGTTGATGAGAAATTTTCACTTCAGTGTCACCATAGGGGTATTTCCAATTGGGATTCAGGTGGTCTTTTAGGGGTCCCTTTACAATCCCGTTGGTCTCTTCTCCTGGAGCCTACGGTCTCCCTCAATGATTGACTATCATTAAGGGAGACCATAGGGTCAAGGAGGAGAGATCTACGGGATTGTAAAGGGTCCCTAAAAGACCAACTGGACCCCAATTGGGAATCCCGCTATGGTGACACTGTGACCGTGACACTGTACTGAAAATCCCATCAATTGAGGACCCCCTGTAGGTGTACCAAACACCAATTATGCCCACAATATCCATACCCCCCCACCTATAGATTTGTTTCGAAACCCACCCCCATCCAAACAATTATCAGTTTGAATCAGAACTTATTTTATAATCCTACTGTCATTTTTTAATTGTACTTCTATGTACACGTATATATTTTTTCACAATTTATCGAGTAAATTGTACACTTTAACATGGCAAATCTTTATCTCAGTCTTATTCTTCAACTTATTACACTCCAAACCTTATCGATGCACCCATTTATGATTGCGATGGCTGGATCGGTGTATTGGCCCGGTGGGTGTAGGGAAGAATTTGGCCCATTGCACCCGTTCCCAGCGGTTATGATGTCATGTGGCCAGGCCCGCGGACCTGCTCCCACACTCAGTGGCTGCCCCACTGCTTTACAGATCTCCAGACCTCAGAGACTGTTGCAGGCAGGATCGGTGAGGGGAGCGGCACTGGCAGGGAGCGGTGAATTTTTAATTAATTATGGCACGGTAAGTAATGCCCACCCCGGTCTCCACGCACTCAGCGCCTGTAATTACACACCCTAGAAACTGTACCATTGCAAGTATAGAAATGGATGTGTGGCCACGTCCCTTTCTGATTTTGTACCAATTTCTGACCCTCAGATGTTGGAGGATATGTCATAGGTGCTAAATCTCAGGAGTGGTTGTGGAATTCATCAACACATCAACTCAGGAGCGTTGTGTTTCAAACAACAACACCACACCTGATTTCATTGCCATCATTGAGTATCAATGCAAACACATTCTAACATTATGGTGGAATCTATAACAAATTACAATGTTAGGTCTTTGGCACAGCATATTGTAAGATTACATTTTTCAGCAATTTTGGAAATAAAAAAACCCCAAGGTTTTCCCGGGCAACGCCGGGGGGGTCAGCTAGTTGAACAATAAAACTTTGATGCAGCTCTGCCTAAAGGACAACATACGGAAACAGGTTTTGTGCTTTCCTCGTGCTCACAATGTCACAATCATATTTCCTACTGCATGAGGGCCACGAAGCCAACGGATTGCTTTGTGTTTGTTCACAGCATGTGGCTAGTAAGATCCCAGCATGAGGCTGTCATTCCCTGCTGAGGATAGAGCCCTGGGCCAAGAACAAGCTATATTTTAGGCTATGTTTTTCATGGAGAAAATAAAATATGTTAAACAATACATTTTATTATTTCATTTTATTAAAGTCACTTCTAGTCATCAAAAATCAAAAAGCTCAAAAAATAATTGATATCATTTTTTAAACAAGATATTATTTACTGCAAGGGTTTGACATACAATTATTTTTATTTATGCAAATGTCAGCACTTGGGGCGTCGTGTAGAATTGGAAGGCTCTTGAGTATGATTCAAATGTGGTTGCTATGCCAAGGCAGCAGCAATCCTTTTCAGTGACGGAACTGCAAAACTTTACAAATGTAGTAGCCGCCCACAAGTGAACAGAGACGCCCACTTTAGCTATCGCAACATGCTAAGTAACTGTGTATTCTGTCACAACACAGGAGCAAGGAACAGTGACTTCCTGAGTGCCTCCACAACCACACACAATGTCCGTGGGAGCTGTCACGCTGGTGCCATGTTTTATTTGTATGAGATTGCATTCACATTCAAAAAACACCCCCTAAACAGTCATGGCAAGCCTGCATTTTATATATATATATATATATATATATATATATATATGCAATAAGATCGCACTCCATACAAAAAATATGCAACCGCTGGGGTGACGTCCAGAACTTTCCTTACAAGAAACAAAGTCCATGTATATAAAGACCAAAAAGACACACTCTCCAGACTGTTTTGATGCAAAATAAAAAGCTGTGTATTTGTATTCACATAGACATCAATGTAAAAAGAAGGGTACTCAATGTTAGCGTTTCAGTCCATATAGGACCTTCCTCAGGAGTTAGACAACAAGGGCATCCATTTGGGGTGAAGCACAGCGTGGACCACACAGCAGGTTCCTACAGCCTGTAGGGTCCCATTGCATACTTTAATTAGTGGTATGCGATGTGATGGGCGCCCAGATAATACACAAGAACCAAAGGGTTCTATTGACCTCCCTCCAGAGTCCTGATCATATGCTACAGGCTTCGAATAGTATACTCAATGCCCTCATTCTGTTTGGTCAGCTGCCCACCATGTTCACAGAGCAAAGCACACATGGGGACAAATTTCATGGATTCACAATTTACATTTTAAGGATACATATGGAAGACCATGTTTGGAATGCCTGCACCCAAAAGGAGAGAAAGCCAATAGTGGTCAGGTAAGTATACTTACCCTCTGCCTGCTCCCCTAATTATCCCGCCTCAGCCTGATCCTAACCATCCCAGTTAGTGCCTAATCCCAACCCATGCACCTAGATCCCTACTAATGCTGCTTTCCCACTGCCTACACGGGTAATGACCTGTTTTTTTTTAAACGGATCTTTAAACGGGTATGAGCCATAAAGACCCTTTCCCACTGCAGCTTTTAAACGGTAAATTGTTGAATGGCCCACAGAGGCCAAATAGCCATCCTCAAGTGTGAAATGCCCCCCCCCAATTGTTAATGCCACCCCACGATCAACGTCAACCCGAAGTGTGGCGAGCGCCGCGAGGGGCGGCGGTACGCGTCCTACGACCTTTTCATACCCCCACTATCCACGTCGGCGTGGAGTTGAGAATAGAAAGTGTGGCGAGCCCGAAGCGTGGCGAGCCCCGCGAGGGGACGCGGATACCTGTGGAGCCTGCGAGGGGACGCAGATACCTGTGAAGGTATCCTCGCGGGCCTCGCTGCACTCGCCACGCTTCGGGCTCGGAGGCTCGCTGCGCTCGCCACACTTTCTATTCTCGACTGACGTGGATAGTGGGGGTATGAAAAGGTCGGAGGACACGTAACGCCGCCCCTCGCGGGCTCGCTGCGCTCGCCATGCTTCGGGTTGACGTTGATCGTGGGGTGGTGTTAACAATTGAGGGTGCCTATTTGGGCTCTGTGGGCCATTCAACATTGTTCCCTATGTAAAATCGGGTCAATTGGGCCATTTAACATTGTTCCCTATGTGAAATCGCGGTAATCGCGTCGGTCGCATCGCATGCGAAATTTGGTCGCATGCGATGCGACCGACGCAATTTTTTACCTTGCGATGCCCAAGATCAAAATCTTGGGCGCCGTTCTAGGTAAAGAGTACCCTATATTTATGTTCACTTTATATAATGCGCTGTTGTTTTCTTCTATTTTTCAATGGAAAGCGATGTAACAAAGATATGAGGAAGACAAGTCAGATGCAGGTGTGTAACCAGAACTTTGTGGTCTTCATAGCAATGTATTGAAGGAGACCCTATTACAATGCTTATTGAGAGACACCAATCTATTGTAGTGAGCCCGAAGCGTGGCAAGCGCAGCGAGCCCCGTGAGGGGCCGCGGATTACTTACAATGTATTCCACGTGCGCTCGCCACGTTTCGGGCTCGGTGGCTCGCTGCACTCGCCACTCTATATTAAATCAACTCTATGCCCACTTGGATAGTGGGGAAATGAACAGGACCATGTTAACATTGAATCCTATGAAAAATTGCAGCGAATTGCATGCGATCTCGCATGCAATTTCGATGCGATTCCTTAAGGTAAGGCATACAATCACAAAATCGGGTGCCCAGATATTACACAAGTACCGTAAATACGATGTGAAAAAGGGTATAAGAGTAGATCCTTTGAAGATCTTAATATTACAATTTATTACGTTTTAGATGCAGTTATGCATCAAGATTATACCCTTTTTCACATTGGGTCAGAAAGTTTTGACATCTGGAGTAAAACACCCATATTCAAGGTTAAGTTGCCTACGGAAAGTTACCCCTGAGGAAGTAGTTTTTCGACGAAACGCGTTGGATTTCCTTGCATTGACCGAATTGAATTAATGACTCCACACAGATGAAAAAGTGTTTTATTGTCTTTTTTAATGGTACTTATGTAGTATCTGGGCTGCCGATTTCTAAATCGGGTCGGATCGGGAGATCGCATCGCATCGCATGCGACCATGCGATGCGATGCGATGCGATGACCCGATTTTTCCATAGGAATCAATGTTAAAATGGACTGAGTTCATTTTAACATGGAATTCAATGGGGAAAATGGGTCATTTTCATACCCCTACTATCCAAGTGGGCATGGAGTTGGATATAAACCTGTGGCGAGCGTAGCGAGCCACCGAGCCCGGGACGAATACCGTCCCCTCGCGGGGCTCGCTTCGCTCGCCACGCTTCGGGCTCGGTGGCTCGCTACGCTCGCCACAGGTTTATATCCAACTCCATGCCCACTTGGATAGTAGGGGTATGAAAAGGACCCCTTTTTCCATAGGAATCATTTTAACATTGATTCCTATGGAAAAATCGGGTCATCGCATCCGATATCGGATGCGATGCGATGCGATGCGATATCGCATCGCATCTGATTGTATGCCTTAACTTAAGGCATACAATCAAAAAATCGGCAGCCCAGATACTACATAAGTACCTTTTTAATATTTGTATTAAACTGTTGTACAGTAACTTGTCTGCTAGTTCTGCAGTTTGTTTTGGGATATTTGGTGGTGGATATTTCCAATTAGGGGCGCACTTTGTTTCTTGCCAATCATATATATATATAAATATATATATATATATATGTAAACCCAGCAGGAGGATGTCACTCAGAGACAAACAGATATCAGCAATAATGACCCAGAAACAGTTTTCACGGCCAACGTTTCAGGGAGCTACCCCTTTTATCAAGACCTGAAAAACTATTGCAAACATAGACATATTTATAAGAAAAGACAAGACTTACAATTGCGTGCACCCAGCACCGGCCACGCATCCCGTCCAGGGTCCGGTGATGTCACACAAGCGCGACTGTACTGACAGCCGGACAACCCCCGGGGGGCGTGGCTACCACCCGATGCTTTCGTTGCCATGTGAACCAAGCCCATACTGCTGTGGCTTCTACCTACCCACTGGGAGAGGTCCAAAAAGCCGTCTAAGTCACGCTGACGGACGGACTCCTTTCGGGGGTACAGATGAGCATAATACTGTGACAACCACATCTGTGAAAAAAGTGAAAATATAAGGAAAATGTTAAAAGTCGGAGGTGAATGACATTTTAACATTTTCCTTATTTTTTCACTTTGTTTGCAATAGTTTTTCAGGTCTTGATAAAAGGGGTAGCTCCCTGAAACGTTGGCCGTGAAAACTGTTTCTGGGTCATTATTGCTGATATCTGTTTGTCTCTGAGTGACATCCTCCTGCTGGGTTTACATATTGTTTTCATCGGATGTGCACCAGAGCCAGTTGCACAATTTATTTAGAGTGCCGGACACCTTTGGACACATATATATATATATATATATATATATATATATATATATATATATATATATACCGGAGTGCCGGGAAAGATATTGTGTGTTTGTGTCTATGTATGTATGTATGTATATATATATATATATATATATATATATATATATACAGGGGCATAACTAGAACTCTGTGGGCCCCATAGCAAAATCTTGAAAGGGGCCCCCCCCAGCCGGCCGGAGGAATAATAGACAGAGACAGACTGACAAATGGGAGGAGGCTTTGATGAACAGGAGAGGGCATAGCCGGAGAGGCAGGGTGGCCCCTCTATCTACAGACAGTGCAGGGGATGCAAATTTTATGGGGAACAATGACTTGTGGTCCCAATGCACCCTTCAAAGTTTTATCATTTTTATTTTTAATCACTGCTGCCACAGGCCAGGTTGGGCCATCACCTCCTCCCTTTATATCCATTATTGTGCCACCCTCTGCCCGCATAGACCTAATTGTTCCCCATGTCCTCCAGTGTATAGCCATTGTTGTCCCCCCACACCCCATATATCCTTTATTATGCCACCTCCGCTGTTATGCAAATATGTCTCCACCCTCCCGATTCCCCCTCCCCATAGTTTTTATTGTAGCTGCCATTGCCCCATCCAGGTTGTGAGCCCTGGCTGTCAGTATGATTGAGCATGTAACTTACTGAGTGAGAGGATGGAGGTGAAGCTGCTTTGTGTGCAGACTCCGGAAGCATTGTATAGTAGCTGCCACTGCCCCATCCTGTCATCATGAGCAATGCATGTCACTTACGGGGTGAGAGGTCAGAGGTCAAGCCACTTCATGTGCAGTCTCTGAAACTACAGTAATTGTATCAGACGTTTCTCAAAAAAATATATAAACAATTTATTAAAACATACACATGAATAAAATCACACTATATATATATCATTTAAACTGAGAGTCCTTTTGTTGAAGGTATTGTCTCACTGAGAGCGAAATAGCAGGTGCTAGCTGAGAAGAATAATAATAAAGTGCTGTAATTTTTATATTACCATCCTGGTCGGTCTGGAAGATTTTTGTATACCAGAGTCGGGATCACAGTTCTGAATTAGGCCCTATGGCGGGCGGGGGTATATCACTCCTCTCAGATGGTGATGTCCTTAGGAGACTGGGATTAGGGATCATGCAGATATCTGCATGATCCCTAATCCCAGTCTCCTAAGGACATTACCATCTGAGGGGAGTGATATACCCCCGCCCGCCATAGGGCCTAATTCAGAACTGTGATCCTGACTCTGGTATACAAAAATCTTCCAGACCGACCAGGATGGTAATATAAAAATTACAGCACTTTATTATTATTCTTCTCAGCTAGCACCTGCTATTTCGCTCTCAGTGAGACAATACCTTCAACAAAAGGACTCTCAGTTTAAATGATATATATATAGTGTGATTTTATTCATGTGTATGTTTTAATAAATTGTTTATATATTTTTTTGAGAAACGTCTGATACAATTATTTGGAAGCAGCCAGCGCAGGCACAATCTCTTTTTTATTCTTATTCTGTACCCTAGGGCTTGACCGCCCTGTGCCAGCCGCTGTTGATTTGCGCACCACACAATTTTTTTCATTTTTTAGTCTGAAACTACAGTAGCTGAGGCGCCGGCTGAGCGCGGCAGACGGACGCGCAGTAAAGTGCTTGAACAGTCCGTCAGCCGCGCACAGCCGGCGCCACAGCTACTGTAGTTTCAGAGACTGCACATGAAGTGGCTTCACCTCTGTCCTCTCACCCGTAAGACAGTGACATGCTCAGGATGACTGGATGGGGCAGCGGCAGCTACTGTACAGTGCTTCCGGAGTCTGCAGCAGCTCGCACCGTCAGTAAGTTACATGCTGGTCTCACTATATTATAGAGGGTGCAGGGGATTGCCTTGGGGTCCCCCCAACCCACCGGGCCCCATAGCAATTGCATCGCCTGCACCCTATAAAGTTACGCAACTATATATATATATATATTATATGCCATTGCACTCTTTGGCTGGAGGGAGTGTGCATATATATAATCCAGTGCTCTCAGTGCTGGCGATACATGGTCGACACTGAAGCCCAAAGTCTGCAGCTGCCGCTGGAAGGTAAGTATATTCTATTTTTCCTCTTTTCTGTGCCAGGCCCTTGCATATGCCAACCTCTTTGCCATTTTCCACCCTATACTAAAGCCTTTGCATTTTTCCTATGCGAGCCCCCTGCCTTTTCCAGCATACACACACACACATTTATATATATATATATATATATATATATATATATATATATATATATATATATAGAGCTAGGGTTCTCTCAAAGAGACGCAAGCACTCTCCACTTTATCAAAGAATGATACTTTTGATAAAAATAAAGATAGTTTTATTTTCAACATAACATGTCAAGTAAATCCTGACTTCACCATAGCCCCGACGTTTCAAAAGTATCATTCTTTGATAAAGTGGAGAGTGCTTGCGTCTCTTTGAGAGAACCCTAGCTACATATTGGAGGACGGATTCCTGTCTGGACTCCTTCGCATGCACCCCACAGCTGATCTAGTACCCCCAGTGTGAGTGCGATCTTTTCCTGGAGTATATATATATATATAAAATTAGTTGAAAGTATTTACACAAATAATAGACACCCATGAGCAGACCACCCAACCAGAACACTGGTCACACCCCCACATTATTAGGTGCTGGTCACAACCCCCATTATTGCTCACAATAGGCCATTGATCATTTTCAGCTCCAGGCCCATTTAGACCTTAATCTGGCACTGCCGGGAGGAGCGCATGGGGCTATTCCAAACAGCCTGCTGTTAAGTCAGACTAGTGGATTTCTACTCATACATTTCCTGAGGTGGAAGCAGAAATCTGACAAAACAAAGTTGAAGATGCTGTTTTGTGTCCTAGCAAGGCACAGACAGCATTGTGTGTGTGTGGGGGGGGGCACTTTTGTCAGAACATGCCAGCTCTCGAGGCTAAACATCTGCGAGTACTTCCCTGCCTGACTGTGAACCTGTCTGTTAAACTAAGGATCCCAACACTGGGCTTACAGACAGGGAGATACAGAGCTGAGTCAGTCAGGATAAGCAGTTTTGTTTCTTGAGCTGGGCAAACTATTATTATTATTTTATTTATAAGGCGCCACAAGGATTTTGCAGCGCCATACGCTCGCCGCGCAGCGGGCCCGGTGCATCGCTACGCTCGGCACACTAATTTATTCTCCCTCCAGGGGTGTCGTGGACACCCACGGAGGGAGAATGTGTCGGCATTTCGGCGGTTGGGATTCCGGCGTCGGGATTCTGAACACCGGGATCCTGACCGCCGGGATTGTAACTGCATCCCGTCTGCAAAAAACAGTGAAAAACCCCATGTTGACCTTTTGACTGTCAACCTAGACACTGTCAAACTAATGACTTGCCAAACTAATGACATATTGACCTAGAACCATGTCGACCTAATGGTGTCGACCATCATGCTGTAGACCAAATCACGGCATCCCGTAATGAGGACTTGATGAACGCACTACTATGGGCTGGTAGCCAAAGAGGGACACAATGGGTGAGATTTAATAGGATGAGAGGTACAGAAAGTGAGAGATTTGGTAAGAAAGCTCCAAATTTTTTTTAAGCGGCAATCACTAAAGGTGCGTACACACGGGGGCGATTTTGTACAATATGGTCGCTAAGCGATATATTGGGGGGAGATATATTGCTCAGCCATATATTGCTAGCAGAGATGGTCGCTGATGAAAGGGAACCTCTGCCGGCAGTGCCGCAGAGTTAATCAGCTGGTCGCAGGAGCAAGCTCCTGCAACCAGCGATTAGAACGGGGCTGAAAACGGGAGCACGCACCCGGCGATTTATCGCCGGGGCACACTCCCATCAATGGCAATATGGTCGCCTGCGACCATATTTCCAGCGATTTCAGCCCCTATCGCCCCCGTGTGTACACAGCTTTAGAGAAGACATGAGTGAAGAGGGCCCTGCTCTGAAGAGCTTACAATCTACGAAATCATGCAATCACAAGGGCGCCAATGGGCATTGTTTACAGCAGTATTGTATCAGACACCAGTCACAATGAATACCTCTGAAAATGTCTCTGCCCAAATAGTCCCCATCTGAGAGGAGACGGTATGCAGTCAGTGGATGGACAATGTCTAGGTCGACAGACACTAGGTTGACCACTATTTTGACAGTGACTAGGTCAACACCTAAAAAGGTTAGACATAGGTTGACACTGCCAAAAGTTCAACACAAGCTTATGGTTGACATAGGCAAGGTCGACAGTCAAAAGGTTGAGATGACTTTTTCAGGATTTTGTTTCCAAAAAAGGTGATTTTTCATACTTTACTATGCAAGTGGGCATAGAGTAAGAATATAATAGTGTCCGAAGCATGGTGAGGGGACACAGTACATACATACGGGGACACAGTACAGTATAGTGTCCACGGCAATGTTTACATAGACAGCAAAAAATCATGAAAAATTCATGTCAACCTTTTGACTGTTGACCTTGCCTATGTCGACCATACGTTTGTGTCCACCTTTTGGCAGTGTCAACCGAAGGTATGTCAACATTTTATACACTGTGAGCACATACCTTCTTTTAACACTTCAGAGGAGTTTTTAAAGCTGTGTAGATCTAATGGGATGCATCTTTAAGAAGCGCGATTCAATAGTGTTTGCATGCCCTTATTGTTACGTATAAATTAGCCTGCAAACACCCTCAGCATAGCCCTCGCTTGCGATGTCCTCTGTCCAAATACATCAGAGGTGTCAAATTCATGGCCCTGCAGCTGTTGTAGAACTACACGTCCCAGCAAGCCCTGCCACAGATTTTATATAATGGATTGCTAAAACTGTGGCAGGGCATGCTGGGACGTGTAGTTCCACAACAGCTGGAGGGCCATGAGTTTGTCCCCACTGTACACTACATGTATAAATGCTGCAGGATGTGGTAGAGTCGGATAGTTTGAGGAAAGAGCCTGTGTACTCAAAAACAAATTAATTTTTTGGGGGATTGAATCATTGGCCACAGTTTATTTAGACTCCTAATTACATATTGCAGGGTAGGGACAGAGAACGGTGGGCAAGGCAAGCAACCTGCAAATGACCTTCATTGATTTATGATGTGGGGGCGTGCCCCTGCCTACGCTGTAGGCCCTCGGCTACGCCCCCCTGTCCCTGTGAGCCAGCCCCTGCCAATCACCCCTTGCCTGGTGCGCAGCCAGCCAGCGCGCCGTCGACAGCTAGAGCCTGGCATGTGGCCCCACCTAGGGTGAATCTGCGAACCTCAGCTGGCTCCTCCTGTCCCGATGCCTTGCGCACCGCTTCTTCCCGCCCTGCGACATACATCAAACCATTCAACTGTGACAATATTGCACAATTTTTTTTAGATTCGATAATTTTTATTGAAAGTTTTGACAATAATAATAAACAAAGCGACTGGACACAATAGTTATGACTGTGCATGAAGGAGATACATCGTGCTTGAACAGTTTCATACATGAAAGCAGATACAGCTCAAAAATGTACATATTAGTAGGATTAACAATAGAACACGGTGTATTGCATTCAGTGTAGAGGTCAAGCCAATACCCGAAGGAACCAATCGGGCAGGCATTTACAAGGAGGGAATATAACGACAGAGTCCCATGTATCCCATTTGGCATATACGACCGTTTCACAACCATTATAATTAAAAAACATGCGCATAGTACACAAGCCACCCACTACGAAAAAGAATATTAGACGTCCAGCCACTAAACACCCTAAATCTAACCTACCCTCAACTAACAAAGCAAAATCCCAAAGACCCCAAAACAAACCTCCCCAGAACCCCCCACCCTGTATGACCTAACCCCAACTTAGGTATACCTGGAGCCCATTAACATTCCCCCTACCTTCCTAACTATACTCAAAAGGAGTAAATTAGCGGCTTCAGCTATATTAGCTAAACTAGCCTAAACATAACTAAGTTACCCCTGCCTCCCGACCCACTACCCTTCTAACTTCCTAGACTATGCTAGTCTACCTAACTCCCCCCCCCCCCCCCACACCCCACCCCACCCCCCAACATCAGGATATTATTGCAGAAATGTAGCGAGGGGCAAATGAGTTTAGAGTATAGTCACATACGGATTGAAAGAAAGCTCTCCCAGATCCATAAACGCTTTTTTCACATTTGTACATACCAGATATAATATAATGTCAGATATTAAAAAATAAAGATATCCAATCAAGGAAAGCAGACAAGGAAAACACATCCAGGATGTTGGCAAAGGATCCTTCCATGGTTTTGTGTAACACACAGTGGACAGGAATAATGATGTTATCATCCAGGCACACAGGCATAGAACACCAAGGACCCTTGTAGCCGGACACGTCAATCCAGGGTAACCCGACCTGAGTAGTAGCAAATGTAGGTGCTGCATAGGTGGCAGGATCATGGCACTGAAGTGGTTTCTTCCCATCCTCAGGGTCATACTGATCAGGAGCAACGGAGGTTGACAGGGCACCCTCCTGCACCCCAGACAGTTTGGCAATAAGTCTGTCAGCAGAAGCGTTTATAGCCTGCAATAGTTGTTGAAGAGAGACTTCCATACTCATGGGATTGCTGTGTGCAGCCAGGGTTCCAAAATTTAAGAATGGTAATCTGACTGCCTTAAATGAGCCCTTATAGACAATGGTGGTGGCTAGCACACCACCAGATAAAACTAGGATAGTGGCAACAGGGGCACAATTGGCAGTGAACACCCCTACCTGCAGCCAGCAGAAGGTCTATCTATAGGAGCACGTGTCAGCGTGACTGGTCGTAGGGAACACGTGGAGCAGAGATGGCCACCGGAGCCCACACAGCAAGCCGGCAGAGGAGTGCAGGGGAGAAACAGCTGCCGCTACTATACAGGATAGTGCCGGAGTCCTTGTTGTAGATGGCCGCGTGTGAGACAGTAGTAGGCACGGCGGCCTCCCAGCAGGAGCGAATACGCCACCCCACAGCCCGGCAGGCACACTCACCACCAGAGCCGGGAGAGTGTCAGCAGGAGAGATCTCGGGGAGCAAAGAGGTGAAGGTGGTCTGCCAGTGGACCCTGGGTCAGGAAAATTAGGTAGGATTTATCGCGGAGCTCTCCCCACCAGCGTCCGCTCACATCCCAGGTCAAGCCACGCCCCCCAATATTCACTCAAAAACATTTTTACATGGCACAAATGGTTTTACATACAAACTAATAATGTTTCCTCAATTAATAAATAGTGGATTTAATGGCACGAAGAGGAATGGGCTATCACTACCGGCAGCCAGCACTAACTCTACTGTTACTCATATCAGAGCTTGTCTACACGGTAGTACTCAAGCCCCATACACACTAAGGTGGTTATTCTGGTTGACTCGCGAAGCTGCAAATTTTGCAGCTTTGAGAGTCATTTAAACACCGCCCACCGCCCACCGCACGCACCACGAATCTCCTCGCACACATGCGAATGTATGTTTTGCAAAAAAATCCATTCTCAGATTGTGTGCCGGGCGAAATCCTTCAATGGCCAGCGCTTGCAATTCTATGTCAGTCTCTCAGTCTCTGCTGACCTTAGATCTGTGGCACCCTGAATGGGAAGAGGGCAGGCAGCTGACATCAGCTGCCTGCCCCCTGCACCCGCATCATTGGCGGATTTTCATGGGAATGCCCATGAATCGCTGGCCGTTCCCATGGGCGCGACCATGGCCCTCCGCCCTCAACCCGCACTGCTGTGTGTGAGCAGCAGGCGAATAATCAATTTGCCGTGCCCGCTCGCACAAAGAGGCTTCACATGCGCATAAATGCTTATGTGCAGTCTCTAAAAAATCAATTAGAATAACCTCCTAGAAAGTAAAATATATCGCTCAGGAGGGCCCATCTAATCAATATCTTTTACTTTCTTATCTAGTATGTACACTCAATATTGTTAACAATGTGCGATCCTGTGCTCCTGTTAATGATCCCCTCCCTTGTCTGTTCAGTACAGATGATGGAGGACCTCTTTAACGAGGACCATTCTGCAGCATTGCTAACGTGCCCTCTACGCCATTGCTCCCACCCTGCCAGCATCGCCAAGTGTGTATGTACTTGCTGATACCAGCGCTGCACCTGGTCCTCGCCACCACCAATATTGCTGGGTACACAAATCGCCTAGTGTGTACACGGCGATACACTGGAAATGAATATGTGGGTAATCACTAGCCCCTGATGCTGCCCAATAACAGTTATAACAGTAGATTGTGTCAAGCATGCATAATGAGAAATACTACACTGATAACTGAAGCTGGGAATAATGTAATGATTTTACAGTTCAAGGTAATAAAATGATTGTTGCTATCTCTCATAGTGAAGCATAAGTACTGTACCAACCATCTTCTTTTTGGCAGGACTATCCCACTTTTGGAGGACTGTTCTGTGAACTCACAGTGACTCTTATTCAGATCTCATTAGTTATGCTTCCTGATATGGAAAGTACAGAGTGACAGCAAGCATGAAGCAGTGGGTTATAATGAGAGCTGAAAGGCTTTGATAAAGAACCATAGGTCCCATTTAAGAACTAGTTATACGCTGGAGGAGAAGTGCTGGATGCCGCAGGGACGCTGAAGCAGACGATGGGACCGGAGACTCTGGGGACTGGTGAGCAGGCTCATGCAATTACACTGTATCACCAACGTTAGTCGGCTGTGTGTTGGCTATAATACAGGATTATTGCATGTAGGAGATGGCGCACTAAGGAGGACTGGGCGCATTAACTAGGATTGGTCTCTGTGGTAAAAGGATCTTTCTGTGCAAAACCCAGCAAATCAGCAGGTACAAGCATTAAACCTGGAGTGCATTTTTTGTCTAGTGGGTTACACCAAAGGAATGTGGTTTGAACAGGGCCGGCGCCACCACTAGGCAAATCTAGGCATTTGCCTAGGGCGCCGGCCACTGGAGGGCGGCATTTTGCCCCCCCCCCCCCCCCGTGCCGTGGGGGTACCTGTCCTGCGGCGCTGTGTATTTAAAGCTGGCGGCGGAGGCAGCGAGGGGTCCCTGCAGTCAATTAGAAATAACGAGCGCTATCCGCCGGGCTATGCGGAAGCGCTTCTGTTGTGAAAACACTGGCAGCACGGCGCACGCTGATCTCAGCCAATCAGCGTGCGGCCAGTGTTTTCACAAAAGAATCGCTTCCGCATAGCCCGGCGGATAGCGCTCGTTATTTCTAATTGACTGCAGGGACCCCTCGCTGCCTCCGCCGCCAGCTTTAAATACACAGCGCCGCAGGACAGGTAACCCCCTCCCCCGGCACCGTACAGCGCCGCAGGACAGGTACCCCCCCCCTCCCCCGGCACCGGGGCGCCCCCACCCCGACTCACCAGGGGCGCTCCGGCGCTCCCTGGGTTTGAATTTGTATATTTCATATGCCCTGTAGTGCGCACCGCCTATAAATATGGAGGAGGGGAATCGGCAAGCAGCTAAAAAGTCAGGGTAAGCCTTGGATTTTTGTCAGGTGGTGCTTGGCATTTTGTCATTTTGTATTTTTTTTATTGCACCACTATGCTGTAAGGTTAAACACTAAGGACAGTGTGTTCTGTTGTTAGGTCTGAGACCAGCAAAGAAAAGGATATTAAAGCCAAGCATAAAAGGCCTCATGTGACTAAATGCAATGCATGTGATAAAGTTTTACCAGAAAAACATATGGGCAACCTATGTGAGGCATGTAAGACCCCGCAGAAGATACCAATGGTGCAGATGGGCAGTTTGGTAGAAATGCTGAAGAAATCACTGTCGGATACGTTTGTCACCAAAGATGATCTTTCCAAAATGAGGTCTAAAAGGAAACATGTTGTTTTGAGTGATGAATTAGAGGATTTGGTTGAGGAAACCGGCAGTGTCCATTTTCTGGATCAGGATCCTGATGTTGATGATGAGGATCATTTGCAGGACAAGTCAGACTCTGACTTTAATCCTGACATGATTGATCATTTGTTAAGACTTATCCATAAGTCACTTAACATAGAAGATCCCGCAGAGGACCTTAATTTGCAGGAAATGCTTTTTAAGGATAAAAAGAGGAATAGTAAAACTTTTCCATTGTCACAACCCTTCAAAGGTGTCATTTCTAAAGAATGGAAGCACCCAGATAAAAGGATAGCAATACCAAGCAGAAATGTAATCCTTTTGAAAAAGGAGCAGGTGTTATTTTGGGACGAGGCTCCTCGAGTAGATGCAGCTATTTCTAGATTATCTAGAAAGACCACGTTGCCATTAGAGGATGCTAACATATTCAAAGATCCAATGGAAAAGAGAATTGAATTTGGCCTTAAAAGGCAGCATATGATGGCAGGCGCATCTTTGAAACTGGCAGTGGCAATGGCGGTGACATCCAGGGTCCTCAGGGGCTAGTGTCAGCAGCTTAAAGGGGATGTCCTGGGTGGGATAAAGAGGTCGGAGCTGCTCAAGATGATTCAAGATATACAGTTGGCAGTCCAGTTTTTATGTGAAGCATCCATGGATTCTGTGCGTCTAGCTGCCAGGTCAGGGGCTACTACAGCGGCCATTAGGAGAGCTTTGTGGTTAAAGCCGTGGGCCGCAGACATCCAATCTAAAAATAAATTGCTGTCTCTTCCCTTCCAGGGAGACTATTTGTTTGGGAAACAATTGGATGACCTGATAACTAAGATTTCAGGTGGAAAGTCAGTCTGGCTGCCTCAAGACAAGGCCACTAAAAATGTACCAAATAAGTTTAACAGATTTCAGCCACAAGACTACAGAGAGGTCAGAAACTACAGGTCATGTAAGGCCTATAGAAGGGGAACTTGGATGTCCAGGGCAAATTTTTGTGCCCAAAGGGGCAAAGAGGGAAAATTCCCCTTCAGAAAGGATCAGCAATGACGCCAGCCCACAAAGGGTAGGGGCCAGGTTGCTGCAATTTTATCAGGCCCGGCAAGGGTCCACCACGGACAGGTGGGTCCTAGAAATTATTCAATCAGAATACAAGATAGACTTCAGAAGACGTCCGGGAACTCTAATGGTGAAATCTCCTATTCCCAGGGAAAGAGAAGAAAGGGATGCATTGCTATTAAGTCTGAAAGAAATGGTGGCTCAGGATGTAGTCACAGTAGTTCCAAAGGGTCAGGAACATCAAGGATGGTATTCCTGTTTTTTCGTTGTAAAAAAAGCATCCGGAGGCTTCCATACCATCCTAGATCTCAGACGTCTCAACAAGATGGTAAAATCAAAATTCTCATTCACTCATCTCCCACCTTGACTACTGCAACATCCTTCTCTCCGGGCTACCTCTCGCCCTTCTTGCCCCTCTCCAATCCATTCTTAACGCCGCTGCTAGGCTCATCTTCCTCTCCCGCCACTCTACCTCCGCCTTCCCCCTCTGTCTATCTCTTCACTGGCTCCCCATTCCTTTCCGAGTTCTCTTTAAACTCTGGACCACCACCTACAAGGCTCTCTCCTCCTCCACCACTCCTTACCTCTCTTCACTGATCTCTATCCACACTCCCTCCCGTTCTCTTCACTCTGCCACCGACCGCCACCTGACCACTCACCTAATCACCTCCTCCCACTCCCGTGTCCAAGACTTCTTTTGTGCTGCCCCCCTGCACTGGAACAACCTCCTACCACCCATCAGGCTTTCTGATTCCCTTAACTCCTTCAAGCGCTCCCTCAAAACCCACTTCTTCCGACTAGCCTATCCCTCCTCCTCCTAACCTCTTTCGCTCCTCCTATTCTGCCTACCCTACCCCTCCATCTGTTCCCATCTATTCCTACTGTTGTTTTTCATTTGTCCACCCACCTCCTTATGAGTAGGGCCCTGCTTCCTCACGTACTCACCCTACCTATTTACCTCACCAGTGCTTCTGCCCTGTTCTTCCCTTCCTCTACTTCTTCAATCTCCTCGAAAATGTCGACATCTACTTCAGAACTGATGCTGATTTTAGTTCTACCAGCTATACCCCTATTTATAGGGAAGAATGTAGTAGGACTGTCCCCTAGGGGTCAGAACTAGGGGGCGCAATGTCACAAGTGAGCTTAGCCTGCAGCTGTTCGATAAACGGGGTAGTTAGTCCCGTGAAAAATGGGGAGAATGCAAAAGAATTTGAACAGCGCAATAGTTTTGAGAATCGATTGAACAATTTATTTAACAACAATACATGTATACATAATAATAAGGTACAGTATTAAAAACTGGGGTTTTTAGAATAAAAAAATGAATGGTGGGTAGGTATAAAATTGAGGGGGCCCCCCTGCAAATGAAATATGGCTGGAAAGTCCGTTCCTATATATCCCTTGGATTAGGTTGATCAAAACAAGTATAGTTACCACCCTGATGGGTATAGAATATCCTCGTCCGAGTGTCCACTTATCGGCCCAAGTTGGCACAAATTACCGATGGTGGAGTGTTGGCGGTATATTCGGTTGCTCCCAGGAAAGATGTTAGTAGGTGTATTACCAAGAGCTGGTCCTTTCAGTGGAGACACGAGGAGACGATATCCTAGGGTGGTATTTGTATATCCAGGGAATGGTTCGGGCTGCAATCCAGTAGGGTAAAAGTAACCGAGGGAGCTACTGGGGAACCCATCCCCCCCTGCGGTTACTTTTACCCTACTGGATTGCAGCCCGAACCATTCCCTGGATATACAAATACCACCCTAGGATACCGTCTCCTCGTGTCTCCACTGAAAGGACCAGCTCTTGGTAATACACCTACTAACATCTTTCCTGGGAGCAACCGAATATACCGCCAACACTCCACCATCGGTAATTTGTGCCAACTTGGGCCGATAAGTGGACACTCGGACGAGGATATTCCATACCCATCAGGGTGGTAACTATACTTGCTTTGATCAACCTAATCCAAGGGATATATAGGAACGGACTCTCCAGCCATATTTCATTTGCAGGGGGACCCCCTCAATTTTATACCTACCCACCCTTCATTTTTTATTCTACAAACCCCAGTTTTTAATACTGTACCTTATTATGTATACATGTATTGTTGTTAAATAAATTGTTCAATCGTTTCTCAAAACTATTGCGCTGTTCAAATTCTTTTGCATACCCCTATTTATGCTGTATTTTATCAACACACCCTGTACGTTACCTTGTAATTTGTTTTTTGTTTGCTATGTACGGCTCTGCGGACACTTTGTGGCGCCTTATAAATAAACAAACTACTACAGATCAGGCCATTCAAGATGAAATCGGTCAAGTCGATAATTCCAGATATAGGTCAGGGGGACTTTATGATGTCCATCGACCTCAAGAACGCGTACTTACACGTTCCAATATTCGAATGTCATCGGAAATTTCTTCGTTTCCGAGTATTAGGAACAAGTTATCAGTTTACAGCACTTCCTTTCGGGTTGTCAACTTCGCCACGGACATTCTCAAAGGTGCTGGTGGTCCTCATGGCGAAATTAAGACAAGAAGGTATAAAACTATGGCCTTACTTGGACGATATCCTGATTATGGCAAAGTCAGAAGATGTAGTGGCCCAACACACGGAAAGGGTAATTCAGTGTTTAGAACAGCATGGGTGGCTGATAAATCAAAAAAAGAGTCAGTTAGTACCAACCCAGAGAATTCAATATCTAGGAGTGGTAATAGACTCCCAACTGATGAATGTGGCATTGACCCCAATCAGGAGAGCGAAATTGATTCAACAAGTCAATATGATGTTAAAGAAGTCAGTAGTACTATCTCAAGACTGTATGAAAATACTGAGCCTCATGGCAACCGCCTTGGAAACAGTCCAGTGGGCCAGGTTTCATATGAGGAAACTGCAGGCTTGTTTTCTAGCTCAATGGAACAAGGACAGCAAAAACCTGACCCAAAGGATAGTTCGGACAAGGTCTGCAAAATTAGATTTGGACTGGTGGTCAGACGAGGTTCGTTTGCAAGAAGGAAGATCATTTGCCTTAATGGATCAGATTGTTATAACCAAGTAGGCTGGGGTGCAACTTGCGGCTCAAAAATAGCGCAAGGAGAGTGGTCAGTGTCATGGCAGAGAGCACATTCCAACGTGAGAGAGATGGAAGCAGTGGTCAGGGCATGTCGCCAGTTTCAGCAACAGATACAGGGTAGGAAGGTCATCGTAAGGTCGGACAACCGGGCCGTGGTGGCCTATAAAAATCGACAAGGGGGCACAAGAAGTCGGAATCTTATGGATGTTGCATAAAGGCTGCTGTACTGGGCCGAACGGTACGTCTTAAACATAACAGCAGTGTTCTTGGCAGGGAAAGAGAATTGTTTGGCAGACGAACTAAGCAGAAGAACGTGCCTACAAGGAGAGTGGTCACTCAACAACAATGTTTTCGGTATGCTGGTGAGGAAATGGGGATGGCCACAGGTCGACCTCATGGCCACAGCCGAGAACAGGAAGGTACCGATAATTTTTTCCCGATTCAAAGATCTGCAGGCAGAGCAAGTAGATGCCCTAACAGTGACATGGTGGATGACGCGAGCATATGTACGTCCTCCAATTCCGGCACTCTCAAGATTATTACGGAAAATACAGAGAGAATGGGTGAAAGTGATAGCGGTGTTTCCGTACTGGCTGCAGAGAGCATGGTTCGCTACAGTATGTCAGATGGCGGTGGAAGAGCCTTGGACACTTCCATCAATGCCCGACCTTCTATTTCAGGGTCAAGTGCACCAACCACAGCCGCCGACTTGGAAGCTGATGGCATGGTTGTTGAGACCAAATCACTGACAGAGAGGGGATTTGAGAAAGTAGTAGTACAAACTCTACTCAAGGCTAGAAAAAGTTCCACCTCGTCTTCATATTACAAAGTATGGAAAAGGTATGTGACACAGTGCAAAGAGAGGCAACAACCTCCACGGAATGTGTATCTTCCGTATTAAGTTTTTTGCAAACAGGACTGCAGATGGGATTGTCTTTGAGTACGCTGAAAGTACAAGTTTCGGCCTTATCGGCAATGTTAGACTGGGACTTGGCAGGGGACCGGTATGTCCGCAGATTTATACAAGCAGTAAGAAGACTGAAGCCTAAGTTCCGGTCACCTCTAGCACCATGGGACTTGAATTTGGTTTTAGGGGTGCTTCTGAAAGCACCTTTTAAGCCTCTCCATGAGATTTAATTGAAGTTCCTTTCATGGAAAGTTATTTTCTTGGTAGCAATTACTTCCGCAAGAAGAATTTCGGAGTTACAAGCGCTGTGGGCGGAAGAGCCTTTCTTAAATTTCTTTGAAAATAGGGTAGTTTTGCGCACTAACCCTCAATTCCTACCAAAGGTTGTGACAGAATTTCACATAAATCAGGAGATCGTCTTACCATCTTTCTGTGTGAATCCCGCAAACGACAAAGAAAGTCGCTTACATAAACTAGATGTGGAAAGAGCTCTAAATATTTATGTCCAGAGAACAAAGGATATTCGTAGAGTCAAAAATCTTTTCCTTTTGACAAGTGGTAGTAGAAAGGGGCAAATGGCCTCGAAATTGACATTAGCAAGGTGGATAAAGGACTGTATCCTCAAAGAATATGAGGTAAGACAGAGGGAACCACCAGAGAGCCTGAAGGCTCATTCCACAAGAGCAGTAGCATCATCGTGGGCTGAGAAAGGATCCGCCTCAGTGGCTGAACTGTATAAAGCGTCAGGATGGTCCTCTATACATACTTTTACAAAGCATTACAGAATCGATGTAATGTCATCATCCGATGCTAAGTTCAGGAGAAAAGTTCTTAGTGCGGCATTGTGAGAAAGAAAGAAGAGGATTCTAAATTATTATTTACAGTTATTTAAAGCCAAAAGAAGCAGCAAGTTTCCATTTGGTTGTAAGTATACCCTCCCGAAAGTGAACTGCTGGGGTATAACCCATAAGTAATGGCTGCTATGGGGGAGGTAGAGGAAATATCAGATTATTTCCTGGTAATATGCTTTCCTCTACTCCACCATGGCAGCATATATTCCCTTCCCTATGTATTGTTGAGTGTCATGTGTTATGTGGAATACTGTAATTGTGTTTTATATTAAAGCTGGAGAATTCAAGACACCGGATCCTGGAGGTGGAGCCTTCTTATAGGGGCTGGTGTCTTTTTTCTTTTCTGAAGTACTACCCAGAAGGGAGAAACCAATAAGTAATGGCTGCCATGGTGGAGTAGAGGAAAGCATGTTACCCGGTAATAATCTGATATTTCTGAATTTAACAATCATTGGTAAACTTACTGTACTGCTTATGCCATCTACAGTATAGATGGGTTGAAACATGCATTAGGTCAACAGTCAAAAGGTCGACATGGGAGTTTTCACACTCTTTTTGAGCCGACAGGCGGTATTTCTTGCCCGATCAACCACTGGGGCGTGGTGGGAGAATAAAATAGTCTGCCAAGTGTAGCTAGGCACCATACCCGAAGCTACACTCACCATGCAAGGGGACGCAGTACACTTTTTTAGTGTCCTTGTGTTGACATTCGGGATTAAAAAAATGAAAAACCCCATTTCTTTTGACTGTCGCCCATGCCCATGTCGACCTACAGGTGTGTCAACCTTGATGCATGTTGACCTTCAGGGTTCTACACAATGAATTCTGACCCTATGGCCTATACCCCTATAGATGGCCAGAGCAATATGGTTCCCATTGCCAGCAATGGGTACTCAGAATCAGTCTTTGCGGCTTTAGCAAAGTTTTCCAGGGACTGCTGGGTCCATGCCGAGTGATAGAGATATAGGTCAGGGGGACTTTATGATGTCCATCGACCTCAAGAACGCGTACTTACACGTTCCAATATTCGAATGTCATTGGAAATTTCTTCGTTTCCGAGTATTAGGAACAAGTTATCAGTTTACAGCACTTCCTTTCGGGTTTTCAACTTCGCCACGGACATTCTCAAAGGTGCTGGTGGTCCTCATGGCGAAATTAAGACAAGAAGGTATAAAACTATGGCCTTACTTGGACGATATCCTGATTATGGCAAAGTCAGAAGATGTAGTGGCCCGACACACGGAAAGGGTAATTCAGTGTTTAGAACAGCATGGATGGCTGATAAATCAAAAAAAGAGTCAGTTAGTACCAACCCAGAGAATTCAATATCTAGGAGTGGTAATAGACTCGCAACTGATGAATGTGGCATTGACCCCAATCAGGAGAGCGAAATTGATTCAACAAGTCAATATGATGTTAAAGAAGTCAGTAGTACTATCTCATGACTGTATGAAAATACTGGGCCTCATGGCAGCCGCCTTGGAAACAGTCCAGTGGGCCAGGTTTTCGGTGACGTGCGGTGAGGTTAGTGGTTGGTGAGGCACTGGCTTGGTGGAGTCAGCGACCAGGGGGTCTGGGGGGAGGGCTGGGTCCGGGTTGCTTCAGCCCTGACAAACAGGTGTGGGAGCTGCCGTCTGCATAAGCAGCAGAGAGACCGGCAGAGCAGCTCCTGCCTGACAGCGCAGAAGCAACCCGGACCCCAGCACTTGCCACAAACCCCCTCGTCGCTGGCTCCACCAAGCCGTCACGGGGTCTGCCCACATACCTCTTCTACTAAAAAAAAAAAAAAAACACTTGTGGCCAAATGTACTAGACTGTGTTCAGTGGCTGTGCAGGATGCCAGCTGAACTCCGAGGTTTTTTTAAGAGGGCAATCATTTACAAGAGATGGGTTTGCCTTGTAAATGTCTGCCTCTTTAAAAGAACCTCGAGTTTAGCCGGCATCCTGCACAACCACTGAACACAGAGGCTAGTACATTTGGCCCATATACTTCACTTATTTTACAGAAACACATAGATACAGTGCACACCTCTATTACTTTACACATACACACACCTCTATTACTTTACACATACACACACCTCTATTACTTTACACATACACACACCTCTATTACTTTACACAAACACACACCTCTATTACTTTACACATACACACACCTCTATTACGTTACACATACACACACCTCTATTACTTTACACATACACACACCTCTATTACGTTACACATACACACACCTCTATTACGTTACACATACACACACCTCTATTACGTTACACATACACACACCTCTATTACTTTACACATACACACACCTCTATTACTTTACACATACACACACCTCTATTACTTTACGCAAACACACACCTCACAGCCCCCTCCCTCCACAATTGCCACACACACACAGCACCCTTTTTCACAGATACTGCTTACCTAAGCAGCACAGCACGTCCCTGGGCAGCTGTGAGACAGAATCAAGACACAGAACAGGAACTGGACAGGAGATGGTGCGGGCTGAGAGATCGCGTGTAGCACTGTGTGTGCCGGTGGGCAGATAATAGCGGGAGCTATCAGCCTGGCTCCGCACGCCCCTTCCATCCTGCCCCCCCCCTGCCGGTGCCCAGATAACAGCGGGAGCTATCAGCCTGGGCAGGGGCGGATCCAGGAGACAATGACAGGGGGGGGGGGGGGGGCACCATAATAGGGGGAGTGGAAAGGAGGAGAGCAGAGAGCCCTGGGATATAAAGTACACAGACCCACCTTGGTGTCAAACATGAAGAAACAGTTTTGCGCTCCACTCAAAAGGGACGTGTCCTTGAGTGCAGTGTACCACACCATATACCACTTCTACACATTATGCATATAGTAGATCCCACTTCTACACATTATGCATATAGTAGATCCCACTTCTACACATTATGCATATAGTAGATCCCATTATACTTGCTCTTTACACATGATGCCAAACGAAATGAGCCAAAGTCACATAATACCATACAGATTAAGCCCAAATTCACAATAAATACCATAATCAGGGACACCAAAAATTTACACCATAATGATAATTACACGTTAAGCCACACACCATGCCTATTACAAATTATGCTGCATACTGTAAATGCTGCTTACCTACATGCTCTTTGCCAGGGGTTCCGTGCTCGTTGCCATGTGGGATTACATGCTTGATGCCAGGGGTTCTATGCTCGTTGCAATGCGGCATTACATTGCTTGTTGCCATGTGGAATTACATGCTGACTGCCATGTGGGATTACGTGACTGTTGCCAGGTGTTCTATGCTCATTGCCATGGGAGGTTACATGCTCGTTGCCATGGGGGAATACATGCTCGTTGCCATGGGGGAATACATGCTCCTGGTAACGAGGGGACAGCTGTCGCCAGGAAGAACTGTGGGCACTGACAGGTGGGCAGAGAGCCAGGGGCTGCCCGGCTGTATTCACAGCGCTGTCCATCCCGGCTATTTGAAATCTCGCGCTGCCGCCTGCTGGGTCTCAGGAGCGGCAATGGTGGCTCCTGACTGGCTGGCGAACCCGGGAGACGGAAGCGCAAGATTTCTAATAGCCGGGACGTGCAGCGCTCTGAATACAACCGGGCAGCCCCTGGCTCTCTGCCTGGCTGTCAGAGCTTACAGTTCTTTCCAGCAGTGGCTGTCCCACACCCTGTTACCGGGAGCGGCCCTGCATGCCCTGTGGCACGGGCATAACTAGAACTTTGAGGGCCCCATGGAAACCTGGAGGGTGGAGACAGGAAGGTAAGAGAGGGCACTGAGAAGGCAGGGAGTGGGGAGAGGGGGCTGAGAAGACAGGGTGTGTGAAGAGGGGGTCTAGAGGGGGCTTGGGAGACAGGGAGTGGGAGAGGTGAGACAGGAAGGTAATAGAGGGCCCTGAGCAGACAGGGAGTGGGGAAACGGGGGGGGGGGGGGTGGGGGGGGGGAGAGATGGAAGGGGGATAGATGGGGGAAGCTTGGGAGACAGAAAGGTAAGATAGGGGCCTGAGCAGACAGGGAGGGGGAGAGGGTCGGGAAAGGCTGTGGAGAAAGGGTGAAAAAGACTGGGATTAGGGAGAAAGTGAGGGGGGAGTAGGGGGCTAGGTACACAGAGAGGTGGCTGAACAGACATGGAGTGGGAGAGAGAAGGTGGGTGGCGACAGTAAAAACTTTGTAAAGTGCCTCCTTACACAGTACCTGCCTAGTCCCCCTTCAATAATAGCGGTGCGGACCACTCGCTGTGCTGCGCTGGCATCTCCAGCTGCAGCCAGTGATTACTGCTGGCGCTGTGTCCCCCGTCGAGAGGCCCTGGCTATTCCCCGGAGTCCCGGAAGCTAGATCCCCAGCAGTGCGTCGGGTCTTACTGACAGGCTGCTGTGGGGGGAAGGACCCCACAGCAGCAGCTGCTGAGCGGCTCAGGTGACGGCAGCCACACTGTCACTACAAGCGCGGCAGAACAGCTAAAACGTGCCCGGGTGCCCCCCCCCCTAAATCCGCCAGCGAGCCTGGGCACAGGCTGATAGCAGCGGGAGCTATCAGCGTGCCCCTTTGCGCATCTTCTCCCCCCCCATCACGGCAATGCAAGTCGGCGCCTCCGGCTCTTCCCCCTATATAAGCGGCACTACTGTATAGATAAAACCCCTCTGTGACAGTAAGGGACGTGCTTTCTGCCTACATGAAAGCACGCCCCTGTCACTGAGGAGGCGCCACTGTCCCCAATCACATCTGCCGCAGTGACAGGGGCGTGCTTTCATGTAGGCAGAAAGCACGTCCCTGTCACTGAGGCACTGCTATAGGTGCCGTATATGCACCTTTTTTAAATGGGCTTTTGCAGCCCGATGCTCGGTCCCTCCCACTGCCCGCCCCCCTGTTTAATACTATAGTATAGGCAGCGGGAGGCACCGCACTTGGTGCCTCATAAACGGAGAAAAATGGAGAACAAAGTATTATAATAATACAAAGCATATACATATGACACATAATATGTGTCATAAGTATTTTCTTTGTATTATTTTATTATATTAATCATTAATGACAGGGGAGGCACTGCCTCCCCTGCCTCCCCTGACTGCACGTCCCGGCAGGTTTCATATGAGGAAACTGCAGGCTTGTTTTCTAGCTCAATAGAACAAGGACAGCAAAAACCTGACCCAAAGGATAGTTTTCCAGGGACTGCTGGGTCCATGCCGAGTGATAGAGTTATACGCATGTGCAGACTCCTCATTGCGCATACACATGACACAGTAGCCCATCACTGGAAGCAATAGTTTGCCAGTGACAGAATGTAGGACGCTGCTGAGGAGGGGTCCTTGCCAGGGAGGTAAGTAATGTTACATACAAACAGCGTGATTACTGCATATGTTTGTATAATTCATTTTTCTCAACATTTAAGAATAATTCAACGCTATTAAGAGTGAGTAGTAGTAGATGGATGCATAGGAAAAAAAGTGTATTTGGCGCCATCTAGTGTTGATCTATAAACAATCTACAGTTCATAAATTGGATGGTAAGGGGGAAACATACCAGTTTACATTTTGTATCCTTTTCATTTGTCATTTGTCAAAATAAAAAAATCTCATTAAATGCTCCAACATTTAAATATCAGTCCAGAGAAACACCTGCATACAACTTAAAAGCAGGTAGGCAATGTAACAAAGCAATGAAGAAGGCAAGTCAGATGCTTGGTTGCATAGGGAGAAGTATCAGCAGTAGAAAGAAAGAAGTAATAATGCCAATGTATAGGTCATTGGTACGACCTCACCTAGAGTACTGTGTTCAGTTCTGGAGGCCATATCTCCAGAAGGATATAAATACATTAGAGACTGTACAAAGAAGGGCAACTAAAATGGTGCATGGCCTACATCACAAAATGTACCAGGAAAGACTAAAGATCTTAATATGTATACTTTAGAGCAGAGAAGGGAAAGGGGGGACATGATAGAAACCTTCAAATATATCAAGGGTTTTAACAAGGTACAGGTGGGAGACATTCTTCACAGGAAGAGGAGCAACAGAACACGAGGACATGCACTGAAACTAGAGGGAGGAAGATTCAGGGGAAATGTGAGGAAGATTTTTCCACAGAAAGAGTAGTAAATAAGTGGAATAGCCTACCATCAGAGGTGGTAGAAGCAAATGCAGTAGTACAATTTAAACATGCTTGGGATAAGCATATTGATATCCTTACAAAAAAATAAGGATCAAATATGGTTTGAGGTAGCATGTTTAAAAAAGGGGCAGACTAGATGGGCCAAGTGGTTCTTATCTGCCATCAAATTCTGTGTTTCTATGTTTCTATGTAACTCCTAATGAAACAGTTAGATCAGCATTCCCAACATGGGGGTACTTGAAGATAATATTGGTAATGGTGGAAGAAGTAGTCTCCCGATGCGGAAGAAGTCTTGGATTGCCATGTGGATGAAACATGTTGTGCCACTTCCGGTTCCGTCTGCAGTGTCATCAGCGTCTCCTCATGCTTTTGCCCAACCAATCCGACATAGGAAAGAGATCCATCTATAAGTAGATCAAAGTGTGCAATCACATCAATTGTTAGCATCGTACTGATTACTGAGACAGGATTATATGCAACAAAAAAAGCTTGAAATATGCATGCAAATATGCATGAAAAAATACTTAAAATATGCATGAAAAGTAGGGATGTGCACCGGCCACTTTTCGGGTTTTGGGTTCTGATTACCTTGAGGTTTTGGGTTCTAATGGGTTTTGGCAAAACACCTCCGAAGTGTTTTGTGTTTGGATTTTTTGGATTTTGGGTTCTGATTTTTTTGTTAAAAAAGCATAAAAACGGCTAAAATCGCAGAATTTTTATTTTTTTTGCTCCTACGCTATATTAACCTCAATAACATTAATTTCCACTCATTTCCAGTCTATTCTGAACACCTCACACCTCACAATATTGTTTTTAGGGCAAAAGCTTGCACCGAGGTAGTTGGATAACTATGCTAAGCCACACAAGTGTGCGGCACAAACACGTGGCTCATGTAAGAGTGGCACTGCAGCGGTAGATACGCCGGTACTAGGCACCAGGTAGGTAGATACGGCAGTACTAGACACAAGACAGGTAGGTAAGGCAGTACTAGGCAGTGGGCCCCAGACCAGACAGGTAGATACGGCAGTATTAGGCAGTGGGCCCCAGACCAGACAGGTATATACGGCAGTATTAGGCAGTGGGCCCCAGACCAGACAGGTAGATACGGCAGTATTAGGCACCAGGCAGGTAGATACAGCAGTACTAGACACAAGACAGGTAGATACGTCAGCAATACTAGTATTGTGCACCAGCAGAATTTATAATAATTAATTTTATTATTAGGTACTGCTTGGCAGTGGCACTCAGTGGCACACGTCAGTGCACCGGCATCAAAAAAAGCTCGAGGCTGATCACTTTCGAACCCAAATTGCTGGGCCTTCAATCTGATACTAGTTATACAGTATGGGTTAATTGGTTCCAGAAATATTGCGGGTAAACTAATTTTATTATTACTGAAATGTAATTTCATGGCTGTTTTATGATCTTTGAGAGCAGATTTCCCTGGAACTAAATGGCCCAGTTTCATGGGACCAAAACATTTGAAGCTCACTTAAAATTTCTTCAATATGATACTGGTCTCACGTAAATGGGTCAGTTGGTTCCGAAGATATAGCTGGTGAAACAATATAGCCGGTTAAAGGGGGAGGGGGGTGGTTTTCTCTCCACTTCACACCAGAAAATGCAGGGACTAGGCTGGTGTAAAAGGGGCCAGTCCCTGCATGATCCTGGGACCATATTCCCGAATAAATCCCTGCATTTTCTGGTGTGGAAGGGGTATTATTTCAAATAGCCGGGACCTGCAGTGCTCTGAATACAGCCGCGCAGCCCCCCCCGCTCTTTGCCCGGCTGTCACTTCTGCCTGGAGGCAGCTGTCCCCCAGTTACCACGTGAATGTGTTCCCCCTTGGCAATGAGCATGTAAACCCACATGGCAACGAGCATGGAACCCCTGGCAATGAGCATGGAACCCCTGGCAATGAGCATGTAGGTAAGCAGCACTTATGTGCATAATTTTTAATTGGCATTATGGTGTTTGGCATAATACATATTGTAAATTAGGGTGTGTGGTTTAACATGTAATGGGCATTATGGTGTAAATGTTTAATGCGTGCCTTTGGCGGGCAATGTCTCTGTTTGAGAAGCATATTGTGAATTTTGGTTCAATCCGTTTCATATAGTGTGTATTTTGGCTCAATCAATGTGGCAAAATGTGAATTTTGCCTTAATCTGTGTGGCATAACATGAATTTTGACTCAGTGTGAATTTTGGCTCATTTCATGTGGCATAATGTGTAAGAGGCAAGTACAGTATAAGGGGTTTACTATTGTGTTGCCTGATTTGTATAAGAGGTATATGGTGTGGTAAACTTAGCTGACCACATAAAAGGTGATGAAATGTTGCCTACCAAGTTTTGGCTTTTAGTTTTTTTTTTTTAGAATGGAATGCCGCCTCACCCCGTAAGTATTTTAGGACATTGGCGTCCTGCAGCTGCACCTTTGGAGGGCTCTCGGCTATATATCTCCCTACATCCTGTGAGTGCCGAATTTGTAATATATAATTAGTTGAAAGTATTTACACAAATAGAGACACACCCATGAGCAGACCACCCAACCAGAACACTGGTCAAGCCCCCACATTATTAGGTGCTGGCCACAACCCCTATTATTGCTCATAAAAGGGCCTTGATAATTTTCAGCTCCAGGCCCATTTAGACCTTAATCTGGCACTGGGTAGGTACACTTAGGCAGTAACACTGCCAGTGGCCACAGTGGACTGAGTAAATAATACTGGCAACCTCTATTCACAGTATTCAGTGCAGTGCAGTGCAGTGGACTATATATAATTCAATTAATTATTAATAATATAGCAGCCTAGTAGGTAGAGAAAATAAACTACTGGGTAGGTAGGCAGGCAGGCAGGCAGTAGCACTGCCAGTGGTCACAACAAAAGGTAGTTATTATATTACACACTACCAGTAGCTTTATGCAGTGCACCAGCAGAATTTATAATAATTAATTTTATATTAGGTACTGCTTGGCAGTGGCGCACGTCAGTGCACCAGCAGCATGGAATTATTGGTACTCTTTACCTAGAACGGCGCCCATCGGGGTGATCGCGGGATCGCGGGCAGTACATAAACGGCCGCGACGCGATGCCCGCGATCACCGCGATTTTCCCATAGGGAACAATGTTAAAAAGCCAGATTGACCGCGATTTTGCATTCAATGCCTCAATGCCCGCGATTTTACCATAGGAATCAATGTTAAATGGGCTACAGAGCCCAAATAGGCTCAATTAACCCTTAAATGTCACCCCAATTTTTTGACGCCACCCCACGATCCACGCAAACCCGAAGCGTGGCGAGCGCAGCGAGCCCGCGAGGGGCGGCGGTACGCGTCCTCCGACCTTTTCATGCCCTACTATCCACGTCGGCGTGGAGTTGAGAATAGAATAGTGTGGCGAGCGCAGCGAGCCACCGAGCCCGAAGCGTGGCGAGCCCCGCGAGGGGACGCGGATACCTTCACAGTTATACGCGTCCCCTCGCGGACTTCACAGGTGTCCGTGGCGACGCGGACACCTGTGAAGCCCGCGAAGGGACGCGTTTACCTGTGAAGGTATCCGCGTCCCCTCGCGGGGCTCGCTGCGCTCGCCACGCTTCGGGCTCGGTGGCTCGCTGCGCTCGCCACACTATTCTATTCTCAACTCCACGCCGACGTGGATAGTGGGGGTATGAAAAGGTCGGAGGACGCGTACCGCCGCCCCTCGCGGGCTCGCTGCGCTCGCCACGCTTCGGGTTTGCGTGGATCGTGGGGTGGCGTCAAAAAATTGGGGTAACATTTAAGGGTTAATTGGGTCTATTTGGGCTCTGTAGCCCATTTAACATTGATTCCTATGAGAAAATCGCGGGCATTGAGGCATTTTACATTAAAATCGCGGTCAATTAGGCTTTTTAACATTGTTCCCTATGGGAAAATCGCGGTCATCGCGGGTACACGATTTTGATGTACCCGCGATTTACCCGTGATGCCCGCGATTTTTTACCCCTGACGCCCGCGATTTTTTACCCCTGACGCCCGCGATTCTGATCGCGGGCGCCGTTCTAGGTAAAGAGTACCGAATTATTTTTTACAGTCCCACACAGCACAAGTATTATTTTTTAATTAAATTAGATATAGCAGCCTAGTATGTACTAGGTAGGTACACTAGGTAGGCAGTGGCAACAGTGGACTGAGTAACTAAATAATACTGGCAGATTCAGTGCAGGCAGCACCAGTGGACTATATATATAATATAATTAATTGATTATTAATAGAGACAGGATTATATGCAACATAAAAAGCTTGAAATATGCATGCAAATATGCATGAAAAATACTTATTATATGCATAAAAAGTGTTAAAATATGGTACATTAAATAATAAAAAAAGTAATTTTTAACTTATTTATTTAAAAATCAGCATACAATTAGTTGCAAATAAACCTCAAAAATAGGCCCACAGCATTTGCAGATGTCTAGTGCTGTACACAGGATTTTTTCTCTTCCTCGCTGCTACAGCAGACTGCAGCGTCCAAAGCTCTTCTGGGATCAACTACACAGACCCTCATCTCCAGCGCCGATTGATCAAATGTCAGCATAGCGTGTGAGGGCGGCGCAGGGGAAGGCTTCCTCCCTGCGCCGCATACTCACTGTGACACGGCATTTCCTCTGCGCCGCGGGATGTCACAACCCTTCCGCCCACCTCCTCTGCTGCAGAAGTCTGTCTCTTGGTGTAAAGTCCCAAGCCAGGGGCAGGCAAAGGTTCAGGAGCTTCGTAATGGCATCCGCCGGACTGACTTTTATCAACATGGATTGGCAGCCTAGAGCAGTGTCAGACATATTGTACATCCAAGGTTCCCCATACTGCGCACATATTGCCCCAGCCCCAGCCTGCACACTCTACCACTACCTGGCCAGCAGCAGCAGGGCAAAGCAGTGCTGCAGGGCAAAGCAGTGCTGTAACTCGTGGGTGGGAAGAGGGCGGGGTCTAAAATATGCACCATCACTAGATTTTAGGTAAAATATGCAATAACCAGTGAGAATGGGCAAAATATGCAAATACATATGCAAATATGCAAATGCATATAATCCTGTCTCTAATTATTAATATATAATATAATATTACAGGCACAGCACAGCACCAGAGGTAGGCCCCAGCACAGAGGAGACAGTAGTACTACAGGTTCACAGTTAGACTGTTCTCCTAAGCAGAGAGGAGAACAGAGTACACAGCAGCAGTGAGGGAGACAGCCCCAGCGAATAAAATAATTAATTACAGCACAGCACACCAGAGGTAGACCGCACAGAGGAGACAGTAGTACTACAAGTACACAGTTATGCCTGGTACACACCAGGACGACTAGGGCACGATTCTGTCAATTTAGATCCAATTCCGACTGGTTGTATGCAGATTGTATGTACTTTTGTCTTTTTTTGTCATTTATTTGATCCGATTCCGATCCGATGCGCGTACACGCCACTCGTTTGGTCGCATCTTTGGTCCTACGTGCTGCAAGTAGGATCCGTCAATCCCAGGCCGACCGACCATCAATCGCATGCAGATCATTCAGTGTTTTTTGCCGCCTCCGTCGGCCGTCGGTCGGTGCGTCCGTCGTTTGATCCAGCCTATTTGAGTGGCATTTCCTAAACACTCCCCCGGCGCCATGTTTTTCCACATAGCAAACAGTGCTGGCGCTGCAGCTGGACTCTCCTTCTTGTCTCATCTCCCAGAACAACAACCTGGTACGTTTGCACTCCCAATGCTCTCCTATGCATGCCCACTGTTGCCACCAATGTATATAGTCTGTATAGAGCACTAGTTTGTCAACCGGGCACCTGATCATGTCACTGTTTGCTCAGGTGGGCCCCATGTGTGTGTGTATATATATATATATATATATATATATATAACCATTGTCCACCATTGCAGTATTCCATGCACTCCTCTCTGCTAGGCCCCATTCACCTGTTTGTTTGCGTGTGTGTGTGTGTGTGTGTGTGTATATGTGCATATATATATATATATATATATATACTGTATGTATGTGTGTATATATATATATATATATATATATATATATAGATATATAACCATTGTCCACCATTGCAGTATTCCATGCACTCCTCTCTGCTAGGCCACATTCACCTGTTTGTGCGAGTACCCACGTGGTTTATATTATCAGATGCCCTTGTGGTCTCCTCTATGTGGGGAAGACCACAAGGTCCTTTAAAGAACGCATGGGTACGCATAGGTCCACGATCAGACAATCCCTTGAGGGTAAACCTGCATCCAATGAACAGCCTGTTCCCAGACATTTTAGGGAAATGGGACAAAATTTGTCAACCCTGAGGTACAAGATAATTGACCAGATTCCTACCAATCAAAGAGGGGGTGACCGTGATAGACTCCTATTGCAGTGCGATACCCGCTGGATTCACCGTTTAAATACGGTGTTTCCAGCGGGCCTCAACGAGTACTGCAGCTTCCACTGTTTTTTGTGATTGCATATAGATTGTACATGTCGACACTTCAGGTCGACCATGCATGCCTTTCGTTTTTGGCATGCTTATTTCTTTGACCTTCATGGTCGTTACCAGCCTCTTGTATCATCCCCAGTATGCAGGTCGGTGCCGACACCCTCTGTATACACGGGACTTACGTTTTTTCCTTTTTATTGTTGATGTAGACATGCTCTAGTACATGCTGCCTTTATGCATTGTGTTATTCAGCCTGTTTGATATACTCTTTCTCTCATCGTGATGCGCAGCTGGTGCATCACGATTGCTCATTCTCTGTGTATCCACTACAGATTGTTTTTAACACATTTGTTTATTTTAGGTTGCCGGGCAACCACCCGCCCAGCCGGGTTACGGAGCCTTTGTGCGCCACAGGCGTGGTGACGTCATCGGGGACGGACCCGGAACTGGACGGGCGGCGTGCACGGTGACTGGGGAGCACGGTGGAGGTAAGGTGTATTTAAACGCTGTTTGTTTTACATTGTATTAAGCCTGATGAAAAGCGAGTAAAGCTTGAAACGTTGCTGCATACTGCAAGACCCTTGTGTTCAGTTTTTTCCTGCTATTGCTAAGTCTGACGAGTGCCTGTTCCTCTCCAGGCACCTAAATGCCAGTCATCCAGCGCATATATATATATATATACACATTACCTGGGTGACCAGGTGTCCAGCGCACCAAGGCAGTTTAATAACCCATCCTCACCTGAGTGCCAGTCATCCAGCGCATATGCATATATATATATATATATATATATATATATATATATATATATATATATATAAAACCATTGTCCACCATTGCAGTATTCCATGCACTCCTCTCTGCTAGGCCCCATTCACCTGTTTGTGTGAATAGCAATGTGCACAATAAAATGTATAGTGGTTTTCATAAAAGTTTATTAACTTTTCAAATACTTAAAACATATGAACTAGGTAAATTGGTAACTATAACTATAAAAATTTAAATATGAAACAAAACATGGCTATAAATATAATAACGAATGGTTTTATCTTTACAGTCCCAATGTCTAACGCGAAAGAACAGGAATTTTTGGAAGGTTTCATAGAGAAGTATAGTTCCCATGAATGCCTGTGGCGAACCAAGTCCAAGGAGTATTCGAATAAGATGAAAAGAAATCAAGCCTTGGAGGACTTGTCTCACCACAGTCTCCCATTTCACCCAGAGGCCAACGTAGAATGGGTGCGGAAACACATTCAGAATCTCCGGACTGTTTTCTTGAAAGAACAAAGGTGGAGGCTGCAAAGAAGTCTGGTGCTGGAGTCGACGAGATGTATCAAACATCGCTCTGGTACTACGACAGGTTGACGTTCACCCTCAGCCAGGAGTCGATGAGGACAGGAGCAGTTCTGATGGTCGAACATGATAACCAAGAAGTCATGGCGCATGAGGAGGATAATTCGCAGTCTGTGTTGGTGAGTCTAGTTTGTTGGCTATCTATATGATTCCTCCTGCCAATCCACAGCCCCCTCGCCATTAAAGTAGGCCATATACTCTTCCCTCACCTGTTTGGCTCGTGCACTCCCTGTGAAGTGTTGTGTTGGGGTTTGCAAGGAGGATATCTGCACTACCTCCTCTGGCAGATCTTGGTCTTCTTGGAGTGCTGTGCCTGTAGCCCTTTGCTGTGTGGCTTTTCTGCGGAGCAAATTGTGCAGGACACAGCACGCCGTGACAACCCAGTCAATTTTGTCCACCCTCAGGTTAATGGCAGTGTGGAAAATGTGAAACCGGCTAGCCAGGATGCCAAAAGCATTTTCCACAACATGCCGTGCCCTGGATAGCCTGTAGTTGAAGATCCTTTTGTCATGGTTCAGGCCCCTTTGCGCATATGGCTTCATGACGTGCTCGTGCAGGCCAAAAGCCTCGTCCGCCACAAACACAAAGTTAAGCCCCTGTTTAGTTTCCTGGACAGAGCAAGTGAAGGGTGTTCGCTGTGAGCCTTTCATAGAACTTTGTGTCCTTGAAAGTGCCACCATCCGATGCACGGCCATTCCTTCCTACATCCAGGAAGATAAACTCATAGTTTGCATTAACCACAGCCATTAGTACAATGCTAAAATGGCCCTTGTAATTAAAGTAGTAGGAACCACTATTGATAGGCTGGGCTATGCGGACATGTTTACCATCAATGGCTCCACCGCAATTTGGAAAGTTCCATCGTTGTTCAAACTCCTCTGCGATGACTTTCCATTCATTCACGCTGGTAGGGAACTGAAATTAGAAGTAAATAGAATTGATTAGTAAACATGTTGTTCAATTTTTTTACAGCTTGCTGACTACCCACCTCCAACGCCGGACCTGTCTGCGCTATCAGATAATGCATGTACATCGAGCGAAGCTCCTACTCCGGCACGCACTCCGCCACCCACCCTGGAACCCACTCCACCACTCCCCCGTGCAAAAAAAATGCGTGGCAAAGGAAAAAAAGGAGAAGCAGCAGCAGATGAAGAATTTATGATGCGGGCACAGCGAGTCCTGCAAAGAAACCCGGACAAACATGACAACTACTTCACTTATGTGGCAGAGTGTTCGCAACATGGCTCCGGACCAGCAACTGACTTTTGAAAAGTTATGCATGGAGTTGGTGTATAATGGCAGTTTAGGGTATCTCAGCAGAGGCACTAAAATAGTTGGCATGGGTAGTGCACCAGAAACACCACTGTCATTAGAATCACCAGTGCCTACTCCGCCTGCCACCGTACCAGGCCAGTCGAGCACACTTTCAACACACACACAGTCGACACCCACACAGGCTTCTCAACCCGCCAATTACCGTCAATTCTACAGTTCCTTACTGATAGAAGATCCGGAGTCTCCTGTTTTTGAGGATCTGTCTTAAAATATAGGCTATTTTGTCATTTGCCATCCACATGGTCTCAGCTGCAGATATGTGAAGGCCACTGCTCACATGGCGTATGGCGCACATCAATGGGACCGGGACCATTGCATCTGCGCCATGCGCCATGTGTGCCGCAGCCTTTACATATCTGCGGCAGACATCCTCTGCCCCACAGTACCTTATCCCTACTGTTGTAAGGGCCTGTTTCATAAGTTACCAGAGTGTCTTTTTTCTTGGTTTTCTACGTATATGCTGCTACCTGTACCTGCATTACCAGAGGGAGAACAGGATTCTCCTCAATCTGGAGAGCAAACTCAAATATTGCCCTTTTTTTTTTACCAATAGTATGGGGTACTGTGCGACAGACATGGTCTCAGCTGCAGATATGTGAAGGCCACTGCTCACATGGCGTATGACGCACATCAATGGGGACGGGACCATTGCATCTGCGCCATGCGCCATGTGTGCCGCAGCCTTTACATATCTGCGGCAGACATCCTCTGCCACACAGTAGCCCGTACTTATTGGGAAAGTTTAAACTGGGTCATACTTAAATGTTTATATATAGTAGTGTGTTTTTTTTGTAAAATATCTTTTATATGGTATTATAATATATTTGTGTTGACACAATAAATCTATATTTGTATATGTATTTACACATGTTTTACATATGAAAGGCCTAAAAAACCTGTTTAGGTACTTGTGAGTTATCTGGACGCCCGATTTTTTGATTGTATGCCTTAAGTTAAGGCATACAATCAGATGCGATGCGATGCGATATCGCATCGCATCGCATCGCATCGCATGCGACCATCGGATGCGATGACCCGATTTTTCCATAGGAATCAATGTTAAAATGATTCCTATGGAAAAAGGGGTCCTTTTCATACCCCTACTATCCAAGTGGGCATGGAGTTGGATATAAACCTGTGGCGAGCGTAGCGAGCCACCGAGCCCGAAGCGTGGCGAGCGAAGCGAGCCCCGCGAGGGGACGGTATTCCGTGTCCCCTCGCGGGGCTCGCTACGCTCGCCACGCTTCGGGCTCGGTGGCTCGCTACGCTCGCCACAGGTTTATATCCAACTCCATGCCCACTTGGATAGTAGGGGTATGAAAAGGACCCCTTTTTCCCATTGAATTCCATGTTAAAATGGACTCAGTCCATTTTAACATTGATTCCTATGGAAAAATCGGGTCATCGCATCGCATCGCATCGCATCCGATGGTCGCATGCGATGCGATGCGATGTGCCCGATCCGACCCGATTTTGAAATCGGGCGTCCGGATAACTCACAAGTACCCCTGTTTATGTTCTAGGCCTAAATTATAAATAAAACAATTTTGTTTGCACAATAAAGTGTACGGTGTATTTTTCATCCTTACCTTGCAATACTGGTACTGCAGCACCTTCACAATGGCTTTGCAGGTCTCCGGGATGATGAGGCCCAAAGCTTGCGGGGAGATGAGGGATCCAAACTTCAGGTCAGCAAGAGACCGTCCTGTCGCCAGAAACCTCAGGGTCACCACCAGCCGTTCCTCAGCAGGGATAGCCATGCGATACTTGGTATCCTGCTTCTCGATGCGGGGAGTCACAAGACGCAGCAATTCCTGGAAGGTGGCATCATCCATCCGCAAAAAGTTCCGGTAGTCGTCTGGGTTATTTTCCCTGATGTCCCTGAGCAGTGGCATGTGCGAACGAGTATGATGCTGCAGTAGCCACTGCTTTGTCCAGCATGATATTGCTCTCCTGTGCTGGGCCCTCTGATGCCTGAGCTTCAGCACAGCATAATAGAGCAGGTAATCTTGCTGGTGACGACCCATCACTGCATTCTCCATAGTGCAGGGTTAAAAGACACTTTGTAATGGCAGGCAAAACAAAGTAATGTGTAAAATAGCTATGTCCAGCGTTCAGCAGGTATAAACCAAGCCTCACTAGTAACAAAGCAGAAATACACTGGTTTAAAATGGCTGCTGCTATTCCTATCCCCCCAGCTAGTCCAGCCCCTTCATTTAAATTTCAAAGGACAATATGACGACGGTCGCATGTGTTCTTGCAAAAAAACAGCGATCTGACGGTCTTAACGACCATCATGGGCGCATCGGGATCGGATCTAGATCGTTCCGCAAAAAAAAAATTTTTTGCTAATCGTTTGCTGGGGACTGCCTGGGAGCTCCCGGGAAGTCCAAGGGAAATCGTCCCATGGTTGTCTATCGGTCGTGGACGACGGTGGTCGTCCTGGTGTGTACTCTTCATTAGACTACACAGCAGCACTGAAAGACAGCCCCAGCGATTAAAAAATATTGCATTCAAGGTCAAGGTCAAGCTCAAGTTTAAGCCCCAGCAGCAGCACCAACACACCCTCTCCCAACCCACTACTAGACTGGAGTGAAGATGGCGGGCGCAGCAGCCGCTTTTAAAGCCTCGCGAAATTCAGCGCCGGGAGATGACGTTCTGACCACGCGGATGTATCCGAGTCAGGCGGGAATCTCCGAGCACTGCTCGGAACCGGGCTCGGAATGATGACGTCCATGGGGGCTCGGATCTCTGGAATCCGAGTCTGCACATCTCTAATGAAAAGTGTTAAAATATGCTACATTAAATAATAATAAAAAGTAATTTTCAACTTATTTATTTAAAAATCATCATACAATTAGTTGCAAATAAACCTCAAAAATAGGCCCGCAGCATCTGCAGATGTCAGTATGCTGGCTGCTATAGCATACTGCAGCGTCCAAAGTTCTTCTTGCATCAACTACATGGACCCTCATCCAGTGCAGATGAATCAAATGTCAGTATAGCGTGTTAGGGCGGCGCAGTGGAAGGTTTCCTCCCTGCGCCGCATACTCACTGTGACACAGCATTTTCTCCGTGCCGCGTGATGTCACAACCCTTCTGCCCATCTCCTCTGCTGCAGAAGTCGGTCTCTTGGTGTAAAGTCCCAGGCCAGGAGCAGGCAAAGGTTCAGGAGCTTCATAATGGCATCTGCACTGACTGACTTATCAACATGGATTGGCAGCCTAGAGCAGTGTAAGACATCCAAGGTTCCCCACTCTGCGCACATATTGCCCCAGGCTGCACACTCTACCACTACCTGGCCAGCAGCAGCAGGGCAAAGCAGTGCTGTGACTCGCAGGTGGGAAGAGGGTGGGGTCTAAAATATGCACCATCACTAGATTTTAGGTAAAATATGCAATAACCAGTGAGAATGGGTAAAATATGCAAATGCATATAATCCTGTCTCTACTGATTACATATGCTTTATATATGTGCATTTTAAAACTTGCCAGAATTAGCTATTAAAAAGGTAGGGTGAAGTTTAATAGGATGAGAGATTTGGCAAGAAATCTCCTGTTTTTTAAAGCGGCAATCATTTACACAGCAAAACCAGTTTGATTTTGCAGTGTAAATGATTGCGGCTTTAAAAAAAAAATGGAGATTTTGGTACTTGTGTAGTTTCACGGCGCCCGATATAGCAGATGCGATATCGGCTGATATATCGATGCGATCCAAATCGATTTTTGACCTGGTTATAACCCCACTATCCACTACGCATGGAGTTGATTTTATATAGTGTGGCGAGCGCAGTAATCCGCGTCCGCTCGCCACGCTTCAGGCTCGGTGGCTCGCTGCGGTCGCCACACTATATAAAATCAACTCCATGCGTAGTGGATAGTGGGGTTATGAACAGGTCAAAAATCGCTTCGGATCGCAGCGATATATCAGCCGATATCACATCCAATATATTGACCGATATCGCATCCGATGTATCGGGCGCCGTGAAACTACACAAGTACTGAGATTTCTTACCAAATCTCTCACTTTCTGAATCGCTCATCCTATTAAATTTCACCCATTTTGTTGATCGAGCTTGCGTATTCGGGTTACTTATTAGGAGCACCACTACAACTATTGCCAGTGATCAACATATTTGATGAGTTGAATTATTTGCACCATATTTTAGTTTTTAGTCAATTTGATATGCAGCTTTGCATTTAGTAAATTTCATGGGCTTAATAAATCGCAGACAAATTACCAAAAACATGTGGTATGCACTTTTTCATTGGTTTTTACCAAATCTTTAAAATAAGAATAACTGTGTTTAGAATTTAGGCGCAGCCTCTATAAATTGGGCATTTCTACTTATTTACATTTACAAATGAGTGTTCACATTAGCATACAAATAATGCTCTTTTTTTTAGGGAGAGCACCAGTGGCGTAACGCGTAAGTAGGAATTTTGCACCCCCCTGCCAACAAAAGTTTCTGATCATAGCATTTCTGTACGCTCCTGCTCCGCCCGATATATGCGTCCGCTGCCTCCCCCGGCTCCTTCCCTGCAACCCGGCCATGTGGCCATGTGGGGACCTGCCTGAATGGAGACAGGAAGAATGCTAAGGGCTCCTGCTACTCCTGGCTACTACTGTGCACTCCCCTGCACAAGCACGCAGTGATAGCTGAGTGTGTGGCAGTACAGAGCTAGCTGTCTGCCTGTGACTCCGGAGGCTGTTCTACTCCACCAACAGCCTGCGCACAGTGCGCAGCCACAGGATTTCACTTGTCACCTTCTGACAGCTGCTGGAGCAGACAGACCAGCTATGTACTGCCACGCAGTAGGCTATCAGTGCGTACTTGTGCAGAGGAAAGCACAGTTAGTGCACCGGGGAGTAGCCGCAGCCCCCAGCATTCACCCTGTATTAACTTATCCGGTTCAGGCAACCAGGGGCAGATTGGGTTGGAAAACCAGCCCGGGAAATTTCTGGAACCAGCCCTAATGGGAGGCGGGGTCTGTTGAGGGTCGGGGTCTGTTATATGCAGTGGACAAAGTGGAAATTTCAAAGTGGGGGGGGGGGGGGTATGTAAAGAAGTGAAGGCTCTAATTATACACATGCCAAAAGCACGTACAATCTGGGAAAATGGGTGTGTCCTTAAGTGTAGTGTACCACCCCATATGCACCACAATAATAGGATACTTTATACTATCTAGTACAGGGAGAGCACAAAGGCTGAGGGAGGGGGGGGGGTACAGTGTGGGAGAAGGGACTTTACTGCAGTGGCCGCATGCACCAGTGCTGTAACTAGATATCCGTCCGGAAATGAAATTCCTACCACACACACCCACACACCCACATACAGAACAGGGATAGTGCGTGCCATTGGCATGTGGCTTCATGTGAATGGGCATGGAAACATAATAGCACAAATTCACATTACATCACACAGTGGTGTCCATTATTCACATCACACCACACAGCAGTGCCACTTACACACATTGTGCCAGGTAGACCATAACGGCCCTTAAACATTATGTCAAACACTGTAATATCCATTACACATTATGTCATACATCGTAGTGCCCATTACATATTATGTTGCACACCATAATGCCCCTTGGACATTATGCCGCACACCGTATTGCACATCACATTACGCCACACACCATAATGCTCATTATACATTGTCAAACACTTTAATGCCATTACACAGTGTGCCACACACCATAATGCCCATTACACATTATGCACATCATAATGTACATTACACATTATGCCTAACCATAATGCCCATTACACATTATGCCACAAACTGTAATGCTACCATCACTATAATATTCCCCACACACAATTAAGCCCCACAGTAAGGTTTATGAATGATTTTAAATTACCTGCTCGTTACCAGGTGGTTTTGTTGCTCGTTGCTAGTGGTTTTATGGTCGTTACCAGGGGGTTTTGTTGGTTGTTGTGATTAATTTCATGGTCGCTACTAGAGGGGTTATTGGGTACTCTTTACCTAGCACGGCGCCCATCGCGGGCATCACGGCCATCAAATGCACTAAAAAACGGGTGCGACGCGATGCCCGCGATTTCCCATAGGGAACAATGTTAAAAGTGTGATTGGACGCGATTTTACTGTTCAATGCCTCAATGCCCGCAATTTTTCCATAGGAAACAATGTTAAATGGGCCACAGAGCCCAAATAGTCCCCCTGAAGTCTGAAATGGCCCTCACAATTGTTAATGCCACCCCACGATCAACGTGAACCCGAAGCGTGGCGAGCGCAGCGAGCCCGCGAGGGGCGGCGGTACGCGTCCTCCGACCTTTTCATACCCCCACTATCCACGTCGGCGTGGAGTTGAGAATAGAATAGTGTGGCGAGCGCAGCGAGCCACCGAGCCCGAAGCGGATACCTTCACAGGTAAACGCGTCCCTTCGCGGGCTTCACAGGTATCCGCGACCCCTTGCGGGGCACGATGCGCTCACCACGCTTCGGGCTCGGTGGCTCGCCACACTATTCTATTCTCAACTCCACGCCGACGTGGATAGTGGGGGTATGAAAAGGTCGGAGGACGCGTACCGCCGCCCCTCGCGGGCTCGCTGCGCTCGCCACGCTTCGGGTTCACGTTGATCGTGGGGTGGCGTTAACAATTGTGGGGGCCATTTAAGACTTCAGGGGGACTATTATGGCTCTGTGGCCCATTTAACATTGTTTCCTATGGAAAAATCGCGGGCATTGAGGCATTGAACAGTAAAATCGCGTCCAATCACACTTTTAACATTGATCCCTATGGGAAATCGCGGGCATCGCGTCGCACCCGTTTTGCGATGGCCGCGATTTTTTACCCCCGATGACCGCGATGGACATCGTGGGCGCCGTGCTAGGTAAAGAGTACCGGTTATTGTTACTCGTTACTAGGGGTTTCAAGGTCCTTACCAGGTTTTTTTTGTCTTGATGGGAAGGGGAAGAAGAGGCAGCTTCACAGCTGCGGAGTGAGGGAACAGGAGGCTCAGTGGGGAGGAGAGATAAGAGGCTCAGCGGTGGCTCTGTTTCACCGGCAGACGCGCGGCCCGGGACATGAGCTCTGAGGCAGAGCATGAGCTTGTCACTCACATGTGCTCTGCAAAGGCCTATGGGAGGAGCTAAGAGGCTCAGTGGGAAGGTGGGACCTACCCCACTATCCATTACTCATAATTCAGTTATAAGACATCCCATGGCTGAGGACCTGGTCCTGGTCACTGTTTAGCTGATCCTGGGACTATACCTTGCACTGGGTGTTCTCTGCTCTAGTCCTTCCATCTGTCCACAGCCATGACAGGTACTTTCTTGCAGGACAGAGTCTGCAAACAAGATCTCACCACTGATCGCCATCATGGTGCAATCGTGTTGCCCAACTCACCACCTGTTCACCATGATTATTGTGAACAGTATAGAGCTGATGCTGGCGACGGGGGAAAGTGGAGTGAGGGAGCAGGGTAGGTGTCAGCATCACAGCTTCCCCGCTCGGAGGGTAGGGGGACAGCGGACTGAGGGAATGGGAGGCTCAGTGGGGAGGAGAGATAAGAGGCTCAGCGGTGGCTCTGTTTAACCACCCTTCCCCCCCCAAAAAAAGATAAAAATTACAGAAAACGTGTACAAGGTGTACTTTAAACTAAAAGCAATATGGAAGAAAAAAATATATATATAGAATAAAAAAATGCCCTTGGTAAGGTAGTTTGCGTTTATAATTACATCAGCAGCAGTGGGAATTACAATTGGCTTCCCCTCCAGCCACCTGTCTCCCCCTCACCTCAGAGGCAGACACCCAGAGCCAGCAGCTGCCGATGTGCAGGAGGAGATTCCTACACAGAGGAAGCGCACGTAGCTGCAGCAAATAGCGGAGCAGCCGCTCTACATATAACTGAGCAGGGAATCTCCGGCAGATGCAGGAAGGGAGGAAGCGGCAAGGAGCTGGACTTAGAGTACTTAACGCAGCTGCAGTGTCAAGTCTCACTGTCGAGTCCCAGGCACAGGGAAGCCACGCACAGAGCTACAGCTGCATGAGGCAGCCCAGCAGAGGATCCCCAGCAACCGCGGGTGCAGGGGGAGGGGAATAGATCTGTATGCTGAGAGGAGGTGGCTTAGGCAGGCAAGAGGAAAGCTATGACATGCCGCTGTGTCCTATCTCCCTCCTCAGCGGACTGCAGATAACAGGCCAGCATTTAGTCACCAGACAGGAAAAACTGGTCGCCGACCTGTCGACCTGGGTTTGTTGAGCCCAGCACTACATTATGTATATACCCCAACCCTAGTAATATATCTATATACACCTCACACTATATATATACCCCAGCCCTAATAATATATCTATATACAACCCACACTATGTATATACCCTAGCCCTAATAATATATCTATATACACCCTACATTATGTATATAATGTAGGGTGTATAATAATATAATATATCTATATACACCCCACACTTAGGGCAGTATTCAATGAGGATAATTCGCCCTGTTTCACGCAGAATTTGTGCTATTTTCGCGTTGGAAGGTGATTTTTTTGGGGGTCAGAAAGCGAATCACCCAATTCAACGTGCACTTCTCGCCGTCTTTCTAAGTGATTTTCGCCGTGTGTCGCCGTGTAGCAAATCGCCATCTTTTCATGGTGAAGTGGAAAGTGAACTTTTAAAATAAAGTTGTTGTTGTTTTACATTTGGTGTCAAAAAATCAGGAATTTTATTCTGTGAAGGGGCATGCTATTTGTATTCATGTGCTTATAGCACATGAATATATATTTAATTTGAAATAAAATAAATATATTTTTTACAAAGAGCAGCCAGCAGGGGGCCAGGAGCCGCTCATTAGATATTCATATGTTCACTGCAGCCGATCATTACATATGCACGATCGGGTGCAGTGAATACCTGGTCCCCTGCTGGCTCTCCTGGGGGGCAGCCTGTGCTGCCTGGTTCCCAGGGAGCCCACCTCCCCCCCACATACGTTCTGGGGCAGGCAGGGAGACTTCCATCTCCCTGCCTGCCACCGTCCTCAGGCTCCCTACGGCGTCCGACGCAGGGGTTCACACTCGCCGTCAGGGTCAACGAGCCCCTGCGACGTTGAATAGGGGGGACAGCGAGGCTCCGGAACACGGCGGGCAGTGGCGACTGTGCAGCGAATCCTAAACAGGATTCGCTGCACGCTGTGAATATTCTCATTGAATACGGCCCTTAGTGTTCCAGCTAGGCAGTTTTAGCGGTACGCTGCACCCTGCCCGATTTTTAGAGGGCAAAATGCGCCCTGCCCCTCTGGCAGCGCCCCACTAAAAAAGCCTGCCTCCGACCCCTCTGGTGTGACCGGGGAAGCCCGGCGCCGCTGTAGATAGCGATGCCCGGCACTTCCCCGGCAGTGTAGAGCCTTCAAGGTGGCAGGGGCCGCCACCTTCAGTGAAGCCGGTGGACGGGCCCGCCCCTTTTCTTAACGGCAGTGACCAGGCCCGCCCCTTTTCGTCATGGTGCGGCCACGCCCCTTTTGTTACGTTGGCAGCCTAGGACCGCTCAAAACAGTGACATTAGCGGGCTCGATCCGCACCCATTGCGCTGCCCCCGTGCAGCGGCGCCCTGTCCACCCTAGTTCCTATTAGGATCACTACACACTATGTATACCCAGCTCTTATAATATATCTATATACACCCCACACTATATATATACCTCAGCCCTAATAATATATCTATATATACATCCCACACTATGTATATACCCCAGCCATGATAATATATCTATAAAAACCCAACACTGTGTATATATATATATATATATATATATATACCCCAGCCCTAATAATATATCTATATAAACCCCACACTATGTATGTACCGCAGCCCTAATAATATATCTATATACACACTCCACAATATGTATATATCCCAGCCCTAATAATATATCTATGTAAATACCACTCCATGTATATACCCCCGCGCTAATAATATATGTATATACACCACACACTATAAATATATATATGTATATATATATACCCAAGCCCTAATAATATATCTATGTACACCCCACACTATATATATATCCCAGCCCTATTAATATATCTATATATACCCCACACTATGTATATACCCCAGCCCTAATAATATATCTATATACAACCCACACTATGTATATGCCCCAGCCCTAATAATATATCTATATAAACCCCACACTATATATATACCATAGCCCTAATACCATATCTATATATACACCCAACACTATGTATATACCCCAGCCCTAATAATATATCTATATAAACCCCACACTATGTATATACCACAGCCCTAATAATATATCTATATACTGTATACACTCCACAATATGTATATAACCCAACACTATGTATATACCCCAGCCCTAATAATATATATATGTAAATACCACTCCATGTATATACCCCAGCCCTAATAATATATCTATATACACCCCACACTATATATATATATATACTCCAGCCCTAATAATATATCTATATACACCCCAGCCGTAATAATATATCTATATACACCCTACATTATGTATATAATGTAGAGTGTATAATAATATAATATATTTATATACACCCCACACTTAGTGTTCCCGCTAGGCAGTTTGCCCGATTTTTAGAGGGCAAAATGTGCCCTGTCCCTCTGGCAGCGCCCCGCTAAAACAGCCTGCATCCGACCCCTCTGGGGTGACCGGGGAAGCCCGGCGCCGCTGTATATAGCGATGCCCGGCGCTTTCCCGGCAGTGTAGAGCCTTCAAGGTGGCAGGGGCCGCCACCTTCAGTGACGCCGGCGTCCAGGTCCGCCCCTTTTCTTATCGGCGGTGACCAGGCCCACCCCTTTTTATCACGGTGCGGCCAAGACCATTTTGTTACGTTGGCGGCCAAGGACCGCCCAAAACAGTGACGTGGCGGGCTCGGTCCGCACCCATTATGCTCCCCCATTCAGCGGCGCCCTGTCCACCCTAGTTCCTATTAGGAACATTACACACTATGTATACCCAGCTCTAATAATATATCTTTATACACCCCACACTATATATATACCTCATATATATACACCTCAGCCCTAATAATATATCTATATTAACACCCAACACTATATATATACCCCAGCCCTAATAATATATCTACATAAACCCCACACTATGTATATACCCCAGTCCTAATAATATATCTATATATACACCTCACACTATCTATATACCCCAGCCCTGATAATATAGCTATATTAACCCAACACTATATATATACCCCAGCCCTAATAGATCTATATAAACCCCACACTATGTATATACCGCAGCCCTAATAATATATCTATATATACACTCCACAATATGTATATACCCCAGCCCTAATAATATATATATATGTAAATACCACTCCATGTATATACCCCAGACCTAATAATATATCTATATACACCCCACACTATATATATACCCCAGCCCTAATAATATATCTATATACACCCTACATTATGTATATAATGTAGGGTGTATAATAATATAATATATCTATATACACCCCACACTTAGTGTTCCCGCTAGGCAGTTTTAGCGATTTTTAGAGCGCAAAATGCGCCCTGCCCCTCTGGCAGCGCCACGCTAAAACAGGAGGAAAAAAAGGTGGAGCGCTAAATGGATCAATTGGATATCACAATTTTAATGTATATAAAGTATTTTTTTTAAAAACAAGCAAAATATAGAAAGACAATAACATTAATGTGAATGACAAAAAACAATAAAAAAATATAATGAATATAAATAGGACAAGGAAGACAATACTTATGTCTTTCTATTTATATTCATTATATTTTTTATTGTTTTTTGTCATTGACATTAATGTTATTGTCTTTCTATATTTTGCTTGTTTAAAAAAAAAATACTTTATATACATTAAAATTGTGATATCCAATTGATCCATTTAGCGCTCCACCTTTTTTTCCCACTTTTGTATCCACAAGAGGGCTTTACACCCCTCAAGTAGGAGCAGCTTAGCAGCACACCCCACAGGGCGCCTATTTCTACTCTGAGTTTCCAATCTCGAGTATGCCCCGCTAAAACAGCCTGCCTCCAACCCCTCTGGTGTGACCGGGGAAGTCCGGCGCCGCTGTAGATAGCGATGACCGATGCTTCCCCGGCAGTGTAGAGCCTTCAAGGTGGCAGGGGCCGCCACCTCCAGTGATGCCGGCGGCCGGGCCCGCCCCATTTCTTATAGGCGGTGACCAGGCCCGCCCCTTCTCGTCACGGTGCGGCCACGCACATTTTGATACGTTGGCGGCCTAGGACCCCCCAAAACAGTGACGTTGGAGTGCTCAGTCCGCACTCATTACGCTGCCCTCATGCAGCGGTGCCCTGTCCACCCTAGTTCCTATTAGGAATACTACACACTATGTATACCCAGCTCTACTAATATATCTATATACACCCCACACTATGTATATAACCCAGCCCTAATAATATATCTATATACAACCCACACTATATATATATGCCCCAGTCCTAGTAATATATCTATATAAACCCCACACTATAAATATATATACCCAAGCCCTAATAATATATCTATATACATATACACCCCACACTATATATATACCCCAGCCCTAAAAATATATCTAGATAAACCCCACACTATGCATATACCCCAGCCCTAATAATATCGAATATCTCTATATACACCCCACACTATGTATATACCATTGCCTTAATAATATATCTATATATACACCCCACACTATGTATATATCCCAGCCCTGTTTATATATCTATATAAACCCAACACTATATATATATGCCTCAGCCCTAAAAATATATCTATGTAAATACCACTCCATGTATATACCCCAGCCCTAATAATATATCTATATACACCCCACACTATATATATACCCCAGCCCTAATAATATATCTATATACACCCCACACTATGTATATACCCCAGCCCTAATAATATATCTATATACACCCTACATTATGTTTATAATGTAGGGTGTATAATAATAAAAAATATCTATATACACCCCACACTTAGTGTTCCCGCTAGGCAGTTTTAGCGGTACGCTGCGCCCTGCCCGATTTTTAGAGCGCAAAATGCGCCCTGCCCCTCTGGCAGCGCCCCGCTAAAACAGTCTGCCTCCAATCCCTCTGGTGTGACCGGAGAAGCTCGGCGCTTCCCCGGCAGTGTAGAGCATTCAAGGTGGCAGGTGCCGCCACCTTCAGTGACGTCGGCGGCCGGGCCCGGCCCTTTTCTTACAGGCGGAGACCAGGCCCGTCCCTTTTCGTCACGGTGCGTCCACGCCCCTTTTGTTATGTTGGCGGCCCATGACCGCCCAATACAGTGACATTGGCGGGCTCGGTCCGCACCCATTACGCTGCCTCGGTGCAGCGGCGCCCTGTCCACCCTAGTTCCTATAAGGAACACTACACACTATGTATACCCAGATCTAAAAATATATCTATATACACCCCACACTATATATATACCTAAGCCCTAATAATATTTCTATATTAACACCCAACACTATATATATACCCCAGCCCTAATAATATATCTATATATACCCCACACTATATATATACCCCAGCCCTAATAATATATCTATATACCCCACACTATGTATATACCCCAGCCCTATTAATATATCTATATACAACACACACTATGTATATACCCCAGCCCTAATAATATATCTATATAAACCCCACACTATATATATATATATATCCCAGCCCTAATAATATATCTATATAAACCCAACACTATATATATAGACCAGCCCTAATAATATATCTGTATACACCCCACACTATATATATACCCCAGCCCTAATAATATATCTATATACACCCCACACTATGTATATACCCCAGCCCTAATAATATATCTATATACACCCTACATTATGTTTATAATGTAGGGTGTATAATAATAAAAAATATCTATATACACCCCACACTTAGTGTTCCCGCTAGGCAGTTTTAGCGGTACGCTGCGCCCTGCCCGATTTTTAGAGCGCAAAATGCGCCCTGCCCCTCTGGCAGCGCCCCGCTAAAACAGTCTGCCTCCAATCCCTCTGGTGTGACCGGAGAAGCTCGGCGCTTCCCCGGCAGTGTAGAGCATTCAAGGTGGCAGGTGCCGCCACCTTCAGTGACGTCGGCGGCCGGGCCCGGCCCTTTTCTTACAGGCGGAGACCAGGCCCGTCCCTTTTCGTCACGGTGCGTCCACGCCCCTTTTGTTATGTTGGCGGCCCATGACCGCCCAATACAGTGACATTGGCGGGCTCGGTCCGCACCCATTACGCTGCCTCGGTGCAGCGGCGCCCTGTCCACCCTAGTTCCTATAAGGAACACTACACACTATGTATACCCAGATCTAAAAATATATCTATATACACCCCACACTATATATATACCTAAGCCCTAATAATATTTCTATATTAACACCCAACACTATATATATACCCCAGCCCTAATAATATATCTATATATACCCCACACTATATATATACCCCAGCCCTAATAATATATCTATATACCCCACACTATGTATATACCCCAGCCCTATTAATATATCTATATACAACACACACTATGTATATACCCCAGCCCTAATAATATATCTATATAAACCCCACACTATATATATATATATATATATCCCAGCCCTAATAATATATCTATATAAACCCAACACTATATATATAGACCAGCCCTAATAATATATCTATGTACACCCCACACTATATATATACCCCAGCCCTAATAATATATCTATATACACCCCACACTATGTATCTACCCCAGCCCTATTAATATATCTATATACACCCCACACTATGTATATACCCCAACCCTAATAATATATCTATATACAACCCACACTATGTAAATGCCCCAGCCCTAATAATATATATATATAAATCCAACACTATATATATATATATATATATATATATACCCCAGCCCTAATAATATATCTATGTACACCCCACACTATATATATACCCCAGCCCTAAAAATATATCTATATAAACCCCACACTATGTATATACCCCAGCCCTAATAATATATCTATATACACCCCACACTATGTATATACCATAGCCTTAAAAATATATCTATATATACACCCCACACTATGTATATACCCCATCCCTGATAATATATCTATATAAACCCAACACTATATACAGTATATATACCCAGCCCTAATAATATATCTATATACACCCCACACTATGTATATACCGCAGCCCTAATAAAATATCTATATATATACACTCCACAATATGTATATAACCCAGTCCTAATAATATATCTATGTAAATACCACTCCATGTATATACCCCAGCCCTAATAATATATCTATATACACCCACACTATATATGTACACCAGCCCTAATAATATATCTATATACACCCTACATTATGTATATAATATAGGTTGTATAATAATATAATATATCTATATACACCCCACACTTAGTGTTCCCGCTAGGCAGTTTTAGCGGTACGCTGCGCCCTGCCCGATTTTTAGAGGGCAAAATGCACCATGCCCCTCTGTCAGCACCCTGCTAAAACAGCCTGCCTCCGACCCCTGTAGTGTGACCGGGGAAACCCGGCACCGCTGTAGATAGCGATGCCCGGCACTTCCCTGGCAGTGTAGAGCCTTCAAGGTGGCAGGGGCCGCCACCTTCAGTGACGCAGGTGTCCGGGCCACGCCCCTTTTCTTAAAGGCGGTGACCAGGCCCACCCCTTTTGTTATGTTGGCGGCCCAGGACCGCCCGAAACAGTGACGTGGCGGGCTTGGTCCGCACCCATTATGCTGCCGCCATGCAGCAGCGCCCTGTCCACCCTAGTTCCTATAAGGAACAATACACACTATGTATACCCAGCTCTAATAATATATCTATATAAACCCCACACTATATATATGCCTCAGCCCTAATAATATATCTATATACACCCCACACTAGTTATATACCCCAGCCCTATTAATATATCTATATACAACCCACACTATGAGCGGTATTCAATGAGCCTGATTCGCCATGTTTTTATGGCGAATTTGTGCTGTTTGGCGAATTTCTGACTAAAACGGTGAATCACCCTATTCAATGAGCAGATGGCGAATACATTTGAAGGTTTTTTTCACCATGATTCACCGAGTAGCAATCGCTATCTTTTTATGGTGAAGTGGAATGTGAACTTTTAAAATAAAGTGTTTTGTTTTTTACATTTGGTGTAAAAAAATCAGGAATTTTCTTCTGAGGAGGGGCATGCTATTTTTATTCATGTGCTGTAAGCACATGAATATATATTTAATTTTTAAAAAAATATATATATATTTTTTTTTTTAACACAGCAGCCAGCAGGGGGCGCCGGAGCCGAGCCGCTCATTACATATTCATATATTCACTGCACACGATCGTTACGATCGTGTGTAGTGAATATACGCTCCCCTGCTGGCACCCACGGGGGGGCAGCCTGTGCTGCCTGGCACCCGGGGAGCCCACCTAACCCCCACAAACGTTCTGGGCTAGGCAGAGAGACTTCCATCTCTCTGCCTGGCACCGTCCTCAGGCTCCCTGCGGCAATCGCCGCAGGAGCTCATATTCGCCAGTCAGGGGCAGCAAACCCCTGACACGTTGAATACCGGAGCCCGCCGGCTCCAGAACGTGGCGAATGTGCAGCGAATCCTAAAAAGGATTCGCTGCACCTCGCAGGTATTCTCATTGAATACCGCCCTATGTATATACCCCAGTCCTAATAATATATATCTATATAAACCCAACACTATATATATATATATATATATATATATATACCCCAGCCCTAATAATATATCTATGTACACCACACACTATATATTTACCCAAGCCCTAATAATATATCTATGTACACCCCACACTATATATATATATATATATATATATATATAAATAAACTCAAGCCCTAATCATATATCTATATACATATACACCCCACACTATACCCCAGCCCTAAAAATATATCTATATAAACCCCACACTATGTATATACCGCAGCCCTAATAATATATCTATATATACACCCCACACTCTGTATATACCCCAGCCCTGATAATATATCTATATAAACCCAACACTATATATAAATACCCCAGCCCTGATAATATATCTATATATACACTCCACAATATGTATATACTCCAGCCCTAATAATATATCTATATATACACCTCACACTATGAATAATACCCCAGCCCTGATAATATATCTATATAAATCCAACACTATATATATATACCCCAACCTTAATAATATATCTTTATACACCCCACACGATATATATACCCCAGCCCTAATAATATATCTCTATACAACCCACACTATGTATATACCGCAGCCCTAATAATATATCTATATATACACCCCACAATATGTATATACCCCAGCCATAATAATATATCTATGTAAATACCACTCCGTGTATATATCCCAGCCCTAAAAAATATATCTATATAAACCCCACACTATATATATACCCCAGCCTCAATAATATATCTATATTCACCCCACACTATGTATATACCCCAGCCATAATAATATATCTATATACACCCCACACTATGTATATACCCCAGCCCTAATAATATATGTTTATAAACCCAACACTATATATATATACCCCAGCCCTAATAATATATCTATATACACCCCACACTATTTATATACCGCAGCCCTAATAATATATCTATATATACACCCCTCAATATGTATATACCCTATCCCTAATAATATATCTATGGAAATCCCACTCCATGTATATACCCCAGCCCTAATAATATTTATATATATTACATACACCCCATATTATATACATATATATACATCTGCCCTAATAATATATCTATATACACCCACACTATGTATATATCCCAGCCCTAATAATATATCTATATACACCTCACACTTAGTGTTCCCTCTAGGCTGTTTTAAAGGGCAAAATGTGCCCTTCTCCTCTGGCAGAGCCCCTCTAAAACAGCCTGCCTCCGACTTCTCTGGTGTGACCGGGGAAGCCCGGCGCCGCTGTAGATAGCGATGCCCGGCGCTTCCCCGGCAGTGTAGAGCCTTTGGGGTAGCTGGGACTGCCCCTTTACAGTGATGCCGGCGGCCCACCCCTTTTCTTGATGGCGGAGGCCGGGCCCGCCACTTTTCATCACGTCCACGCCCCTTTTGTGACGTTGGCGGCCCAGGACAGCCCAAAACAGTGACGTCGGCGGGCCTGGTCCGCACCCCTTATGCTACCATCGTGCAGTGGCGCCCTGTCCGCCCTAGTTCATAGAAGGAATACTACACACTATATATACACCAGTATTCACACACACTTGGGTAGGATTAGGAAGTTGGTGGCTTCTTTTTTTTTTTTTATTGCATCAAAAGTTTTTTTAAACTTTACCCGCACAGTAAGCCACATATTCGGGAGACATGATTAGTGTACATTCATGTTCGTCCCTTACCCATGAAAAGTTATAGTCTACATTTCCAAACACATAGGCACACAAACACATACTGCGTTGCATGAATCATTAATTGCACCAGTGCTTGCTGGCAGGGTGACTTTTCACTATGGCGCCTATGTATTATGCCTTAAATTCTACAAAATTAGGTGGAAATTATGAATTTTACCTACTTTTGTACAAATTAAGTAGCGCTGCTATTCAATAGAAAGGCAATGCAGGAAATATCACTGATATCTCCTGCACAGATCTCAGTCCTGATCTGGCTTGCTATCCACATACAATAATATGAGGATATAATATAAGGAAGAGGGCCTTCAACAAATATACATTTTTGATAAATATCCATGTATGCCAGGAATATATTATCGCGCCTTATTACCTGTTGTGGGTCAGCTGCTCCGTTCGATCTTCCATATATCACAGAAGCCCAGAGAGGTAGCTGGCTTTGCTGTTGACGTCACAATTCAATTTACGGAGAAGGCCCAACTGAAAATAAGAAGATAGTGGCGTGATATGTTCATGACATACATGCATATTTATTATTACGGTTTATTTCTATCGTACCACACATAAACACAGTGCTGTACAGACAACACAATCATCCATATTAGTCCGTCCAGTCTAAAGTTTCTAACACACAAGATACCACACAAACACACACACACACTCACACACACAATTTTGAACAAAGGAGACAAAACACCTTCCTTACGAGAGAGACAGCTATTGACAGCCAATCAGCAGCTTATTACCATGCCAATTGCCTCTGATTGAGGGGGTTTCCATGGAAACCAAACTGAGCATGTCTATCTATGGGTAAAAGTCCTAGCACGGCACCCTCTAAAGTTTTTACAAAGGGAGGGGGGGGGTGGGCAGATTGCGCCCATCCCACCTTTGATGTCATTACATAATTATTTCAAGTGGTAAAACCCGTGATGTGTAGATAACACCCCCGTTCCCAGAACCCACAGACCCCATAACTGCGGTACATAGTTCACACAGGGCTCGCACCGTGGATGCACCGAGAAATGTCACATGTTGCTTCTGTAAAAAGCCGTTGAGCCGAGTGGGCGTAGCTTTGTCGCGATGGGCGTGGCTTATGAGTGATGCTGGAGATGATCCCGGTAGGCGTGGTTAGGCCTTGGGATGAAGCTGCTGGGGAATCGCTGACGGGGGAGAGTGTGTGCGTGAGTGTAGATGCTGACACTGCTGCTGTTCGGTGATAGATGCAGTGAGGAACTAATGCTGCTGTCATGATGTTGCAGCATGCAATGCATGCATTATGCGGAATGGCAGTGTGACAGGTTGGAGCAGTGTGGAGTGACAATGTAATGGGATAGTCTGGATGGAGTGACACGTGGCAGTAAGGTGGGTCAAGGCTGAGTGACAGTGTACTTTTTCTGAAATAATAGTGACTGACATTGCCTGCTATACAGTAAATGGCTTGTTAAGACGGTTAAGAAACATGACCGCTGCTCCTATACAATAGTAAGAAATGCACATAGGTTTAGATACACTGAGCAGGAAACAGACTAATATCTACAGAAGTGACAATAACACTAGATAAATGGCCTTAAACATTAGAACAGAATCCTTCTGGACAATAATTAGTCACATGCAAATAATGATCTAGAATGAGCAAAACAATAGCATAATAACAAAACTAGAGCTGTGATCCAGCCAAATGTCAGTCTCTGGGGAGTTGGCAGTAGGATAAATTGGGCCGTCAGCCCTCACACATAACTTTGGCAAAATAAATGTATAGGAACAAGTAACAGCTGAAGAAAACCGGATTAGGGACAAAAACCTCCACCCACGGTTTATGCCAAGCCATTGTTTGAAATAAATATTAAAGCGAAAAGCCATTCCCTCTTGTGGACTGAGAGCAAACTGGAGGATGTTATAGCGCCATTGTCCATCTTCATCGGATAAGTGACTCTGGGGGCGATTCTCTATCACAGAAATGCGGTAAAAACTCAGTTATCTGGGTTTTTACCGCATTTCTGTATGCTGTAATGTGAATCCGCAGTGGCAGCGCTGCGGAGGGAATCCCTGCAGAAGCCTATGGGTTTCTTACCGCAGCGCTGTTTGAGGGATCTGTCAGGGATCCCTCCCAGCACGCCCTGCGGCCAGCACATCACTCTGCGCATGCGCAGATGGACTCCCGGGTCACAGAACCGGAACTCCAGTGCCGGCACCGCATCGCAAGGGACAGCTCTTATTGCAAGAGCTGTCCCTTGTGTTACTAACAGCATTTGTTACAGCATATGCCGTTATTAATAATGCAATGCCTGGCGAAGGGGGGGCTGCGGATGTTACAACATCCCGCCCTCTGTGTGGCCGCAGATTGAATCTTCATGCGGGTCCGTGGAATCCCCACCAAAGAAACAGAGGCCGCCGGAGATTCCACACGCGCCATCACCAGCTGAATTTCACGGTGAATATGCGTAAGGTCATCCCTCAGCTCCTCCAGACTATTAGTAATTTGTTGCTCAAAATAACCCACAGCAGTAAGCACCTGCTGTAGTGGGGTTGTAAGTGGTGCAGGTAAAGTCTCACTAAAGGGCCCTGGGAGCTGCTGCACTGAATCAGGATTAAGGTACATAGAAGCAAAGCCATCCAATTTACCAGCTACAGTGGTAGAATTCACACATCATGACAAAGCTGGAGACTGGCCACAGAAATCCACAGGATACAGCCACCAAAACCCCTGCAGAGCACACTGGCCCTAAGCACTGGACACAGCAGAAGACAGGAGTGAGGACAGAGCTGCTGCAGCAGGAGCAGCAGCCATGCTCAGAGCAAACTCTGCCTCAGTATCCAGTCACAGATTTTACCAGCTGGTAAGTTTGGACTCTTGGTACCGAGGACCCCCAAATTCACACTGTGGGCGGGATGTATCAACGCTTACCGTGGCGTTGACATCCCGTTTTCGCGTTCATCACTTGTTCGCCTGATGTATTAATAAAGTTTTCGTTTTCTGTTGTTGAAAAAACTCCGCCGGGTTGAAGTATCGCGGAGTTTCCGTTGCGAAACATCCTCCCATTGGACAGCATTGTAGCTGAAGCGCTGTGTGATGTATTAACACTCGCAGCGCTCAGCTTCTCTTCCATATAATTCGCCTTATATTGCTGGCGAACTGCAGTTGTGACAGTTCAATTATTAAAGTATAATGTATTTTTACAGTGTGTTATTTACCTTATGGAAACAGGTTGTGCTGTGGGATGTATTTTACTTGTATGGGAGGCAAGATTGGTTCTTTTTTGGAAGGTGTGAGGCACAGATCATCAGGGCTAGGCAAGAGGCAGTGTGCCTCACACCTCACTGCCTCTTGCCTAGCCCTGATGATCTGTGCCTCACACCTTCCAAAAAAAAACCAATCTTGCCTCCCATACAAGTAAAATACATCCTACAGCACAACCTGTTTTCATAAGGTAAATAACACACTCTAAAAATACATTACTTTAATAATTGAACTGTTCGCCAGCACAGAAGCTGAGCGCTGCGAGCCGGGGAAACCCAGCCAGCAGCAGGACGCATCTGCGCATGCGCACTAAAAAAAAAAAAAAAAAAAAGATTTCGGGAGAGGTCCGCTTTAGCGCGGACCAAAGATATGCATAAAATCATCGTAAATAACGCGAAAATCATCGCAAAACAATCGCGAAAAAAGCGCGAAAAAACGGAGTCCACTTCACTACAGAAAAGTGAATATTGATACATCCCGCCCTGTGTGAGCAGAGGGGTATACTGCACTCTTGCAGATTTTTTCAGTCAAAAACCACCAGGCAAACTGGAGATAGAACAGGATATTTGCAGGAGCTCTGGCAGCAAGCTGCCTACACCATGCTGTGTCATGCCACGCCCCCCTAGATTAAAAGGGATTTTTGTAAGAACTTACCGTTCGAACCCCTTTCTCTGAGTCCAGTCCGGTGACACAGCTAACCTTGGGATGTAGAGGGGTCCGCCAGGAGCCAGGCACCTATGCTTCAAACTTTGGGAGCAGGCTCCTCCCTTCTGCATCCCATCATGCCTCAGTTCGACTTCAAAAGCACACTAGGATACATAACTCAGAACAATGCCTGAACATCTTTTATATATATATATATATATATATATATATATATGCATACAGTGGCGTAACTATATATTTTGCGCCCCCCCGCCAATTTTTTTCGGCGCGCCCCCCCCCCCCCCCAATTTTTTTCGGCGCGCCCCCACCCCTACCCCTACCCATACCCATACCTGTCTGCGCTGACTCCGCTGCGCTGCTGCCCGGCCGCATCTGCGTCACTGTCCCGTCACTCGCTCCCGGCGCCGGCTCCTGCTGATAATGAAAAGTGACTCTTAGAAAATGGCTGCCAAAACTGTCTGCAATACGGGGGCAGCCATTTTCTAAGTGTCACTTTTCATTATCAGCAGGAGCCGGCGCCGGGAGCGAGTGACGGGCAGTGACCGCAGATGCGGCCGGGCAGCAGCGCAGCGGGTAACTATAGCCCCGCAGCCCCCCAGGCGCCCATAGTTACTCTGCGCCTCCCCGCCATGGCGGGGGCTGCGGTGGCTTAGTTACGCAAGTGTATGCATATATCTTTTAAGGCAACATAACATTAACCATAACATGGAAAGATGTACACCATCTGGAACTCCCAAGTAACTGTCATGGTGTCCACCGCCCAAGCAGTAGGATCCCTTACCCGGGAGCAAAACGTCTGAACCTGACGGTTCGATCTCGTTGCCATAAGATCTATGTCTGGGAGACCCCAACGACTGACAATCTCCTGAAAAACTTCCCGATGCAGAGACCACTCTCCCTCCTGGAGGGATTCTCTGCTGAGATAATCCGCCTCCACATTTTTGACTCCCGGTATAAAAATGGCTGATAACGCTGGAACATTGATCTCCGCCCAGCTGAAAATCTTGGAGACTTCGGCCATCGCCATCCTGCTGCGAGTCCCGCCTTGATGGTTCAAATAGGCCACCGTCGTGGCATTGTCCGACTGAATTTTCAGTGGAGACCCTCTGAGAAACGTCTCCGCTTGCAGTAAGGCATTCAGTACTGCCCTCAGTTCTAGAATGTTTATGGGCAATTTTGTCTCCTCTACTGACAAAAGTCCCTGTAATCTTAAATGAAGGGTCACTGCCCCCCAGCCCTTCAGACTGGCGTCGGTCGTTATGACCAGCCAATCCCAAGACCTGAGAGATTTTCCCAGTTGTAAATTCTCCACATCCGTCCACCACAAGAGAGACCTCCTGGACTCCGTGGACAGGTAAAGAATCTCCATTTTCATCCTCTTGGCATCTCCTGACCAACAAGCCAGGATGTTCCACTGAAAAATTCTGGAGTGGAACCTGGCAAACTGCAAGGTTTCGAAGGTTGCCACCATCTTCCCTAGCAGTCTCACTCCCTGCCACACCGATGGTGCCGGAGCCTGGAGGATGTCCAAAACCATCAGCCGAATTTCCAGCGCTTTGGATTCTGGGAGAAACACCCTGTGAAGATGTGTGTCTATGATCACCCCCAAAAATTTCAGATTTTGCGTTGGTGTCAAGTGGGACTTGGGTAGATTTAAAATCCAACCCTGATCTCTCAAAAACTGTGTCGCCCTCTCCAGGTGGACCTTCAACTTCTCTGCCGATTCCGCCTTGAAAAGCAGATCGTCCAGGTAAGGGATAACAGTTATCCCCCCCAACCTGAGAGCTGCCGCCATAATGGACATCACTTTGGTGAATACTTTCGGAGCCGTGGCTAGTCCAAAGGGAAGTGCCTGGAACTGCCAATGCTTTTCTCCTATTGCAAACCTTAGCAAAGACTGGAATTCCCTGTGAATGGGAACATGGAGATAGGCATCTTGAATGTCTTTTGATGCTAAGAACTCCCCTGGTTCTATACTCAGCAGCACTGAGCGTAGAGATTCCATGCGAAAGTGATCCACCCAGAGATAAGCGTTCAAAGAATTTAAGTTTAGAATGGGCCTGAAAGACCCGTCTGGCTTGGGAACCAAAAAGAGTATCGAATAAAACCCTTTTCTTCTCTCCCCTAGGGGCACTGGAATAACTACCCCCTTCTCCTCTAGAGATATGGCTGCTGCCAAAAGAGAAGCTCTGAGAGAGGCTGTTCTTGGTAAGGGCGTTGGAAGGAATCTGTGAGGGGGCGGCCCCCTTAGTTTTATCCGATATCCTTCTGAAACAATGGAAAGCACCCACGGATCCTCCGTGGCTACCTTCCAACTGTCCTGAAACTGCAGGAGTCGACCCCCTACCCTGATTCCAGAACAGGGAGTCTCCGCCCCGTCATGCCGAGGGTTTGTCCTCCCCCTTGGCAACGTGCTTCTTATTAAAGGCGCCAAACCTGGACTTGGAAGCCCTACCTCTGCCGGCTTGAAATCTTCCCCGGCCTGACTGCCCTCTGCCAGACGCTCCGCCCCTAAAGGTGGGACGAAAGGACTGTTTGAACACTCCAAACTTCGACCCAGTAGACTTTGAAGTAGTAGGAAGAAAGGTGCTCTTACCACCCGTTGCCTGTTTGATTATCTCATCCAACTCTGAGCCAAACAACAACTCCCCTTTAAAGGGAATATTCTCTAAGGACTTCTTGGACTCACTATCTGCGTCCCAAGCTTTTAACCAGAGAGCCCTTCTGGCCGTGACAGACGTGACCGAGACTTTTGACGCCATCTTGGCGCCCTCCTCGCTGGCCTCACCAATGTACTCAGCGGCACACTTTAACTTTTCAACCATGGCCAAAGCTTCTGCATCAAGCTGCAAATGACTCTCCAATGACTCAGTCCACTTGATCATGGCCTTAGCCACCCAAGCTGAGGCAATGATGGGCCTCATAGTGAAACCCACTCCCTCAAAAATTGCCTTTAAACAGCCTTCTACCTTTTTGTCTACTGGATCTTTAAAGGCCGCGCCACCCTGCACTGGTAGTGCCGTGGCTTTTGACAATCTGGCCACGGAGGAATCCACCAACGGAACTTTCTCCCACACCTTAACATGATTCTCCGGCATGGGATACATGTTTGCATATTTTTTTGCCATTAATAGCCTCTTATCCGGGTCCTTGCCAGCCTCACCCAGCAGAGCCAACATGCCCTCATCGGATGGGAAAGAAACTGGTTCCTTTTTACTCCGCTTAAACACACACTGTGTAGAGGACTTTTCCTCTACAGGTAACCCCAATGCCTGTTTGACGGCCCAAATGAGGTCCTCAATACCAGAGGCTGAGAAATCTGCTTCCTCCCCCTGTGACCAAGTTAAATCCTCTTCCTCCACATCATCATCAGTATATACAGGAGGAACCACTGGGGACCCTTGCCGTAGCATAAATTCATCAGAAACCTTTGTGAATTGCTCCAAAAGGGAAGACATTTTATGCACCCCCTGAGCAGTATCCTGCATAGTCTGCAGCAACATGGGGTCTCCCTGTGAAAGGGAAAGAGATCCCTGAGATGAGGGAATAGAACCTGGTGATCCCACCAACGATCCCCTCTGCCTGTTTAAAGCCTCTGCCAAAGCTTTTACAGACTGTCCCAAAGCCACAGCCCAGGCCGGCTCAGCCTCCCTGGGACTTGTGGTGCGAGTACCACAGGGGACAGCTTCACAGGAAGGGCACAATTCCCCCTGGTCCAACTGTTCAACCGACATATTTACATTACATTTCTTGCAATGATAAAACATCTCAAGCGCTCCCTCCCCAGCAACAGAACTGCACTCGTCCGCCATGTTAATAAAAGTATTAAACACTGCACAACGTTCAGGCAAAGTCACAGAGCAATGCACCCAGTGTACTTATCTGTGTTCCTGTTGCTATCGATATAGTGGAGGAAGCGTTCTCCAGAGAGACTTCTGAGCAGGCTCTCTCTTTCTCAGCTCCGCAGCAAGCACAGAGTAATGGCGCCAGAAACGAGTGGAAGAGTCCAAATCTTCCTATCAGTGAGGGAAGTCGCGCTTTTGGCGCCAAATCCCCTTCAGGCGCACCCACCCTGTCTCTCTCTCATCTCCAGTGACTCCCCCTCTAGGGATCACTTGGAGTTGCCCAGAAACGCTGGGCGTCCTGTAAGGAGCCTCAACTCCCCTGGGGGATTTCAGCTCCCAAACCAGTAAAGATGGCGTCTGCCATCGCTGGAGGACCCTTCCCCAAGATCCCCTTCTAGCAAGGCGCTGGATGGGGTCCCCCGTGGCCCAGGACCAGTCTCCGTCTGAGCGGAGCTCAGCGCTGTGCAGAGCGCACATTCTCCCTGAATGTACCTCTCTGCACGCAGGACACTGACAGGACGCGCTTCTGTCTGTGTCCTGCTGCGCTCTCAGCATGTAATGACTTCCACAGAAGTCTCATGCTGGCAAAACCTGCACTATAAGTTAAGAAAATAATAAAACCTAACTAAAAACCAAAGAATAAAAGTGTGGCTGCACGCAGCCACTCAGCATTGCACCCACTCCTGTGGGCACCTAAACGAAACTGAGGCATGATGGGATGCAGAAGGGAGGAGCCTGCTCCCAAAGTTTGAAGCATAGGTGCCTGGCTCCTGGCGGACCCCTCTACATCCCAAGGTTAGCTGTGTCACCGGACTGGACGAAAGAGAAAGGTAATTTAATCGCTCATTCTGTTATACGTATTGACAGAACTGTGGCAAATAGTTTGGGCTATTTCTTTGGTCTGCTAAAAGTTTATACTGTCTCTGGCATTGTCCCTCTCTGGAACTGTGGGGTGTGTGGCTAGTAATGCAGGACTACTGACCTGTAGCATACACTGGCATTGGATCCAACTGATAATTGTGGGCTGGCAAGATGTCCTCTGTATCTGTAGCCACTGCACTCTACACATGACTGGATAAGTTCTTTGGCCACCCACGAGTTCCTGTCCTGGGATATGCCCTCCGGTCAACGGGAATGGGGTAAATAACACACAGGCACCACATAGTTTCTCTGCCACAGCCACCAACTGCCACCAACTGCCGTTCTGTCCAGTTGAAATCCTTGAGCAGCAGAGTACTCAGTGCATCTGTAATGTCCACCGCCGCCGAGGGGCCCAGTGCAAATAGTCCCTGAACGTCAATGACAACAGTGAAATTATGGCCTATTATATACCACAGTCCTAATAATATATGTATATACTCCCCACACTATATATATATAACCCAGCCCTAATAATATATCTATGTAAATCCCACTCAATGCATATACCCCAGCCCTAATAATATAGCTATATACACCCCACACTATATATATATATACATATATATATACCCCAGCCCTAATAATATATCTATATACACCCCACACTATATATATATATATATATATATATATATATATATATACCCCAACCCTTATAATATATCTATATTAACACCCCACACTATATATATACCCCAGCCCTAATAATATATCTATATATACCACACACTATATATATATATATATATATATATATATATATATATACCCCAGCCCTGATAATATATCTATAGACACCCCACACTATGTATATACCCCAGCCCTAATAATATATCTATCTAAACCCAACACCATGTACATACATATTTATATATATATATATATATATATATATATATATACATACCCCAGCCCTAATAATATATCTATAGACACCCCACACTATATATATATACCCCAGCCCTAATTATATATCTATATACACCCCACACTATCTATCTATCTATATATATCCCAGCCCTAATAATATATCTATATAAACTCCACACTATATATATACCCCAGTCCTAATAATATATCTATATATATACCCCACACTATGCATATACCTCAGCCCTAATAATATATCTATATACACACCCACACTATGTATATACCGCAGCCCTAATAATATATCTATGTAAATCCCAGTCCATGTATATACCCCAGCCTTAATAATATTTATATATATATATTTAACCCCTTCCCGACGCAGCCTGTTTTTGCCTTCCTGACAGAGGCCTTTTTTTCAAATCTGACATGTATCACTTAAGTGGGGATAACTTTTTTTTGCTTTTACTTATCCCAGTGATTTTGAGAATGTTTTCCCGTGACACATTGTACTTTAAATTAGTGGTAAATTTTGGTCGATACAGGTTTTTTTTTTTTGTGAAAAATACCAAAATGTCGTAAAAAAATTGAACATTTTGCTATTTGCAAAATGTTAAATTTTCTGCTTGTGAGACAAATAATCATACCACTCAAAATAGTTAATAACTAACATAAACCATATCTAAACTTTATTATTACATAATTATTTCAACCTCCTTTAATTTTTTTGGACACTAGGGGGCAGCAGAGTCTAAATTTTACACATCACACAGTTTAACGCTGCTTTTGGCTGTTCACGTTTGAACAGCCAATCGCAGCGATCGCCCATGACGGGGGGCATCGCTGCCCCCCCTGGGCAATGAGGGAGGATGTCTGCTGTCAGGGACAGCAGACATCGTCCCTCTGTCACCGCGTCTGTAGACGCGGTGACAATTCAAAGGCATGACGTACATTTATGCCATGTGTCGGGAAGTACATCCCGGCCATGACGTAAATGTACGTCAAATGTCGGGAAGGGGATATATATATATATACAGGATGCAGTGTGGCGGCACTCAGAATAATCAGACAGAGACAACGATGTCACCAACGTTTCTGAGCTGTTGCAGCTCTTTTATCAAGGTGCAGAAAACTCTTCTGCACCTTGATAAAAGAGCTGCAACAGCTCAGAAACGTTGGTGACATCGTTGTCTCTGTCTGATTATTCTGAGTGCCACCACACCGCATCCTGTACATACATCCAGGCAGTGGCACTGTCTGTATTCCGGAGGGCAACGGGTGATTCATTATTTATATCAAGTCGACACTGGAGTGCCGCGTCTACACATCCCTATATATATATATATATATATATATATATATATATATATATACATATATATATACACCCCAGATATATATGTATACATCTGCCCTAATAATATATCTATATACACCCCACACTATGTATATACCCCAGCCCTAATAATATATACATGTAAATACCACTCCATGTATATACCCCAGCCCGAATAATATATCTATATACACTCAAACAATGTATATACCCCAGCCCTAATAATATATCTAGGTACTTATGTAGTATCTGGGCGTCCGATTTAGAAATCGGATCGCATCGCATGCGACCAAATCGTATGCGATGGTCAAGATTTTTCCATAGGATTCAATGTTAAAATGGTCTGAGTCCATTTTAACATAGAATTCAATGGGAAAAAGGGGTCCTTTTCCTTTCCCCACTATCCAAGTGGGCATGGAGTTGGATATAAACCTGTGGCGAGCGTAGCGAGCCACCGAGCCCGAAGCGTGGCGAGCGTAGCGAGCCCCGCGAGGAGACACAGAATACTTTTTAAGAAATATGCGTTCGCTCGCCACGCTTCGGGCTCGGTGGCTCGCTGCGCTCGCCACGCTATATAAAATCAACTCTATGCCCACTTGGATAGTGGGGAAATGAACAGGACCTTCTTAACATTGAATCCTATGCAAAATCGCATCGAATCGCATCGCATCTGATTGTATGCCTTAAGGTAAGGCATACAATCACAAAATCGGACGCCCAGATACTACATAAGTACCTATATCTATATACACCCTACATTATGTATATAATGTAGGGTGTATAATAATATAATATATCTATATACACCCCACACTTAGTGTTCCCGCTAGGCAGTTTTAGCTGTGCGTTGCGCCCTGCCCGATTTTTAAAGGGCAAAATGCGCCCTGCCCCTCTGGGAGCGCCCCGCTAAAACAGCCTGCCTCCGACCCCTCTGGTGTGACCAGGGAAGCCCGGCGCCGCTGTAGATAGCGATGCCCGGCGCTTCCCTGGCAGTGTACAGCCTTCGGGGTGGCAAGGCCCGCCACCTTCAGTGATGCAGACGGCCGGGCCCGCCCCTTTTCTTAACGGCGGCGACCGGGCCCGCCCCTTTTCGGCAAGGCGTGGCCATGCCCATTTTGTTACGTTGGCGGCCCGGGACCGCCCAAAACCGTGACGTGGCGGGCTTGGTCCGCACCCATTACGCAGCCCCCATGCAGCGGCGCCCTGTCCACCCTAGTTCCTATAAGGAACACTACACACTATGGATACCCAGCTCTAATAATATATCTATATACACCCCACACTATATATATACCTCAGCTCTAATAATATATCTATATTAACACCCAACACTATATATATATACCCCAGCCCTAATAATATATATATATATATACCCCAGCCCTAATAATATATCTATATACACCCCACACTATGTATATACCCCAGCCCCAATAATATATATATATATATACACACCCTACATTATGTATATAATGTAGGGTGTATAATAATATAATATATCTATATACACCCCACACTTAGTGTTCCCGCTAGGCAGTTTTTTTAGAGCGCAAAATGCGCCCTGCCCCTCTGGCAGCGCCCCGCTAAAACAGCCTGCCTCCAACCCCTCTGGTGTGACCGGGGATGCCCGGCGCCGCCGTAGATAGCGATGCCCCTTTTCTTATAGGCGGTGACCAGACCTGCCCCTTTTCGTCACGTGCGGCCACGCCCCTTCTGTTACATTGGCGGCCCAGGACCGCCCAAAACAGTGACGTTGGCGGGCTCGGTCCGCACCCATTACGCTGCCCCCCATGCAGCGGCGCCCTGTCCACCGTAGTTCCTATTAGGAACACTACACACTATGTATACCTAGCACTAATAATATATCTATATACACCCCACTCTATATATATATATATATACCTCAGCCCTAATAATATATCTATACTAACATCCAACACTATATATAAACACCAGCCCTAATAATATATCTATATAAACCCAACACTATATATATGCTCAAGCCCTAATAATACACCCCACACTATGTATATACCACAGCCCTATTAATATATCTATATAGACCCCACACTATATATATACTGTATACCCCAGCCCTAATAATATATCTACAGTATATACAACCCACACTATGGCAGGTATTCAATGTGGAGAATCGCGGGCAGCAGCGAATCCTGTGTAGGATTCGCTGCACTTTCGCCGCAATTCTCCCTGTAGGGCGATTCGCCGGGCAGCCGCCCGTCCACCCTATTCAACGCGTCAGGGGCTCTCCACCCCTGACGGCGAAAATTCCCCCCTGCAGCGAATACCGCTCCCGGCACTCTCACCTGCTTCTGCGGCAATACTGCCACTGCAGGGGATGGAGCGGAGTCACGGCGGGGGAGCCCGCTGATGCCGCCAGGTGCCCCCGCACAGCCTCAGGTGTCAGGGACGGGTCCAGCAGCAGCAATAGCAGACCTCCGTCTCCAGCAGTCCCAGTGTGCGGACATCTGCTATCACCGCGCTGGGACTGCTGGAGCCGGAGGTCTGCTAGTGCTGCTGCTGCTGGAGCCGTCTCTCCCTTCTGTCAGTGTCCCACCTGTTGGGGTCGGGGAGTAGAGCGGGCTGCGTGTCGGATACCGGCTGAGAGGTGCCCGGGCTGCTGGGCGGCAGCTTCCTCCAGGTCAGGTGCGCCCCCCTCCTTTCCCCTCCGCAGAGGTTCGCAAAACACTGAACGGGCGGGGGGGGGAGGGGGCGCCGTTGATCTGACAGGTACCCCCTGTCCGCTGGTGGGTGGCATCCAGCAGGGTCTGGCAGGAGGTCACTGCGGTGTATGTGAGATCAGCGGCGGGGTCCCTGTAGTGGATGTGAAATACTAGTTCCCATCCACTGCAAGGACCCCGCCCCTGATATCACATACACTGCAGGGACCTCCTGCACGCCAGCACTACCTGACATGACCCTGCGCTGCCAGACCCCACTGCATGCCACCCACCAGCGGGCAGGGGGTCCCTGCAACCCTTATTTGAGATCAGCGGGGCCCCCCTGCAATATGTAACTGAATCAGCCGCACAGCATATGTAACCAGCAATATAATTAAAAATATATTTGTGTTACTTGTCCAGTTAAAAAAATAGAAAGACTCATAAAAAAATTTAATAACTGATTTTTTTACACCCCCCCCCCCCCCCCAAAAAAAAAAAAAACCATCATTTTAAAGGATCACATTCCAGTTCACCTAAAAAAGATGACGAATGTGAAATGGAGAATCATGGCATAAATCAATGGAGAAAGTAGTTCTCCATTTCAGCATTGAATACACTGTCGGCGAATTCCACTAAAAACCCCATTGAAAATCACAGGCGAATTGTGGAGAATCATTTACGGCGAATCGGCAGACATTCGCTGTTCATTTGTGGCGAATTGCCTCCATTGAATATGGCGAATTGTTTTTTCTAACAGAAAATTCGCCGTTAACCCAGCGAATTGCCAGATTCACTGAAAAAAAAACGGCGAATCTGAGGCATTGAATACTGGCCTATGTATGTGCCCCAGCCCTGATAATATATCTATATATAAACCCCACACTATATATATATATATATATATATATTTGCCCCAGCCCTAATAATATATCTACAGTATATAAACCCAACACTATATATATAACCCAGCCCTAATAATATATCTATGTACACCCCACACTATATATATACCGCAGCCCTAAAAATATATCTATATAACCCCACACTATGTATATACCAGAGGCGTAGCTACCGTAAGGCAGCCACCGCGGCTGCTTGGGGGAGCAAGCGCCCCCGGTGCCCAGGCACTCTGGTCAGACCCCCCCTTACCCCTCCGCATGCCGCCGCCACCGCATTCAGTCCGGCACCGCAGATAGCCTCTGGGCTCCGTCTCCTGCAGTAATGAAAATGACACGACAAAATGGCTGCCCCCTAATAGCAGACAGTTTTTAAGGATGCTAGAGGAGGCCGCCGCCTCCTCTAACATCCCTAAAAAAACTGTCTGCTGTACGGGGGCAGCCATTTTGTCGTGTCATTTTTCATTACTGCAGGAGACGGAGCCCGGAGGCTATCTGCGGTGCCGGACTGAATGCGGGGCCGGCGGCGGCGGCATGCGGAGGGGTAAGGTAATTTTTTGGCGGGGGGGCACCACAATATTAGTTACGCTTCTGGTATATACCATAGCCCTAATAATATATCTATATATACACCCCACACTATGTATATACCCCAGCCCTGATATCTATATGAACCCAACACTTTATATATACCCTAGCCCTAATACTATATTTATATAAAGCCCACACTATGTATATACCGCAGCCCTAAAAATATATCTATATATATATTTAGATACAGAAGTACCAACACACTCGCCATTCCTAGGAATGGGGTGCAAACAGCACCCACATCCCAGGGTGGGGTGCGGTGGCCTGTGACCACACACTCTAGTAAATACAAACACAGGGGGCCCAGCACTCACTACAACAAACTAACTCACCTTAACATTCAAATAATCAATAAATAAATAATGGGGTTTTAGTTCATGAATTGATCAATGCATTTAAGCTTGCAGCCCATCGCCAAGGGACCCCATTTCACTGCAAGTCCTACACTACCAACTGTTTTTCTTGAGAACCTGGCACCTGCTTACACATCATAGCTAAAATGAACATGTGTTTTTTTTCTGGGTTAATGCTCAACTGCCAAGTAACATGGCTTTTATAAGGTGAGACAATCCCAAACACAGCACCTGAATTAGAATTAAAGGGGCAGCTGTCACAGGTTTCAGGTAAATGAGCTTATCAAGGGTGCATGAGAAAGCTATGATCACAGTAACAGAGGTTAATTAAAAATCAACCCAAATATATAGATACAGAAGTACCAACACACTCGCCATTCCTAGGAATGGGGTGCAAACCGCACCCACATCCCAGGGTGGGGTGCGGTGGCCTGTGACCACACACTCTAGTAAATACAAACACAGGGGGCCCAGCACTCACTACAACAAACTAACTCACCTTAACATTCAAATAATCAATAAATAAATAATGGGGTTTTAGTTCATGAATTGATCAATGCATTTAAGCTTGCAGCCCATCGCCAAGGGACCCCATTTCACTGCAAGTCCTACACTAGCAACTGTTTTTCTTGAGAACCTGGCACCTGCTTACACATCATAGCTAAAATGAACATGTGTTTTTTTTCTGGGTTAATGCTCAACTGCCAAGTAACATGGCTTTTATAAGGTGAGACAATCCCAAACACAGCACCTGAATTAGAATTAAAGGGGCAGCTGTCACAGGTTTCAGGTAAATGAGCTTATCTAGGGTGCATGAGAAAGCTATGATCACAGTAACAGAGGTTAATTAAAAATCAACCCAAATATATAGATACAGAAGTACCAACACACTCGCCATTCCTAGGAATGGGGTGCAAACCGCACCCACATCCCAGGGTGGGGTGCGGTGGCCTGTGACCACACACTCTAGTAAATACAAACACAGGGGGCCCAGCACTCACTACAACAAACTAACTCACCTTAACATTCAAATAATCAATAAATAAATAATGGGGTTTTAGTTCATGAATTGATCAATGCATTTAAGCTTGCAGCCCATCGCCAAGGGACCCCATTTCACTGCAAGTCCTACACTAGCAACTGATTTTCTTGAGAACCTGGCACCTGCTTACACATCATAGCTAAAATGAACATGTGTTTTTTTTCTGGGTTAATGCTCAACTGCCAAGTAACATGGCTTTTATAAGGTGAGACAATCCCAAACACAGCACCTGAATTAGAATTAAAGGGGCAGCTGTCACAGGTTTCAGGTAAATGAGTATATATACTCCACAATATGTATATACCCCAGCCCTAATATATATATATATATATATATATATATATATATGTAAATACCACTCTATGTATATACCCAGCCCTAATAATATATCTATATACACCCCACACTGTTACACTGTTCTTGATAAAAGTGCACAGCACTGAAACGTTGAACACATACAGTGTGTGTCGACTCTTTATTTCGTCCTTGGAGTGCCCCCGTGGGAGTGAGCTATGGATACCTGACTTCAGGTTATTTCTGGAAGGAACCAGGCAAGATAAAGCACCAAGCACTTTGGAGTGCCGGCCTTATGCCCGTTACACCCCGCACTATGTATATACCATAGCCTTAAAAATATATCTATATATACACCCCACACTATGTATATACCCCAGCCCTGATAATATATCTATATAAACCCCACACTGAATATATACCCCAGCCCTAATAATATATCTATATAAACCCAACACTATATATATATATATATATATATATATATATATATATATATATATATATATACAGAAACAATACCACTGCGCACAACTTCAGAATGAGTGTGTATGCTTCCCACGTAGTGTGCAGCTATTCTCCAGGACTCAACCAGGGTCCAATGAAGGTAAGTATGCAAAAGAATGGAGAAACGCACAATGAGCAAGGTAAAATACAGTTCCTTTACTGACAATATATGCTCACATACATGTGGGTTAGGATATAACAGCTTGCCAAGCTTGTGGTGTGATGTCGGAACGGACCAGTTCGCAGGACACGGGCGCAGGGGATACTCGGTCTCAGACAGCCTCTCACGCTGGAATATGCCGGTCTCCACGCTCCGTCTCAATCTCCGTCCAAACACACAGGATGACGTTCTAGCGTCCACCGCATAGGCCACGCCCAACGCGTTTCACCCCCTGACGAAGACTTCGGTTAAAACGCGTTGGGCGTGGCCTATGCGGTGGACGCTAAAACGTCATCCTGTGTGTTTGGTCGGAGACGGAGATTGAGACGGAGCGTGGAGACCGGCATATTCCAGCGTGAGAGGCTGTCTGAGACCGAGTATCCCTTGCGCCCGTGTCCTGTGAACTGGTCCGTTCCGACATCACACCACAAGCTTGGCAAGCTGTTATATCCTAACCCACATGTATGTGAGCATATATTGTCAGTAAAGGAACTGTATTTTACCTTGCTCATTGTGCGCTTCTCCATTCTTTTGCATATATATATATATATATATATATATATATATATATATATATATACCCCAGCCCTAATAATATATCTATATAAACCCAACACTATGGGCGGTATTCAATGAGAATACCTGCGAGGTGCAGCGAATCCTTTTTAGGATTCGCTGCACATTCGCCACGTTCCGGAGCCGGCGGGCTCCGGTATTCAACGTGTCGGGGCTCGCTGCCCTTGACTGGCGAATATGAGCTCCTGCGGCGTATGCCGCAGGGAGCCTGAGGACGGTGGCAGGCAGAGAGATGGAAGTCTCTCTGCCTGCCCCAGAACGTTTGTGGGGGTTAGGTGGGCTCCCCGGGTGCCAGGCAGCACAGGCTGCCCCCCGGGGGTGCCAGCAGTTGACCTATATTCACTATACCCGATCGTAACGATCGGGTGCAGTGAATATATGAATATGTAATGAGCGGCTCGGCTCCAGCGCCCCCTGCTGGCTGCTGTGTAAAAAAAAAAAATATATATATATTTTTTTTTTAAATTAAATATATATTCATGTGCTTACAGCACATGAATAAAAGTAGCATGCCCCTCCTCAGAATAAAATTCCTGATTTTTTGACACCAAATGTAAAAAACAAAACACTTTATTTTAAAAGTTCACATTCCACTTCTCCATAAAAAGATAGCGATTGCTACTCGGTGAATCATGGCGAAAAAAACCTTCAAATGTATTCGCCATGTGGTCATTGAATAGGGTGATTCACCGTTTTAGTCAAAAATTCGCCAAACAGCACAAATTCGCCATAAAAACATGGCGAATCAGGCTCATTGAATACCGCCCTATGTATATACCCCAGCCCTAATAATATATCTATATAAATCCCACACTATGTATATACCGCAGCCCTAATAATATATCTATATATACACTCCACAATATGTATATACCCCAGCACTAATTATATATCTATGTAAATACCACTCCATGTATATACCCCAGCTCTAATAATATATCTATATACACCCACACTATATATATACCCCAGCCCTAATAATATATCTATATACACCCTACATTATGTATATAATGTAGGGTGTATAATAATATTATATATCTATATACACCCCACACTTAGTGTTCCCGCTAGGCAGTTTTAGCGGTACGCTGCGCCCTGCCTGATTTTTAGAGCGTAAAATGCGCCCTGCCCCTCTGGCAGCGCCCCACTAAAACAGCCTGCCTCCAACCCCTCTGGTGTGACCGGGGAAGCCCGGCGCCGCTGTAGATAGCGATGCCCGGCGCTTCCCCGGCAGTGTAGAGCCTTCAAGGTGGCAGGGGCCGCCACCTTCAGTGACGCAAGTGTCCGGGCCACGCCCCTTTTCTTAATAGCGGTGACCAGGCCCACCCCTTTTTTTCCCGTGCGGCCACGCCCCTTTTGTTACGTTGGCAGCCCAGGACCGCCCAAAACTGTGACATCGGCGGGCTCGGTCCGCACCCATTACGCTGCCCCCGTGCAGCGGTGCCCTGTCCACCCTATTTCCTATTAGTAACACTACACACTATGTATACCCAGCTCTAATAATAAATCTATATACACCCCACACTATATATATACCTCATGTATACACCTCACACTATCTATATACCCCAGCCCTGATAATATAGCTATATACACCCACACTATGTATATACCCCAGCCCTAATAATATATCTATATAAACCCAACACTATGTATATACCGCAGCCCTAATAATATATCTATATACTCACTCCACAATATGTATATACCCCAGCCCTAATAATATATCTATATAAACCAAACACTATAAATATATATATATATATATATATATACCTCAGCCCTAATAATATATCTATATACACCCCACACTATATATATATATACACCCCAGCCCTAATAATATATCTATATAAACCCCACACTATGTATATACCTCAGCCCGCAGTACTTGCTGTTGCCTCTTGAGAAAGGGGTACTAACCCCGAAACGAGCCGTTGAGGCTATGCAATAAATCTTTTTCAACTTTCTACAAACTGCTGCAGTGACGTGTTGTTCCTGGTGACCTTGTGGATATCTGGGAACCTTGCTTTCTATTTATATATATATATATATATATATATATATAGAACTCCAGAAGGGCCGTCACTCTGGGCTTAAGTGAGCTGCAGACAGTACAGTAGCTTGCCCCGGTGCCAACTTGCAGAGGGCAGCAGCGTAGCACTGCCCACAGAATATAGAGAAGAAATAACTGGGCACTCGAGGACTCACAGATGCAGGTAAAACAAGACCAATTTAATCCATAGTAGGTCTTACAGGCGTCATCAACGTTTCGGGGGCCGTACCCCCGTCGTCAGGACCAAGTGCAGACAGTGTGAAGTACAAAGTAAAGTGCAAGTGCATCGATATTTATGGAACATGTTAACGAATCAGCGCTAACTTACCTCCTCCCTGTAGCCATCCACCACGCACATCCACGGGCCGGTTTCCGGGATTCTGCGCTCAGCAGTGACGTCACCACGTCCGGCGGCGTCCAGCTGGGCGCACATCGTCACGGCCGTCATCCCGCGGTGACGTGGGTAGGCTATGGAAGAGATCGCAGCCCACATTAGAAAAACAGTTATAATAAGTGCAACAAAAGTTATATCATACAATACAGCATCCATGAATGAACAACAAACTTAAGAGGATGCTGGTGAGCAAAACTGAAAACAACGAGTGAATAAAAGTATTATAACTTGTCAGGTGACATCTAGTGCAAAAAAAGAGAAGACATATAAAATATGAACAGACATTTAAAAAGATTTATACACAAAGGTATATAAGCATACGGCCCCGTTTGTTAGAGCCGAGCTGGACAAAGAAAAACATGATATGTTTGCTGAGTGGGGTGCGAACCCTTTGGTGTGAGTGACAGTTATCTATTCAGTGTGAAACTGTCACTGGCAGCTATACAATTAATGCAGGTATGTGCTAATTTTATAAGACCCTGTCTATGGACAGTGGATAAAATATTGGAAACATATTGAGTTCCAAATAAGAACTCTGTGAAAGGCAGAACTGGCCCAATATGGGGTGATGCCGCCAGCATCACAGTTTGCACCAGGCTACAAAGGCCAAAGAATATGGCAGCAAAATGCTAGCATCTGCTATGTTGTCCTAGTGTATTACTAGGCCGCTAATCTCCCATCTTCCCTAATGATATATCTATATACACACCACAGTATGTATATACCCCAGCCCTAATAATATATCTATGTAAGTACCACTCCATGTATATACCCCAGCCCTAATAATATATCTATATACACCCCACACTATATATATACCCCAGCCCTAATAATATATCTATATACAACCCACACTATGTAAATGCCCCAGCCCTAAAAATATATCTATATAAACCCCACACTATGTATATACCCCAGCCCTAATAATATATCTATATAAACCCCACACTATGTATATAACACTAGGTGGTTCATCGCGCCCTACGGGCGCTCTTCACACCGGCGTAAGGGGCTACGCCCCTTAATTTGTGAACATTTGTATTGTGAGAAATATGGTTAGAATTGTATGAAAGATGCCCTGTATTGCAGCTTCTGGCAGTGGGTGAGGGTCCAGCGTGGCAGCACAGGAGTACCGGACGGTGGCCCTGAGTCAGTGTCTCCTCCTACTGGGTGGGAGTTAGGGTGCATGAGAGCAGGAGGCTGGGCTATGAGGCATGATAGGGGCATGTGGGCAAAACAGCGTCAGCGACTCCCCAGTGGTGGAAGTTACGGTTCAGGAGAGCAGGAAGCTGGGTAGTGATAAGGGTGTGTGGGCATACGGGGGACTAAAGAGGGTGGTAGACACTGTGCAGCTTCTGCCAGTGGGTGAGGGTCCAGCGTGGCAGCACAGAAGTACAGGACGGTGGCCCTGAGTCAGTGTCTCCTCCGACTGGGTGGGAGTTAGGGTGCATGAGAGCAGGAGGCTGGGATATGAGGCATGATAGGGGCATGTGGGCAAAACAGCGTCAGCGACTCCCCAGTGGTGGAAGTTACGGTTCAGGAGAGCAGGAAGCTGGGTAGTGATAGGGGTGTGTGGGCATACGGGGGACTAAAGAGGGTGGTGGACACTGTGCAGCTTCTGCCAGTGGGTGAGGGTCCAGCGTGGCAGCACAGAAGTACAGGAGTCAGTGTCTCCTCCGACTGGGTGGGAGTTAGGGTGCATGAGAGCAGGAGGCTGGGCGGTAAAGCATGATAGGGGAATGTGGGCAACACAGGGTGAGCGGGTCTCCACTGGCGGAAGTTATGGGGCAGGAGAACAGGAGGCAGGGCAGTGATAGAGGTGTGTGGGCATGAGCGGTAATAAAGGTTTTTGGCTGTTGCGGAGTAGGGATAGGCATTGGTGCAGACCCCATCGATGGTTGGCATTGATGGCGATTTTGCACAATGCCATCGATAGTAGTAACATATTACTTGGATAACCATCGATTGTTGTAGCTATCGATGGTCATCCATTATATCTGACTGAATAGGCTGTGGGTCAATCAGAACTTGGTGGCCTAAAAAAATTTGAAACTTGATCGGTTCTCCTTTGCCATCGTTGTAGGGAAACCATCTTGTCGTCCCACATTGATGGCAAAAGTATTCAACATCGGCCATAAACCATCGATTATTTGAAATCATTGATGGTCGATGGGCATCCCTAGGACTGGAGGAGGGTGGGGGACAGTATGCAGCTCCCGGCAGTGGGTGAGCGTCTCCTCCCACTGGGAGGGAGTGAGCGTGCATGAGAGCAGGAGGCTGTATAATAGTGGTATATGGGCAAGACATTGATAAAAGTTTTGGCGCTGGTGCAGAGGGCAGTGGGGAAACCTGCAGTGCGGCAGCCAGGGCCGGATTTCCCACCTAGGGGCAGCACCTGCTTGTGGTGGTACAGGATCCCCCATTGTCACGGGGGGTACGTGAAATGCGGGAGCGGGGTGGCGGTGGTCCGCTGGGGGGTGGAATTGCCGGAAGGGGGTCAGGGGGGTCTGCAAATTGCGGGAGGGGGGGTGGTGTGCGGGGGATCCGCAATTAGCGGGAGGGGGTGGGGGTCCGCAAATCGTGGGCGGGGGCGCGGGGGGGCTTGAATCGTGGGAAGGGGGGTCCGCAAATTGCGGGAGGGGGGTTGTCGGGGTTAGTGAATTGGGGGAGGGGGGTTGCGGAGGTCCGTGAATTGCGGGAGGGGCGCATGGGGTGCCGTGAGTCAAGGGGGGGTGGTGCGGGGGTCCATGAATCACGGGAGGGGTCATGAATCGCAGGAGGGGGGGTCATGGGGGGGCTGCGAATCGCAGGAGGGGGGGTGTGGGGGGTTGCCGTGAATTGCATGAGGGGGGAGTGAATCAAGGGAGGGGGGGCGCAGGGGGGTGGTGCGGGGGTCCGTGTATCGCAGGAGGGGGCATGAATCGCGGGAGGGGGGGTCGTGGGGGGCTGCGAATCGCAGGAAGGGGGGTCCCCGAATGTGTGAATTACGGAGCGGTCGCAAAAGGTGCCGAGGGGGCCCGCAAATTGCGGGAGGGGGGCGCTACGGGGGGTTCCGTGAATCGTGGGAGGGGGCGGGGCGAATTGCAGGAGGGGGGGTCGCAAATCGCAGTTGGGGGGTGCCGTGAATCGCGGGAGGGGGGGTCGCGGGGGGCCCTTTTAATGCCGGAAGGGGGGGTTGCGGGGGTCCCGCGAATCGCGGGAGGGGAGGATGCAGGGGTCCCGCGAATCGCGTGAGGGGGCTCGCGCGAGGGAGGGGTGGCTGGGGTCCCGCGATTCGCGGGAGGGTCGCGGGGGTCCCGCGTTTTGCGGGAGGGGTCCCGCGAATCGCGGGAGGGGGTGGTCGCGGGGGTCCCGCGAATCGCGGGAGGGGGGGTCGCGGGGAAAGCGGGGGTACCGCAAATCACCCGGTGGGGGGGTCGCGGGACCCCCGCGACTCGCGGGAGGGGGGAAAGCGGGGGGCCCGCAAATCGCGGGAGGGGGGGGTCGCGGGGGTCCCGCGAATAGCGGGAGGGGGGGCGCGGGGGTCCCACGAATCTCGGGTGGGGGGGGGTCGCGGGGGTCCCGCGAATCGCGGGTGGGGGGGGTGGTCGCGGGGGTCCCGCGAATCGCGGGAGTCCCGCGAATCGCGGGAGGGGGGGTCGCGGGGGGTCCCACGAATCGCGGGAGGGGGGGTCGCGGGGGTCCCGCGAATCGCGGGAGGGGGGTCGCGGGGGTCCTGGCAGAGGGTAGGGATGTGCAGGAGTAATGGTGGATGGTGGCTGTGGAGTAATGGTGGATGGTGGGCGTGTACTGTAGCCCTGGCTGGGCGGGGGGAGGTGATGTCAAGGGGGTGGAACGTCAGACACATGAAAGTGAAACTGTTCTACACAGGAACGTTCTCCACAGGGGTTGAGTGACAGATCTGGCTAAATATATAAGAGATAGCCTTCATAATATATCTATATATATACCCCACACTATGTATATACCCCAGCCCTAATAATATATCTATATATACACTCCACAATATGTATATACCCCAGCCCTAATAATATATCTATATACACCCCACACTATATACTGTATATACCCCAGCCCTAATAATATATCTATATACACCCCACACTAAGTGTTCCCGCTAGGCTGTTTTAGCGGTGCCCAATTTTTAAAGGGCAAAATGCACCCTGCCCCTCTGGCAGCGCCCCGCTAAAGCAGCCTGCCTCCGATCCCTCTGGTATGACCAGGGAAGCCCAGCGCCGCTATAGATAGCGATGCCCGGCGCTTCCCCGGCAGTGTAGAGCCTTTGGGGGGGCTGGGATAGCACCCTTACAGTGACGCCGGCGGCTGGGACCACCCCTTTTCTTGATGTCGGTGGCCAGGGCCGCCCCTTTTGTGACGTTGGTGGCCCAGGACAGCCCAAAACAGTGACGTCGGCGGGCCCGGTCCGTACCCCTTATGCTACCATCGTGCAGCGGCGCCCTGTCCGCCCTAGTTCATAGAAGGAATACTACACACTATATATACACCAGTATTCACACACACTTGGTTAGGATTAGGAAGTTGCTGGCTTTTCTTTTTTTTTTATCGCATCAAAAGGTTTTTTAAACTTTACCCGCACAGTAAGCCACATATTCGGGAGACATGATTAGTGTACATTCATGTTAGTCCCTTACCCATGAAAAGTTATAGGCCAGTATTCAATGCCTCAGATTCGCCGTTTTTTTCATTGAATCTGGCAATTCGCTGGGTTAACGGCGAATTTTCTGTTAGAAAAAACAATTCGCCATATTCAATGGAGGCAATTCGCCACAAATGAACAGCGAATGTCTGCCGATTCGCCGTAAATGATTCTCCACAATTCGCCTGTGATTTTCAATGGGGTTTTTAGTGGAATTCGCCTACAGTTTATTCAATGCTCAAATGGAGAACTGCTTTCTCCATTGATTTTCGCCATGATTCTCCGTTTAGCATTCGTTATCTTTTTTAGGTGAACTGTGATGTGTACTTGTAAAATTAATGTTTTTTTTTTTAATGTCATTAGAAAAACAGGTTTTAATTTTTTTTTAAGGTTCTTGCTTTTTTTCCCGCTTTAAAAGCACATCTATTTTATTTTGATTTTTTTTTCCCTCACCGAACTGACAGCCAGCTGAGCTGTGCCGGGGGGAGGGGGGGTTCGGGTAGGTATGCGGGTGCCGTCACATTGGAAGGCAACATATGGGGACGTGTAATTGTGTAACACACACAATCCTATATAACCTCTCTCACCCATTTCTTACCCTTACAGGGCCAGGCTGCCGCTGCAGCGTATACTGGCCAGCTTCTCCAGTTACTGCTGTCACTCACTTCTTGGATTTCTGTTTAATTTCTGTTTCTTGCAGCCAGGGGCAGATTCTCCATGACCCAGCCTATGGGAGTATCCTATTTACAGAGGCTCCCATACAGAGCAATAAAGTCATATGGTGACACAAGTCATCCTTATCAGTTCCTGCCCCAGTGATTGCAAATACATGCTACAGCACATATTAGACCCTTAACTGTGGACCCGTTACTCAGTTTTACAAACTGAGCAGGTCCCCGGGTATGTGCTCTGCAGCAGCCAGTCTTGAGGAGCTGTCAGGGACTATCACCCCCCAAAGCACCTCACAGTGCCTGGAACATCTCATGCGCCAGTTTAGGCTTTCACCCGCCTTCAAGCCCATCGCAAAAGCATGACAATCTCATGCGCCGGATCTGGCACCTCTCCAAAGCACCTCAACGCGGCCGGAACATTTCATGCGCCGCTTCCGGCTTTCACCCCCAAACACCACGCCGCGGGCAGAATATTTATTGCGCCGGTTCCAACTTTCACCCCCAAAAGCACCTCGTCGCAGCCAGAATATCTCATACGTCGGTTCAGGCTTCAACTCCTCCCAAGCACCTTGCCAAGGTGGGAACATTTCATTCACAGGTTCCAGCTTTTACCCTCCAGGCACATAGCTGCATATGGACAAGTTATTCGCCAGATCCAGTTTTCACACCCCAATCAAGTGTTATAACATTTCCTGCACCGGTTCCGGATTTCACTCCCAAAAGCACCTCGTCGCGGGCCAGAACATCTCATGCGTCGGTTCCGGCTTTCACTCCCAAAAGATCCTCGTCAAGGCCAAAACATCTCATGCGTCGGTTTCCGGCATTCACACCCCAATCGAATGTGAAAGGGTACAGCGGTGTGAAAGTAATATATGGGGCCTATAAATGATCACATTTTTTTTACCAAAGAAGGTGGAAATAACAATTTTCACCTACTTTTGTAGAAAATAAGTACCTCACAGCAGCCGGTACATCTCATGCGCCGGTTTCGGCTACCACCGCCAAACCGCCACGTCGCTACTGGAAAATTCCTTTCACCGGTTCTAGGTTTCACCCACAAAAGCACCTTGCCAAGGCAGTATCATTTCATTCACAGGTTCCAGCTTTCACCCTCCAGGCAGATAGCTGCATACGGACAAGTTATTTGCCGGATCCAGTTTTCACATCCCAATCAAGTGTGATAAGGGTACAGTGGTGTGCAAGTGGTTTATGGGGACTATATATTATCACTTAATTTCTACCAAAGTAGGTGAAATTGATAATTTTCACTTACTTTTGTAGAAAATAAGTACCTCACAGTGGGCAAAACATCTCATGCTCCGTTTTTGGCTTTCACCCCCCAACCATCACGCCGCAGCCGGAATATTTTCTGCGTCGGTTCCAGCTTTCATTCCCAAAAGCATCTCGTCGCGGGCCAGAACATCTCATCCGTCGGTTCCGGCTTTACCCCCCAAGCACCTTGCCAAGGTGGAAACATTTCATTCACAGGTTCCAGCTTTTACCCTCCAGGCACATAGCAGCGTACATAACAAGCTATTCGCCGGTTCCGGTCTTCACACCCCAATCAAATGTGAAAGGGTACAGCGGTGTGAAAGTGGTATATGGGGCCTATAAATTATCACTTTTTTTTTTACCAAAGTAGGTGAAAATTATTATTTTCACCTACTTTAGTAGAAAAAAAGAATTACTGACATTCAATAAAAAAGCAATGCAGACGATATCACTGCTATCTCCTGCACTGATATCAGCCCTGATTTGGCTCGCTGTCTGCATAAAATAATATAAGGACCTCAATTCATCAAACTTTAAACATAATTTACGGAAGACCATACATATTTGATAAATATGCATGTATGCCAGGAAGATATTATTGCGCCTGCTTACCTGTTGTGGGTAGCTGCTCCTGCAATTTGACGTTTGGAATATGCTGTAGTAAAAATTATGTCACAGTAGTCCAGAGACGTAGCTGGGTAAGTAGTTGACATCACAATTCATTTGTGGAGAAGGTCTACCTGAAAAAAAGAAGAAGGAGGCGCGATAATATGTTCATGACATACATGCATATTTATTAATAATGTGTCTTACATCGTAACACACATAAATGCAGTACTATACAGACAACACAAGTCATCCTTATCAGTTCCTGCCCAGTGATTGCAAATACATGCTACAGCACATATTAGACCCTTAACTGTGGACCCGTTACTCAGTTTTACAAACTGAGCAGGTCCCCGGGTATGTGCTCTGCAGCAGCCAGTCTTGAGGAGCTGTCAGGGACTATCACCCCCAAAGCACCTCACAGTGCCTGGAACATCTCATGCGCCAGTTTAGGCTTTCACCCGCCTTCAAGCCCATCGCAAAAGCATGACAATCTCATGCGCCGGATCTGGCACCTCTCCAAAGCACCTCACCGCGGCCGGAACATTTCATGCGCCGCTTCCGGCTTTCACCCCCCAAACACCACGCCGCGGCCAGAACATTTATTGCGCCGGTTCCAGCTTTCACCCCCAAAAGCACCTCGTCGTAGCCAGAATATCTCATACGTCGGTTCAGGCTTCAACCCCTCCCAAGCACCTTGCCAAGGTGGGAACATTTCATTCACAGGTTCCAGCTTTTACCCTCCAGGCACATAGCTGCATATGGACAAGTTATTCGCCAGATCCAGTTTTCACACCCCAATCAAGTGTTATAACATTTCCTGCACCGGTTCCGGCTTTCACTCCCAAAAGCACCTCGTCGCGGGCCAGAACATCTCATGCGTCGGTTCCGGCTTTCACTCCCAAAAGATCCTCGTCACGGCCAAAACATCTCATGCGTCGGTTTCCGGCTTTCACACCCCAATCTAATGTGAAAGGGTACAGCGGTGTGAAAGTGGTAAATGGGGCCTATAAATGATCACATTTTTTTTACCAAAGTAGGTGGAAATAATAATTTTCACCTACTTTTGTAAAAAATAAGTAACTCACACGCCGCGACCGGAACATTCCTTGCGTCGGTTACGGCTTTCACTCCCAAAAGCACCTCGTCGCGTGCCAGAACATCTCATGCGTCGGTGTCGGCTTTCAATCCCAAAAGCATACCGTCGCGGCCAGAACATCTCATGCGTCGGTTCCGGCTTTCACTCCCAAAAGATCCTCGTCACGGTCAAAACATCTCATGCGTCGGTTTCCGGCTTTCACACCCCAATCTAATGTGAAAGGGTACAGCGGTGTGAAAGTGGTAAACGGGGCCTATAAATGATCACATTTTTTTTTACCAAAGTAGGTGGAAATAATAATTTTCACCTACTTTTGTAAAAAATAAGTAACTCACACGCCGCAACCGGAACATTCCTTGCGTCGGTTCCGGCTTTCACTCCCAAAAGCACCTCGTCGCGTGCCAGAACATCTCATGCGTCGGTTCCGGCTTTCACTCCCAAAAGCATACCGTCGCGGCCAGAACATCTCATGCGTCGGTTACAGCTTTCACTTCCAAACCGCCACGTCGCTACTGGAAAATTCCTTTCACCGGTTCCAGGTTTCACCCACAAAAGCACCTTGCCAAGGCAGTATCATTTCATTCACAGGTTCCAGCTTTCACCCTCCAGGCACATAGCTGCATACGGACAAGTTGTTTGCCGGATCCAGTTTTCACATCCCAATCAAGTGTGATAAGGGTACAGTGGTGTGCAAGTGGTTTATGGGGACTATATATTATCACTTCATTTCTACCAAAGTAGGTGAATTTGATCATTTTCACTTACTTTTGTAGAAAATAAGTACCTCACAGCGGCCAAAACATCTCATGCTCCGTTTTTGGCTTTCACCCCCCAACCATCACGCCGCAGCCGGAACATTTTCTGCGTCGGTTCCAGCTTTCATTCCCAAAAGCATCTCATCGCGGGCCAGAACATCTCATGCGTTGGTTCTGGCTTTCACTCCTAAAAGCACCTCGTCGTGGCCAGAACATCTCATCCGTCGGTTCCGGCTTTACCCCCCAAGTAGTAGTAGTACATTTATTTATAAGGCGCCACAAAGTGTCCGCAGCGCCGTACATAGCAAACAAATTACAAGGTAACGTACAGGGTGTGTAGAAAGATACAGTATAAATAGGGGTATAGCTGGTAGAACTAAAATCAGCATCAGTTCAGAAGTAGGTGTCAAAATAGTCAAGGAGACCGAAGATGAAGTAGAGGAAGGGAAGAACAGGACAGGAGCACAGGTGAGGTAATGAGGTAGGGTGAGTACGTGAGGAAGGAGGGCCCTGCTCATAAGAGTTAACATACTAAAAATAGGTGGGTGGACGAACGAAATACAATAGGATAAGTAGGAACGGAGGGGAACGGAGGCAGGATAGGAGGATCAAAAGAGGTTAGGAGGAGGGATAGGCTAGTCGAAAAAAGTGGGTTTTGAGGGAGCGCTTGAAGGAGGTAAGGGAATCAGATAGCCTGATGGGTGGCGGGAGGTTGTTCCAGTGCAGGGGGGCAGCGCGAGAGAAATCTTGGACACGGGAGTGGGAGGAGGTGATTAGGTGAGAGGTCAGTCGGCGGTCAGCGATGGAGCGAAGAGGACGGGAGGGAGTGTGGATAGAGATCAGTGAAGAGAGGTAGGGAGCTGTGGAGGAGGAGAGAGCCTTGTAGGTGGTGGTGAGGAGTTTAAAGAGAACTCGGAAAGGAATTGGGAGCCAGTGAAGAGATAAACAGAGGGGGGAGGCGGAGGTAGAGCGGCGGGAGAGGAAGATGAGCCTAGCAGCAGCGTTAAGAATGGATTGGAGAGGTGCGAGGCGGGTGAGAGGTAGCCCAGAGAGAAGGATGTTGCAGTAGTCAAGGCGGGAGATGACAAGAGAGTGAATGAGAATTTTGGTCGCGTCAGTGGAGAGGAATGGTCTGATGCGTGAGATGTTGCGTAGGTGAAAGCGGCAAGACTGTGAGAGAGCACGAATGTGGGGGGTGAAAGAGAGGGAGGAGTCAATGATGACACCGAGGCAGCGCGTTTGCCAAGGTGGGAACATTTTATTCACAGGTTCCAGCTTTTACCCTCCAGGCACATAGCCGCGTACATAACAAGCTATTCGCCGGTTCCGGTCTTCACACCCCAATCAAATGTGAAAGGGTACAGCGGTGTGAAAGTGGTATATGGGGCCTATAAATTATCACTTTTTTGTTTACAAAAGTAGGTGAAAATTATTATTTTCACCTACTTTAGTAGAAAAAAAGTATTACTGACATTCAATAAAAAAGCAATGCAGACGATATCACTGCTATCTCCTGCACTGATATCAGCCCTGATTTGGCTCGCTGTCTGCATAAAATAATATAAGGACCTCAATTCATCAAACTTTAAACATAATTTACGGAAGACCATACATATTTGATAAATATGCATGTATGCCAGGAAGATATTATCGCGCCTGCTTACCTGTTGTGGGTAGCTGCTCCTGCAATTTGACGTTTGGAATATGCTGTAGTAAAAATGATGTCACAGTAGTCCAGAGACGTAGCTGGGTAAGTAGTTGACATCACAATTCATTTGTGGAGAAGGTCTACCTGAAAAAAAGAAGAAGGAGGCGCGATAATATGTTCATGACATACATGCATATTTATTAATAATGTGTCTTACATCGTAACACACATAAATGCAGTACTATACAGACAACACAAGTCATCCTTATCAGTTCCTGCCCAGTGATTGCAAATACATGCTACAGCACATATTAGACCCTTAACTGTGGACCCGTTACTCAGTTTTACAAACTGAGCAGGTCCCCGGGTATGTGCTCTGCAGCAGCCAGTCTTGAGGAGCTGTCAGGGACTATCACCCCCAAAGCACCTCACAGTGCCTGGAACATCTCATGCGCCAGTTTAGGCTTTCACCCGCCTTCAAGCCCATCGCAAAAGCATGACAATCTCATGCGCCGGATCTGGCACCTCTCCAAAGCACCTCACCACGGCCGGAACATTTCATGCGCCGCTTCCGGCTTTCACCCCCCAAACACCACGCCGCGGCCAGAACATTTATTGCGCCGGTTCCAGCTTTCACCCCCAAAAGCACCTCGTCGTAGCCAGAATATCTCATACGTCGGTTCAGGCTTCAACCCCTCCCAAGCACCTTGCCAAGGTGGGAACATTTCATTCACAGGTTCCAGCTTTTACCCTCCAGGCACATAGCTGCATATGGACAAGTTATTCACCAGATCCAGTTTTCACACCCCAATCAAGTGTTATAACATTTCCTGCACCGGTTCCGGCTTTCACTCCCAAAAGCACCTCGTCGCGAGACAGAACATCTCATTCGTCGGTTTCGGCTTTCACTCCCAAAAGATCCTCGTCACGGCCAAAACATCTCATGCGTCGGTTTCCGGCTTTCACACCCCAATCTAATGTGAAAGGGTACAGCGGTGTGAAAGTGGTAAATGGGGCCTATAAATGATCACATTTTTTTTACCAAAGTAGGTGGAAATAATAATTTTCACCTACTTTTGTAAAAAATAAGTAACTCACACACCGCGACCGGAACATTCCTTGCGTCGGTTCCGGCTTTCACTCCCAAAAGCACCTCGTCGCGTGCCAGAACATCTCATGCGTCGGTTCCGGCTTTCACTCCCAAAAGCATACCGTCGCGGCCAGAACATCTCATGCGTCGGTTCCGGCTTTCACTCCCAAAAGATCCTCGTCACGGTCAAAACATCTCATGCGTCGGTTTCCGGCTTTCACACCCCAATCTAATGTGAAAGGGTACAGCGGTGTGAAAGTGGTAAATGGGGCCTATAAATGATCACATTTTTTTTTACCAAAGTAGGTGGAAATAATAATTTTCACCTACTTTTGTAAAAAATAAGTAACTCACACGCCGCGACCGGAACATTCCTTGCGTCGGTTCCGGCTTTCACTCCTAAAAGCACCTCGTCGCGTGCCAGAACATCTCATGCGTCGGTTCCGGCTTTCACTCCCAAAAGCATACCGTCGCGGCCAGAACATCTCATGCGTCGGTTCCAGCTTTCACTTCCAAACCGCCACGTCGCTACTGGAAAATTCCTTTCACCGGTTCCAGGTTTCACCCACAAAAGCACATTGCCAAGGCAGTATAATTTCATTCACAGGTTCCAGCTTTCACCCTCCAGGCACATAGCTGCATACAGTTATGCAGTTGTTTGCCGGATCCAGTTTTCACATCCCAATCAAGTGTGATAAGGGTACAGTGGTGTGCAAGTGGTTTATGGGGACTATATATTATCACTTCATTTCTACCAAAGTAGGTGAATTTGATCATTTTCACTTACTTTTGTAGAAAATAAGTACCTCACAGCGGCCAAAACATCTCATGCTCCGTTTTTGGCTTTCCACCCCCCAACCATCACGCCGCAGCCGGAACATTTTCTGCGTCGGTTCCAGCTTTCATTCCCAAAAGCATCTCGTCGCGGGCCAGAACATCTCATCCGTCGGTTCCGGCTTGACCCCCCAAGCACCTTGCCAAGGTGGGAACATTTCATTCACAGGTTCCAGCTTTTACCCTCCAGGCACATAGCCGCGTACATAACAAGCTATTCGCCGGTTCCGGTCTTCACACCCCAATCAAATGTGAAAGGGTGCAGCGGTGTGAAAGTGGTATATGGGGCCTATAAATTATCACTTTTTTGTTTACAAAAGTAGGTGAAAATTATTATTTTCACCTACTTTAGTAGAAAAAAAGTATTACTGACATTCAATAAAAAAGCAATGCAGACGATATCACTGCTATCTCCTGCACTGATATCAGCCCTGATTTGGCTCGCTGTCTGCATAAAATAATATAAGGACCTCAATTCATCAAACTTTAAACATAATTTACGGAAGACCATACATATTTGATAAATATGCATGTATGCCAGGTAGATATTATCGCGCCTGCTTACCTGTTGTGGGTAGCTGCTCCTGCAATTTGACGTTTGGAATATGCTGTAGTAAAAATGATGTCACAGTAGTCCAGAGACGTAGCTGGGTAAGTAGTTGACATCACAATTCATTTGTGGAGAAGGTCTACCTGAAAAAAAGAAGAAGGAGGCGCGATAATATGTTCATGACATACATGCATATTTATTAATAATGTGTCTTACATCGTAACACACATAAATGCAGTACTATACAGACAACACAAGTCATCCTTATCAGTTCCTGCCCAGTGATTGCAAATACATGCTACAGCACATATTAGACCCTTAACTGTGGCGCCAGTTTAGGCTTTCACCCGCCTTCAAGCCCATCGCAAAAGCATGACAATCTCATGCGCCGGATCTGGCACCTCTCCAAAGCACCTCACCGCGGCCGGAACATTTCATGCGCCGCTTCCGGCTTTCACCCCCCAAACACCACGCCGCGGCCAGAACATTTATTGCGCCGGTTCCAGCTTTCACCCCCAAAAGCACCTCGTCGTAGCCAGAATATCTCATACGTCGGTTCAGGCTTCAACCCCTCCCAAGCACCTTGCCAAGGTGGGAACATTTCATTCACAGGTTCCAGCTTTTACCCTCCAGGCACATAGCTGCATATGGACAAGTTATTCACCAGATCCAGTTTTCACACCCCAATCAAGTGTTATAACATTTCCTGCACCGGTTCCGGCTTTCACTCCCAAAAGCACCTCGTCGCGGGCCAGAACATCTCATGCGTCGGTTCCGGCTTTCACTCCCAAAAGATCCTCGTCACGGCCAAAACATCTCATGTGTCGGTTTCCGGCTTTCACACCCCAATCTAATGTGAAAGGGTACAGCGGTGTGAAAGTGGTAAATGGGGCCTATAAATGATCACATTTTTTTTACCAAAGTAGGTGGAAATAATAATTTTCACCTACTTTTGTAAAAAAAAGGTAACTCACACGCCGCGACCGGAACATTCCTTGCGTCGGTTCCGGCTTTCATTCCCAAAAGCACCTCGTCGCGTGCCAGAACATCTCATGCGTCGGTTCCGGCTTTCACTCCCAAAAGCATACCGTCGCGGCCAGAACATCTCATGCGTCGGTTCCGGCTTTCACTCCCAAAAGATCCTCGTCACGATCAAAACATCTCATGCGTCGGTTTCCGGCTTTCACACCCCAATCTAATGTGAAAGGGTACAGCGGTGTGAAAGTGGTAAATGGGGCCTATAAATGATCACATTTTTTTTACCAAAGTAGGTGGAAATAATAATTTTCACCTACTTTTGTAAAAAATAAGTAACTCACACGCCGCGACCGGAACATTCCTTGCGTCGGTTCCGGCTTTCACTCCCAAAAGCACCTCGTCGCGTGCCAGAACATCTCATGCGTCGGTTCCGGCTTTCACTCCCAAAAGCATACCGTCGCGGCCAGAACATCTCATGCGTCGGTTCCAGCTTTCACTTCCAAAAGCACCTTGTCACGGCCAGAACATCTCATCCGTCGGTTCCGGCTTCAACCCACAAGCACCTTGCTAAGTCAGGAACATTTCATCACAGGTTCCAGATTTTACCCTCCAGGCACATAGCTGCGTACAAGTTATTCCCAGGTTCCGGTTTTCACACCCCAATCGAATGTAAAAGGGTACAGAGGTGTGAAAGTGGTATATGGGGCCTAAAAATTATCACTTTTTTTTTTTTTACCAAAGTAGGTGAAAATAACAATTTTCACCTACTTTTGTAGAAAATAAGTACCTTGCAGCAGTCGGTACATCTCATGCGCCGGTTCCGGCTTTCACTGCCCAAACATCACGCCGGAACATTTCTTGTGCCGGTTCCAGGTTTCACCCACAAAAGCACCTTGCCAAGGCGGTGATATTTTATTCACAGGTTCCAGCTTTCACCCTCCAGGCACATAGCTGCATATGGACAAGTTATTCGCCAGATCCAGTTTTCACATCCCAATCAAGTGTGATAGGGTACAATGGTGTGAAAGTGATATATGGGGCCTATATATTATCACTTCATTTCTACCAATGTAGGTGAAAATGATAATTTTCACTTACTTTTATAGAAAATAAGTACCTCACAGTGGCTGGAACATCTCATACTCTGTTTTTGGCTTTCATCCCTCAACCATTACGCCGTGGCCGGATCATTTTCTGCATCCGTTCCGGCTTTCACTCCCAAAAGCATCCCGTCGTGTCCAGAACATCTCATCCGTCGGTTCCGGCTTTACCCCCCAAGCACCTTGCCAAGTTGGGAACATTTCATTCACAGGTTCCAGCTTTCACCCTCCAGGCACATAGCTGCATACGGACAAGTTGTTTGCCGGATCCAGTTTTCACATCCCAATCAAGTGTGATAAGGGTACACTGGTGTGCAAGTGGTTTATGGGGACTATATATTATCACTTCATTTCTACCAAAGTAGGTGAATTTGATCATTTTCACTTACTTTTGTAAAAAATAAGTACCTCACAGCGGCCAAAACATCTCATGCTCCGTTTTTGGCTTTCACCCCCCCAACCATCACGCCGCAGCCGGAACATTTTCTGCGTCGGTTCCAGCTTTCATTCCCAAAAGCATCTCGTCGCGGGCCAGAACATCTCATACGTCGGTTCTGGCTTTCACTCCCAAAAGCACCTCGTCGTGGCCAGAACATCTCATCCGTCGGTTCCGGCTTTACCCCCCAAGCACCTTGCCAAGGTGGGAACATTTCATTCACAGGTTCCAGCTTTTACCCTCCAGGCACATAGCCGCGTACATAACAAGCTATTCGCCGGTTCCGGTCTTCACACCCCAATCAAATGTGAAAGGGTACAGCGGTGTGAAAGTGGTATATGGGGCCTATAAATTATCACTTTTTATTTTACAAAAGTAGGTGAAAATTATTATTTTCACCTACTTTAGTAGAAAAAAAGTATTACTGACATTCAATAAAAAAGCAATGCAGACGATATCACTGCTATATCCTGCACTGATATCAGCCCTGATTTGGCTCGCTGTCTGCATAAAATAATATAAGGACCTCAATTCATCAAACTTTAAACATAATTTACGGAAGACCATACATATTTGATAAATATGCATGTATGCCAGGAAGATATTATCGCGCCTGCTTACCTGTTGTGGGTAGCTGCTCCTGCAATTTGACGTTTGGAATATGCTGTAGTAAAAATGATGTCACAGTAGTCCAGAGACGTAGCTGGGTAAGTAGTTGACATCACAATTCATTTGTGGAGAAGGTCTACCTGAAAAAAAGAAGGAGGCGCGATAATATGTTCATGACATACATGCATATTTATTAATAATGTGTCTTACATCGTAACACACATAAATGCAGTACTATACAGACAACACAAGTCATCCTTATCAGTTCCTGCCCAGTGATTGCAAATACATGCTACAGCACATATTAGACCCTTAACTGTGGACCCGTTACTCAGTTTTACAAACTGAGCAGGTCCCCGGGTATGTGCTCTGCAGCAGCCAGTCTTGAGGAGCTGTCAGGGACTATCACCCCCAAAGCACCTCACAGTGCCTGGAACATCTCATGCGCCAGTTTAGGCTTTCACCCGCCTTCAAGCCCATCGCAAAAGCATGACAATCTCATGCGCCGGATCTGGCACCTCTCCAAAGCACCTCACCGCGGCCGGAACATTTCATGCGCCGCTTCCGGCTTTCACCCCCCCAAACACCACGCCGCGGCCAGAACATTTATTGCTCCGGTTCCAGCTTTCACCCCCAAAAGCACCTCGTCGCAGCCAGAATATCTCATACGTCAGTTCAGGCTTCAACCACTCCCAAGCACCATGCCAAGGTGGGAACATTTCATTCACAGGTTCCAGCTTTTACCCTCCAGGCACATAGCTGCATATGGACAAGTTATTCGCCAGATCCAGTTTTCACACCCCAATCAAGTGTTATAACATTTCCTGCACCGGTTCCGGCTTTCACTCCCAAAAGCACCTCGTCGCGGGCCAGAACATCTCATGCGTCGGTTCCGGCTTTCACTCCCAAAAGATCCTCGTCACGGCCAAAACATCTCATGCGTCGGTTTCCGGCTTTCACACCCCAATCTAATTTTACCCCACCACTGCTGCTGAAGTCCACTCTATCCTTCAATCCGCTTCTCCCTCCACCTGCCCGCTTGATCCTATCCCCTCCAATATTATCTGTCGTCTCAGTCCATCAGTCTGCTCTCACCTGGCTCACCTCTTTAATCTTTCCCTATCCTCTGGGATCTTCCCTTCCTCCTTCAAACACGCTCTTGTCTCCCCAATTCTCAAAAAAACAAATCTGGACTCCAACTCTCCATCCAACTACAGGCCCATCTCCCTCCTCCCTTTTGCCTCCAAACTCCTAGAACGTCTGACCTATAATCGTCTCCTAAGCCACCTTACTGCTAACTCCATTCTAGACCCCCTCCAATCCGGGTCCGCCCTTTACATTCCACTGAAACTGCCCTGACCAAAGTCACTAACGATCTACTATCGGCTAAATCCAAAGGCCTCTTCTCTATCCTCATCCAGCTTGATCTGTCGGCTGCCTTTGACACTGTTGACCACCCTCTCCTGCTCAACACCCTCCGCTCCTTTGGCATCACTGGCACGGTCTTCTCCTGGTTCACCTCATACCTCTCCGATCGCTCCTTCTCAGTCTCCACTCCGAGCTCCTCCTCTCCTACTACCCCCCAGCCAGTCGGTGTTCCCCAAGGGTCAGTCCTTGGCCCTCTCCTCTTCTCCCTCTACACCACCTCTCTGGGCACCCTCATCAGCTCCTATGGTTTTCATTACCACCTTTATGCTGATGATACCCTAATCTATCTCTCCTCCCCCGACTTTTCCCCATCACTTCTGTCCAAGGTCTCCGAATGCCTCACGGCCATCTCAGCCTGGATAACCCAACGCTTCCTGAAACTAAACATGGCTAAAACTGAACTTCTAATCTTCCATCCCCCGAACATCCCCTCTTCTCCCACTATCTCCATCAGCATTGGTGAAACCGAGATCACGTCCACCGACCAAACGCGCTGCCTCGGTGTCATCATTGACTCCTCCCTCTCTTTCACCCCCCACATTCGTGCTCTCTCACAGTCTTGCCGCTTTCACCTACGCAACATCTCACGCATCAGACCATTCCTCTCCACTGACGCGACCAAAATTCTCATTCACTCTCTTGTCATCTCCCGCCTTGACTACTGCAACATCCTTCTCTCTGGGCTACCTCTCACCCGCCTCGCACCTCTCCAATCCATTCTTAACGCTGCTGCTAGGCTCATCTTCCTCTCCCGCCGCTCTACCTCCGCCTCCCCCCTCTGTTTATCTCTTCACTGGCTCCCCATTCCTTTCCGAGTTCTCTTTAAACTCCTCACCACCACCTACAAGGCTCTCTCCTCCTCCACAGCTCCCTACCTCTCTTCACTGATCTCTATCCACACTCCCTCCCGTCCTCTTCGCTCCATCGCTGACCGCCGACTGACCTCTCACCTAATCACCTCCTCCCACTCCCGTGTCCAAGATTTCTCTCGCGCTGCCCCCCTGCACTGGAACAACCTCCCGCCACCCATCAGGCTATCTGATTCCCTTACCTCCTTCAAGCGCTCCCTCAAAACCCACTTTTTTCGACTAGCCTATCCCTCCTCCTAACCTCTTCTGATCCTCCTATCCTGCCTCCGTTCCCCTCCGTTCCTACTTATCCTATTGTATTTCGTTCGTCCACCCACCTATTTTTAGTATGTTAACTCTTATGAGCAGGGCCCTCCTTCCTCACGTACTCACCCTACCTCATTACCTCACCTGTGCTCCTGTCCTGTTCTTCCCTTCCTCTACTTCATCTTCGGTCTCCTTGACTATTTTGACACCTACTTCTGAACTGATGCTGATTTTAGTTCTACCAGCTATACCCCTATTTATACTGTATCTTTCTACACACCCTGTACGTTACCTTGTAATTTGTTTTTTTTTTGTTTGCTATGTACGGCGCTGCGGACACTTTGTGGCGCCTTATAAATAAACGTACTACTACTACTACTAATGTGAAAGGGTACAGCGGTGTGAAAGTGGTAAATGGGGCCTATAAATGATCACATTTTTTTTTACCAAAGTAGGTGGAAATAATAATTTTCACCTACTTTTGTAAAAAATAAGTAACTCACACGCCGCGACCGGAACATTCCTTGCGTCGGTTCCGGCTTTCACTCCCAAAAGCACCTCGTCGCGTGCCAGAACATCTCATGCGTCGGTTCCGGCTTTCACTCCCAAAAGCATACCGTCGCGGCCAGAACATCTCATGCGTCGGTTCCAGCTTTCACTTCCAAAAGCACCTTGTCACGGCCAGAACATCTCATCCGTCGGTTCCGGCTTCAACCCACAAGCACCTTGCTAAGTCAGGAACATTTCATCACAGGTTCCAGATTTTACCCTCCAGGCACATAGCTGCGTACAAGTTATTCCCAGGTTCCGGTTTTCACACCCCAATAGAATGTAAAAGGGTACAGAGGTGTGAAAGTGGTATATGGGGCCTAAAAATTATCACTTTTTTTTTTTTACCAAAGTAGGTGAAAATAACAATTTTCACCTACTTTTGTAGAAAATAAGTACCTTGCAGCAGTCGGTACATCTCATGCGCCGGTTCCGGCTTTCACTGCCCAACCATCACGCCGGAACATTTCTTGTGCCGGTTCCAGGTTTCACCCACAAAAGCACCTTGCCAAGGCGGTGACATTTCATCCACAGGTTCCAGCTTTCACCCTCCAGGCACATAGCTGCATATGGACAAGTTATTCGCCAGATCCAGTTTTCACATCCCAATCAAGTGTGATAGGGTACAATGGTGTGAAAGTGATATATGGGGCCTATATATTATCACTTCATTTCTACCAATGTAGGTGAAAATGATAATTTTCACTTACTTTTATAGAAAATAAGTACCTCACAGTGGCTGGAACATCTCATACTCTGTTTTTGGCTTTCATCCCTCAACCATTACGCCGTGGCCAGAACATTTTCTGCGTCGGTTCCGGCTTTCACTCCCAGAAGCATCCCGTCGCGTCCAGAACATCTCATCCGTCGGTTCCAGCTTTCAATTCCAAAAACACCTCGTCGCGGCCAGAACATCTCATCCGTCGGTTCTGGCTTTACCCCCAAGCACCTTGCCAAGGCTGTGACATTTCATTCACAGGTTCCAGATTTCACCCTCCAGGCACATAGCTGCATACGGACAAGTTATTTGCCGGATCCAGTTTTCACATTCCAATCAAGTGTGATAAGGGTACAGTGGTGTGCAAGTGGTTTATGGGGACTATATATTATCACTTCATTTCTACCAAAGTAGGTGAAATTGATAATTTTCACTTACTTTTGTAGAAAATAAGTACGTCACAGCGGCCGGAACATCTCATGCTCCGTTTTTGGCTTTCACCCCTCAACCATTACGCCGTGGCCGGAACATTTTCTGCGTCGGTTCCGGCTTTCACTCCCAAAAGCATCCCGTCGCGTCCAGAACATCTCATCCGTCGGTTCTGGCTTTCACTCCCAAAAGCACCTCGTCGTGGCCAGAACATCTCATCCGTCGGTTCCGGCTTTACCCCCAAGCACCTTGCCAAGTTGGGAACATTTCATTCACAGGTTCCAGCTTTTACCCTCCAGGCACATAGCCGTGTACGGAACAAGTTATTCCCAGGTTCCGATTTTCACACCCCAATCGAATGTGAAAGGTTACAGCGGTGTGAAAGTAATATATGGGGCCTATAAATGATCACATTTTTTTTACCAAAGAAGGTGGAAATAACAATTTTCACCTACTTTTGTAGAAAATAAGTACCTCACAGCAGCCGGTACATCTCATGCGCCGGTTTCGGCTTTCACCGCCAAACCGCCACGTCGCTACTGGAAAATTCCTTTCACCGGTTCCAGGTTTCACCCACAAAAGCACCTTGCCAAGGCAGTATCATTTCATTCACAGGTTCCAGCTTTAACCTTACAGGCACATAGCTGCATACGGACAAGTTATTTGCCGGATCCAGTTTTCACATCCCAATCAAGTGTGATAAGGGTACAGTGGTGTGCAAGTGGTTTATGGGGACTATATATTATCACTTCATTTCTACCAAAGTAGGTGAAATTGATTATTTTCACTTACTTTTGTAGAAAATAAGTACCTCACAGCGGCCAAAACATCTCATGCTCCGTTTTTGGCTTTCACCCCCCAACCATCACGCCGCAGCCGGAACATTTTCTGCATCGGTTCCAGCTTTCATTCCCAAAAGCATCTAGTCGCGGGCCAGAACATCTCATGCGTCGGTTCTGGCTTTCATTACCAAAAGCACCTCGTCGTGGCCAGAACATCTCATCCGTCGGTTCCGGCTTTACCCCCAAGCACCTTGCCAAGGTGGGAACATTTCATTCACAGGTTCCAGCTTTTACCCTCCAGGCACATAGCCGCGTACATAACAATCTATTCGCCGGTTCCGGTTTTCACACCCCAATCAAATGTGAAAGGGTACAGCGGTGTGAAAGTGGTATATGGGGCCTATAAATTATCACTTTTTTTTTTAACAAAGTAGGTGAAAATTATTATTTTCACCTACTTTAGTAGAAAAAAATTATTACTGACATTCAATAAAAAAGCAATGCAGACGATATCACTGCTAACTCCTGCACTGATATCAGCCCTGATTTGGCTCGCTGTCTGCATAAAATAATATAAGGACCTCAATTCATCAAACTTTAAACATAATTTACGGAAGACCATACATATTTGATAAATATGCATGTATGCCAGGAAGATATTATCGCGCCTGCTTACCTGTTGTGGGTAGCTGCTCCTGCAATTTGACGTTTGGAATATGCTGTAGTAAAAATGATGTCACAGTAGTCCAGAGACGTAGCTGGGTAAGTAGTTGACATCACAATTCATTTGTGGAGAAGGTCTACCTGAAAAAAAGAAGAAGGAGGCGCGATAATATGTTCATGACATACATGCATATTTATTAATAATGTGTCTTACATCGTAACACACATAAATGCAGTACTATACAGACAACACAAGTCATCCTTATCAGTTCCTGCCCAGTGATTGCAAATACATGCTACAGCACATATTAGACCCTTAACTGTGGACCCGTTACTCAGTTTTACAAACTGAGCAGGTCCCCGGGTATGTGCTCTGCAGCAGCCAGTCTTGAGGAGCTGTCAGGGACTATCACCCCCAAAGCACCTCAGGGTGCCTGGAACATCTCATGCGCCAGTTAAGGCTTTCACCTGCCTTCAAGCCCATCGCAAAAGCATGACAATCTCATGCGCCGGATCTGGAACCTCTCCAAAGCACTTCACCGCGGCCGGAACATTTCATGCGCCGCTTCCGGCTTTCACCCCCCAAAAGCACCTCGTTGCGGCCAGAACATCTCATGCGTCGGTTCCGGCTTTACTCCCCCAAGCACCCTGCCAAGGTGGTGACATTTCATTCACAGGTTACAGCTTTCACCCTCCAGGCACATAGCTGAGTATGGAAAAAGTTATTTGCTGGTTTTGGTTTTCACACCCCAATCAAGTGTGATAGGGTACAGCGGTCTGAAAGTGGTATATTGAGCCTATATATTATCATTTTATTTCGACCAAAGTAGGTGAAAATTATTATTTTCACTCACTTTTGTAGAAAATAAGCACCTCACCCTCCAGGCACATAGCTGCATATGGAAAAAGTTATTTGCCAGTTCCGGTTTTCACACCCCAATCAAGTGTGATAGGGTACAGCAGTGCGAAAAAGGTATATGGGGCCTATATATTATCACTTCATTTCTACCAAAATAGGTGAAAATTATTATTTTCACTTACTTTTGTAGAAAATAAGCACCTCACAGCGGCAGGAACATCTCATGCACCGTTTTCGGCTTTCACCCCCCAACCATCACGCCGCGGCCGGAACATTTCTTGCGCCGGTTCCGGCTTTCACTCCCAAAAGCACTTTGTCGCGGCCAGAACATCTCATGCGTCGGTTCCGGCTTTACTCCCCCAAGCACCCTACCAAGGTGGTGACATTTCATTCACAGGTTCCAGCTTTCACCCTCCAGGCACATAGCTGAGTATGGAAAAAGTTATTTGCTGGTTTCGGTTTTCACACCCCAATCAAGTGTGATAGGGTACAGCGGTTTGAAAGTGGTATATTGAGTCCATATATTATCATTTTATTTCTACCAAAGTAGGTGAAAATTATTATTTTCACTCACTTTTGTAGAAAAGAAGCACCTCACCCTCCAGGCACATAGCTGCGTATGGAAAAAGTTATTTGCCAGTTCCGGTTTTCACACCCCAATCAAGTGTGATAGGGTACAGCAGTGCGAAAAAGGTATATGGGGCCTATATATTATCACTTCATTTCTTGCGCCGGTTCCGGCTTTCACTCCCAAAAGCACCTTGTCGCGGCCAGAACATCTCATGCGTCGGTTCCAGCTTTACTCCCCCAAGCACCCTGCCAAGGTGGTGACATTTCATTCACAGGTTCCAGCTTTCACCCTCCAGGCACATAGCTGAGTATGGAAAAAGTTATTTGCTGGTTTCGGTTTTCACACCCCAATCAAGTGTGATAGGGTACAGCGGTTTGAAAGTGGTATATTGAGTCCATATATTATGATTTTATTTCTACCAAAGTAGGTGAAAATTATTATTTTCACTCACTTTTGTAGAAAATAAGCACCTCACCCTCCAGGCACATAGCTGCGTATGGAAAAAGTTATTTGCCAGTTCCGGTTTTCACACCCCAATCAAGTGTGATATGGTACAGCAGTGCGAAAAAGGTATATGGGGCCTATATATTATCACTTCATTTCTACCAAAATAGGTGAAAATTATTATTTTTACTTACTTTTGTAGAAAATAAGCACCTCACAGCGGCAGGAACATCTCATGCACCGTTTTCGGCTTTCACCCCCCAACCATCACGCCGCGGCCGGAACATTTCTTGTGCCGGTTCCGGCTTTCACTCCCAAAAGCACCTCGTCGCGGCCAGAACATCTCATGCGTCGGTTCCGGCTTTACTCCCCCAAGCACCCTGCCAAGGTGGTGACATTTCATTCATAGGTTCCAGCTTTCACCCTCCAGGCACATAGCTGAGTATGGAAAAAGTTATTTGCTGGTTTTGGTTTTCACACCCCAATCAAGTGTGATAGGGTACAGCGGTGTGAAAGTGGTATATTGAGCCTATATATTATCATTTTATTTCGACCAAAGTAGGTGAAAATTATTATTTTCACTCACTTTTGTAGAAAATAAGCACCTCACCTTCCAGGCACATAGCTGCGTATGGAAAAAGTTATTTGCCAGTTCCGGTTTTCACACCCCAATCAAGTGTGATAGGGTACAGCAGTGCGAAAAAGGTATATGGGGCCTATATATTATCACTTCATTTCTACCAAAATAGGTGAAAATTATTATTTTCACTTACTTTTGTAGAAAATAAGCACCTCACAGTGGCAGGAACATCTCATGCACCGTTTTCGGCTTTCACCCCCCAACCATCACGCCGCGACCGGAACATTTCTTGCGCCGGTTCCGGCTTTCACTCAGAAAAGCACCTTGTCGCGGCCAGAACATCTCATGCGTCGGTTTCGGCTTTACTCCCCCAAGCACCCTACCAAGGTGGTGACATTTCATTCACAGGTTCCAGCTTTCACCCTCCAGACACATAGCTGAGTATGGAAAAAGTTATTTGCTGGTTTTGGTTTTCACACCCCAATCAAGTGTGATAGGGTACAGCGGTGTGAAAGTGGTATATTGAGCCTATATATTATCATTTTATTTCGACCAAAGTAGGTGAAAATTATTATTTTCACTCACTTTTGTAGAAAATAAGCACCTCACCTTCCAGGCACATAGCTGCGTATGGAAAAAGTTATTTGCCAGTTCCGGTTTTCACACCCCAATTAAGTGTGATAGGGTACAGCAGTGCGAAAAAGGTATATGGGGCCTATATATTATCACTTCATTTCTACCAAAATAGGTGAAAATTATTATTTTCACTTACTTTTGTAGAAAATAAGCACCTCACAGCGGCAGGAACATCTCATGCACCGTTTTGGCTTTCACCCCCCAACCATCACGCCGCGGCCGGAACATTTCTTGCGCCGGTTCCAGCTTTCACACCCAAAAGCACCTCGTCGCGGCCAGAACATCTCATGCGTCGGTTCCGGCTTCACTCCCCAAGCACCCTGCCAAGGTGGTGACATTTCATTTACAGGAAAATGCTTTCACCCTCCAGGCACATAGCTGAGTATGGAAAAAGTTATTTGCTGGTTTCGGTTTTCACACCCCAATCAAGTGTGATAGGGTACAGCGGTGTGAAAGTGGTATATTGAGCCTATATATTATCATTTTATTTCTACCAAAGTAGGTGAAAATTATTATTTTCACTCACTTTTGTAGAAAATAAGCACCTCACCCTCCAGGCACATAGCTGCGTATGGAAAAAGTTATTTGCCAGTTTCGGGTTTCACACCCCAATCAAGTGTGATAGGGTACAGCAGTGCGAAAAAGGTATATGGGGCCTATATATTATCACTTCATTTCTATTAAAATAGGTGAAAATTATTATTTTCACTTACTTTTGTAGAAAATAAGCACCTCACAGCGGCAGGAACATCTCATGCACCGTTTTCGGCTTTCACCCCCCAACCATCACGCCGCGGCCGGAACATTTCTTGCGCCGGTTCCGGCTTTCACTCCCAAAAGCACCTCGTCGCGGCCAGAACATCTCATGTGTCGGTTCCGGCTTTACTCCACCGAGCACCCTGCCAAGGTGGTGACATTTCATTCACAGGTTCCAGCTTTCACCCTCCAGGCACATAGCTGAGTATGGAAAAAGTTATTTGCTGGTTTTGGTTTTCACACCCCAATCAAGTGTGATAGGGTACAGCGGTGTGAAAGTGGTATATTGAGCCTATATATTATCATTTTATTTCTACCAAAGTAGGTGAAAATTATTATTTTCACTCACTTTTGTAGAAAATAAGCACCTCACCCTCCAGGCACATAGCTGCGTATGGAAAAAGTTATTTGCCAGTTTCGGGTTTCACACCCCAATCAAGTGTGATAGGGTACAGCAGTGCGAAAAAGGTATATGGGGCCTATATATTATCACTTCATTTCTATCAAAATAGGTGAAAATTATTATTTTCACTTACTTTTGTAGAAAATAAGCACCTCACAGCGGCAGGAACATCTCATGCACCGTTTTCGGCTTTCACCCCCCAACCATCACGCCGCGGCCGGAACATTTCTTGCGCCGGTTCCAGCTTTCACACCCAAAAGCACCTCGTCGCGGCCAGAACATCTCATGCGTCGGTTCCGGCTTCACTCCCCAAGCACCCTGCCAAGGTGGTGACATTTCATTTACAGGAAAATGCTTTCACCCTCCAGGCACATAGCTGAGTATGGAAAAAGTTATTTGCTGGTTTCGGTTTTCACACCCCAATCAAGTGTGATAGGGTACAGCGGTGTGAAAGTGGTATATTGAGCCTATATATTATCATTTTATTTCTACCAAAGTAGGTGAAAATTATTATTTTCACTCACTTTTGTAGAAAATAAGCACCTCACCCTCCAGGCACATAGCTGCGTATGGAAAAAGTTATTTGCCAGTTTCGGGTTTCACACCCCAATCAAGTGTGATAGGGTACAGCAGTGCGAAAAAGGTATATGGGGCCTATATATTATCACTTCATTTCTATTAAAATAGGTGAAAATTATTATTTTCACTTACTTTTGTAGAAAATAAGCACCTCACAGCGGCAGGAACATCTCATGCACCGTTTTCGGCTTTCACCCCCCAACCATCACGCCGCGGCCGGAACATTTATTGCGCCGGTTCCGGCTTTCACTCCCAAAAGCACCTCGTCGCGGCCAGAACATCTCATGCGTCGGTTCCGGCTTTACTCCCCCAAGCACCCTGCCAAGGTGGTGACAGTTCATTCACAGGTTCCAGCTTTCACCCTCCAGGCACATAGCTGAGTATGGAAAAAGTTATTTACTGGTTTTGGTTTTCACACCCCAATCAAGTGTGATAGGGTACAGCGGTGTGAAAGTTGTATATTGAGCCTATATATTATCATTTTATTTCGACCAAAGTAGGTGAAAATTATTATTTTCACTCACTTTTGTAGAAAATAAGCACCTCACCCTCCAGGCACATAGCTGCATATGGAAAAAGTTATTTGCCAGTTTCGGTTTTCACACCCCAATCAAGTGTGATAGGGTACAGCAGTGCGAAAAAGGTATATGGGGCCTATATATTATCACTTCATTTCTACCAAAATAGGTGAAAATTATTATTTTCACTTACTTTTGTAGAAAATAAGCACCTCACAGCGGCAGGAACATCTCATGCACCGTTTTCGGCTTTCACCCCCCAACCATCACGCCGCGACCGGAACATTTCTTGCGCCGGTTCCGGCTTTCACTCCCAAAAGCACCTTGTCGCGGCCAGAACATCTCATGCGTCGGTTTCGGCTTTACTCCCCCAAGCACCCTACCAAGGTGGTGACATTTCATTCACAGGTTCCAGCTTTCACCCTCCAGACACATAGCTGAGTATGGAAAAAGTTATTTGCTGGTTTTGGTTTTCACACCCCAATCAAGTGTGATAGGGTACAGCGGTGTGAAAGTGGTATATTGAGCCTATATATTATCATTTTATTTCGACCAAAGTAGGTGAAAATTATTATTTTCACTCACTTTTGTAGAAAATAAGCACCTCACCTTCCAGGCACATAGCTGCGTATGGAAAAAGTTATTTGCCAGTTCCGGTTTTCACACCCCAATTAAGTGTGATAGGGTACAGCAGTGCGAAAAAGGTATATGGGGCTCTATATATTTTATCACTTCATTTCTACCAAAGTAGGTGAAAATTATTATTTTCACTTACTTTTGTAGAAAATAAGTACCTCACAGCGGCAGGAACATCTCGTGCACCGTTTTCGTCTTTCACCCCCCAACCATCACTCCGCGGCCGGAAGATTTCTTGCGCCGGTTCCAGCTTTCACACCCAAAAGCACCTTGTCGCGGCCAGAACATCTCATGCGTCGGTTCCGGCTTTACTCCCCCAAGCACCCTGCCAAGGTGGTGACATTTCATTCACAGGTTCATGCTTTCACCCTCCAGGCACAGAGCTGCTTATGGAGCAGGTTATTCGCCGTGTACAGTTTTCACACCCCAATCAAGTGTGATAGGGTACAGCGGTGTGAAAGTGGTATATGGGGCCTATGTACTATCACTTAATTTTTATCAAAGTAGGTGAAAATTATTATATTCACCTACTTTAGTACAAAATAAGTATTCTTGACATTCAATAAAAAGGCAATGCAGACAATATCACTGATATCTCCTGCACGGATATCAGTCCTGATTTGGCTCGCTGTCTGCTTAAAATAATATAAGGACCTAAATTCATCAAACTTTAAACGTAATGTACGGGTCTATAAAAAATATACACATTTGATAAACACGCATGTATGCCAGCAAGATATTATCGCGCCTCCTTACCTGTTGTGGGTAGCTGCTTCTGCCATCCGACGTTTGGAATATGCTGTAGTAAAAATGACGTCACAGTAGTCCAGAGATGTAGGTGGGTAAGTAGTTGACATCACAATTCATTCATGGAGAAGGTCTACCTGAAAAAAAGAAGAAGGAGGCGCGATAATATGTTCATGACATACATGAATATTTATTAATACTGTGTCTTACATCGTAACACTCATAAATGCAGTAGTGTACAGACAACACAAGTCATCCTTATCAGTCCCTGCCCCAGTGATTGCAAATACATGCTACAGCACATATTAAACCCTTAACTGTGGACCCGGCACTCAGTTTTACAAACTGAGCAGGTCCCCGGGTACGTACTTTGCAGCAGCCAGTCTTGAGGAGCTGTCAGGGACTATCACCCCCCAAGCACCTCACAGTGCCTGGAACATCTCATGCGCTAGTTTAGGCTTTCACCCCCCTTCATGCACATCGCAAAAGCATGGCAATCTCATGCGCCAGATCTGGCACCTTGCCAAAGCACCTCGCCATGGCCGTAACATTTCATGCGCCGGTTCCGGCTTTCACTCCCAAAAGCACCTCGTCGCGGCCAGAACATCTCATGCGTCGGTTCCGGCTTTACTCCCCCAAGCACCCTGCCAAGGTAGTGACATTTCATTCACAGGTTCCAGCTTTCACCCTCCAGGCACATAGCTGAGTATGTAAAAAGTTAATTGCTGGTTTCGGTTTTCACACCCCAATCAAGTGTGATAGGGTACAGCGGTTTGAAAGTGGTATATTGAGCCCATATATTATCATTTTATTTCTACCAAAGTAGGTGAAAATTATTATTTTTACTCACTTTTGTAGAAAATAGGCACCTCACCCTCCAGGCACATAGCTGCATATGGAAAAAGTTATTTGCCATTTTCGGTTTTCACACCCCAATCAAGTGTGATAGGGAACAGCAGTGCGAAAAAGGTATATGGGGCCTATATATTATCACTTCATTTCTACCAAAATAGGTGAAAATTATTATTTTCACTTACTTTTGTAGAAAATAAGCACCTCACAGCGGCAGGAACATCTCATGCACCGTTTTCGGCTTTCACCCCCCAACCATCACGCCGCGGCCGGTACATTTCTTGCGCCGGTTCCGGCTTTCACTCCCAAAAGCACCTCGTCGCGGCCAGAACATCTCATGCGTCGGTTCCGGCTTTACTCCACCGAGCACCCTGCCAAGGTGGTGACATTTCATTCACAGGTTCCAGCTTTCACCCTCCAGGCACATAGCTGAGTATGGAAAAAGTTATTTGCTGGTTTTGGTTTTCACACCCCAATCAAGTGTGATAGGGTACAGCGGTGTGAAAGTGGTATATTGAGCCTATATATTATCATTTTATTTCTACCAAAGTAGGTGAAAATTATTATTTTCACTCACTTTTGTAGAAAATAAGCACCTCACCCTCCAGGCACATAGCTGCGTATGGAAAAAGTTATTTGCCAGTTTCGGGTTTCACACCCCAATCAAGTGTGATAGGGTACAGCAGTGCGAAAAAGGTATATGGGGCCTATATATTATCACTTCATTTCTATCAAAATAGGTGAAAATTATTATTATCACTTACTTTTGTAGAAAATAAGCACCTCACAGCGGCAGGAACATCTCATGCACCGTTTTCGGCTTTCACCCCCCAACCATCACGCCGCGGCCGGAACATTTCTTGCGCCGGTTCCAGCTTTCACACCCAAAAGCACCTCGTCGCGGCCAGAACATCTCATGCGTCGGTTCCGGCTTCACTCCCCAAGCACCCTGCCAAGGTGGTGACATTTCATTCACAGGAAAATGCTTTCACCCTCCAGGCACATAGCTGAGTATGGAAAAAGTTATTTGCTGGTTTCGGTTTTCACACCCCAATCAAGTGTGATAGGGTACAGCGGTGTGAAAGTGGTATATTGAGCCTATATATTATCATTTTATTTCTACCAAAGTAGGTGAAAATTATTATTTTCACTCACTTTTGTAGAAAATAAGCACCTCACCCTCCAGGCACATAGCTGCGTATGGAAAAAGTTATTTGCCAGTTTCGGGTTTCACACCCCAATCAAGTGTGATAGGGTACAGCAGTGCGAAAAAGGTATATGGGGCCTATATATTATCACTTCATTTCTATTAAAATAGGTGAAAATTATTATTTTCACTTACTTTTGTAGAAAATAAGCACCTCACAGCGGCAGGAACATCTCATGCACCGTTTTCGGCTTTCACCCCCCAACCATCACGCCGCGGCCGGAACATTTATTGCGCCGGTTCCGGCTTTCACTCCCAAAAGCACCTCGTCGCGGCCAGAACATCTCATGCGTCGGTTCCGGCTTTACTCCCCCAAGCACCCTGCCAAGGTGGTGACAGTTCATTCACAGGTTCCAGCTTTCACCCTCCAGGCACATAGCTGAGTATGGAAAAAGTTATTTACTGGTTTTGGTTTTCACACCCCAATCAAGTGTGATAGGGTACAGCGGTGTGAAAGTTGTATATTGAGCCTATATATTATCATTTTATTTCGACCAAAGTAGGTGAAAATTATTATTTTCACTCACTTTTGTAGAAAATAAGCACCTCACCCTCCAGGCACATAGCTGCATATGGAAAAAGTTATTTGCCAGTTTCGGTTTTCACACCCCAATCAAGTGTGATAGGGTACAGCAGTGCGAAAAAGGTATATGGGGCCTATATATTATCACTTCATTTCTACCAAAATAGGTGAAAATTATTATTTTCACTTACTTTTGTAGAAAATAAGCACCTCACAGCGGCAGGAACATCTCATGCACCGTTTTCGGCTTTCACCCCCCAACCATCACGCCGCGGCCGGAACATTTCTTGCGCCGATTCCGGCTTTCACTCCCAAAAGCACCTTGTCGCGGCCAGAACATCTCATGCGTCGGTTCCGGCTTTACTCCCCCAAGCACCCTACCAAGGTGGTGACATTTCATTCACAGGTTCCAGCTTTCACCCTCCAGACACATAGCTGAGTATGGAAAAAGTTATTTGCTGGTTTTGGTTTTCACACCCCAATCAAGTGTGATAGGGTACAGCGGTGTGAAAGTGGTATATTGAGCCTATATATTATCATTTTATTTCAACCAAAGTAGGTGAAAATTATTATTTTCACTGACTTTTGTAGAAAATAAGCACCTCACCCTCCAGGCACATAGCTGCATATGGAAAAAGTTATTTGCCAGTTTCGGTTTTCACACCCCAATCAAGTGTGATAGGGTACAGCAGTGTGAAAAAGGTATATGGGGCTCTATATATTTTATCACTTCATTTCTACCAAAGTAGGTGAAAATTATTATTTTCACTTACTTTTGTAGAAAATAAGTACCTCACAGCGGCAGGAACATCTCATGCACCGTTTTCGGCTTTCACCCCCCAACCATCACGCCGCGGCCGTAACATTTCTTGCGCCGGTTCCGGCTTTCACTCCCAAAAGCACCTCGTCGCGGACAGAACATCTCATGCGTCGGTTCCGGCTTTACTCCACCGAGCACCCTGCCAAGGTGGTGACATTTCATTCACAGGTTCCAGCTTTCACCCTACAGGCACATAGCTGAGTATGGAAAAAGTTATTTGCTGGTTTTGGTTTTCACACCCCAATCAAGTGTGATAGGGTACAGCGGTGTGAAAGTGGTATATTGAGCCTATATATTATCATTTTATTTCTACCAAAGTAGGTGAAAATTATTATTTTCACTCACTTTTGTAGAAAATAAGCACCTCACAGAGGCAGGAACATCTCATGCACCGTTTTCGGCTATCACCCCCCAACCATCACACCGCGGCCGGAACATTTCTTGCGCCGGTTCCGGCTTTCACTCCCAAAAGCACCTCGTCGCGGCCAGAACATCTCATGCGTCGGTTCCGGCTTTACTCGCCCAAGCACCCTGCCAAGGTGGTGACATTTCTTTCACAGGTTCCAGCTTTCACCCTCCAGGCACATAGCTGAGTATGGAAAAAGTTATTTGCTGGTTTCGGTTTTCACACCCCAATCAAGTGTGATAGGGTACAGCGGTTTGAAAGTGGTATATTGAGTCCATATATTATCATTTTATTTCGACCAAAGTAGGTGAAAATTATTATTTTCACTCACTTTTGTAGAAAATAAGCACCTCACCCTCCAGGCACATAGCTGCGTATGGAAAAAGTTATTTGCCAGTTCCGGTTTCCACACCCCAATCAAGTGTGATAGGGTACAGCAGTGTGAAAAAGGTATATGGGGCCTATATATTATCACTTCATTTCTACCAAAATAGGTGAAAATTATTATTTTCACTTACTTTTGTAGAAAATAAGCACCTCACAGAGGCAGGAACATCTCATGCACCGTTTTCGGCTATCACCCCCGAACCATCACGCCGCGGCCGGAACATTTATTGCGCCGGTTCCGGCTTTCACTCCCAAAAGCACCTCGTCGCGGCCAGAACATCTCATGTGTCGGTTCCGGCTTTACTCGCCCAAGCACCCTGCCAAGGTGGTGACATTTCTTTCACAGGTTCCAGCTTTCACCCTCCAGGCACATAGCTGAGTATGGAAAAAGTTATTTGCTGGTTTCGGTTTTCACACCCCAATCAAGTGTGATAGGGTACAGCGGTTTGAAAGTGGTATATTGAGTCCATATATTATCATTTTATTTCGACCAAAGTAGGTGAAAATTATTATTTTCACTCACTTTTGTAGAAAATAAGCACTTCACCCTCCAGGCACATAACTGCGTATGGAAAAAGTTATTTGCCAGTTCCGGTTTCCACACCCCAATCAAGTGTGATAGGGTACAGCAGTGCGAAAAAGGTATATGGGGACTATATATTATCACTTCATTTCTATCAAAATAGGTGAAAATTATTATTTTCACTTACTTTTGTAGAAAATAAGCACCTCACAGCGGCAGGAACATCTCATGCACCGTTTTCGGCTTTCACCCCCCAACCATCACGCCGCGGCCGGAACATTTCTTGCGCCGGTTCCAGCTTTCACACCCAAAAGCACCTCGTCGCCGCCAGAACATCTCATGCGTCGGTTCCGGCTTCACTCCCCAAGCACCCTGCCAAGGTGGTGACATTTCATTCACAGAAAAATGCTTTCACCCTCCAGGCACATAGCTGAGTATGGAAAAAGTTATTTGCTGGTTTCGGTTTTCACACCCCAATCAAGTGTGATAGGGTACAGCGGTGTATAAGTGGTATATTGAGCCTATATCTTATCATTTTATTTCTACCAAAGTAGGTGAAAATTATTATTTTCACTCACTTTTGTAGAAAATAAGCACCTCACCCTCCAGGCACATAGCTGCGTATGGAAAAAGTTATTTGCCAGTTTCGGGTTTCACACCCCAATCAAGTGTGATATGGTACAGCAGTGTGAAAAAGGTATATGGGCCTATATATTATCACTTCATTTCTATCAAAATAGGTGAAAATTATTATTTTCACTTACTTTTGTAGAAAAGAAGCACCTCACAGCGGCAGGAACATCTCATGCACCGTTTTCGGCTTTCACCCCCCAACCATCACGCCGCGGCCGGAACATTTCTTGCGCCGGTTCCGGCTTTCACTCCCAAAAGCACCTCGTCGCGGCCAGAACATCTCATGCGTCGGTTCCGGCTTTACTCCCCCAAGCACCCTGCCAAGGTGGTGACAGTTCATTTACAGGTTCCAGCTTTCACCCTCCAGGCACATAGCTGAGTATGGAAAAAGTTATTTACTGGTTTTGGTTTTCACACCCCAATCAAGTGTGATAGGGTACAGCGGTGTGAAAGTGGTATATTGAGCCTATATATTATCATTTTATTTCTACCAAAGTAGGTGAAAATTATTATTTTCACTCACTTTTGTAGAAAATAAGCACCTCACCCTCCAGGCACATAGCTGCATATGGAAAAAGTTATTTGCCAGTTTCGGTTTACACACCCCAATCAAGTGTGATAGGGTACAGCAGTGTGAAAAAAGTTATATGGGGCTCTATATATTTTATCACTTCATTTCTACCAAAGTAGGTGAAAATTATTATTTTCACTTACTTTTGTAGAAAATAAGTACCTCACAGCGGCAGGAACATCTCGTGCACCGTTTTCGGCTTTCACCCCCCAACCATCACTCCGCGGCCGGAAGATTTCTTGCGCCGGTTCCAGCTTTCACACCCAAAAGCACCTTGTCGCGGCCAGAACATCTCATGCGTCGGTTCCGGCTTCACTCCCCAAGCACCCTGCCAAGGTGGTGACATTTCATTCACAGGAAAATGCTTTCACCCTCCAGGCACATAGCTGAGTATGGAAAACGTTATTTGCTGGTTTCGGTTTTCACACCCCAATCAAGTGTGATAGGGTACAGCGGTGTGAAAGTGGTATATTGAGCCTATATATTATCATTTTATTTCTACCAAAGTAGGTGAAAATTATTATTTTCACTCACTTTTGTAGAAAATAAGCACCTCACCCTCCAGGCACATAGATGCGTATGGAAAAAGTTATTTGCCAGTTCCGGTTTTCACACCCCAATCAAGTGTGATAGGGTACAGCAGTGCGAAAAAGGTATATGGGGACTATATATTATCACTTCATTTCTACCAAAGTAGGTGAAAATTATTATTTTCACTTACTTTTGTAGAAAATAAGTACCTCACAGCGGCAGGAACATCTCGTGCACCGTTTTCGACTTTCACCCCCCAACCATCACTCCGCGGCCGGAAGATTTCTTGCGCCGGTTCCAGCTTTCACACCCAAAAGCACCTTGTCGCGGCCAGAACATCTCATGCGTCGGTTCCGGCTTTACTCCCCCAAGCACCCTGCCAAGGTGGTGACATTTCATTCACAGGTTCATGCTTTCACCCTCCAGGCACAGAGCTGCTTATGGAGCAGGTTATTCGCCGTGTACAGTTTTCACACCCCAATCAAGTGTGATAGGGTACAGCGGTGTGAAAGTGGTATATGGGGCCTATGTACTATTACTTAATTTTTATCAAAGTAGGTGAAAATTATTATATTCACCTACTTTAGTACAAAATAAGTATTCTTGACATTCAATAAAAAGGCAATGCAGACAATATCACTGATATCTCCTGCACAGATATCAGTCCTGATTTGGCTCGCTGTCTGCATAAAATAATATAAGGACCTAAATTCATCAAACTTTAAACGTAATGTACGGGTCTATAAGAAATATACACATTTGATAAACACGCATGTATGCCAGCAAGATATTATCGCGCCTCCTTACCTGTTGTGGGTAGCTGCTTCTGCCATCCGACGTTTGGAATATGCTGTAGTAAAAATGACGTCACAGTAGTCCAGAGATGTAGGTGGGTAAGTAGTTGACATCACAATTCATTCATGGAGAAGGTCTACCTGAAAAAAAGAAGGAGGCGCGATAATATGTTCATGACATACATGCATATTTATTAATACTGTGTCTTACATCGTAACACTCATAAATGCAGTACTGTACAGACAACACAAGTCATCCTTATCAGTCCCTGCCCCAGTGATTGCAAATACATGCTACAGCACATATTAGACCCTTAACTGTGGACCCGGCACTCAGTTTTACAAACTGAGCAGGTCCCCGGGTACGTACTTTGCAGCAGCCAGTCTTGAGGAGCTGTCAGGGACTATCACCCCCCAAGCACCTCACAGTGCCTGGAACATCTCATGCGCCAGTTTAGGCTTTCACCCCCCTTCATGCACATCGCAAAAGCATGGCAATCTCATGCGCCAGATATGGCACCTTGCCAAAGCACCTCGCCATGGCCGTAACATTTCATGCGCTGGTTCCAGCTTTCACTCCCAAAAGCACCTCGTCGTGGCCAGAACATCTCATGCGTCGGTTCCGGCTTTACTCCCCCAAGCACCCTGCCAAGGTAGTGACATTTCATTCACAGGTTCCAGCTTTCACCCTCCAGGCATATAGCTGAGTATGGAAAAAGTTATTTGCTGGTTTCGGTTTTCACACCCCAATCAAGTGTGATAGGGTACAGCGGTTTGAAAGTGGTATATTGAGCCCATATATTATCATTTTATTTCTACCAAAGTAGGTGAAAATGATTATTTTCACTCACTTTTGTAGAAAATAAGCACCTCACCCTCCAGGCACATAGCTGCGCATGAAAAAAGTTATTTGCCAGTTCCGGTTTTCACACCCCAATCAAGTGTGATAGGGAACAACAGTGCGAAAAAGGTATATGGGGCCTATATATTATTACTTCATTTCTACCAAAATAGGTGAAAATTATTATTTTCACTTACTTTTGTAGAAAATAAGCACCTCACAGCGGCAGGAACATCTCATGCGCCGTTTTCGGCTTTCACCCCCCAACCATCACGCCGCGGCCGGAACTTTTCTTGCGCCGGTTCCGGCTTTCACTCCCAAAAGCACCTCGTCGCGGCCAGAACATCTCATGCGTCGGTTCCGGCTTTACTCCACCGAGCACCCTGCCAAGGTGGTGACATTTCATTCACAGGTTCCAGCTTTCACCCTCCAGGCACATAGCTGAGTATGGAAAAAGTTATTTGCTGGTTTCGGTTTTCACACCCCAATCAAGTGTGATAGGGTACAGCGGTTTGAAAGTGGTATATTGAGTCCATATATTATCATTTTATTTCTACCAAAGTAGGTGAAAATTATTATTTTCACTCACTTTTGTAGAAAATAAGCACCTCACCCTCCAGGCACATAGCTGCGTATGGAAAAAGTTATTTGCCAGTTCCGGTTTCCACACCCCAATCAAGTGTGATAGGGTACAGCAGTGCGAAAAAGGTATATGGGGCCTATATATTATCACTTCATTTCTACCAAAATAGGTGAAAATTATTATTTTCACTTACTTTTGTAGAAAATAAGCACCTCACAGCGGCAGGAACATCTCATGCACCGTTTTCGGCTTTCACCCCCCAACCATCACGCCGCGGCCGGAACATTTCTTGCGCCGATTCTGGCTTTCACTCCCAAAAGCACCTTGTCGCGGCCAGAACATCTCATGCGTCGGTTCCGGCTTTACTCCCCCAAGCACCCTACCAAGGTGGTGACATTTCATTCACAGGTTCCAGCTTTCACCCTCCAGACACATAGCTGAGTATGGAAAAAGTTATTTGCTGATTTGGTTTTCACACCCCAATCAAGTGTGATAGGGTACAGCGGTGTGAAAGTGGTATATTGAGCCTATATATTATCATTTTATTTCAACCAAAGTAGGTGAAAATTATTATTTTCACTCACTTTTGTAGAAAATAAGCACCTCACCCTCCAGGCACATAGCTGCATATGGAAAAAGTTATTTGCCAGTTTCGGTTTTCACACCCCAATCAAGTGTGATAGGGTACAGCAGTGTGAAAAAGGTATATGGGGCTCTATATATTTTATCACTTCATTTCTACCAAAGTAGGTGAAAATTATTATTTTCACTTACTTTTGTAGAAAATAAGTACCTCACAGCGGCAGGAACACCTCATGCACCGTTTTCGGCTTTCACCCCCCAACCATCACGCCGCGGCCGGAACATTTCTTGCGCCGGTTCCGGCTTTCACTCCCAAAAGCACCTCGTCGCGGCCAGAACATCTCATGCGTCGGTTCCGGCTTTACTCCACCGAGCACCCTGCCAAGGTGGTGACATTTCATTCACAGGTTCCAGCTTTCACCCTCCAGGCACATAGCTGAGTATGGAAAAAGTTATTTGCTGGTTTTGGTTTTCACACCCCAATCAAGTGTGATAGGGTACAGCGGTGTGAAAGTGGTATATTGAGCCTATATATTATCATTTTATTTCTACCAAAGTAGGTGAAAATTATTATTTTCACTCACTTTTGTAGAAAATAAGCACCTCACAGAGGCAGGAACATCTCATGCACCGTTTTCGGCTATCACCCCCCAACCATCACGCCGCGGCCCGAACATTTCTTGCGCCGGTTCCGGCTTTCACTCCCAAAAGCACCTCGTCGCGGCCAGAACATCTCATGCGTCGGTTCCGGCTTTACTCGCCCAAGCACCCTGCCAAGGTGGTGACATTTCTTTCACAGGTTCCAGCTTTCACCCTCCAGGCACATAGCTGAGTATGAAAAAAGTTATTTGCTGGTTTCGGTTTTCACACCCCAATCAAGTGTGATAGGGTACAGCGGTTTGAAAGTGGTATATTGAGTCCATATATTATCATTTTATTTCGACCAAAGTAGGTGAAAATTATTATTTTCACTCACTTTTGTAGAAAATAAGCACCTCACCCTCCAGGCACATAGCTGCGTATGGAAAAAGTTATTTGCCAGTTCCGGTTTCCACACCCCAATCAAGTGTGATAGGGTACAGCAGTGCGAAAAAGGTATATGGGGCCTATATATTATCACTTCATTTCTACCAAAATAGGTGAAAATTATTATTTTCACTTACTTTTGTAGAAAATAAGCACCTCACAGCGGCAGGAACATCTCATGCACCGTTTTCGGCTTTCACCCCCCAACCATCACGCCGCGGCCGGAACATTTCTTGCGCCGATTCCGGCTTTCACTCCCAAAAGCACCTTGTCGCGGCCAGAACATCTCATGCGTCGGTTCCGGCTTTACTCCCCCAAGCACCCTACCAAGGTGGTGACATTTCATTCACAGGTTCCAGCTTTCACCCTCCAGACACATAGCTGAGTATGGAAAAAGTTATTTGCTGGTTTTGGTTTTCACACCCCAATCAAGTGTGATAGGGTACAGCGGTGTGAAAGTGGTATATTGAGCCTATATATTATCATTTTATTTCGACCAAAGTAGGTGAAAATTATTATTTTCACTCACTTTTGTAGAAAATAAGCACCTCACCCTCCAGGCACATAGCTGCATATGGAAAAAGTTATTTGCCAGTTTCGGTTTTCACACCCCAATCAAGTGTGATAGGGTACAGCAGTGTGAAAAAGGTATATGGGGCTCTATATATTTTATCACTTCATTTCTACCAAAGTAGGTGAAAATTATTATTTTCACTTACTTTTGTAGAAAATAAGTACCTCACAGCGGCAGGAACATCTCATGCACCGTTTTCGACTTTCACCCCCCAACCATCACTCCGCGGCCGGAAGATTTCTTGCGCCGGTTCCAGCTTTCACAACCAAAAGCACCTTGTCGCGGCCAGAACATCTCATGCGTCGGTTCCGGCTTTACTCCCCCAAGCACCCTGCCAAGGTGGTGACATTTCATTCACAGGTTCATGCTTTCACCCTCCAGGCACATAGCTGAGTATGGAAAAAGTTATTTGCTGGTTTCGGTTTTCACACCCCAATCAAGTGTGATAGGGTACAGCGGTGTGAAAGTGGTATATTGAGTCCATATATTATCATTTTATTTCTACCAAAGTAGGTGAAAATTATTATTTTCACTCACTTTTGTAGAAAATAAGCACCTCACCCTCCAGGCACATAGCTGCGTATGGAAAAAGTTATTTGTCAGGTCCGGTTTTCACACCCCAATCAAGTGTGATAGGGTACAGCAGTGCGAAAAAGGTATATGGGTCCTATATATTATCACTTCATTTCTACCAAGGTAGGTGAAAATTATTATTTTCACTTACTTTTGTAGAAAAAAAGCACGTCACAGAGGCAGGAACATCTCATGCACCGTTTTCGGCTATCACCCCCCAACCATCACGCCGCGGCCGGAACATTTCTTGCGCCGGTTCCGGCTTTCACTCCCAAAAGCACCTTGTCGCGGCCAGAACATCTCATGCGTCGGTTCCGGCTTTACTCCCCCAAGCACCCTGCCAAGGTAGTGACATTTCATTCACAGGTTCATGCTTTCACCCTCCAGGCACATAGCTGAGTATGGAAAAAGTTATTTGCTGGTTTCGGTTTTCACACCCCAATCAAGTGTGATAGGGTACAGCGGTTTGAAAGTGGTATATTGAGTCCATATATTATCATTTTATTTCTACCAAAGTAGGTGAAAATTATTATTTTCACTCACTTTTGTAGAAAATAAGCACCTCACAGTGGCAGGAACATCTCATGCACCGTTTTCGGCTTTCACCCCCCAACCATCACGCCGCGGCCGGAACATTTCTTGCGCCGGTTCCGGCTTTCACTCCCAAAAGAACCTTGTCGCGGCCAGAACATCTCATGCGTCGGTTCCGGCTTTACTCCCCCAAGCACCCTGCCAAGGTGGTGACATTTCATTCACAGGTTCCAGCTTTCACCCTCCAGGCACATAGCTGAGTATGGAAAAATTTATTTGCTGGTTTCGGTTTTCACACCCCAATCAAGTGTGATAGGGTACAGCGGTTTGAAAGTGGTATATTGAGTCCATATATTATCATTTTATTTCTACCAAAGTAGGTGAAAATTATTATTTTCACTCACTTTTGTAGAAAATAAGCACCTCACCCTCCAGGCACATAGCTGCGTATGGAAAAAGTTATTTGCCAGTTCCGGTTTTCACACCCCAATCAAGTGTGATAGGGTACAACAGTTCGAAAAAGGTATATGGGGCCTATATATTATCACTTCATTTCTACCAAAATAGGTGAAAATTATTATTTTCACTTACTTTTGTAGAAAATAAGCACCTCACAGCGGCAGGAACATCTCATGCACCGTTTTCGGCTTTCACCCCCCAACCATCACGCCGCGGCCGGAACATTTCTTCCGCCGGTTCCGGCTTTCACTCCCAAAAGCACCTCGTCGCGGCCAGAACATCTCATGCGTCGGTTCCGGCTTTACACCCCCAAGCACCCTGCCAAGGTGGTGACATTTCATTCACAGGTTCCAGCTTTCACCCTCCAGGCACATAGCTGAGTATGGAAAAAGTTATTTGCTGGTTTTGGTTTTCACACCCCAATCAAGTGTGATAGGGTACAGCGGTGTGAAAGTGGTATATTGAGCCTATATATTATCATTTCATTTCGACCAAAGTAGGTGAAAATTATTATTTTCACTCACTTTTGTAGAAAATAAGCACCTCACCCTCCAGGCACATAGCTGCGTATGGAAAAAGTTATTTGCCAGTTCCGGTTTTCACACCCCAATCAAGTGTGATAGGGTACAGCAGTGCGAAAAAAGGTATATGGGGCCTATATATTATCACTTCATTTCTTGCGCCGGTTCCGGCTTTCACTCCCAAAAGCACCTTGTCGCGGCCAGAACATCTCATGCGTCGGTTCCAGCTTTACTCCCCCAAGCACCCTGCCAAGGTGGTGACATTTCATTCACAGGTTCCAGCTTTCACCCTCCAGGCACATAGCTGAGTATGGAAAAAGTTATTTGCTGGTTTCGGTTTTCACACCCCAATCAAGTGTGATAGGGTACAGCGGTTTGAAAGTGGTATATTGAGCCCATATATTATCATTTTATTTCTACCAAAGTAGGTGAAAATTATTATTTTCACTCACTTTTGTAGAAAATAAGCACCTCACCCTCCAGGCACATAGCTGCGTATGGAAAAAGTTATTTGCCAGTTCCGGTTTTCACACCCCAATCAAGTGTGATAGGGTACAGCAGTGCGAAAAAGGTATATGGGGCCTATATATTATTACTTCATTTCTACCAAAATAGGTGAAAATTATTATTTTCACTTACTTTTGTAGAAAATAAGCACCTCACAGCGGCAGGAACATCTCATGCGCCGTTTTCGGCTTTCACCCCCCAACCATCACGCCGCGGCCGGAACTTTTCTTGCGCCGGTTCCGGCTTTCACTCCCAAAAGCACCTCGTCGCGGCCAGAACATCTCATGCGTCGGTTCCGGCTTTACTCCACCGAGCACCCTGCCAAGGTGGTGACATTTCATTCACAGGTTCCAGCTTTCACCCTCCAGGCACATAGCTGAGTATGGAAAAAGTTATTTGCTGGTTTCGGTTTTCACACCCCAATCAAGTGTGATAGGGTACAGCGGTTTGAAAGTGGTATATTGAGTCCATATATTATCATTTTATTTCTACCAAAGTAGGTGAAAATTATTATTTTCACTCACTTTTGTAGAAAATAAGCACCTCACCCTCCAGGCACATAGCTGCGTATGGAAAAAGTTATTTGCCAGTTCCGGTTTCCACACCCCAATCAAGTGTGATAGGGTACAGCAGTGCGAAAAAGGTATATGGGGCCTATATATTATCACTTCATTTCTACCAAAATAGGTGAAAATTATTATTTTCACTTACTTTTGTAGAAAATAAGCACCTCACAGTGGCAGGAACATCTCATGCACCGTTTTCGGCTTTCACCCCCCAACCATCACGCCGCGGCCGGAACATTTCTTGCGCCGATTCTGGCTTTCACTCCCAAAAGCACCTTGTCGCGGCCAGAACATCTCATGCGTCGGTTCCGGCTTTACTCCCCCAAGCACCCTACCAAGGTGGTGACATTTCATTCACAGGTTCCAGCTTTCACCCTCCAGACACATAGCTGAGTATGGAAAAAGTTATTTGCTGATTTGGTTTTCACACCCCAATCAAGTGTGATAGGGTACAGCGGTGTGAAAGTGGTATATTGAGCCTATATATTATCATTTTATTTCAACCAAAGTAGGTGAAAATTATTATTTTCACTCACTTTTGTAGAAAATAAGCACCTCACCCTCCAGGCACATAGCTGCATATGGAAAAAGTTATTTGCCAGTTTCGGTTTTCACACCCCAATCAAGTGTGATAGGGTACAGCAGTGTGAAAAAGGTATATGGGGCTCTATATATTTTATCACTTCATTTCTACCAAAGTAGGTGAAAATTATTATTTTCACTTACTTTTGTAGAAAATAAGTACCTCACAGCGGCAGGAACACCTCATGCACCGTTTTCGGCTTTCACCCCCCAACCATCACGCCGCGGCCGGAACATTTCTTGCGCCGGTTCCGGCTTTCACTCCCAAAAGCACCTCGTCGCGGCCAGAACATCTCATGCGTCGGTTCCGGCTTTACTCCACCGAGCACCCTGCCAAGGTGGTGACATTTCATTCACAGGTTCCAGCTTTCACCCTCCAGGCACATAGCTGAGTATGGAAAAAGTTATTTGCTGGTTTTGGTTTTCACACCCCAATCAAGTGTGATAGGGTACAGCGGTGTGAAAGTGGTATATTGAGCCTATATATTATCATTTTATTTCTACCAAAGTAGGTGAAAATTATTATTTTCACTCACTTTTGTAGAAAATAAGCACCTCACAGAGGCAGGAACATCTCATGCACCGTTTTCGGCTATCACCCCCCAACCATCACGCCGCGGCCCGAACATTTCTTGCGCCGGTTCCGGCTTTCACTCCCAAAAGCACCTCGTCGCGGCCAGAACATCTCATGCGTCGGTTCCGGCTTTACTCGCCCAAGCACCCTGCCAAGGTGGTGACATTTCTTTCACAGGTTCCAGCTTTCACCCTCCAGGCACATAGCTGAGTATGAAAAAAGTTATTTGCTGGTTTCGGTTTTCACACCCCAATCAAGTGTGATAGGGTACAGCGGTTTGAAAGTGGTATATTGAGTCCATATATTATCATTTTATTTCGACCAAAGTAGGTGAAAATTATTATTTTCACTCACTTTTGTAGAAAATAAGCACCTCACCCTCCAGGCACATAGCTGCGTATGGAAAAAGTTATTTGCCAGTTCCGGTTTCCACACCCCAATCAAGTGTGATAGGGTACAGCAGTGCGAAAAAGGTATATGGGGCCTATATATTATCACTTCATTTCTACCAAAATAGGTGAAAATTATTATTTTCACTTACTTTTGTAGAAAATAAGCACCTCACAGCGGCAGGAACATCTCATGCACCGTTTTCGGCTTTCACCCCCCAACCATCACGCCGCGGCCGGAACATTTCTTGCGCCGATTCCGGCTTTCACTCCCAAAAGCACCTTGTCGCGGCCAGAACATCTCATGCGTCGGTTCCGGCTTTACTCCCCCAAGCACCCTACCAAGGTGGTGACATTTCATTCACAGGTTCCAGCTTTCACCCTCCAGACACATAGCTGAGTATGGAAAAAGTTATTTGCTGGTTTTGGTTTTCACACCCCAATCAAGTGTGATAGGGTACAGCGGTGTGAAAGTGGTATATTGAGCCTATATATTATCATTTTATTTCGACCAAAGTAGGTGAAAATTATTATTTTCACTCACTTTTGTAGAAAATAAGCACCTCACCCTCCAGGCACATAGCTGCATATGGAAAAAGTTATTTGCCAGTTTCGGTTTTCACACCCCAATCAAGTGTGATAGGGTACAGCAGTGTGAAAAAGGTATATGGGGCTCTATATATTTTATCACTTCATTTCTACCAAAGTAGGTGAAAATTATTATTTTCACTTACTTTTGTAGAAAATAAGTACCTCACAGCGGCAGGAACATCTCATGCACCGTTTTCGACTTTCACCCCCCAACCATCACTCCGCGGCCGGAAGATTTCTTGCGCCGGTTCCAGCTTTCACAACCAAAAGCACCTTGTCGCGGCCAGAACATCTCATGCGTCGGTTCCGGCTTTACTCCCCCAAGCACCCTGCCAAGGTGGTGACATTTCATTCACAGGTTCATGCTTTCACCCTCCAGGCACATAGCTGAGTATGGAAAAAGTTATTTGCTGGTTTCGGTTTTCACACCCCAATCAAGTGTGATAGGGTACAGCGGTGTGAAAGTGGTATATTGAGTCCATATATTATCATTTTATTTCTACCAAAGTAGGTGAAAATTATTATTTTCACTCACTTTTGTAGAAAATAAGCACCTCACCCTCCAGGCACATAGCTGCGTATGGAAAAAGTTATTTGTCAGGTCCGGTTTTCACACCCCAATCAAGTGTGATAGGGTACAGCAGTGCGAAAAAGGTATATGGGTCCTATATATTATCACTTCATTTCTACCAAGGTAGGTGAAAATTATTATTTTCACTTACTTTTGTAGAAAAAAAGCACGTCACAGAGGCAGGAACATCTCATGCACCGTTTTCGGCTATCACCCCCCAACCATCACGCCGCGGCCGGAACATTTCTTGCGCCGGTTCCGGCTTTCACTCCCAAAAGCACCTTGTCGCGGCCAGAACATCTCATGCGTCGGTTCCGGCTTTACTCCCCCAAGCACCCTGCCAAGGTAGTGACATTTCATTCACAGGTTCATGCTTTCACCCTCCAGGCACATAGCTGAGTATGGAAAAAGTTATTTGCTGGTTTCGGTTTTCACACCCCAATCAAGTGTGATAGGGTACAGCGGTTTGAAAGTGGTATATTGAGTCCATATATTATCATTTTATTTCTACCAAAGTAGGTGAAAATTATTATTTTCACTCACTTTTGTAGAAAATAAGCACCTCACAGTGGCAGGAACATCTCATGCACCGTTTTCGGCTTTCACCCCCCAACCATCACGCCGCGGCCGGAACATTTCTTGCGCCGGTTCCGGCTTTCACTCCCAAAAGAACCTTGTCGCGGCCAGAACATCTCATGCGTCGGTTCCGGCTTTACTCCCCCAAGCACCCTGCCAAGGTGGTGACATTTCATTCACAGGTTCCAGCTTTCACCCTCCAGGCACATAGCTGAGTATGGAAAAATTTATTTGCTGGTTTCGGTTTTCACACCCCAATCAAGTGTGATAGGGTACAGCGGTTTGAAAGTGGTATATTGAGTCCATATATTATCATTTTATTTCTACCAAAGTAGGTGAAAATTATTATTTTCACTCACTTTTGTAGAAAATAAGCACCTCACCCTCCAGGCACATAGCTGCGTATGGAAAAAGTTATTTGCCAGTTCCGGTTTTCACACCCCAATCAAGTGTGATAGGGTACAACAGTTCGAAAAAGGTATATGGGGCCTATATATTATCACTTCATTTCTACCAAAATAGGTGAAAATTATTATTTTCACTTACTTTTGTAGAAAATAAGCACCTCACAGCGGCAGGAACATCTCATGCACCGTTTTCGGCTTTCACCCCCCAACCATCACGCCGCGGCCGGAACATTTCTTCCGCCGGTTCCGGCTTTCACTCCCAAAAGCACCTCGTCGCGGCCAGAACATCTCATGCGTCGGTTCCGGCTTTACACCCCCAAGCACCCTGCCAAGGTGGTGACATTTCATTCACAGGTTCCAGCTTTCACCCTCCAGGCACATAGCTGAGTATGGAAAAAGTTATTTGCTGGTTTTGGTTTTCACACCCCAATCAAGTGTGATAGGGTACAGCGGTGTGAAAGTGGTATATTGAGCCTATATATTATCATTTCATTTCGACCAAAGTAGGTGAAAATTATTATTTTCACTCACTTTTGTAGAAAATAAGCACCTCACCCTCCAGGCACATAGCTGCGTATGGAAAAAGTTATTTGCCAGTTCCGGTTTTCACACCCCAATCAAGTGTGATAGGGTACAGCAGTGCGAAAAAAGGTATATGGGGCCTATATATTATCACTTCATTTCTTGCGCCGGTTCCGGCTTTCACTCCCAAAAGCACCTTGTCGCGGCCAGAACATCTCATGCGTCGGTTCCAGCTTTACTCCCCCAAGCACCCTGCCAAGGTGGTGACATTTCATTCACAGGTTCCAGCTTTCACCCTCCAGGCACATAGCTGAGTATGGAAAAAGTTATTTGCTGGTTTCGGTTTTCACACCCCAATCAAGTGTGATAGGGTACAGCGGTGTGAAAGTGGTATATTGAGTCCATATATTATCATTTTATTTCTACCAAAGTAGGTGAAAATTATTATTTTCACTCACTTTTGTAGAAAATAAGCACCTCACCCTCCAGGCACATAGCTGTGTATGGAAAAAGTTATTTGCCAGTTTCGGGTTTCACACCCCAATCAAGTGTGATAGGGTACAGCAGTGCGAAAAAGGTATATGGGGCCTATATATTATCACTTCATTTCTACCAAAATAGGTGAAAATTATTATTTTCACTTACTTTTGTAGAAAATAAGCACCTCACAGTGGCAGGAACATCTCATGCACCGTTTTCGGCTTTCACCCCCCAACCATCACGCCGCGGCCGGAACATTTCTTGCGCCGGTTCCGGCTTTCACTCCCAAAAGCACCTTGTCGCGGCCAGAACATCTCATGCGTCGGTTCCGGCTTTACTCCCCCAAGCACCCTACCAAGGTGGTGACATTTCATTCACAGGTTCCAGCTTTCACCCTCCAGACACATAGCTGAGTATGGAAAAAGTTAATTGCTGGTTTTGGTTTTCACACCCCAATCAAGTGTGATAGGGTACAGCGGTGTGAAAGTGGTATATTGAGCTTATATATTATCATTTTATTTCGACCAAAGTAGGTGAAAATTATTATTTTCACTCACTTTTGTAGAAAATAAGCACCTCACCTTCCAGGCACATAGCTGCGTATGGAAAAAGTTATTTGCCAGTTCCGGTTTTCACACCCCAATTAAGTGTGATAGGGTACAGCAGTGCGAAAAAGGTATATGGGGCCTATATATTATCACTTCATTTCTACCAAAATAGGTGAAAATTATTATTTTCACTTACTTTTGTAGAAAATAAGCACCTCACAGCGGCAGGAACATCTCATGCACCGTTTTCGGCTTTCACCCCCCAACCATCACGCCGCGGCCGGAACATTTCTTGCGCCGGTTCCGGCTTTCACTCCCAAAAGCACCTCGTCGCGGCCAGAACATCTCATGCGTCGGTTCCGGCTTTACTCCCCCAAGCACCCTGCCAAGGTGGTGACATTTCATTCACAGGTTCCAGCTTTCACCCTCCAGGCACATAGCTGAGTATGGAAAAAGTTATTTGCTGGTTTCGGTTTTCACACCCCAATCAAGTGTGATAGGGTACAGCGGTTTGAAAGTGGTATATTGAGTCCATATATTATCATTTTATTTCTACCAAAGTAGGTGAAAATTATTATTTTCACTCACTTTTGTAGAAAATAAGCACCTCACCCTCCAGGCACATAGCTGCGTATGGAAAAAGTTATTTGCCAGTTCCGGTTTTCACACCCCAATCAAGTGTGATAGGGTACAGCAGTGCGAAAAAGGTATATGGGGCCTATATATTATCACTTCATTTCTACCAAAATAGGTGAAAATTATTATTTTCACTTACTTTTGTAGAAAATAAGCACCTCACAGCGGCAGGAACATCTCATGCACCGTTTTCGGCTTTCACCCCCCAACCATCACGCCGCGGCCGGAACATTTCTTGCGCCGGTTCCGGCTTTCACTCCCAAAAGCACCTTGTCGCGGCCAGAACATCTCATGCGTCGGTTCCGGCTTTACTCCCCGAAGCACCCTACCAAGGTGGTGACATTTCATTCACAGGTTCCAGCTTTCACCCTCCAGACACATAGCTGAGTATGGAAAAAGTTATTTGCTGGTTTTGGTTTTCACACCCCAATCAAGTGTGATAGGGTACAGCGGTGTGAAAGTGGTATATTGAGCCTATATATTATCATTTTATTTCGACCAAAGTAGGTGAAAATTATTATTTTCACTCACTTTTGTAGAAAATAAGCACCTCACCCTCCAGGCACATAGCTGCATATGGAAAAAGTTATTTGCCAGTTTCGGTTTTCACACCCCAATCAAGTGTGATAGGGTACAGTAGTGTGAAAAAGGTATATGGGGCTCTATATATTTTATCACTTCATTTCTACCAAAATAGGTGAAAATTATTATTTTCACTTACTTTTGTAGAAAATAAGCACCTCACAGCGGCAGGAACATCTCATGCACCGTTTTCGGCTTTCACCCCCCAACCATCACGCCGCGGCCGGAACATTTCTTGCGCCGGTTCCGGCTTTCACTCCCAAAAGCACTTTCTCGCGGCCAGAACATCTTATGCGTCGGTTAAGGCTTTACTCCCCCAAGCACCCTACCAAGGTGGTGACATTTCATTCACAGGTTTCAGCTTTCACCCTCCAGACACATAGCTGAGTATGGAAAAAGTTATTTACTGGTTTTGGTTTTCACACCCCAATCAAGTGTGATAGGGTACAGCGGTTTGAAAGTGGTATATTGAGTCCATATATTATCATTTTATTTCGACCAAAGTAGGTGAAAATTATTATTTTCACTCACTTTTGTAGAAAATAAGCACCTCACCTTCCAGGCACATAGCTGCGTATGGAAAAAGTTATTTGCCAGTTCCGGTTTTCACACCCCAATTAAGTGTGATAGGGTACAGCAGTGCGAAAAAGGTATATGGGGCCTATATATTATCACTTCATTTCTACCAAAATAGGTGAAAATTATTATTTTCACTTACTTTTGTAGAAAATAAGCACCTCACAGCGGCAGGAACATCTCATGCACCGTTTTCGGCTTTCACCCCCCAACCATCACGCCGCGGCCGGAACATTTCTTGCGCCGGTTCCGGCTTTCACTCCCAAAAGCACCTCGTCGCGGCCAGAACATCTCATGCGTCGGTTCCGGCTTTACTCCCCCAAGCACCCTGCCAAGGTGGTGACATTTCATTCACAGGTTCCAGCTTTCACCCTCCAGGCACATAGCTGAGTATGGAAAAAGTTATTTGCTGGTTTCGGTTTTCACACCCCAATCAAGTGTGATAGGGTACAGCGGTTTGAAAGTGGTATATTGAGTCCATATATTATCATTTTATTTCTACCAAAGTAGGTGAAAATTATTATTTTCACTCACTTTTGTAGAAAATAAGCACCTCACCCTCCAGGCACATAGCTGCGTATGGAAAAAGTTATTTGCCAGTTCCGGTTTTCACACCCCAATCAAGTGTGATAGGGTACAGCAGTGCGAAAAAGGTACTGTATATGGTGCCTATATATTATCACTTCATTTCTACCAAAATAGGTGAAAATTATTATTTTCACTTACTTTTGTAGAAAATAAGCACCTCACAGCGGCAGGAACTTCTCATGCACCGTTTTCGGCTTTCACCCCCCAACCATCACGCCGCGGCCGGAACATCTCATGCGTCGGTCCCGGCTTTACTCCCCGAAGCACCCTACCAAGGTGGTGACATTTCATTCACAGGTTCCAGCTTTCACCCTCCAGACACATAGCTGAGTATGGAAAAAGTTATTTGCTGGTTTTGGTTTTCACACCCCAATCAAGTATGATAGGGTACAGCGGTGTGAAAGTGGTATATTGAGCCTATATATTATCATTTTATTTCTACCAAAGTAGGTGAAAATTATTGTTTTCACTCACTTTTGTAGAAAATAAGCACCTCACCTTCCAGGCACATAGCTGCGTATGGAAAAAGTTATTTGCAAGTTCCGGTTTTCACACCCCAATCAAGTGTGATAGGGTACAGCAGTGCGAAAAAGGTATATGGGGCCTATATATTATCACTTCATTTCTACCAAAAAAGGTGAAAATTATTATTTTCACTTACTTTTGTAGAAAATAAGCACCTCACAGCGGCAGGAACTTCTCATGCACCGTTTTCGGCTTTCACCCCCCAACCATCACGCCACGGCCGGAACATCTCATGCGTCGGTCCCGGCTTTACTCCCCCAAGCACCCTACCAAGGTGGTGACATTTCATTCACAGGTTCCAGCTTTCACCCTCCAGACACATAGCTGAGTATGGAAAAAGTTATTTGCTGGTTTTGGTTTTCACACCCCAATCAAGTATGATAGGGTACAGCGGTGTGAAAGTGGTATATTGAGCCTATATATTATCATTTTATTTCTACCAAAGTAGGTGAAAATTATTATTTTCACTCATTTTTGTAGAAAATAAGAACCTCACCCTCCAGGCACATAGATGCGTATGGAAAAAGTTATTTGCCAGTTCCGGTTTTCACACCCCAATCAAGTGTGATAGGGTACAGCAGTGCGAAAAAGGTATATGGGGCCTATATATTATCACTTCATTTCTACCAAAGTAGGTGAAAATTATTATTTTCACTTACTTTTGTAGAAAATAAGCACCTCACAGCGGCAGGAACATCTCATGCACCGTTTTCGGCTTTCACCCCCCAACCATCATGCCGCGGCCGGAACATTTCTTGCGCCGGTTCCGGCTTTCACTCCCAAAAGCACCTCGTTGCGGCCAGAACATCTCATGCGTCGGTTTCGGCTTTACTCCCCCAAGCAACTTGCCAAGTCGGGAACATTTCATTCACAGGTTCCAGCTTTCACCCTCCAGGCACAGAGCTGCTTATGGAGCAGGTTATTCGCCGTGTACAGTTTTCACACCCCAATCAAGTGTGATAGGGTACAGCGGTGTGAAAGTGGTATATAGGGCCTATGTACTATCACTTAATTTTTATCAAAGTAGGTGAAAATTATTATATTCACCTACTTTAGTACAAAATAAGTATTCTTGACATTCAATAAAAAGGCAATGCAGACAATATCACTGATATCTCCTGCACAGATATCAGTCCTGATTTGGCTCGCTGTCTGCATAAAATAATATAAGGACCTAAATTCATCAAACTTTAAACGTAATGTACGGGTCTATAAAAAATATACACATTTGATAAACACGCATGTATGCCAGCAAGATATTATCGCGCCTCCTTACCTGTTGTGGGTAGCTGCTTCTGCCATCCGACGTTTGGAATATGCTGTAGTAAAAATGACGTCACAGTAGTCCAGAGATGTAGGTGGGTAAGTAGTTGACATCACAATTCATTCATGGAGAAGGTCTACCTGAAAAAAAGAAGAAGGAGGCGCGATAATATGTTCATGACATACATGAATATTTATTAATACTGTGTCTTACATCGTAACACTCATAAATGCAGTACTGAACAGACAACACAAGTCATCCTTATCAGTCCCTGCCCCAGTGATTGCAAATACATGCTACAGCACATATTAGACCCTTAACTGTGGACCCGGCACTCAGTTTTACAAACTGAGCAGGTCCCCGGGTACGTACTTTGCAGCAGCCAGTCTTGAGGAGCTGTCAGGGACTATCACCCCCCAAGCACCTCACAGTGCCTGGAACATCTCATGCGCCAGTTTAAGCTTTCACCCCCCTTCATGCACATCGCAAAAGCATGGCAATCTCATGCGCCAGATCTGGCACCTTGCCAAAGCACCTCGCCATGGCCGTAACATTTCATGCGCCGGTTCCGGCTTTCACTCACAAAAGCACCTCGTCGCGGCCAGAACATCTCATGCGTCGGTTCCGGCTTTACTCCCCCAAGCACCCTGCCAAGGTAGTGACATTTCATTCACAGGTTCCAGCTTTCACCCTCCAGGCACATAGCTGAGTATGGAAAAAGTTAATTGCTGGTTTCGGTTTTCACACCCCAATCAAGTGTGATAGGGTACAGCGGTTTGAAAGTGGTATATTGAGCACATATATTATCATTTTATTTCTACCAAAGTAGGTGAAAATTATTATTTTCACTCACTTTTGTAGAAAATAAGCACCTTACCCTCCAGGCACATAGCTGCATATGGAAAAAGTTATTTGCCATTTTCGGTTTTCACACCCCAATCAAGTGTGATAGGGAACAGCAGTGCGAAAAAGGTATATGGGGCCTATATATTATCACTTCATTTCTACCAAAATAGGTGAAAATTATTATTTTCACTTACTTTTGTAGAAAATAAGCACCTCACAGCGGCAGGAACATCTCATGCACCGTTTTCGGCTTTCACCCCCCCAACCATCACGCCGCGGCCGGAACATTTCTTGCGCCGGTTCCAGCTTTCACACCCAAAAGCACCTCGTCGCGGCCAGAACATCTCATGCGTCGGTTCCGGCTTCACTCCCCAAGCACCCTGCCAAGGTGGTGACATTTCATTTACAGGAAAATGCTTTCACCCTCCAGGCACATAGCTGAGTATGGAAAAAGTTATTTGCTGGTTTCGGTTTTCACACCCCAATCAAGTGTGATAGGGTACAGCGGTGTGAAAGTGGTATATTGAGCCTATATATTATCATTTTATTTCTACCAAAGTAGGTGAAAATTATTATTTTCACTCACTTTTGTAGAAAATAAGCACCTCACCCTCCAGGCACATAGCTGCGTATGGAAAAAGTTATTTGCCAGTTTCGGGTTTCACACCCCAATCAAGTGTGATAGGGTACAGCAGTGCGAAAAAGGTATATGGGGCCTATATATTATCACTTCATTTCTATTAAAATAGGTGAAAATTATTATTTTCACTTACTTTTGTAGAAAATAAGCACCTCACAGCGGCAGGAACATCTCATGCACCGTTTTCGGCTTTCACCCCCCAACCATCACGCCGCGGCCGGAACATTTCTTGCGCCGGTTCCGGCTTTCACTCCCAAAAGCACCTCGTCGCGGCCAGAACATCTCATGCGTCGGTTCCGGCTTTACTCCACCGAGCACCCTGCCAAGGTGGTGACATTTCATTCACAGGTTCCAGCTTTCACCCTCCAGGCACATAGCTGAGTATGGAAAAAGTTATTTGCTGGTTTTGGTTTTCACACCCCAATCAAGTGTGATAGGGTACAGCGGTGTGAAAGTGGTATATTGAGCCTATATATTATCATTTTATTTCTACCAAAGTAGGTGAAAATTATTATTTTCACTCACTTTTGTAGAAAATAAGCACCTCACCCTCCAGGCACATAGCTGCGTATGGAAAAAGTTATATGCCAGTTTCGGGTTTCACACCCCAATCAAGTGTGATAGGGTACAGCAGTGCGAAAAAAGTATATGGGGCCTATATATTATCACTTCATTTCTATCAAAATAGGTGAAAATTATTATTTTCACTTACTTTTGTAGAAAATAAGCACCTCACAGCGGCAGGAACATCTCATGCACCGTTTTCGGCTTTCACCCCCCAACCATCACGCCGCGGCCGGAACATTTCTTGCGCCGGTTCCAGCTTTCACACCCAAAAGCACCTCGTCGCGGCCAGAACATCTCATGCGTCGGTTCCGGCTTCACTCCCCAAGCACCCTGCCAAGGTGGTGACATTTCATTTACAGGAAAATGCTTTCACCCTCCAGGCACATAGCTGAGTATGGAAAAAGTTATTTGCTGGTTTCGGTTTTCACACCCCAATCAAGTGTGATAGGGTACAGCGGTGTGAAAGTGGTATATTGAGCCTATATATTATCATTTTATTTCTACCAAAGTAGGTGAAAATTATTATTTTCACTCACTTTTGTAGAAAATAAGCACCTCACCCTCCAGGCACATAGCTGCGTATGGAAAAAGTTATTTGCCAGTTTCGGGTTTCACACCCCAATCAAGTGTGATAGGGTACAGCAGTGCGAAAAAGGTATATGGGGCCTATATATTATCACTTCATTTCTATTAAAATAGGTGAAAATTATTATTTTCACTTACTTTTGTAGAAAATAAGCACCTCACAGCGGCAGGAACATCTCATGCACCGTTTTCGGCTTTCACCCCCCAACCATCACGCCGCGGCCGGAACATTTATTGCGCCGGTTCCGGCTTTCACTCCCAAAAGCACCTCGTCGCGGCCAGAACATCTCATGCGTCGGTTCCGGCTTTACTCCCCCAAGCACCCTGCCAAGGTGGTGACAGTTCATTCACAGGTTCCAGCTTTCACCCTCCAGGCACATAGCTGAGTATGGAAAAAGTTATTTACTGGTTTTGGTTTTCACACCCCAATCAAGTGTGATAGGGTACAGCGGTGTGAAAGTTGTATATTGAGCCTATATATTATCATTTTATTTCGACCAAAGTAGGTGAAAATTATTATTTTCACTCACTTTTGTAGAAAATAAGCACCTCACCCTCCAGGCACATAGCTGCATATGGAAAAAGTTATTTGCCAGTTTCGGTTTTCACACCCCAATCAAGTGTGATAGGGTACAGCAGTGCGAAAAAGGTATATGGGGCCTATATATTATCACTTCATTTCTACCAAAATAGGTGAAAATTATTATTTTCACTTACTTTTGTAGAAAATAAGCACCTCACAGCGGCAGGAACATCTCATGCACCGTTTTCGGCTTTCACCCCCCAACCATCACGCCGCGACCGGAACATTTCTTGCGCCGGTTCCGGCTTTCACTCCCAAAAGCACCTTGTCGCGGCCAGAACATCTCATGCGTCGGTTTCGGCTTTACTCCCCCAAGCACCCTACCAAGGTGGTGACATTTCATTCACAGGTTCCAGCTTTCACCCTCCAGACACATAGCTGAGTATGGAAAAAGTTATTTGCTGGTTTTGGTTTTCACACCCCAATCAAGTGTGATAGGGTACAGCGGTGTGAAAGTGGTATATTGAGCCTATATATTATCATTTTATTTCGACCAAAGTAGGTGAAAATTATTATTTTCACTCACTTTTGTAGAAAATAAGCACCTCACCTTCCAGGCACATAGCTGCGTATGGAAAAAGTTATTTGCCAGTTCCGGTTTTCACACCCCAATTAAGTGTGATAGGGTACAGCAGTGCGAAAAAGGTATATGGGGCTCTATATATTTTATCACTTCATTTCTACCAAAGTAGGTGAAAATTATTATTTTCACTTACTTTTGTAGAAAATAAGTACCTCACAGCGGCAGGAACATCTCGTGCACCGTTTTCGTCTTTCACCCCCCAACCATCACTCCGCGGCCGGAAGATTTCTTGCGCCGGTTCCAGCTTTCACACCCAAAAGCACCTTGTCGCGGCCAGAACATCTCATGCGTCGGTTCCGGCTTTACTCCCCCAAGCACCCTGCCAAGGTGGTGACATTTCATTCACAGGTTCATGCTTTCACCCTCCAGGCACAGAGCTGCTTATGGAGCAGGTTATTCGCCGTGTACAGTTTTCACACCCCAATCAAGTGTGATAGGGTACAGCGGTGTGAAAGTGGTATATGGGGCCTATGTACTATCACTTAATTTTTATCAAAGTAGGTGAAAATTATTATATTCACCTACTTTAGTACAAAATAAGTATTCTTGACATTCAATAAAAAGGCAATGCAGACAATATCACTGATATCTCCTGCACGGATATCAGTCCTGATTTGGCTCGCTGTCTGCTTAAAATAATATAAGGACCTAAATTCATCAAACTTTAAACGTAATGTACGGGTCTATAAAAAATATACACATTTGATAAACACGCATGTATGCCAGCAAGATATTATCGCGCCTCCTTACCTGTTGTGGGTAGCTGCTTCTGCCATCCGACGTTTGGAATATGCTGTAGTAAAAATGACGTCACAGTAGTCCAGAGATGTAGGTGGGTAAGTAGTTGACATCACAATTCATTCATGGAGAAGGTCTACCTGAAAAAAAGAAGAAGGAGGCGCGATAATATGTTCATGACATACATGAATATTTATTAATACTGTGTCTTACATCGTAACACTCATAAATGCAGTAGTGTACAGACAACACAAGTCATCCTTATCAGTCCCTGCCCCAGTGATTGCAAATACATGCTACAGCACATATTAAACCCTTAACTGTGGACCCGGCACTCAGTTTTACAAACTGAGCAGGTCCCCGGGTACGTACTTTGCAGCAGCCAGTCTTGAGGAGCTGTCAGGGACTATCACCCCCCAAGCACCTCACAGTGCCTGGAACATCTCATGCGCTAGTTTAGGCTTTCACCCCCCTTCATGCACATCGCAAAAGCATGGCAATCTCATGCGCCAGATCTGGCACCTTGCCAAAGCACCTCGCCATGGCCGTAACATTTCATGCGCCGGTTCCGGCTTTCACTCCCAAAAGCACCTCGTCGCGGCCAGAACATCTCATGCGTCGGTTCCGGCTTTACTCCCCCAAGCACCCTGCCAAGGTAGTGACATTTCATTCACAGGTTCCAGCTTTCACCCTCCAGGCACATAGCTGAGTATGTAAAAAGTTAATTGCTGGTTTCGGTTTTCACACCCCAATCAAGTGTGATAGGGTACAGCGGTTTGAAAGTGGTATATTGAGCCCATATATTATCATTTTATTTCTACCAAAGTAGGTGAAAATTATTATTTTCACTCACTTTTGTAGAAAATAAGCACCTCACCCTCCAGGCACATAGCTGCATATGGAAAAAGTTATTTGCCATTTTCGGTTTTCACACCCCAATCAAGTGTGATAGGGAACAGCAGTGCGAAAAAGGTATATGGGGCCTATATATTATCACTTCATTTCTACCAAAATAGGTGAAAATTATTATTTTCACTTACTTTTGTAGAAAATAAGCACCTCACAGCGGCAGGAACATCTCATGCACCGTTTTCGGCTTTCACCCCCCAACAATCACGCCGCGGCCAGTACATTTCTTGCGCCGGTTCTGGCTTTCACTCCCAAAAGCACCTCGTCGCGGCCAGAACATCTCATGCGTCGGTTCCGGCTTTACTCCACCGAGCACCCTGCCAAGGTGGTGACATTTCATTCACAGGTTCCAGCTTTCACCCTCCAGGCACATAGCTGAGTATGAAAAAAGTTATTTGCTGGTTTTGGTTTTCACACCCCAATCAAGTGTGATAGGGTACAGCGGTGTGAAAGTGGTATATTGAGCCTATATATTATCATTTTATTTCTACCAAAGTAGGTGAAAATTATTATTTTCACTCACTTTTGTAGAAAATAAGCACCTCACCCTCCAGGCACATAGCTGCGTATGGAAAAAGTTATTTGCCAGTTTCGGGTTTCACACCCCAATCAAGTGTGATAGGGTACAGCAGTGCGAAAAAGGTATATGGGGCCTATATATTATCACTTCATTTCTATCAAAATAGGTGAAAATTATTATTTTCACTTACTTTTGTAGAAAATAAGCACCTCACAGCGGCAGGAACATCTCATGCACCGTTTTCGGCTTTCACCCCCCAACCATCACGCCGCGGCCGGAACATTTCTTGCGCCGGTTCCAGCTTTCACACCCAAAAGCACCTCGTCGCGGCCAGAACATCTCATGCGTCGGTTCCGGCTTCACTCCCCAAGCACCCTGCCAAGGTGGTGACATTTCATTCACAGGAAAATGCTTTCACCCTCCAGGCACATAGCTGAGTATGGAAAAAGTTATTTGCTGGTTTCGGTTTTCACACCCCAATCAAGTGTGATAGGGTACAGCGGTGTGAAAGTGGTATATTGAGCCTATATATTATCATTTTATTTCTACCAAAGTAGGTGAAAATTATTATTTTCACTCACTTTTGTAGAAAATAAGCACCTCACCCTCCAGGCACATAGCTGCGTATGGAAAAAGTTATTTGCCAGTTTCGGGTTTCACACCCCAATCAAGTGTGATAGGGTACAGCAGTGCGAAAAAGGTATATGGGGCCTATATATTATCACTTCATTTCTATTAAAATAGGTGAAAATTATTATTTTCACTTACTTTTGTAGAAAATAAGCACCTCACAGCGGCAGGAACATCTCATGCACCGTTTTCGGCTTTCACCCCCCAACCATCACGCCGCGGCCGGAACATTTATTGCGCCGGTTCCGGCTTTCACTCCCAAAAGCACCTCGTCGCGGCCAGAACATCTCATGCGTCGGTTCCGGCTTTACTCCCCCAAGCACCCTGCCAAGGTGGTGACAGTTCATTCACAGGTTCCAGCTTTCACCCTCCAGGCACATAGCTGAGTATGGAAAAAGTTATTTACTGGTTTTGGTTTTCACACCCCAATCAAGTGTGATAGGGTACAGCGGTGTGAAAGTTGTATATTGAGCCTATATATTATCATTTTATTTCGACCAAAGTAGGTGAAAATTATTATTTTCACTCACTTTTGTAGAAAATAAGCACCTCACCCTCCAGGCACATAGCTGCATATGGAAAAAGTTATTTGCCAGTTTCGGTTTTCACACCCCAATCAAGTGTGATAGGGTACAGCAGTGCGAAAAAGGTATATGGGGCCTATATATTATCACTTCATTTCTACCAAAATAGGTGAAAATTATTATTTTCACTTACTTTTGTAGAAAATAAGCACCTCACAGCGGCAGGAACATCTCATGCACCGTTTTCGGCTTTCACCCCCCAACCATCACGCCGCGGCCGGAACATTTCTTGCGCCGATTCCGGCTTTCACTCCCAAAAGCACCTTGTCGCGGCCAGAACATCTCATGCGTCGGTTCCGGCTTTACTCCCCCAAGCACCCTACCAAGGTGGTGACATTTCATTCACAGGTTCCAGCTTTCACCCTCCAGACACATAGCTGAGTATGGAAAAAGTTATTTGCTGGTTTTGGTTTTCACACCCCAATCAAGTGTGATAGGGTACAGCGGTGTGAAAGTGGTATATTGAGCCTATATATTATCATTTTATTTCAACCAAAGTAGGTGAAAATTATTATTTTCACTGACTTTTGTAGAAAATAAGCACCTCACCCTCCAGGCACATAGCTGCATATGGAAAAAGTTATTTGCCAGTTTCGGTTTTCACACCCCAATCAAGTGTGATAGGGTACAGCAGTGTGAAAAAGGTATATGGGGCTCTATATATTTTATCACTTCATTTCTACCAAAGTAGGTGAAAATTATTATTTTCACTTACTTTTGTAGAAAATAAGTACCTCACAGCGGCAGGAACATCTCATGCACCGTTTTCGGCTTTCACCCCCCAACCATCACGCCGCGGCCGTAACATTTCTTGCGCCGGTTCCGGCTTTCACTCCCAAAAGCACCTCGTCGCGGACAGAACATCTCATGCGTCGGTTCCGGCTTTACTCCACCGAGCACCCTGCCAAGGTGGTGACATTTCATTCACAGGTTCCAGCTTTCACCCTACAGGCACATAGCTGAGTATGGAAAAAGTTATTTGCTGGTTTTGGTTTTCACACCCCAATCAAGTGTGATAGGGTACAGCGGTGTGAAAGTGGTATATTGAGCCTATATATTATCATTTTATTTCTACCAAAGTAGGTGAAAATTATTATTTTCACTCACTTTTGTAGAAAATAAGCACCTCACAGAGGCAGGAACATCTCATGCACCGTTTTCGGCTATCACCCCCCAACCATCACACCGCGGCCGGAACATTTCTTGCGCCGGTTCCGGCTTTCACTCCCAAAAGCACCTCGTCGCGGCCAGAACATCTCATGCGTCGGTTCCGGCTTTACTCGCCCAAGCACCCTGCCAAGGTGGTGACATTTCTTTCACAGGTTCCAGCTTTCACCCTCCAGGCACATAGCTGAGTATGGAAAAAGTTATTTGCTGGTTTCGGTTTTCACACCCCAATCAAGTGTGATAGGGTACAGCGGTTTGAAAGTGGTATATTGAGTCCATATATTATCATTTTATTTCGACCAAAGTAGGTGAAAATTATTATTTTCACTCACTTTTGTAGAAAATAAGCACCTCACCCTCCAGGCACATAGCTGCGTATGGAAAAAGTTATTTGCCAGTTCCGGTTTCCACACCCCAATCAAGTGTGATAGGGTACAGCAGTGTGAAAAAGGTATATGGGGCCTATATATTATCACTTCATTTCTACCAAAATAGGTGAAAATTATTATTTTCACTTACTTTTGTAGAAAATAAGCACCTCACAGAGGCAGGAACATCTCATGCACCGTTTTCGGCTATCACCCCCGAACCATCACGCCGCGGCCGGAACATTTATTGCGCCGGTTCCGCCTTTCACTCCCAAAAGCACCTCGTCGCGGCCAGAACATCTCATGTGTCGGTTCCGGCTTTACTCGCCCAAGCACCCTGCCAAGGTGGTGACATTTCTTTCACAGGTTCCAGCTTTCACCCTCCAGGCACATAGCTGAGTATGGAAAAAGTTATTTGCTGGTTTCGGTTTTCACACCCCAATCAAGTGTGATAGGGTACAGCGGTTTGAAAGTGGTATATTGAGTCCATATATTATCATTTTATTTCGACCAAAGTAGGTGAAAATTATTATTTTCACTCACTTTTGTAGAAAATAAGCACTTCACCCTCCAGGCACATAACTGCGTATGGAAAAAGTTATTTGCCAGTTCCGGTTTCCACACCCCAATCAAGTGTGATAGGGTACAGCAGTGCGAAAAAGGTATATGGGGACTATATATTATCACTTCATTTCTATCAAAATAGGTGAAAATTATTATTTTCACTTACTTTTGTAGAAAATAAGCACCTCACAGCGGCAGGAACATCTCATGCACCGTTTTCGGCTTTCACCCCCCAACCATCACGCCGCGGCCGGAACATTTCTTGCGCCGGTTCCAGCTTTCACACCCAAAAGCACCTCGTCGCCGCCAGAACATCTCATGCGTCGGTTCCGGCTTCACTCCCCAAGCACCCTGCCAAGGTGGTGACATTTCATTCACAGGAAAATGCTTTCACCCTCCAGGCACATAGCTGAGTATGGAAAAAGTTATTTGCTGGTTTCGGTTTTCACACCCCAATCAAGTGTGATAGGGTACAGCGGTGTATAAGTGGTATATTGAGCCTATATCTTATCATTTTATTTCTACCAAAGTAGGTGAAAATTATTATTTTCACTCACTTTTGTAGAAAATAAGCACCTCACCCTCCAGGCACATAGCTGCGTATGGAAAAAGTTATTTGCCAGTTTCGGGTTTCACACCCCAATCAAGTGTGATATGGTACAGCAGTGTGAAAAAGGTATATGGGCCTATATATTATCACTTCATTTCTATCAAAATAGGTGAAAATTATTATTTTCACTTACTTTTGTAGAAAATAAGCACCTCACAGCGGCAGGAACATCTCATGCACCGTTTTCGGCTTTCACCCCCCAACCATCACGCCGCGGCCGGAACATTTCTTGCGCCGGTTCCGGCTTTCACTCCCAAAAGCACCTCGTCGCGGCCAGAACATCTCATGCGTCGGTTCCGGCTTTACTCCCCCAAGCACCCTGCCAAGGTGGTGACAGTTCATTCACAGGTTCCAGCTTTCACCCTCCAGGCACATAGCTGAGTATGGAAAAAGTTATTTACTGGTTTTGGTTTTCACACCCCAATCAAGTGTGATAGGGTACAGCGGTGTGAAAGTGGTATATTGAGCCTATATATTATCATTTTATTTCGACCAAAGTAGGTGAAAATTATTATTTTCACTCACTTTTGTAGAAAATAAGCACCTCACCCTCCAGGCACATAGCTGCATATGGAAAAAGTTATTTGCCAGTTTCGGTTTTCACACCCCAATCAAGTGTGATAGGGTACAGCAGTGTGAAAAAAGTTATATGGGGCTCTATATATTTTATCACTTCATTTCTACCAAAGTAGGTGAAAATTATTATTTTCACTTACTTTTGTAGAAAATAAGTACCTCACAGCGGCAGGAACATCTCGTGCACCGTTTTCGGCTTTCACCCCCCAACCATCACTCCGCGGCCGGAAGATTTCTTGCGCCGGTTCCAGCTTTCACACCCAAAAGCACCTTGTCGCGGCCAGAACATCTCATGCGTCGGTTCCGGCTTCACTCCCCAAGCACCCTGCCAAGGTGGTGACATTTCATTCACAGGAAAATGCTTTCACCCTCCAGGCACATAGCTGAGTATGGAAAAAGTTATTTGCTGGTTTCGGTTTTCACACCCCAATCAAGTGTGATAGGGTACAGCGGTGTGAAAGTGGTATATTGAGCCTATATATTATCATTTTATTTCTACCAAAGTAGGTGAAAATTATTATTTTCACTCACTTTTGTAGAAAATAAGCACCTCACCCTCCAGGCACATAGATGCGTATGGAAAAAGTTATTTGCCAGTTCCGGTTTTCACACCCCAATCAAGTGTGATAGGGTACAGCAGTGCGAAAAAGGTATATGGGGACTATATATTATCACTTCATTTCTACCAAAGTAGGTGAAAATTATTATTTTCACTTACTTTTGTAGAAAATAAGTACCTCACAGCGGCAGGAACATCTCGTGCACCGTTTTCGACTTTCACCCCCCAACCATCACTCCGCGGCCGGAAGATTTCTTGCGCCGGTTCCAGCTTTCACACCCAAAAGCACCTTGTCGCGGCCAGAACATCTCATGCGTCGGTTCCGGCTTTACTCCCCCAAGCACCCTGCCAAGGTGGTGACATTTCATTCACAGGTTCATGCTTTCACCCTCCAGGCACAGAGCTGCTTATGGAGCAGGTTATTCGCCGTGTACAGTTTTCACACCCCAATCAAGTGTGATAGGGTACAGCGGTGTGAAAGTGGTATATGGGGCCTATGTACTATCACTTAATTTTTATCAAAGTAGGTGAAAATTATTATATTCACCTACTTTAGTACAAAATAAGTATTCTTGACATTCAATAAAAAGGCAATGCAGACAATATCACTGATATCTCCTGCACAGATATCAGTCCTGATTTGGCTCGCTGTCTGCATAAAATAATATAAGGACCTAAATTCATCAAACTTTAAACGTAATGTACGGGTCTATAAGAAATATACACATTTGATAAACACGCATGTATGCCAGCAAGATATTATCGCGCCTCCTTACCTGTTGTGGGTAGCTGCTTCTGCCATCCGACGTTTGGAATATGCTGTAGTAAAAATGACGTCACAGTAGTCCAGAGATGTAGGTGGGTAAGTAGTTGACATCACAATTCATTCATGGAGAAGGTCTACCTGAAAAAAAGAAGGAGGCGCGATAATATGTTCATGACATACATGCATATTTATTAATACTGTGTCTTACATCGTAACACTCATAAATGCAGTACTGTACAGACAACACAAGTCATCCTTATCAGTCCCTGCCCCAGTGATTGCAAATACATGCTACAGCACATATTAGACCCTTAACTGTGGACCCGGCACTCAGTTTTACAAACTGAGCAGGTCCCCGGGTACGTACTTTGCAGCAGCCAGTCTTGAGGAGCTGTCAGGGACTTTCACCCCCCAAGCACCTCACAGTGCCTGGAACATCTCATGCGCCAGTTTAGGCTTTCACCCCCCTTCATGCACATCGCAAAAGCATGGCAATCTCATGCGCCAGATATGGCACCTTGCCAAAGCACCTCGCCATGGCCGTAACATTTCATGCGCTGGTTCCAGCTTTCACTCCCAAAAGCACCTCGTCGCGGCCAGAACATCTCATGCGTCGGTTCCGGCTTTACTCCCCCAAGCACCCTGCCAAGGTAGTGACATTTCATTCACAGGTTCCAGCTTTCACCCTCCAGGCATATAGCTGAGTATGGAAAAAGTTATTTGCTGGTTTCGGTTTTCACACCCCAATCAAGTGTGATAGGGTACAGCGGTGTGAAAGTTGTATATTGAGCCTATATATTATCATTTTATTTCGACCAAAGTAGGTGAAAATTATTATTTTCACTCACTTTTGTAGAAAATAAGCACCTCACCCTCCAGGCACATAGCTGCATATGGAAAAAGTTATTTGCCAGTTTCGGTTTTCACACCCCAATCAAGTGTGATAGGGTACAGCAGTGCGAAAAAGGTATATGGGGCCTATATATTATCACTTCATTTCTACCAAAATAGGTGAAAATTATTATTTTCACTTACTTTTGTAGAAAATAAGCACCTCACAGCGGCAGGAACATCTCATGCACCGTTTTCGGCTTTCACCCCCCAACCATCACGCCGCGGCCGGAACATTTCATGCGCCGATTCCGGCTTTCACTCCCAAAAGCACCTTGTCGCGGCCAGAACATCTCATGCGTCGGTTCCGGCTTTACTCCACCGAGCACCCTGCCAAGGTGGTGACATTTCATTCACAGGTTCCAGCTTTCACCCTCCAGGCACATAGCTGAGTATGGAAAAAGTTATTTGCTGGTTTTGGTTTTCACACCCCAATCAAGTGTGATAGGGTACAGCGGTGTGAAAGTGGTATATTGAGCCTATATATTATCATTTTATTTCTACCAAAGTAGGTGAAAATTATTATTTTCACTCACTTTTGTAGAAAATAAGCACCTCACCCTCCAGGCACATAGCTGCGTATGGAAAAAGTTATTTGCCAGTTTCGGGTTTCACACCCCAATCAAGTGTGATAGGGTACAGCAGTGCGAAAAAGGTATATGGGGCCTATATATTATCACTTCATTTCTATCAAAATAGGTGAAAATTATTATTTTCACTTACTTTTGTAGAAAATAAGCACCTCACAGCGGCAGGAACATCTCATGCACCGTTTTCGGCTTTCACCCCCCAACCATCACGCCGCGGCCGGAACATTTCTTGCGCCGGTTCCAGCTTTCACACCCAAAAGCACCTCGTCGCGGCCAGAACATCTCATGCGTCGGTTCCGGCTTCACTCCCCAAGCACCCTGCCAAGGTGGTGACATTTCATTCACAGGAAAATGCTTTCACCCTCCAGGCACATAGCTGAGTATGAAAAAAGTTATTTGCTGGTTTCGGTTTTCACACCCCAATCAAGTGTGATAGGGTACAGCGGTGTGAAAGTGGTATATTGAGCCTATATATTATCATTTTATTTCTACCAAAGTAGGTGAAAATTATTATTTTCACTCACTTTTGTAGAAAATAAGCACCTCACCCTCCAGGCACATAGCTGCGTATGGAAAAAGTTATTTGCCAGTTTCGGGTTTCACACCCCAATCAAGTGTGATAGGGTACAGCAGTGCGAAAAAGGTATATGGGGCCTATATATTATCACTTCATTTCTATTAAAATAGGTGAAAATTATTATTTTCACTTACTTTTGTAGAAAATAAGCACCTCACAGCGGCAGGAACATCTCATGCACCGTTTTCGGCTTTCACCCCCCAACCATCACGCCGCGGCCGGAACATTTATTGCGCCGGTTCCGGCTTTCACTCCCAAAAGCACCTCGTCGCGGCCAGAACATCTCATGCGTCGGTTCCGGCTTTACTCCCCCAAGCACCCTGCCAAGGTGGTGACAGTTCATTCACAGGTTCCAGCTTTCACCCTCCAGGCACATAGCTGAGTATGGAAAAAGTTATTTACTGGTTTTGGTTTTCACACCCCAATCAAGTGTGATAGGGTACAGCGGTGTGAAAGTTGTATATTGAGCCTATATATTATCATTTTATTTCGACCAAAGTAGGTGAAAATTATTATTTTCACTCACTTTTGTAGAAAATAAGCACCTCACCCTCCAGGCACATAGCTGCATATGGAAAAAGTTATTTGCCAGTTTCGGTTTTCACACCCCAATCAAGTGTGATAGGGTACAGCAGTGCGAAAAAGGTATATGGGGCCTATATATTATCACTTCATTTCTACCAAAATAGGTGAAAATTATTATTTTCACTTACTTTTGTAGAAAATAAGCACCTCACAGCGGCAGGAACATCTCATGCACCGTTTTCGGCTTTCACCCCCCAACCATCACGCCGCGGCCGGAACATTTCTTGCGCCGATTCTGGCTTTCACTCCCAAAAGCACCTTGTCGCGGCCAGAACATCTCATGCGTCGGTTCCGGCTTTACTCCCCCAAGCACCCTACCAAGGTGGTGACATTTCATTCACAGGTTCCAGCTTTCACCCTCCAGACACATAGCTGAGTATGGAAAAAGTTATTTGCTGGTTTTGGTTTTCACACCCCAATCAAGTGTGATAGGGTACAGCGGTGTGAAAGTGGTATATTGAGCCTATATATTATCATTTTATTTCAACCAAAGTAGGTGAAAATTATTATTTTCACTGACTTTTGTAGAAAATAAGCACCTCACCCTCCAGGCACATAGCTGCATATGGAAAAAGTTATTTGCCAGTTTCGGTTTTCACACCCCAATCAAGTGTGATAGGGTACAGCAGTGTGAAAAAGGTATATGGGGCTCTATATATTTTATCACTTCATTTCTACCAAAGTAGGTGAAAATTATTATTTTCACTTACTTTTGTAGAAAATAAGTACCTCACAGCGGCAGGAACATCTCATGCACCGTTTTCGGCTTTCACCCCCCAACCATCACGCCGCGGCCGTAACATTTCTTGCGCCGGTTCCGGCTTTCACTCCCAAAAGCACCTCGTCGCGGACAGAACATCTCATGCGTCGGTTCCGGCTTTACTCCACCGAGCACCCTGCCAAGGTGGTGACATTTCATTCACAGGTTCCAGCTTTCACCCTACAGGCACATAGCTGAGTATGGAAAAAGTTATTTGCTGGTTTTGGTTTTCACACCCCAATCAAGTGTGATAGGGTACAGCGGTGTGAAAGTGGTATATTGAGCCTATATATTATCATTTTATTTCTACCAAAGTAGGTGAAAATTATTATTTTCACTCACTTTTGTAGAAAATAAGCACCTCACAGAGGCAGGAACATCTCATGCACCGTTTTCGGCTATCACCCCCCAACCATCACACCGCGGCCGGAACATTTCTTGCGCCGGTTCCGGCTTTCACTCCCAAAAGCACCTCGTCGCGGCCAGAACATCTCATGCGTCGGTTCCGGCTTTACTCGCCCAAGCACCCTGCCAAGGTGGTGACATTTCTTTCACAGGTTCCAGCTTTCACCCTCCAGGCACATAGCTGAGTATGGAAAAAGTTATTTGCTGGTTTCGGTTTTCACACCCCAATCAAGTGTGATAGGGTACAGCGGTTTGAAAGTGGTATATTGAGTCCATATATTATCATTTTATTTCGACCAAAGTAGGTGAAAATTATTATTTTCACTCACTTTTGTAGAAAATAAGCACCTCACCCTCCAGGCACATAGCTGCGTATGGAAAAAGTTATTTGCCAGTTCCGGTTTCCACACCCCAATCAAGTGTGATAGGGTACAGCAGTGTGAAAAAGGTATATGGGGCCTATATATTATCACTTCATTTCTACCAAAATAGGTGAAAATTATTATTTTCACTTACTTTTGTAGAAAATAAGCACCTCACAGAGGCAGGAACATCTCATGCACCGTTTTCGGCTATCACCCCCGAACCATCACGCCGCGGCCGGAACATTTATTGCGCCGGTTCCGGCTTTCACTCCCAAAAGCACCTCGTCGCGGCCAGAACATCTCATGTGTCGGTTCCGGCTTTACTCGCCCAAGCACCCTGCCAAGGTGGTGACATTTCTTTCACAGGTTCCAGCTTTCACCCTCCAGGCACATAGCTGAGTATGGAAAAAGTTATTTGCTGGTTTCGGTTTTCACACCCCAATCAAGTGTGATAGGGTACAGCGGTTTGAAAGTGGTATATTGAGTCCATATATTATCATTTTATTTCGACCAAAGTAGGTGAAAATTATTATTTTCACTCACTTTTGTAGAAAATAAGCACTTCACCCTCCAGGCACATAACTGCGTATGGAAAAAGTTATTTGCCAGTTCCGGTTTCCACACCCCAATCAAGTGTGATAGGGTACAGCAGTGCGAAAAAGGTATATGGGGACTATATATTATCACTTCATTTCTATCAAAATAGGTGAAAATTATTATTTTCACTTACTTTTGTAGAAAATAAGCACCTCACAGCGGCAGGAACATCTCATGCACCGTTTTCGGCTTTCACCCCCCAACCATCACGCCGCGGCCGGAACATTTCTTGCGCCGGTTCCAGCTTTCACACCCAAAAGCACCTCGTCGCCGCCAGAACATCTCATGCGTCGGTTCCGGCTTCACTCCCCAAGCACCCTGCCAAGGTGGTGACATTTCATTCACAGGAAAATGCTTTCACCCTCCAGGCACATAGCTGAGTATGGAAAAAGTTATTTGCTGGTTTCGGTTTTCACACCCCAATCAAGTGTGATAGGGTACAGCGGTGTATAAGTGGTATATTGAGCCTATATCTTATCATTTTATTTCTACCAAAGTAGGTGAAAATTATTATTTTCACTCACTTTTGTAGAAAATAAGCACCTCACCCTCCAGGCACATAGCTGCGTATGGAAAAAGTTATTTGCCAGTTTCGGGTTTCACACCCCAATCAAGTGTGATATGGTACAGCAGTGTGAAAAAGGTATATGGGCCTATATATTATCACTTCATTTCTATCAAAATAGGTGAAAATTATTATTTTCACTTACTTTTGTAGAAAATAAGCACCTCACAGCGGCAGGAACATCTCATGCACCGTTTTCGGCTTTCACCCCCCAACCATCACGCCGCGGCCGGAACATTTCTTGCGCCGGTTCCGGCTTTCACTCCCAAAAGCACCTCGTCGCGGCCAGAACATCTCATGCGTCGGTTCCGGCTTTACTCCCCCAAGCACCCTGCCAAGGTGGTGACAGTTCATTCACAGGTTCCAGCTTTCACCCTCCAGGCACATAGCTGAGTATGGAAAAAGTTATTTACTGGTTTTGGTTTTCACACCCCAATCAAGTGTGATAGGGTACAGCGGTGTGAAAGTGGTATATTGAGCCTATATATTATCATTTTATTTCGACCAAAGTAGGTGAAAATTATTATTTTCACTCACTTTTGTAGAAAATAAGCACCTCACCCTCCAGGCACATAGCTGCATATGGAAAAAGTTATTTGCCAGTTTCGGTTTTCACACCCCAATCAAGTGTGATAGGGTACAGCAGTGTGAAAAAAGTTATATGGGGCTCTATATATTTTATCACTTCATTTCTACCAAAGTAGGTGAAAATTATTATTTTCACTTACTTTTGTAGAAAATAAGTACCTCACAGCGGCAGGAACATCTCGTGCACCGTTTTCGGCTTTCACCCCCCAACCATCACTCCGCGGCCGGAAGATTTCTTGCGCCGGTTCCAGCTTTCACACCCAAAAGCACCTTGTCGCGGCCAGAACATCTCATGCGTCGGTTCCGGCTTCACTCCCCAAGCACCCTGCCAAGGTGGTGACATTTCATTCACAGGAAAATGCTTTCACCCTCCAGGCACATAGCTGAGTATGGAAAAAGTTATTTGCTGGTTTCGGTTTTCACACCCCAATCAAGTGTGATAGGGTACAGCGGTGTGAAAGTGGTATATTGAGCCTATATATTATCATTTTATTTCTACCAAAGTAGGTGAAAATTATTATTTTCACTCACTTTTGTAGAAAATAAGCACCTCACCCTCCAGGCACATAGATGCGTATGGAAAAAGTTATTTGCCAGTTCCGGTTTTCACACCCCAATCAAGTGTGATAGGGTACAGCAGTGCGAAAAAGGTATATGGGGACTATATATTATCACTTCATTTCTACCAAAGTAGGTGAAAATTATTATTTTCACTTACTTTTGTAGAAAATAAGTACCTCACAGCGGCAGGAACATCTCGTGCACCGTTTTCGACTTTCACCCCCCAACCATCACTCCGCGGCCGGAAGATTTCTTGCGCCGGTTCCAGCTTTCACACCCAAAAGCACCTTGTCGCGGCCAGAACATCTCATGCGTCGGTTCCGGCTTTACTCCCCCAAGCACCCTGCCAAGGTGGTGACATTTCATTCACAGGTTCATGCTTTCACCCTCCAGGCACAGAGCTGCTTATGGAGCAGGTTATTCGCCGTGTACAGTTTTCACACCCCAATCAAGTGTGATAGGGTACAGCGGTGTAAAAGTGGTATATGGGGCCTATGTACTATCACTTAATTTTTATCAAAGTAGGTGAAAATTATTATATTCACCTACTTTAGTACAAAATAAGTATTCTTGACATTCAATAAAAAGGCAATGCAGACAATATCACTGATATCTCCTGCACAGATATCAGTCCTGATTTGGCTCGCTGTCTGCATAAAATAATATAAGGACCTAAATTCATCAAACTTTAAACGTAATTTACGGGTCTATAAGAAATATACACATTTGATAAACACGCATGTATGCCAGCAAGATATTATCGCGCCTCCTTACCTGTTGTGGGTAGCTGCTTCTGCCATCCGACGTTTGGAATATGCTGTAGTAAAAATGACGTCACAGTAGTCCAGAGATGTAGGTGGGTAAGTAGTTGACATCACAATTCATTCATGGAGAAGGTCTACCTGAAAAAAAGAAGGAGGCGCGATAATATGTTCATGACATACATGCATATTTATTAATACTGTGTCTTACATCGTAACACTCATAAATGCAGTACTGTACAGACAACACAAGTCATCCTTATCAGTCCCTGCCCCAGTGATTGCAAATACATGCTACAGCACATATTAGACCCTTAACTGTGGACCCGGCACTCAGTTTTACAAACTGAGCAGGTCCCCGGGTACGTACTTTGCAGCAGCCAGTCTTGAGGAGCTGTCAGGGACTTTCACCCCCCAAGCACCTCACAGTGCCTGGAACATCTCATGCGCCAGTTTAGGCTTTCACCCCCCTTCATGCACATCGCAAAAGCATGGCAATCTCATGCGCCAGATATGGCACCTTGCCAAAGCACCTCGCCATGGCCGTAACATTTCATGCGCTGGTTCCAGCTTTCACTCCCAAAAGCACCTCGTCGCGGCCAGAACATCTCATGCGTCGGTTCCGGCTTTACTCCCCCAAGCACCCTGCCAAGGTAGTGACATTTCATTCACAGGTTCCAGCTTTCACCCTCCAGGCATATAGCTGAGTATGGAAAAAGTTATTTGCTGGTTTCGGTTTTCACACCCCAATCAAGTGTGATAGGGTACAGCGGTTTGAAAGTGGTATATTGAGCCCATATATTATCATTTTATTTCTACCAAAGTAGGTGAAAATGATTATTTTCACTCACTTTTGTAGAAAATAAGCACCTCACCCTCCAGGCACATAGCTGCGCATGAAAAAAGTTATTTGCCAGTTCCGGTTTTCACACCCCAATCAAGTGTGATAGGGAACAACAGTGCGAAAAAGGTATATGGGGCCTATATATTATCAATTCATTTCTACCAAAATAGGTGAAAATTATTATTTTCACTTACTTTTGTAGAAAATAAGCACCTCACAGCGGCAGGAACATCTCATGCGCCGTTTTCGGCTTTCACCCCCCAACCATCACGCCGCGGCCGGAACTTTTCTTGCGCCGGTTCCGGCTTTCACTCCCAAAAGCACCTCGTCGCGGCCAGAACATCTCATGCGTCGGTTCCGGCTTTACTCCACCGAGCACCCTGCCAAGGTGGTGACATTTCATTCACAGGTTCCAGCTTTCACCCTCCAGGCACATAGCTGAGTATGGAAAAAGTTATTTGCTGGTTTCGGTTTTCACACCCCAATCAAGTGTGATAGGGTACAGCGGTTTGAAAGTGGTATATTGAGTCCATATATTATCATTTTATTTCTACCAAAGTAGGTGAAAATTATTATTTTCACTCACTTTTGTAGAAAATAAGCACCTCACCCTCCAGGCACATAGCTGCGTATGGAAAAAGTTATTTGCCAGTTTCGGGTTTCACACCCCAATCAAGTGTGATAGGGTACAGCAGTGCGAAAAAGGTATATGGGGCCTATATATTATCACTTCATTTCTATCAAAATAGGTGAAAATTATTATTTTCACTTACTTTTGTAGAAAATAAGCACCTCACAGCGGCAGGAACATCTCATGCACCGTTTTCGGCTTTCACCCCCCAACCATCACGCCGCGGCCGGAACATTTCTTTCGCCGGTTCCAGCTTTCACACCCAAAAGCACCTCGTCGCGGCCAGAACATCTCATGCGTCGGTTCCGGCTTCACTCCCCAAGCACCCTGCCAAGGTGGTGACATTTCATTCACAGGAAAATGCTTTCACCCTCCAGGCACATAGCTGAGTATGGAAAAAGTTATTTGCTGGTTTCGGTTTTCACACCCCAATCAAGTGTGATAGGGTACAGCGGTGTGAAAGTGGTATATTGAGCCTATATATTATCATTTTATTTCTACCAAAGTAGGTGAAAATTATTATTTTCACTCACTTTTGTAGAAAATAAGCACCTCACCCTCCAGGCACATAGCTGCGTATGGAAAAAGTTATTTGCCAGTTTCGGGTTTCACACCCCAATCAAGTGTGATAGGGTACAGCAGTGCGAAAAAGGTATATGGGGCCTATATATTATCACTTCATTTCTATTAAAATAGGTGAAAATTATTATTTTCACTTACTTTTGTAGAAAATAAGCACCTCACAGCGGCAGGAACATCTCATGCACCGTTTTCGGCTTTCACCCCCCAACCATCACGCCGCGGCCGGAACATTTATTGCGCCGGTTCCGGCTTTCACTCCCAAAAGCACCTCGTCGCGGCCAGAACATCTCATGCGTCGGTTCCGGCTTTACTCCCCCAAGCACCCTGCCAAGGTGGTGACAGTTCATTCACAGGTTCCAGCTTTCACCCTCCAGGCACATAGCTGAGTATGGAAAAAGTTATTTACTGGTTTTGGTTTTCACACCCCAATCAAGTGTGATAGGGTACAGCGGTGTGAAAGTTGTATATTGAGCCTATATATTATCATTTTATTTCGACCAAAGTAGGTGAAAATTATTTTTTACTCACTTTTGTAGAAAATAAGCACCTCACCCTCCAGGCACATAGCTGCATATGGAAAAAGTTATTTGCCAGTTTCGGTTTTCACACCCCAATCAAGTGTGATAGGGTACAGCAGTGCGAAAAAGGTATATGGGGCCTATATATTATCACTTCATTTCTACCAAAATAGGTGAAAATTATTATTTTCACTTACTTTTGTAGAAAATAAGCACCTCACAGCGGCAGGAACATCTCATGCACCGTTTTCGGCTTTCACCCCCCAACCATCACGCCGCGGACGGAACATTTCATGCGCCGATTCCGGCTTTCACTCCCAAAAGCACCTTGTCGCGGCCAGAACATCTCATGCGTCGGTTCCGGCTTTACTCCCCCAAGCACCCTACCAAGGTGGTGACATTTCATTCACAGGTTCCAGCTTTCACCCTCCAGACACATAGCTGAGTATGGAAAAAGTTATTTGCTGGTTTTGGTTTTCACACCCCAATCAAGTGTGATAGGGTACAGCGGTGTGAAAGTGGTATATTGAGCCTATATATTATCATTTTATTTCAACCAAAGTAGGTGAAAATTATTATTTTCACTGACTTTTGTAGAAAATAAGCACCTCACCCTCCAGGCACATAGCTGCATATGGAAAAAGTTATTTGCCAGTTTCGGTTTTCACACCCCAATCAAGTGTGATAGGGTACAGCAGTGTGAAAAAGGTATATGGGGCTCTATATATTTTATCACTTCATTTCTACCAAAGTAGGTGAAAATTATTATTTTCACTTACTTTTGTAGAAAATAAGTACCTCACAGCGGCAGGAACATCTCATGCACCGTTTTCGGCTTTCACCCCCCAACCATCACGCCGCGGCCGTAACATTTCTTGCGCCGGTTCCGGCTTTCACTCCCAAAAGCACCTCGTCGCGGACAGAACATCTCATGCGTCGGTTCCGGCTTTACTCCACCGAGCACCCTGCCAAGGTGGTGACATTTCATTCACAGGTTCCAGCTTTCACCCTCCAGGCACATAGCTGAGTATGGAAAAAGTTATTTGCTGGTTTTGGTTTTCACACCCCAATCAAGTGTGATAGGGTACAGCGGTGTGAAAGTGGTATATTGAGCCTATATATTATCATTTTATTTCTACCAAAGTAGGTGAAAATTATTATTTTCACTCACTTTTGTAGAAAATAAGCACCTCACAGAGGCAGGAACATCTCATGCACCGTTTTCGGCTATCACCCCCCAACCATCACACCGCGGCCGGAACATTTCTTGCGCCGGTTCCGGCTTTCACTCCCAAAAGCACCTCGTCGCGGCCTGAACATCTCATGCGTCGGTTCCGGCTTTACTCGCCCAAGCACCCTGCCAAGGTGGTGACATTTCTTTCACAGGTTCCAGCTTTCACCCTCCAGGCACATAGCTGAGTATGGAAAAAGTTATTTGCTGGTTTCGGTTTTCACACCCCAATCAAGTGTGATAGGGTACAGCGGTTTGAAAGTGGTATATTGAGCCTATATATTATCATTTTATTTCTACCAAAGTAGGTGAAAATTATTATTTTCACTCACTTTTGTAGAAAATAAGCACCTCACAGAGGCAGGAACATCTCATGCACCGTTTTCGGCTATCACCCCCCAACCATCACACCGCGGCCGGAACATTTCTTGCGCCGGTTCCGGCTTTCACTCCCAAAAGCACCTCGTCGCGGCCTGAACATCTCATGCGTCGGTTCCGGCTTTACTCGCCCAAGCACCCTGCCAAGGTGGTGACATTTCTTTCACAGGTTCCAGCTTTCACCCTCCAGGCATATAGCTGAGTATGGAAAAAGTTATTTGCTGGTTTCGGTTTTCACACCCCAATCAAGTGTGATAGGGTACAGCGGTTTGAAAGTGGTATATTGAGCCCATATATTATCATTTTATTTCTACCAAAGTAGGTGAAAATGATTATTTTCACTCACTTTTGTAGAAAATAAGCACCTCACCCTCCAGGCACATAGCTGCGCATGAAAAAAGTTATTTGCCAGTTCCGGTTTTCACACCCCAATCAAGTGTGATAGGGAACAACAGTGCGAAAAAGGTATATGGGGCCTATATATTATCAATTCATTTCTACCAAAATAGGTGAAAATTATTATTTTCACTTACTTTTGTAGAAAATAAGCACCTCACAGCGGCAGGAACATCTCATGCGCCGTTTTCGGCTTTCACCCCCCAACCATCACGCCGCGGCCGGAACTTTTCTTGCGCCGGTTCCGGCTTTCACTCCCAAAAGCACCTCGTCGCGGCCAGAACATCTCATGCGTCGGTTCCGGCTTTACTCCACCGAGCACCCTGCTAAGGTGGTGACATTTCATTCACAGGTTCCAGCTTTCACCCTCCAGGCACATAGCTGAGTATGGAAAAAGTTATTTGCTGGTTTCGGTTTTCACACCCCAATCAAGTGTGATAGGGTACAGCGGTTTGAAAGTGGTATATTGAGTCCATATATTATCATTTTATTTCTACCAAAGTAGGTGAAAATTATTATTTTCACTCACTTTTGTAGAAAATAAGCACCTCACCCTCCAGGCACATAGCTGCGTATGGAAAAAGTTATTTGCCAGTTTCGGGTTTCACACCCCAATCAAGTGTGATAGGGTACAGCAGTGCGAAAAAGGTATATGGGGCCTATATATTATCACTTCATTTCTATCAAAATAGGTGAAAATTATTATTTTCACTTACTTTTGTAGAAAATAAGCACCTCACAGCGGCAGGAACATCTCATGCACCGTTTTCGGCTTTCACCCCCCAACCATCACGCCGCGGCCGGAACATTTCTTTCGCCGGTTCCAGCTTTCACACCCAAAAGCACCTCGTCGCGGCCAGAACATCTCATGCGTCGGTTCCGGCTTCACTCCCCAAGCACCCTGCCAAGGTGGTGACATTTCATTCACAGGAAAATGCTTTCACCCTCCAGGCACATAGCTGAGTATGGAAAAAGTTATTTGCTGGTTTCGGTTTTCACACCCCAATCAAGTGTGATAGGGTACAGCGGTGTGAAAGTGGTATATTGAGCCTATATATTATCATTTTATTTCTACCAAAGTAGGTGAAAATTATTATTTTCACTCACTTTTGTAGAAAATAAGCACCTCACCCTCCAGGCACATAGCTGCGTATGGAAAAAGTTATTTGCCAGTTTCGGGTTTCACACCCCAATCAAGTGTGATAGGGTACAGCAGTGCGAAAAAGGTATATGGGGCCTATATATTATCACTTCATTTCTATTAAAATAGGTGAAAATTATTATTTTCACTTACTTTTGTAGAAAATAAGCACCTCACAGCGGCAGGAACATCTCATGCACCGTTTTCGGCTTTCACCCCCCAACCATCACGCCGCGGCCGGAACATTTATTGCGCCGGTTCCGGCTTTCACTCCCAAAAGCACCTCGTCGCGGCCAGAACATCTCATGCGTCGGTTCCGGCTTTACTCCCCCAAGCACCCTGCCAAGGTGGTGACAGTTCATTCACAGGTTCCAGCTTTCACCCTCCAGGCACATAGCTGAGTATGGAAAAAGTTATTTACTGGTTTTGGTTTTCACACCCCAATCAAGTGTGATAGGGTACAGCGGTGTGAAAGTTGTATATTGAGCCTATATATTATCATTTTATTTCGACCAAAGTAGGTGAAAATTATTATTTTCACTCACTTTTGTAGAAAATAAGCACCTCACCCTCCAGGCACATAGCTGCATATGGAAAAAGTTATTTGCCAGTTTCGGTTTTCACACCCCAATCAAGTGTGATAGGGTACAGCAGTGCGAAAAAGGTATATGGGGCCTATATATTATCACTTCATTTCTACCAAAATAGGTGAAAATTATTATTTTCACTTACTTTTGTAGAAAATAAGCACCTCACAGCGGCAGGAACATCTCATGCACCGTTTTCGGCTTTCACCCCCCAACCATCACGCCGCGGACGGAACATTTCATGCGCCGATTCCGGCTTTCACTCCCAAAAGCACCTTGTCGCGGCCAGAACATCTCATGCGTCGGTTCCGGCTTTACTCCCCCAAGCACCCTACCAAGGTGGTGACATTTCATTCACAGGTTCCAGCTTTCACCCTCCAGACACATAGCTGAGTATGGAAAAAGTTATTTGCTGGTTTTGGTTTTCACACCCCAATCAAGTGTGATAGGGTACAGCGGTGTGAAAGTGGTATATTGAGCCTATATATTATCATTTTATTTCAACCAAAGTAGGTGAAAATTATTATTTTCACTGACTTTTGTAGAAAATAAGCACCTCACCCTCCAGGCACATAGCTGCATATGGAAAAAGTTATTTGCCAGTTTCGGTTTTCACACCCCAATCAAGTGTGATAGGGTACAGCAGTGTGAAAAAGGTATATGGGGCTCTATATATTTTATCACTTCATTTCTACCAAAGTAGGTGAAAATTATTATTTTCACTTACTTTTGTAGAAAATAAGTACCTCACAGCGGCAGGAACATCTCATGCACCGTTTTCGGCTTTCACCCCCCAACCATCACGCCGCGGCCGTAACATTTCTTGCGCCGGTTCCGGCTTTCACTCCCAAAAGCACCTCGTCGCGGACAGAACATCTCATGCGTCGGTTCCGGCTTTACTCCACCGAGCACCCTGCCAAGGTGGTGACATTTCATTCACAGGTTCCAGCTTTCACCCTCCAGGCACATAGCTGAGTATGGAAAAAGTTATTTGCTGGTTTTGGTTTTCACACCCCAATCAAGTGTGATAGGGTACAGCGGTGTGAAAGTGGTATATTGAGCCTATATATTATCATTTTATTTCTACCAAAGTAGGTGAAAATTATTATTTTCACTCACTTTTGTAGAAAATAAGCACCTCACAGAGGCAGGAACATCTCATGCACCGTTTTCGGCTATCACCCCCCAACCATCACACCGCGGCCGGAACATTTCTTGCGCCGGTTCCGGCTTTCACTCCCAAAAGCACCTCGTCGCGGCCTGAACATCTCATGCGTCGGTTCCGGCTTTACTCGCCCAAGCACCCTGCCAAGGTGGTGACATTTCTTTCACAGGTTCCAGCTTTCACCCTCCAGGCACATAGCTGAGTATGGAAAAAGTTATTTGCTGGTTTCGGTTTTCACACCCCAATCAAGTGTGATAGGGTACAGCGGTTTGAAAGTGGTATATTGAGTCCATATATTATCATTTTATTTCGACCAAAGTAGGTGAAAATTATTATTTTCACTCACTTTTGTAGAAAATAAGCACCTCACCCTCCAGGCACATAGCTGCGTATGGAAAAAGTTATTTGCCAGTTCCGGTTTCCACACCCCAATCAAGTGTGATAGGGTACAGCAGTGTGAAAAAGGTATATGGGGCCTATATATTATCACTTCATTTCTACCAAAATAGGTGAAAATTATTATTTTCACTTACTTTTGTAGAAAATAAGCACCTCACAGAGGCAGGAACATCTCATGCACCGTTTTCGGCTATCACCCCCGAACCATCACGCCGCGGCCGGAACATTTATTGCGCCGGTTCCGGCTTTCACTCCCAAAAGCACCTCGTCGCGGCCAGAACATCTCATGCGTCGGTTCCGGCTTTACTCGCCCAAGCACCCTGCCAAGGTGGTGACATTTCTTTCACAGGTTCCAGCTTTCACCCTCCAGGCACATAGCTGAGTATGGAAAAAGTTATTTGCTGGTTTCGGTTTTCACACCCCAATCAAGTGTGATAGGGTACAGCGGTTTGAAAGTGGTATATTGAGTCCATATATTATCATTTTATTTCGACCAAAGTAGGTGAAAATTATTATTTTCACTCACTTTTGTAGAAAATAAGCACTTCACCCTCCAGGCACATAACTGCGTATGGAAAAAGTTATTTGCCAGTTCCGGTTTCCACACCCCAATCAAGTGTGATAGGGTACAGCAGTGCGAAAAAGGTATATGGGGACTATATATTATCACTTTATTTCTATCAAAATAGGTGAAAATTATTATTTTCACTTACTTTTGTAGAAAATAAGCACCTCACAGCGGCAGGAACATCTCATGCACCGTTTTCGGCTTTCACCCCCCAACCATCACGCCGCGGCCGGAACATTTCTTGCGCCGGTTCCAGCTTTCACACCCAAAAGCACCTCGTCGCCGCCAGAACATCTCATGCGTCGGTTCCGGCTTCACTCCCCAAGCACCCTGCCAAGGTGGTGACATTTCATTCACAGGAAAATGCTTTCACCCTCCAGGCACATAGCTGAGTATGGAAAAAGTTATTTGCTGGTTTCGGTTTTCACACCCCAATCAAGTGTGATAGGGTACAGCGGTGTATAAGTGGTATATTGAGCCTATATCTTATCATTTTATTTCTACCAAAGTAGGTGAAAATTATTATTTTCACTCACTTTTGTAGAAAATAAGCACCTCACCCTCCAGGCACATAGCTGCGTATGGAAAAAGTTATTTGCCAGTTTCGGGTTTCACACCCCAATCAAGTGTGATATGGTACAGCAGTGTGAAAAAGGTATATGGGCCTATATATTATCACTTCATTTCTATCAAAATAGGTGAAAATTATTATTTTCACTTACTTTTGTAGAAAAGAAGCACCTCACAGCGGCAGGAACATCTCATGCACCGTTTTCGGCTTTCACCCCCCAACCATCACGCCGCGGCCGGAACATTTCTTGCGCCGGTTCCGGCTTTCACTCCCAAAAGCACCTCGTCGCGGCCAGAACATCTCATGCGTCGGTTCCGGCTTTACTCCCCCAAGCACCCTGCCAAGGTGGTGACAGTTCATTTACAGGTTCCAGCTTTCACCCTCCAGGCACATAGCTGAGTATGGAAAAAGTTATTTACTGGTTTTGGTTTTCACACCCCAATCAAGTGTGATAGGGTACAGCGGTGTGAAAGTGGTATATTGAGCCTATATATTATCATTTTATTTCTACCAAAGTAGGTGAAAATTATTATTTTCACTCACTTTTGTAGAAAATAAGCACCTCACCCTCCAGGCACATAGCTGCATATGGAAAAAGTTATTTGCCAGTTTCGGTTTACACACCCCAATCAAGTGTGATAGGGTACAGCAGTGTGAAAAAAGTTATATGGGGCTCTATATATTTTATCACTTCATTTCTACCAAAGTAGGTGAAAATTATTATTTTCACTTACTTTTGTAGAAAATAAGTACCTCACAGCGGCAGGAACATCTCGTGCACCGTTTTCGGCTTTCACCCCCCAACCATCACTCCGCGGCCGGAAGATTTCTTGCGCCGGTTCCAGCTTTCACACCCAAAAGCACCTTGTCGCGGCCAGAACATCTCATGCGTCGGTTCCGGCTTCACTCCCCAAGCACCCTGCCAAGGTGGTGACATTTCATTCACAGGAAAATGCTTTCACCCTCCAGGCACATAGCTGAGTATGGAAAACGTTATTTGCTGGTTTCGGTTTTCACACCCCAATCAAGTGTGATAGGGTACAGCGGTGTGAAAGTGGTATATTGAGCCTATATATTATCATTTTATTTCTACCAAAGTAGGTGAAAATTATTATTTTCACTCACTTTTGTAGAAAATAAGCACCTCACCCTCCAGGCACATAGATGCGTATGGAAAAAGTTATTTGCCAGTTCCGGTTTTCACACCCCAATCAAGTGTGATAGGGTACAGCAGTGCGAAAAAGGTATATGGGGACTATATATTATCACTTCATTTCTACCAAAGTAGGTGAAAATTATTATTTTCACTTACTTTTGTAGAAAATAAGTACCTCACAGCGGCAGGAACATCTCGTGCACCGTTTTCGACTTTCACCCCCCAACCATCACTCCGCGGCCGGAAGATTTCTTGCGCCGGTTCCAGCTTTCACACCCAAAAGCACCTTGTCGCGGCCAGAACATCTCATGCGTCGGTTCCGGCTTTACTCCCCCAAGCACCCTGCCAAGGTGGTGACATTTCATTCACAGGTTCATGCTTTCACCCTCCAGGCACAGAGCTGCTTATGGAGCAGGTTATTCGCCGTGTACAGTTTTCACACCCCAATCAAGTGTGATAGGGTACAGCGGTGTGAAAGTGGTATATGGGGCCTATGTACTATTACTTAATTTTTATCAAAGTAGGTGAAAATTATTATATTCACCTACTTTAGTACAAAATAAGTATTCTTGACATTCAATAAAAAGGCAATGCAGACAATATCACTGATATCTCCTGCACAGATATCAGTCCTGATTTGGCTCGCTGTCTGCATAAAATAATATAAGGACCTAAATTCATCAAACTTTAAACGTAATGTACGGGTCTATAAGAAATATACACATTTGATAAACACGCATGTATGCCAGCAAGATATTATCGCGCCTCCTTACCTGTTGTGGGTAGCTGCTTCTGCCATCCGACGTTTGGAATATGCTGTAGTAAAAATGACGTCACAGTAGTCCAGAGATGTAGGTGGGTAAGTAGTTGACATCACAATTCATTCATGGAGAAGGTCTACCTGAAAAAAAGAAGGAGGCGCGATAATATGTTCATGACATACATGCATATTTATTAATACTGTGTCTTACATCGTAACACTCATAAATGCAGTACTGTACAGACAACACAAGTCATCCTTATCAGTCCCTGCCCCAGTGATTGCAAATACATGCTACAGCACATATTAGACCCTTAACTGTGGACCCGGCACTCAGTTTTACAAACTGAGCAGGTCCCCGGGTACGTACTTTGCAGCAGCCAGTCTTGAGGAGCTGTCAGGGACTATCACCCCCCAAGCACCTCACAGTGCCTGGAACATCTCATGCGCCAGTTTAGGCTTTCACCCCCCTTCATGCACATCGCAAAAGCATGGCAATCTCATGCGCCAGATATGGCACCTTGCCAAAGCACCTCGCCATGGCCGTAACATTTCATGCGCTGGTTCCAGCTTTCACTCCCAAAAGCACCTCGTCGTGGCCAGAACATCTCATGCGTCGGTTCCGGCTTTACTCCCCCAAGCACCCTGCCAAGGTAGTGACATTTCATTCACAGGTTCCAGCTTTCACCCTCCAGGCATATAGCTGAGTATGGAAAAAGTTATTTGCTGGTTTCGGTTTTCACACCCCAATCAAGTGTGATAGGGTACAGCGGTTTGAAAGTGGTATATTGAGCCCATATATTATCATTTTATTTCTACCAAAGTAGGTGAAAATGATTATTTTCACTCACTTTTGTAGAAAATAAGCACCTCACCCTCCAGGCACATAGCTGCGCATGAAAAAAGTTATTTGCCAGTTCCGGTTTTCACACCCCAATCAAGTGTGATAGGGAACAACAGTGCGAAAAAGGTATATGGGGCCTATATATTATTACTTCATTTCTACCAAAATAGGTGAAAATTATTATTTTCACTTACTTTTGTAGAAAATAAGCACCTCACAGCGGCAGGAACATCTCATGCGCCGTTTTCGGCTTTCACCCCCCAACCATCACGCCGCGGCCGGAACTTTTCTTGCGCCGGTTCCGGCTTTCACTCCCAAAAGCACCTCGTCGCGGCCAGAACATCTCATGCGTCGGTTCCGGCTTTACTCCACCGAGCACCCTGCCAAGGTGGTGACATTTCATTCACAGGTTCCAGCTTTCACCCTCCAGGCACATAGCTGAGTATGGAAAAAGTTATTTGCTGGTTTCGGTTTTCACACCCCAATCAAGTGTGATAGGGTACAGCGGTTTGAAAGTGGTATATTGAGTCCATATATTATCATTTTATTTCTACCAAAGTAGGTGAAAATTATTATTTTCACTCACTTTTGTAGAAAATAAGCACCTCACCCTCCAGGCACATAGCTGCGTATGGAAAAAGTTATTTGCCAGTTCCGGTTTCCACACCCCAATCAAGTGTGATAGGGTACAGCAGTGCGAAAAAGGTATATGGGGCCTATATATTATCACTTCATTTCTACCAAAATAGGTGAAAATTATTATTTTCACTTACTTTTGTAGAAAATAAGCACCTCACAGCGGCAGGAACATCTCATGCACCGTTTTCGGCTTTCACCCCCCAACCATCACGCCGCGGCCGGAACATTTCTTGCGCCGATTCCGGCTTTCACTCCCAAAAGCACCTTGTCGCGGCCAGAACATCTCATGCGTCGGTTCCGGCTTTACTCCCCCAAGCACCCTACCAAGGTGGTGACATTTCATTCACAGGTTCCAGCTTTCACCCTCCAGACACATAGCTGAGTATGGAAAAAGTTATTTGCTGATTTGGTTTTCACACCCCAATCAAGTGTGATAGGGTACAGCGGTGTGAAAGTGGTATATTGAGCCTATATATTATCATTTTATTTCAACCAAAGTAGGTGAAAATTATTATTTTCACTCACTTTTGTAGAAAATAAGCACCTCACCCTCCAGGCACATAGCTGCATATGGAAAAAGTTATTTGCCAGTTTCGGTTTTCACACCCCAATCAAGTGTGATAGGGTACAGCAGTGTGAAAAAGGTATATGGGGCTCTATATATTTTATCACTTCATTTCTACCAAAGTAGGTGAAAATTATTATTTTCACTTACTTTTGTAGAAAATAAGTACCTCACAGCGGCAGGAACACCTCATGCACCGTTTTCGGCTTTCACCCCCCAACCATCACGCCGCAGCCGGAACATTTCTTGCGCCGGTTCCTGCTTTCACTCCCAAAAGCACCTCGTCGCGGCCAGAACATCTCATGCGTCGGTTCCGGCTTTACTCCACCGAGCACCCTGCCAAGGTGGTGACATTTCATTCACAGGTTCCAGCTTTCACCCTCCAGGCACATAGCTGAGTATGGAAAAAGTTATTTGCTGGTTTTGGTTTTCACACCCCAATCAAGTGTGATAGGGTACAGCGGTGTGAAAGTGGTAAATTGAGCCTATATATTATCATTTTATTTCTACCAAAGTAGGTGAAAATTATTATTTTCACTCACTTTTGTAGAAAATAAGCACCTCACAGAGGCAGGAACATCTCATGCACCGTTTTCGGCTATCACCCCCCAACCATCACGCCGCGGCCCGAACATTTCTTGCGCCGGTTCCGGCTTTCACTCCCAAAAGCACCTCGTCGCGGCCAGAACATCTCATGCGTCGGTTCCGGCTTTACTCGCCCAAGCACCCTGCCAAGGTGGTGACATTTCTTTCACAGGTTCCAGCTTTCACCCTCCAGGCACATAGCTGAGTATGGAAAAAGTTATTTGCTGGTTTTGGTTTTCACACCCCAATCAAGTGTGATAGGGTACAGCGGTGTGAAAGTGGTATATTGAGCCTATATATTATCATTTTATTTCGACCAAAGTAGGTGAAAATTATTATTTTCACTCACTTTTGTAGAAAATAAGCACCTCACCCTCCAGGCACATAGCTGCATATGGAAAAAGTTATTTGCCAGTTTCGGTTTTCACACCCCAATCAAGTGTGATAGGGTACAGCAGTGTGAAAAAGGTATATGGGGCTCTATATATTTTATCACTTCATTTCTACCAAAGTAGGTGAAAATTATTATTTTCACTTACTTTTGTAGAAAATAAGTACCTCACAGCGGCAGGAACATCTCATGCACCGTTTTCGACTTTCACCCCCCAACCATCACTCCGCGGCTGGAAGATTTCTTGCGCCGGTTCCAGCTTTCACAACCAAAAGCACCTTGTCGCGGCCAGAACATCTCATGCGTCGGTTCCGGCTTTACTCCCCCAAGCACCCTGCCAAGGTGGTGACATTTCATTCACAGGTTCATGCTTTCACCCTCCAGGCACATAGCTGAGTATGGAAAAAGTTATTTGCTGGTTTCGGTTTTCACACCCCAATCAAGTGTGATAGGGTACAGCGGTGTGAAAGTGGTATATTGAGTCCATATATTATCATTTTATTTCTACCAAAGTAGGTGAAAATTATTATTTTCACTCACTTTTGTAGAAAATAAGCACCTCACCCTCCAGGCACATAGCTGCGTATGGAAAAAGTTATTTGTCAGGTCCGGTTTTCACACCCCAATCAAGTGTGATAGGGTACAGCAGTGCGAAAAAGGTATATGGGTCCTATATATTATCACTTCATTTCTACCAAGGTAGGTGAAAATTATTATTTTCACTTACTTTTGTAGAAAAAAAGCACGTCACAGAGGCAGGAACATCTCATGCACCGTTTTCGGCTATCACCCCCCAACCATCACGCCGCGGCCGGAACATTTCTTGCGCCGGTTCCGGCTTTCACTCCCAAAAGCACCTTGTCGCGGCCAGAACATCTCATGCGTCGGTTCCGGCTTTACTCCCCCAAGCACCCTGCCAAGGTAGTGACATTTCATTCACAGGTTCATGCTTTCACCCTCCAGGCACATAGCTGAGTATGGAAAAAGTTATTTGCTGGTTTCGGTTTTCACACCCCAATCAAGTGTGATAGGGTACAGCGGTTTGAAAGTGGTATATTGAGTCCATATATTATCATTTTATTTCTACCAAAGTAGGTGAAAATTATTATTTTCACTCACTTTTGTAGAAAATAAGCACCTCACAGTGGCAGGAACATCTCATGCACCGTTTTCGGCTTTCACCCCCCAACCATCACGCCGCGGCCGGAACATTTCTTGCGCCGGTTCCGGCTTTCACTCCCAAAAGAACCTTGTCGCGGCCAGAACATCTCATGCGTCGGTTCCGGCTTTACTCCCCCAAGCACCCTGCCAAGGTGGTGACATTTCATTCACAGGTTCCAGCTTTCACCCTCCAGGCACATAGCTGAGTATGGAAAAATTTATTTGCTGGTTTCGGTTTTCACACCCCAATCAAGTGTGATAGGGTACAGCGGTTTGAAAGTGGTATATTGAGTCCATATATTATCATTTTATTTCTACCAAAGTAGGTGAAAATTATTATTTTCACTCACTTTTGTAGAAAATAAGCACCTCACCCTCCAGGCACATAGCTGCGTATGGAAAAAGTTATTTGCCAGTTCCGGTTTTCACACCCCAATCAAGTGTGATAGGGTACAACAGTTCGAAAAAGGTATATGGGGCCTATATATTATCACTTCATTTCTACCAAAATAGGTGAAAATTATTATTTTCACTTACTTTTGTAGAAAATAAGCACCTCACAGCGGCAGGAACATCTCATGCACCGTTTTCGGCTTTCACCCCCCAACCATCACGCCGCGGCCGGAACATTTCTTCCGCCGGTTCCGGCTTTCACTCCCAAAAGCACCTCGTCGCGGCCAGAACATCTCATGCGTCGGTTCCGGCTTTACACCCCCAAGCACCCTGCCAAGGTGGTGACATTTCATTCACAGGTTCCAGCTTTCACCCTCCAGGCACATAGCTGAGTATGGAAAAAGTTATTTGCTGGTTTTGGTTTTCACACCCCAATCAAGTGTGATAGGGTACAGCGGTGTGAAAGTGGTATATTGAGCCTATATATTATCATTTCATTTCGACCAAAGTAGGTGAAAATTATTATTTTCACTCACTTTTGTAGAAAATAAGCACCTCACCCTCCAGGCACATAGCTGCGTATGGAAAAAGTTATTTGCCAGTTCCGGTTTTCACACCCCAATCAAGTGTGATAGGGTACAGCAGTGCGAAAAAAGGTATATGGGGCCTATATATTATCACTTCATTTCTTGCGCCGGTTCCGGCTTTCACTCCCAAAAGCACCTTGTCGCGGCCAGAACATCTCATGCGTCGGTTCCAGCTTTACTCCCCCAAGCACCCTGCCAAGGTGGTGACATTTCATTCACAGGTTCCAGCTTTCACCCTCCAGGCACATAGCTGAGTATGGAAAAAGTTATTTGCTGGTTTCGGTTTTCACACCCCAATCAAGTGTGATAGGGTACAGCGGTGTGAAAGTGGTATATTGAGTCCATATATTATCATTTTATTTCTACCAAAGTAGGTGAAAATTATTATTTTCACTCACTTTTGTAGAAAATAAGCACCTCACCCTCCAGGCACATAGCTGTGTATGGAAAAAGTTATTTGCCAGTTTCGGGTTTCACACCCCAATCAAGTGTGATAGGGTACAGCAGTGCGAAAAAGGTATATGGGGCCTATATATTATCACTTCATTTCTACCAAAATAGGTGAAAATTATTATTTTCACTTACTTTTGTAGAAAATAAGCACCTCACAGTGGCAGGAACATCTCATGCACCGTTTTCGGCTTTCACCCCCCAACCATCACGCCGCGGCCGGAACATTTCTTGTGCCGGTTCCGGCTTTCACTCCCAAAAGCACCTTGTCGCGGCCAGAACATCTCATGCGTCGGTTCCGGCTTTACTCCCCCAAGCACCCTACCAAGGTGGTGACATTTCATTCACAGGTTCCAGCTTTCACCCTCCAGACACATAGCTGAGTATGGAAAAAGTTATTTGCTGGTTTTGGTTTTCACACCCCAATCAAGTGTGATAGGGTACAGCGGTGTGAAAGTGGTATATTGAGCTTATATATTATCATTTTATTTCGACCAAAGTAGGTGAAAATTATTATTTTCACTCACTTTTGTAGAAAATAAGCACCTCACCTTCCAGGCACATAGCTGCGTATGGAAAAAGTTATTTGCCAGTTCCGGTTTTCACACCCCAATTAAGTGTGATAGGGTACAGCAGTGCGAAAAAGGTATATGGGGCCTATATATTATCACTTCATTTCTACCAAAATAGGTGAAAATTATTATTTTCACTTACTTTTGTAGAAAATAAGCACCTCACAGCGGCAGGAACATCTCATGCACCGTTTTCGGCTTTCACCCCCCAACCATCACGCCGCGGCCGGAACATTTCTTGCGCCGGTTCCGGCTTTCACTCCCAAAAGCACCTCGTCGCGGCCAGAACATCTCATGCGTCGGTTCCGGCTTTACTCCCCCAAGCACCCTGCCAAGGTGGTGACATTTCATTCACAGGTTCCAGCTTTCACCCTCCAGGCACATAGCTGAGTATGGAAAAAGTTATTTGCTGGTTTCGGTTTTCACACCCCAATCAAGTGTGATAGGGTACAGCGGTTTGAAAGTGGTATATTGAGTCCATATATTATCATTTTATTTCTACCAAAGTAGGTGAAAATTATTATTTTCACTCACTTTTGTAGAAAATAAGCACCTCACCCTCCAGGCACATAGCTGCGTATGGAAAAAGTTATTTGTCAGGTCCGGTTTTCACACCCCAATCAAGTGTGATAGGGTACAGCAGTGCGAAAAAGGTATATGGGTCCTATATATTATCACTTCATTTCTACCAAGGTAGGTGAAAATTATTATTTTCACTTACTTTTGTAGAAAAAAAGCACGTCACAGAGGCAGGAACATCTCATGCACCGTTTTCGGCTATCACCCCCCAACCATCACGCCGCGGCCGGAACATTTCTTGCGCCGGTTCCGGCTTTCACTCCTAAAAGCACCTTGTCGCGGCCAGAACATCTCATGCGTCGGTTCCGGCTTTACTCCCCCAAGCACCCTGCCAAGGTAGTGACATTTCATTCACAGGTTCATGCTTTCACCCTCCAGGCACATAGCTGAGTATGGAAAAAGTTATTTGCTGGTTTCGGTTTTCACACCCCAATCAAGTGTGATAGGGTACAGCGGTTTGAAAGTGGTATATTGAGTCCATATATTATCATTTTATTTCTACCAAAGTAGGTGAAAATTATTATTTTCACTCACTTTTGTAGAAAATAAGCACCTCACAGTGGCAGGAACATCTCATGCACCGTTTTCGGCTTTCACCCCCCAACCATCACGCCGCGGCCGGAACATTTCTTGCGCCGGTTCCGGCTTTCACTCCCAAAAGAACCTTGTCGCGGCCAGAACATCTCATGCGTCGGTTCCGGCTTTACTCCCCCAAGCACCCTGCCAAGGTGGTGACATTTCATTCACAGGTTCCAGCTTTCACCCTCCAGGCACATAGCTGAGTATGGAAAAATTTATTTGCTGGTTTCGGTTTTCACACCCCAATCAAGTGTGATAGGGTACAGCGGTTTGAAAGTGGTATATTGAGTCCATATATTATCATTTTATTTCTACCAAAGTAGGTGAAAATTATTATTTTCACTCACTTTTGTAGAAAATAAGCACCTCACCCTCCAGGCACATAGCTGCGTATGGAAAAAGTTATTTGCCAGTTCCGGTTTTCACACCCCAATCAAGTGTGATAGGGTACAACAGTTCGAAAAAGGTATATGGGGCCTATATATTATCACTTCATTTCTACCAAAATAGGTGAAAATTATTATTTTCACTTACTTTTGTAGAAAATAAGCACCTCACAGCGGCAGGAACATCTCATGCACCGTTTTCGGCTTTCACCCCCCAACCATCACGCCGCGGCCGGAACATTTCTTCCGCCGGTTCCGGCTTTCACTCCCAAAAGCACCTCGTCGCGGCCAGAACATCTCATGCGTCGGTTCCGGCTTTACACCCCCAAGCACCCTGCCAAGGTGGTGACATTTCATTCACAGGTTCCAGCTTTCACCCTCCAGGCACATAGCTGAGTATGGAAAAAGTTATTTGCTGGTTTTGGTTTTCACACCCCAATCAAGTGTGATAGGGTACAGCGGTGTGAAAGTGGTATATTGAGCCTATATATTATCATTTTATTTCAACCAAAGTAGGTGAAAATTATTATTTTCACTGACTTTTGTAGAAAATAAGCACCTCACCCTCCAGGCACATAGCTGCATATGGAAAAAGTTATTTGCCAGTTTCGGTTTTCACACCCCAATCAAGTGTGATAGGGTACAGCAGTGTGAAAAAGGTATATGGGGCCTATATATTATCACTTCATTTCTTGCGCCGGTTCCGGCTTTCACTCCCAAAAGCACCTTGTCGCGGCCAGAACATCTCATGCGTCGGTTCCAGCTTTACTCCCCCAAGCACCCTGCCAAGGTGGTGACATTTCATTCACAGGTTCCAGCTTTCACCCTCCAGGCACATAGCTGAGTATGGAAAAAGTTATTTGCTGGTTTCGGTTTTCACACCCCAATCAAGTGTGATAGGGTACAGCGGTGTGAAAGTGGTATATTGAGTCCATATATTATCATTTTATTTCTACCAAAGTAGGTGAAAATTATTATTTTCACTCACTTTTGTAGAAAATAAGCACCTCACCCTCCAGGCACATAGCTGTGTATGGAAAAAGTTATTTGCCAGTTTCGGGTTTCACACCCCAATCAAGTGTGATAGGGTACAGCAGTGCGAAAAAGGTATATGGGGCCTATATATTATCACTTCATTTCTACCAAAATAGGTGAAAATTATTATTTTCACTTACTTTTGTAGAAAATAAGCACCTCACAGTGGCAGGAACATCTCATGCACCGTTTTCGGCTTTCACCCCCCAACCATCACGCCGCGGCCGGAACATTTCTTGTGCCGGTTCCGGCTTTCACTCCCAAAAGCACCTTGTCGCGGCCAGAACATCTCATGCGTCGGTTCCGGCTTTACTCCCCCAAGCACCCTACCAAGGTGGTGACATTTCATTCACAGGTTCCAGCTTTCACCCTCCAGACACATAGCTGAGTATGGAAAAAGTTATTTGCTGGTTTTGGTTTTCACACCCCAATCAAGTGTGATAGGGTACAGCGGTGTGAAAGTGGTATATTGAGCTTATATATTATCATTTTATTTCGACCAAAGTAGGTGAAAATTATTATTTTCACTCACTTTTGTAGAAAATAAGCACCTCACCTTCCAGGCACATAGCTGCGTATGGAAAAAGTTATTTGCCAGTTCCGGTTTTCACACCCCAATTAAGTGTGATAGGGTACAGCAGTGCGAAAAAGGTATATGGGGCCTATATATTATCACTTCATTTCTACCAAAATAGGTGAAAATTATTATTTTCACTTACTTTTGTAGAAAATAAGCACCTCACAGCGGCAGGAACATCTCATGCACCGTTTTCGGCTTTCACCCCCCAACCATCACGCCGCGGCCGGAACATTTCTTGCGCCGGTTCCGGCTTTCACTCCCAAAAGCACCTCGTCGCGGCCAGAACATCTCATACGTCGGTTCCGGCTTTACTCCCCCAAGCACCCTGCCAAGGTGGTGACATTTCATTCACAGGTTCCAGCTTTCACCCTCCAGGCACATAGCTGAGTATGGAAAAAGTTATTTGCTGGTTTCGGTTTTCACACCCCAATCAAGTGTGATAGGGTACAGCGGTTTGAAAGTGGTATATTGAGTCCATATATTATCATTTTATTTCTACCAAAGTAGGTGAAAATTATTATTTTCACTCACTTTTGTAGAAAATAAGCACCTCACCCTCCAGGCACATAGCTGCGTATGGAAAAAGTTATTTGTCAGGTCCGGTTTTCACACCCCAATCAAGTGTGATAGGGTACAGCAGTGCGAAAAAGGTATATGGGTCCTATATATTATCACTTCATTTCTACCAAGGTAGGTGAAAATTATTATTTTCACTTACTTTTGTAGAAAAAAAGCACGTCACAGAGGCAGGAACATCTCATGCACCGTTTTCGGCTATCACCCCCCAACCATCACGCCGCGGCCGGAACATTTCTTGCGCCGGTTCCGGCTTTCACTCCTAAAAGCACCTTGTCGCGGCCAGAACATCTCATGCGTCGGTTCCGGCTTTACTCCCCCAAGCACCCTGCCAAGGTAGTGACATTTCATTCACAGGTTCATGCTTTCACCCTCCAGGCACATAGCTGAGTATGGAAAAAGTTATTTGCTGGTTTCGGTTTTCACACCCCAATCAAGTGTGATAGGGTACAGCGGTTTGAAAGTGGTATATTGAGTCCATATATTATCATTTTATTTCTACCAAAGTAGGTGAAAATTATTATTTTCACTCACTTTTGTAGAAAATAAGCACCTCACAGTGGCAGGAACATCTCATGCACCGTTTTCGGCTTTCACCCCCCAACCATCACGCCGCGGCCGGAACATTTCTTGCGCCGGTTCCGGCTTTCACTCCCAAAAGAACCTTGTCGCGGCCAGAACATCTCATGCGTCGGTTCCGGCTTTACTCCCCCAAGCACCCTGCCAAGGTGGTGACATTTCATTCACAGGTTCCAGCTTTCACCCTCCAGGCACATAGCTGAGTATGGAAAAATTTATTTGCTGGTTTCGGTTTTCACACCCCAATCAAGTGTGATAGGGTACAGCGGTTTGAAAGTGGTATATTGAGTCCATATATTATCATTTTATTTCTACCAAAGTAGGTGAAAATTATTATTTTCACTCACTTTTGTAGAAAATAAGCACCTCACCCTCCAGGCACATAGCTGCGTATGGAAAAAGTTATTTGCCAGTTCCGGTTTTCACACCCCAATCAAGTGTGATAGGGTACAACAGTTCGAAAAAGGTATATGGGGCCTATATATTATCACTTCATTTCTACCAAAATAGGTGAAAATTATTATTTTCACTTACTTTTGTAGAAAATAAGCACCTCACAGCGGCAGGAACATCTCATGCACCGTTTTCGGCTTTCACCCCCCAACCATCACGCCGCGGCCGGAACATTTCTTCCGCCGGTTCCGGCTTTCACTCCCAAAAGCACCTCGTCGCGGCCAGAACATCTCATGCGTCGGTTCCGGCTTTACACCCCCAAGCACCCTGCCAAGGTGGTGACATTTCATTCACAGGTTCCAGCTTTCACCCTCCAGGCACATAGCTGAGTATGGAAAAAGTTATTTGCTGGTTTTGGTTTTCACACCCCAATCAAGTGTGATAGGGTACAGCGGTGTGAAAGTGGTATATTGAGCCTATATATTATCATTTCATTTCGACCAAAGTAGGTGAAAATTATTATTTTCACTCACTTTTGTAGAAAATAAGCACCTCACCCTCCAGGCACATAGCTGCGTATGGAAAAAGTTATTTGCCAGTTCCGGTTTTCACACCCCAATCAAGTGTGATAGGGTACAGCAGTGCGAAAAAAGGTATATGGGGCCTATATATTATCACTTCATTTCTTGCGCCGGTTCCGGCTTTCACTCCCAAAAGCACCTTGTCGCGGCCAGAACATCTCATGCGTCGGTTCCAGCTTTACTCGCCCAAGCACCCTGCCAAGGTGGTGACATTTCATTCACAGGTTCCAGCTTTCACCCTCCAGGCACATAGCTGAGTATGGAAAAAGTTATTTGCTGGTTTCGGTTTTCACACCCCAATCAAGTGTGATAGGGTACAGCGGTGTGAAAGTGGTATATTGAGTCCATATATTATCATTTTATTTCTACCAAAGTAGGTGAAAATTATTATTTTCACTCACTTTTGTAGAAAATAAGCACCTCACCCTCCAGGCACATAGCTGTGTATGGAAAAAGTTATTTGCCAGTTTCGGGTTTCACACCCCAATCAAGTGTGATAGGGTACAGCAGTGCGAAAAAGGTATATGGGGCCTATATATTATCACTTCATTTCTACCAAAATAGGTGAAAATTATTATTTTCACTTACTTTTGTAGAAAATAAGCACCTCACAGTGGCAGGAACATCTCATGCACCGTTTTCGGCTTTCACCCCCCAACCATCACGCCGCGGCCGGAACATTTCTTGTGCCGGTTCCGGCTTTCACTCCCAAAAGCACCTTGTCGCGGCCAGAACATCTCATGCGTCGGTTCCGGCTTTACTCCCCCAAGCACCCTACCAAGGTGGTGACATTTCATTCACAGGTTCCAGCTTTCACCCTCCAGACACATAGCTGAGTATGGAAAAAGTTATTTGCTGGTTTTGGTTTTCACACCCCAATCAAGTGTGATAGGGTACAGCGGTGTGAAAGTGGTATATTGAGCTTATATATTATCATTTTATTTCGACCAAAGTAGGTGAAAATTATTATTTTCACTCACTTTTGTAGAAAATAAGCACCTCACCTTCCAGGCACATAGCTGCGTATGGAAAAAGTTATTTGCCAGTTCCGGTTTTCACACCCCAATTAAGTGTGATAGGGTACAGCAGTGCGAAAAAGGTATATGGGGCCTATATATTATCACTTCATTTCTACCAAAATAGGTGAAAATTATTATTTTCACTTACTTTTGTAGAAAATAAGCACCTCACAGCGGCAGGAACATCTCATGCACCGTTTTCGGCTTTCACCCCCCAACCATCACGCCGCGGCCGGAACATTTCTTGCGCCGGTTCCGGCTTTCACTCCCAAAAGCACCTCGTCGCGGCCAGAACATCTCATGCGTCGGTTCCGGCTTTACTCCCCCAAGCACCCTGCCAAGGTGGTGACATTTCATTCACAGGTTCCAGCTTTCACCCTCCAGGCACATAGCTGAGTATGGAAAAAGTTATTTGCTGGTTTCGGTTTTCACACCCCAATCAAGTGTGATAGGGTACAGCGGTTTGAAAGTGGTATATTGAGTCCATATATTATCATTTTATTTCTACCAAAGTAGGTGAAAATTATTATTTTCACTCACTTTTGTAGAAAATAAGCACCTCACCCTCCAGGCACATAGCTGCGTATGGAAAAAGTTATTTGCCAGTTTCGGGTTTCACACCCCAATCAAGTGTGATAGGGTACAGCAGTGCGAAAAAGGTATATGGGGCCTATATATTATCACTTCATTTCTTGCGCCGGTTCCGGCTTTCACTCCCAAAAGCACCTTGTCGCGGCCAGAACATCTCATGCGTCGGTTCCAGCTTTACTCCCCCAAGCACCCTGCCAAGGTGGTGACATTTCATTCACAGGTTCCAGCTTTCACCCTCCAGGCACATAGCTGAGTATGGAAAAAGTTATTTGCTGGTTTTGGTTTTCACACCCCAATCAAGTATGATAGGGTACAGCGGTGTGAAAGTGGTATATTGAGCCTATATATTATCATTTTATTTCTACCAAAGTAGGTGAAAATTATTGTTTTCACTCACTTTTGTAGAAAATAAGCACCTCACCTTCCAGGCACATAGCTGCGTATGGAAAAAGTTATTTGCAAGTTCCGGTTTTCACACCCCAATTAAGTGTGATAGGGTACAGCAGTGCGAAAAAGGTATATGGGGCCTATATATTATCACTTCATTTCTACCAAAAAAGGTGAAAATTATTATTTTCACTTACTTTTGTAGAAAATAAGCACCTCACAGCGGCAGGAACTTCTCATGCACCGTTTTCGGCTTTCACCCCCCAACCATCACGCCACGGCCGGAACATCTCATGCGTCGGTCCCGGCTTTACTCCCCCAAGCACCCTACCAAGGTGGTGACATTTCATTCACAGGTTCCAGCTTTCACCCTCCAGACACATAGCTGAGTATGGAAAAAGTTATTTGCTGGTTTTGGTTTTCACACCCCAATCAAGTATGATAGGGTACAGCGGTGTGAAAGTGGTATATTGAGCCTATATATTATCATTTTATTTCTACCAAAGTAGGTGAAAATTATTATTTTCACTCATTTTTGTAGAAAATAAGAACCTCACCCTCCAGGCACATAGATGCGTATGGAAAAAGTTATTTGCCAGTTCCGGTTTTCACACCCCAATCAAGTGTGATAGGGTACAGCAGTGCGAAAAAGGTATATGGGGCCTATATATTATCACTTCATTTCTACCAAAGTAGGTGAAAATTATTATTTTCACTTACTTTTGTAGAAAATAAGCACCTCACAGCGGCAGGAACATCTCATGCACCGTTTTCGGCTTTCACCCCCCAACCATCATGCCGCGGCCGGAACATTTCTTGCGCCGGTTCCGGCTTTCACTCCCAAAAGCACCTCGTTGCGGCCAGAACATCTCATGCGTCGGTTTCGGCTTTACTCCCCCAAGCAACTTGCCAAGTCGGGAACATTTTATTCACAGGTTCCAGCTTTCACCCTCCAGGCACAGAGCTGCTTATGGAGCAGGTTATTCGCCGTGTACAGTTTTCACACCCCAATCAAGTGTGATAGGGTACAGCGGTGTGAAAGTGGTATATGGGGCCTATGTACTATCACTTAATTTTTATCAAAGTAGGTGAAAATTATTATATTCACCTACTTTAGTACAAAATAAGTATTCTTGACATTCAATAAAAAGGCAATGCAGACAATATCACTGATATCTCCTGCACAGATATCAGTCCTGATTTGGCTCGCTGTCTGCATAAAATAATATAAGGACCTAAATTCATCAAACTTTAAACGTAATGTACGGGTCTATAAAAAATATACACATTTGATAAACACGCATGTATGCCAGCAAGATATTATCGCGCCTCCTTACCTGTTGTGGGTAGCTGCTTCTGCCATCCGACGTTTGGAATATGCTGTAGTAAAAATGACGTCACAGTAGTCCAGAGATGTAGGTGGGTAAGTAGTTGACATCACAATTCATTCATGGAGAAGGTCTACCTGAAAAAAAGAAGAAGGAGGCGCGATAATATGTTCATGACATACATGAATATTTATTAATACTGTGTCTTACATCGTAACACTCATAAATGCAGTACTGAACAGACAACACAAGTCATCCTTATCAGTCCCTGCCCCAGTGATTGCAAATACATGCTACAGCACATATTAGACCCTTAACTGTGGACCCGGCACTCAGTTTTACAAACTGAGCAGGTCCCCGGGTACGTACTTTGCAGCAGCCAGTCTTGAGGAGCTGTCAGGGACTATCACCCCCCAAGCACCTCACAGTGCCTGGAACATCTCATGCGCCAGTTTAAGCTTTCACCCCCCTTCATGCACATCGCAAAAGCATGGCAATCTCATGCGCCAGATCTGGCACCTTGCCAAAGCACCTCGCCATGGCCGTAACATTTCATGCGCCGGTTCCGGCTTTCACTCACAAAAGCACCTTGTCGCGGCCAGAACATCTCATGCGTCGGTTCCGGCTTTACTCCCCCAAGCACCCTGCCAAGGTAGTGACATTTCATTCACAGGTTCCAGCTTTCACCCTCCAGGCACATAGCTGAGTATGGAAAAAGTTAATTGCTGGTTTCGGTTTTCACACCCCAATCAAGTGTGATAGGGTACAGCGGTTTGAAAGTGGTATATTGAGCACATATATTATCATTTTATTTCTACCAAAGTAGGTGAAAATTATTATTTTCACTCACTTTTGTAGAAAATAAGCACCTCACCCTCCAGGCACATAGCTGCATATGGAAAAAGTTATTTGCCATTTTCGGTTTTCACACCCCAATCAAGTGTGATAGGGAACAGCAGTGCGAAAAAGGTATATGGGGCCTATATATTATCACTTCATTTCTACCAAAATAGGTGAAAATTATTATTTTCACTTACTTTTGTAGAAAATAAGCACCTCACAGCGGCAGGAACATCTCATGCACCGTTTTCGGCTTTCACCCCCCAACCATCACGCCGCGGCCGGAACATTTCTTGCGCCGGTTCCGGCTTTCACTCCCAAAAGCACCTCGTCGCGGCCAGAACATCTCATGCGTCGGTTCTGGCTTTACTCCCCCAAGCACCCTACCAAGGTGGTGACATTACATTCACAGGTTCCAGCTTTCACCCTCCAGACACATAGCTGAGTATGGAAAAAGTTATTTGCTGGTTTTGGTTTTCACACCCCAATCAAGTGTGATAGGGTACAGCGGTGTGAAAGTGGTATATTGAGCCTATATATTATCATTTTATTTCGACCAAAGTAGGTGAAAATTATTATTTTCACTCACTTTTGTAGAAAATAAGCACCTCACCCTCCAGGCACATAGCTGCATATGGAAAAAGTTATTTGCCATTTTCGGTTTTCACACCCCAATCAAGTGTGATAGGGAACAGCAGTGCGAAAAAGGTATATGGGGCCTATATATTATCACTTCATTTCTACCAAAATATGTGAAAATTATTATTTTCACTTACTTTTGTAGAAAATAAGCACCTCACAGCGGCAGGAACATCTCATGCACCGTTTTCGGCTTTCACCCCCCCAACCATCACGCCGCGGCCGGAACATTTCTTGCGCCGGTTCCGGCTTTCACTCCCAAAAGCACCTCGTCGCGGCCAGAACATCTCATGCGAAGGTTCCGGCTTTACTCCCCCAAGCACCCTGCCAAGGTGGTGACATTTCATTCACAGGTTCCAGCTTTCACCCTCCAGGCACATAGCTGAGTATGGAAAAAGTTATTTGCTGGTTTTGGTTTTCACACCCCAATCAAGTGTGATAGGGTACAGCGGTGTGAAAGTGGTATATTGAGCCTATATATTATCATTTTATTTCGACCAAAGTAGGTGAAAATTATTATTTTCACTCACTTTTGTAGAAAATAAGCACCTCACCCTCCAGGCACATAGCTGCATATGGAAAAAGTGATTTGCCAGTTTCGGTTTTCACACCCCAATCAAGTGTGATAGGGTACAGCAGTGAGAAAAAGGTATATGGGGCTCTATATATTTTATCACTTCATTTCTACCAAAGTAGGTGAAAATTATTATTTTCACTTACTTTTGTAGAAAATAAGTACCTCACAGCGGCAGGAACATCTCGTGCACTGTTTTCGGCTTTCACCCCCCAACCATCACTCCGCGGCCGGAAGATTTCTTGCTCCGGTTCCAGCTTTCACACCCAAAAGCACCTCGTCGCGGCCAGAACATCTCATGCGTCGGTTCCGGCTTCACTCCCCAAGCACCCTGCCAAGGTGGTGACATTTCATTCACAGGAAAATGCTTTCACCCTCCAGGCACATAGCTGAGTATGGAAAAAGTTATTTGCTGGTTTCGGTTTTCATACCCCAATCAAGTGTGATAGGGTACAGCGGTGTGAAAGTGGTATATTGAGCCTATATATTATCATTTTATTTCTACCAAAGTAGGTGAAAATTATTATTTTCACTCACTTTTGTAGAAAATAAGCACCTCACCCTCCAGGCACATAGATGCGTATGGAAAAAGTTATTTGCCAGTTCCGGTTTTCACACCCCAATCAAGTGTGATAGGGTACAGCAGTGCGAAAAAGGTATATGGGGACTATATATTATCACTTCATTTCTACCAAAGTAGGTGAAAATTATTATTTTCACTTACTTTTGTAGAAAATAAGCACCTCACAGCGGCAGGAACATCTCATGCACCGTTTTCGGCTTTCACCCCCCAACCATCACCCCGCGGCCGGAACATTTCTTGCGCCGGTTCCGGCTTTCACTCCCAAAAGCACCTCGTCGCGGCCAGAACATCTCATGCGTCGGTTCCGGCTTCACTCCCCAAGCACCCTGCCAAGGTGGTGACATTTCATTCATAGGTAAATGCTTTCACCCTCCAGGCACATAGCTGAGTATGGAAAAAGTTATTTGCTGGTTTCGGTTTTCACACCCCAATCAAGTGTGATAGGGTACAGCGGTGTGAAAGTGGTATATTGAGCCTATATATTATCATTTTATTTCGACCAAAGTAGGTGAAAATTATTATTTTCACTCACTTTTGTAGAAAATAAGCACCTCACCTTCCAGGCACATAGCTGCGTATGGAAAAAGTTATTTGCCAGTTCTGGTTTTCACACCCCAATCAAGTGTGATAGGGTACAGCAGTGCGAAAAAGGTATATGGGGCCTATATATTATCACTTCATTTCTACCAAAATAGGTGAGAATTATTATTTTCACTTACTTTTGTAGAAAATAAGCACCTCACAGCGGCAGGAACTTCTCATGCACCGTTTTCGGCATTCACCCCCCAACCATCACGCCGCGGCCAGAACATCTCATGCGTCGGTTCCGGCTTTACTCCCCCAAGCACCCTACCAAGGTGGTGACATTTTATTCACAGGTTCCAGCTTTCACCCTCCAGACACATAGCTGAGTATGGAAAAAGTTATTTGCTGGTTTTGGTTTTCACACCCCAATCAAGTGTGATAGGGTACAGCGGTGTGAAAGTGGTATATTGAGCCTATATATTATGATTTTATTTCGACCAAAGTAGGTGAAAATTATTATTTTCACTCACTTTTGTAGAAAATAAGCACCTCACCTTCCAGGCACATAGCTGCGTATGGAAAAAGTTATTTGCCAGTTCCGGTTTTCACACCCCAATCAAGTGTGATAGGGTACAGCAGTGCGAAAAAGGTATATGGGGCTCTATATATTTTATCACTTCATTTCTACCAAAGTAGGTGAAAATTATTATTTTCACTTACTTTTGTAGAAAATAAGTACCTCACAGCGGCAGGAACATCTCGTGCACCGTTTTCGGCTTTCACCCCCAACCATCACTCCGCGGCCGGAAGATTTCTTGCGCCGGTTCCAGCTTTCACACCCAAAAGCACCTCGTCGCAGCCAGAACATCTCATGCGTCGGTTCCGGCTTCACTCCCCAAGCACCCTGCCAAGGTGGTGACATTTCATTCATAGGTAAATGCTTTCACCCTCCAGGCACATAGCTGAGTATGGAAAAAGTTATTTGCTGGTTTCGGTTTTCACACCCCAATCAAGTGTGATAGGGTACAGCGGTGTGAAAGTGGTATATTGAGCCTATATATTATCATTTTATTTCGACCAAAGTAGGTGAAAATTATTATTTTCACTCACTTTTGTAGAAAATAAGCACCTCACCTTCCAGGCACATAGCTGCGTATGGAAAAAGTTATTTGCCAGTTCCGGTTTTCACACCGCAATCAAGTGTGATAGGGTACAGCAGTGCGAAAAAGGTATATGGGGCCTATATATTATCACTTCATTTCTACCAAAATAGGTGAGAATTATTATTTTCACTTACTTTTGTAGAAAATAAGCACCTCACAGCGGCAGGAACTTCTCATGCACCGTTTTCGGCTTTCACCCCCCAACCATCACGCCGCGGCCAGAACATCTCATGCGTCGGTTCCGGCTTTACTCCCCCAAGCACCCTACCAAGGTGGTGACATTTTATTCAAAGGTTCCAGCTTTCACCCTCCAGACACATAGCTGAGTATGGAAAAAGTTATTTGCTGGTTTTGGTTTTCACACCCCAATCAAGTGTGATAGGGTACAGCGGTGTGAAAGTGGTATATTGAGCCTATATATTATGATTTTATTTCGACCAAAGTAGGTGAAAATTATTATTTTCACTCACTTTTGTAGAAAATAAGCACCTCACCTTCCAGGCACATAGCTGCGTATGGAAAAAGTTATTTGCCAGTTCCGGTTTTCACACCCCAATCAAGTGTGATAGGGTACAGCAGTGCGAAAAAGGTATATGGGGCCTATATATTATCACTTCATTTCTACCAAAATAGGTGAAAATTATTATTTTCACTTACTTTTGTAGAAAATAAGCACCTCACAGCGGCAGGAACTTCTCATGCACCGTTTTCGGCTTTCACCCCCCAACCATCACGCCGCGGCCGGAACATCTCATGCGTCGGTTCCGGCTTTACTCCCCCAAGCACCCTACCAAGGTGGTGACATTTCATTCACAGGTTCCAGCTTTCACCCTCCAGACACATAGCTGAGTATGGAAAAAGTTATTTGCTGGTTTTGGTTTTCACACCCCAATCAAGTGTGATAGGGTACAGCGGTGTGAAAGTGGTATATTGAGCCTATATATTATCATTTTATTTCGACCAAAGTAGGTGAAAATTATTATTTTCACTCACTTTTGTAGAAAATAAGCACCTCACCTTCCAGGCACATAGCTGCGTATGGTAAAAGTTTTTTGCCAGTTCCGGTTTTCACACCCCAATCAAGTGTGATAGGGTACAGCAGTGCGAAAAAGGTATATGGGGCCTATATATTATCACTTCATTTCTACCAAAATAGGTGAAAATTATTATTTTCACTTACTTTTGTAGAAAATAAGCACCTCACAGCGGCAGGGACATCTCATGCACCATTTTCGGCTTTCACCCCCCAACCATCACGCCGAGGCCGGAACATTTCTTGCGCCGGTTCCAGCTTTCACTCCCAAAAGCACCTTGTCGCGACCAGAACATCTCATGCGTCGCTTCCGGCTTTACTTCCCCAAGCACCCTACCAAGGTGGTGACATTTCATTCACAGGTTCCAGCTTTCACCCTCCAGATACATAGCTGAGTATGGAAAAAGTTATTTGCTAGTTTCGGTTTTCACACCCCAATCAAGTGTGATAGGGTACAGCAGTGTGAAAAAGGTATATGGGGCTCTATATATTTTATCACTTCATTTCTACCAAAGTAGGTGAAAATTATTATTTTCACTTACTTTTGTAGAAAATAAGTACCTCACAGCGGCAGGAACATCTCGTGCACCGTTTTAGGCTTTCACCCCCAACCATCACTCCGCGGCCGGAAGATTTCTTGCGCCGGTTCCAGCTTTCACACCCAAAAGCACCTCGTCGCGGCCAGAACATCTCATGCGTCGGTTCCGGCTTCACTCCCAAAGCACCCTGCCAAGGTGGTGACATTTCATTCACAGGTAAATGCTTTCACCCTCCAGGCACATAGCTGAGTATGGAAAAAGTTATTTGCTGGTTTCGGTTTTCACACCCCAATCAAGTGTGATAGGGTACAGCGGTGTGACAGTGGTATATTGAGCCTATATATTATCATTTTATTTCTACCAAAGTAGGTGAAAATTATTATTTTCACTCATTTTTGTAGAAAATAAGCACCTCACCCTCCAGGCACATAGATGCGTATGGAAAAAGTTATTTGCCAGTTCCGGTTTTCACACCCCAATCAAGTGTGATAGGGTACAGCAGTGCGAAAGAGGTATATGGGGCCTATATATTATCACTTCATTTCTACCAAAATAGGTGAAAATTATTATTTTCACTTACTTTTGTAGAAAATAAGCACCTCACAGCGGCAGGAACTTCTCATGCACCGTTTTCGGCTTTCACCCCCCAACCATCACGCCGCGGCCGGAACATCTCATGCGTCGGTTCCGGCTTTACTCCCCCAAGCACCCTACCAAGGTGGTGACATTTCATTCACAGGTTCCAGCTTTCACCCTCCAGACACATAGCTGAGTATGGAAAAAGTTATTTGCTGGTTTTGGTTTTCACACCCCAATCAAGTGTGATAGGGTACAGCGGTGTGAAAGTGGTATATTGAGCCTATATATTATCATTTTATTTCGACCAAAGTAGGTGAAAATTATTATTTTCACTCACTTTTGTAGAAAATAAGCACCTCACCTTCCAGGCACATAGCTGCGTATGGAAAAAGTTATTTGCCAGTTCCGGTTTTCACACCCCAATCAAGTGTGATAGGGTACAGCAGTGCGAAAAAGGTATATGGGGCCTATATATTATCACTTCATTTCTACCAAAATAGGTTAAAATTATTATTTTCACTTACTTTTGTAGAAAATAAGCACCTCACAGCGGCAGGAACATCTCATGCACCATTTTCGGCTTTCACCCCCCAACCATCACGCCGAGGCCGGAACATTTCTTGTGCCGGTTCCAGCTTTCACTCCCAAAAGCACCTTGTCGCGACCAGAACATCTCATGCGTCGGTTCCGGCTTTACTTCCCCAAGCACCCTACCAAGGTGGTGACATTTCATTCACAGGTTCCAGCTTTCACCCTCCAGACACATAGCTGCATATGGAAAAAGTTATTTGCCATTTTCGGTTTTCACACCCCAATCAAGTGTGATAGGGAACAGCAGTGCGAAAAAGGTATATGGGGCCTATATATTTTATCACTTCATTTCTACCAAAGTAGGTGAAAATTATTATTTTCACTTACTTTTGTAGAAAATAAGTACCTCACAGCGGCAGGAACATCTCATGCACCGTTTTCGGCTTTCACCCCCAACCATCACTCCGCGGCCGGAAGATTTCTTGCGCCGGTTCCAGCTTTCACACCCAAAAGCACCTCGTCGCGGCCAGAACATGTCATGCGTCGGTTCCGGCTTCACTCCCAAAGCACCCTGCCAAGGTGGTGACATTTCATTCACAGGTAAATGCTTTCACCCTCCAGGCACATAGCTGAGTATGGAAAAAGTTATTTGCTGGTTTCGGTTTTCACACCCCAATCAAGTGTGATAGGGTACAGCGGTGTGAAAGTGGTATATTGAGCCTATATATTATCATTTTATTTCTACCAAAGTAGGTGAAAATTATTATTTTCACTCACTTTTGTAGAAAATAAGCACCTCACCCTCCAGGCACATAGCTGCATATGGAAAAAGTGATTTGCCAGTTTCGGTTTTCACACCCCAATCAAGTGTGATAGGGTACAGCAGTGTGAAAAAGGTATATGGGGCTCTATATATTTTATCACTTCATTTCTACCAAAGTATGTGAAAATTATTATTTTCACTTACTTTTGTAGAAAATAAGCACCTCACAGCGGCAGGAACATCTCATGCACCGTTTTCGGCTTTCACCCCCCAACCATCACGCCGCGGCCGGAACATTTCTTGCGCCGGTTCCGGCTTTCACTCCCAAAAGCACCTCGTCGCGGCCAGAACATCTCATGCGTCGGTTCCGGCTTTACTCCCCCAAGCACCCTGCCAAGGTGGTGACATTTCATTCACAGGTTCCAGCTTTCACCCTCCAGGCACATAGCTGAGTATGGAAAAAGTTATTTGCTGGTTTTGGTTTTCACACCCCAATCAAGTGTGATAGGGTACAGCGGTGTGAAAGTGGTATATTGAGCCTATATATTATCATTTTATTTCGACCAAAGTAGGTGAAAATTATTATTTTCACTCACTTTTGTAGAAAATAAGCACCTCACCCTCCAGGCACATAGCTGCATATGGAAAAAGTGATTTGCCAGTTTCGGTTTTCACACCCCAATCAAGTGTGATAGGGTACAGCAGTGTGAAAAAGGTATATGGGGCTCTATATATTTTATCACTTCATTTCTACCAAAGTAGGTGAAAATTATTATTTTCACTTACTTTTGTAGAAAATAAGTACCTCACAGCGGCAGGAACATCTCATGCACCGTTTTCGGCTTTCACCCCCCAACCATCACTCCGCGGCCGGAAGATTTCTTGCTCCGGTTCCAGCTTTCACACCCAAAAGCACCTCGTCACGGCCAGAACATCTCATGCGTCGGTTCCGGCTTCACTCCCCAAGCACCCTGCCAAGGTGGTGACATTTCATTCACAGGAAAATGCTTTCACCCTCCAGGCACATAGCTGAGTATGGAAAAAGTTATTTGCTGGTTTCGGTTTTCACACCCCAATCAAGTGTGATAGGGTACAGCGGTGTGAAAGTGGTATATTGAGCCTATATATTATCATTTTATTTCAACCAAAGTAGGTGAAAATTATTATTTTCACTCACTTTTGTAGAAAATAAGCACCTCACCCTCCAGGCACATAGATGCGTATGGAAAAAGTTATTTGCCAGTTACGGTTTTCACACCCCAATCAAGTGTGATAGGGTACAGCAGTGCGAAAAAGGTATATGGGGACTATATATTATCACTTCATTTCTACCAAAGTAGGTGAAAATTATTATTTTCACTTACTTTTGTAGAAAATAAGCACCTCACAGCGGCAGGAACATCTCATGCACCGTTTTCGGCTTTCACCCCCCAACCATCACGCCGCGGCCGGAACATTTCTTGCGCCGGTTCCGGCTTTCACTCCCAAAAGCACCTCGTCGCGGCCAGAACATCTCATGCGTCGGTTCCGGCTTTACTCCACCGAGCACCCTGCCAAGGTGGTGACATTTCATTCACAGGTTCCAGCTTTCACCCTCCAGACACATAGCTGAGTATGGAAAAAGTTATTTGCTGGTTTTGGTTTTCACACCCCAATCAAGTGTGATAGGGTACAGCGGTGTGAAAGTGGTATATTGAGCCTATATATTATCATTTTATTTCGACCAAAGTAGGTGAAAATTATTATTTTCACTCACTTTTGTAGAAAATAAGCACCTCACCCTCCAGGCACATAGCTGCATATGGAAAAAGTTATTTGCCAGTTTCGGTTTTCACACCCCAATCAAGTGTGATAGGGTACAGCAGTGTGAAAAAGGTATATGGGGCTCTATATATTTTATCACTTCATTTCTACCAAAGTAGGTTAAAATTATTATTTTCACTTACTTTTGTAGAAAATAAGTACCTCACAGCGGCAGGAACATCTCGTGCACCGTTTTCGGCTTTCACCCCCAACCATCACTCCGCGGCCGGAAGATTTCTTGCGCCGGTTCCAGCTTTCACACCCAAAAGCACCTCGTCGCGGCCAGAACATCTCATGCGTCGGTTCCGGCTTCACTCCCCAAGCACCCTGCCAAGGTGGTGACATTTCATTCACAGGTAAATGCTTTCACCCTCCAGGCACATAGCTGAGTATGGAAAAAGTTATTTGCTGGTTTCGGTTTTCACACCCCAATCAAGTGTGATAGGGTACAGCGGTGTGAAAGTGGTATATTGAGCCTATATATTATCATTTTATTTCTACCAAAGTAGGTGAAAATTATTATTTTCACTCACTTTTGTAGAAAATAAGCACCTCACCCTCCAGGCACATAGATGCGTATGGAAAAAGTTATTTGCCAGTTCCGGTTTTCACACCCCAATCAAGTGTGATAGGGTACAGCAGTGCGAAAAAGGTATATGGGGCCTATAAATTATGACTTCATTTCTACCAAAGTAGGTGAAAATTATTATTTTCACTTACTTTTGTAGAAAATAAGCACCTCACAGCGGCAGGAACATCTCATGCACCGTTTTCGGCTTTCACCCCCCAACCATCACGCCGCGGCCGGAACATTTCTTGCGCCGGTTCCGGCTTTCACTCCCAAAAGCACCTCGTCGCGGCCAGAACATCTCATGCGTCGGTTTCGGCTTTACTCCCCCAAGCAACTTGCCAAGTCGGGAACATTTCATTCACAGGTTCCAGCTTTCACCCTCCAGGCACAGAGCTGCTTATGGAGCAGGTTATTCGCCGTGTACAGTTTTCACACCCCAATCAAGTGTGATAGGGTACAGCGGTGTGAAAGTGGTATATGGGGCCTATGTACTATCACTTAATTTTTATCAAAGTAGGTGAAAATTATTATATTCACCTACTTTAGTACAAAATAAGTATTCTTGACATTCAATAAAAAGGCAATGCAGACAATATCACTGATATCTCCTGCACAGATATCAGTCCTGATTTGGCTCGCTGTCTGCATAAAATAATATAAGGACCTAAATTCATCAAACTTTAAACGTAATGTACTGGTCTATAAGAAATATACACATTTGATAAACACGCATGTATGCCAGCAAGATATTATCGCGCCTCCTTACCTGTTGTGGGTAGCTGCTTCTGCCATCCAACGTTTGGAATATGCTGTAGTAAAAATGACGTCACAGTAGTCCAGAGATGTAGGTGGGTAAGTAGTTGACATCACAATTCATTCATGGAGAAGGTCTACCTGAAAAAAAGAAGAAGGAGGCGCGATAATATGTTCATGACATACATGAATATTTATTAATACTGTGTCTTACATCGTAACACTCATAAATGCAGTACTGTACAGACAACACAAGTCATCCTTATCAGTCCCTGCCCCAGTGATTGCAAATACATGCTACAGCACATATTAGACCCTTAACTGTGGACCCGGCACTCAGTTTTACAAACTGAGCAGGTCCCCGGGTACGTACTTTGCAGCAGCCAGTCTTGAGGAGCTGTCAGGGACTATCACCCCCCAAGCACCTCACAGTGCCTGGAACATCTCATGCGCCAGTTTAGGCTTTCACCCCCCTTCATGCACATCGCAAAAGCATGGCAATCTCATGCGCCAGATCTGGCACCTTGCCAAAGCACCTCGCCATGGTCGTAACATTTCATGCGCCGGTTCCGGCTTTCACTCCCAAAAGCACCTCGTCGCGGCCAGAACATCTCATGCGTCGGTTCCGGCTTTACTCCCCCAAGCACCCTACCAAGGTGGTGACATTTCATTCACAGGTTCCAGCTTTCACCCTCCAGACACATAGCTGAGTATGGAAAAAGTTATTTGCTGGTTTTGGTTTTCACACCCCAATCAAGTGTGATAGGGTACAGCGGTGTGAAAGTGGTATATTGAGCCTATATATTATGATTTTATTTCGACCAAAGTAGGTGAAAATTATTATTTTCACTAACTTTTGTAGAAAATAAGCACCTCACCTTCCAGGCACATAGCTGCGTATGGAAAAAGTTATTTGCCAGTTCCGGTTTTCACACCCCAATCAAGTGTGATAGGGTACAGCAGTGCGAAAAAGGTATATGGGGCCTATATATTATCACTTCATTTCTACCAAAATAGGTGAGAATTATTATTTTCACTTACTTTTGTAGAAAATAAGCACCTCACAGCGGCAGGAACTTCTCATGCACCGTTTTCGGCTTTCACCCCCCAACCATCACGCCGCGGCCAGAACATCTCATGCGTCGGTTCCGGCTTTACTCCCCCAAGCACCCTACCAAGGTGGTGACATTTCATTCACAGGTTCCAGCTTTCACCCTCCAGACACATAGCTGAGTATGGAAAAAGTTATTTGCTGGTTTTGGTTTTCACACCCCAATCAAGTGTGATAGGGTACAGCGGTGTGAAAGTGGTATATTGAGCCTATATATTATGATTTTATTTCGACCAAAGTAGGTGAAAATTATTATTTTCACTCACTTTTGTAGAAAATAAGCACCTCACCTTCCAGGCACATAGCTGCGTATGGAAAAAGTTATTTGCCAGTTCCGGTTTTCACACCCCAATCAAGTGTGATAGGGTACAGCAGTGCGAAAAAGGTATATGGGGCCTATATATTATCACTTCATTTCTACCAAAATAGGTGAAAATTATTATTTTCACTTACTTTTGTAGAAAATAAGCACCTCACAGCGGCAGGAACTTCTCATGCACCGTTTTCGGCTTTCACCCCCAACCATCACTCCGCGGCCGGAAGATTTCTTGCGCCGGTTCCAGCTTTCACACCCAAAAGCACCTCGTCGCGGCCAGAACATCTCATGCGTCGGTTCCGGCTTCACTCCCCAAGCACCCTGCCAAGGTGGTGACATTTCATTCATAGGTAAATGCTTTCACCCTCCAGACACATAGCTGAGTATGGAAAAAGTTATTTGCTGGTTTTGGTTTTCACACCCCAATCAAGTGTGATAGGGTACAGCGGTGTGAAAGTGGTATATTGAGCCTATATATTATCATTTTATTTCGACCAAAGTAGGTGAAAATTATTATTTTCACTCACTTTTGTAGAAAATAAGCACCTCACAGCGGCAGGAACTTCTCATGCACGGTTTTCGGCTTTCACCCAACCATCACGCCGCGGCCGGAACATCTCATGCGTCGGTTCCGGCTTTACTCCCCCAAGCACCCTACCAAGGTGGTGACATTTCATTCACAGGTTCCAGCTTTCACCCTCCAGACACATAGCTGAGTATGGAAAAAGTTATTTGCTGGTTTTGGTTTTCACACCCCAATCAAGTGTGATAGGGTACAGCGGTGTGAAAGTGGTATATTGAGCCTATATATTATCATTTTATTTCGACCAAAGTAGGTGAAAATTATTATTTTCACTCACTTTTGTAGAAAATAAGCACCTCACCTTCCAGGCACATAGCTGCGTATGGAAAAAGTTTTTTGCCAGTTCCGGTTTTCACACCCCAATCAAGTGTGATAGGGTACAGCAGTGCGAAAAAGGTATATGGGGCCTATATATTATCACTTCATTTCTACCAAAATAGGTGAAAATTATTATTTTCACTTACTTTTGTAGAAAATAAGCACCTCACAGCGGCAGGGACATCTCATGCACCATTTTCGGCTTTCACCCCCCAACCATCACGCCGAGGCCGGAACATTTCTTGCGCCGGTTCCAGCTTTCACTCCCAAAAGCACCTTGTCGCGACCAGAACATCTCATGCGTTGCTTCCGGCTTTACTTCCCCAAGCACCCTACCAAGGTGGTGACATTTCATTCACAGGTTCCAGCTTTCACCCTCCAGACACATAGCTGAGTATGGAAAAAGTTATTTGCTAGTTTCGGTTTTCACACCCCAATCAAGTGTGATAGGGTACAGCAGTGTGAAAAAGGTATATGGGGCTCTATATATTTTATCACTTCATTTCTACCAAAGTAGGTGAAAATTATTATTTTCACTTACTTTTGTAGAAAATAAGTACCTCACAGCGGCAGGAACATCTCGTGCACCGTTTTCGGCTTTCACCCCCAACCATCACTCCGCGGCCGGAAGATTTCTTGCGCCGGTTCCAGCTTTCACACCCAAAAGCACCTCGTCGCGGCCAGAACATCTCATGCGTCGGTTCCGGCTTCACTCCCCAAGCACCCTGCCAAGGTGGTGACATTTCATTCACAGGTAAATGCTTTCACCCTCCAGGCACATAGCTGAGTATGGAAAAAGTTATTTGCTGGTTTCGGTTTTCACACCCCAATCAAGTGTGATAGGGTACAGCGGTGTGAAAGTGGTATATTGAGCCTATATATTATCATTTTATTTCGACCAAAGTAGGTGAAAATTATTATTTTCACTCACTTTTGTAGAAAATAAGCACCTCACCTTCCAGGCACATAGCTGCGTATGGAAAAAGTTATTTGCCAGTTCCGGTTTTCACACCCCAATCAAGTGTGATAGGGTACAGCAGTGCGAAAAAGGTATATGGGGCCTATATATTATCACTTCATTTCTACCAAAATAGGTGAGAATTATTATTTTCACTTACTTTTGTAGAAAATAAGCACCTCACAGCGGCAGGAACTTCTCATGCACCGTTTTCGGCATTCACCCCCCAACCATCACGCCGCGGCCAGAACATCTCATGCGTCGGTTCCGGCTTAACTCCCCCAAGCACCCTACCAAGGTGGTGACATTTTATTCACAGGTTCCAGCTTTCACCCTCCAGACACATAGCTGAGTATGGAAAAAGTTATTTGCTGGTTTTGGTTTTCACACCCCAATCAAGTGTGATAGGGTACAGCGGTGTGAAAGTGGTATATTGAGCCTATATATTATGATTTTATTTCGACCAAAGTAGGTAAAAATTAATATTTTCACTCACTTTTGTAGAAAATAAGCACCTCACCTTCCAGGCACATAGCTGCGTATGGAAAAAGTTATTTGCCAGTTCCGGTTTTCACACCCCAATCAAGTGTGATAGGGTACAGCAGTGCGAAAAAGGTATATGGGGCCTATATATTATCACTTCATTTCTACCAAAATAGGTGAAAATTATTATTTTCACTTACTTTTGTAGAAAATAAGCACCTCACCCTCCAGGCACATAGCTGCGTATGGAAAAAGTTATTTGTCAGGTCCGGTTTTCACACCCCAATCAAGTGTGATAGGGTACAGCAGTGCGAAAAAGGTATATGGGGCCTATATATTATCACTTCATTTCTACCAAAATAGGTGAGAATTATTATTTTCACTTACTTTTGTAGAAAATAAGCACCTCACAGCGGCAGGAACTTCTCATGCACCGTTTTCGGCATTCACCCCCCAACCATCACGCCGCGGCCAGAACATCTCATGCGTCGGTTCCGGCTTAACTCCCCCAAGCCCCCTACCAAGGTGGTGACATTTTATTCACAGGTTCCAGCTTTCACCCTCCAGACACATAGCTGAGTATGGAAAAAGTTATTTGCTGGTTTTGGTTTTCACACCCCAATCAAGTGTGATAGGGTACAGCGGTGTGAAAGTGGTATATTGAGCCTATATATTATGATTTTATTTCGACCAAAGTAGGTGAAAATTTTTATTTTCACTCACTTTTGTAGAAAATAAGCACCTCACCTTCCAGGCACATAGCTGCGTATGGAAAAAGTTATTTGCCAGTTCCGGTTTTCACACCCCAATCAAGTGTGATAGGGTACAGAAGTGCGAAAAAGGTATATGGGGCTCTATATATTTTATCACTTCATTTCTACCAAAGTAGGTGAAAATTATTATTTTCACTTACTTTTGTAGAAAATAAGTACCTCACAGCGGCAGGAACATCTCGTGCACCGTTTTCGGCTTTCACCCCCAACCATCACTCCGCGGCCGGAAGATTTCTTGCGCCGGTTCCAGCTTTCACACCCAAAAGCACCTCGTCGCGGCCAGAACATCTCATGCGTCGGTTCCGGCTTCACTCCCCAAGCACCCTGCCAAGGTGGTGACATTTCATTCATAGGTAAATGCTTTCACCCTCCAGGCACATAGCTGAGTATGGAAAAAGTTATTTGCTGGTTTCGGTTTTCACACCCCAATCAAGTGTGATAGGGTACAGCGGTGTGAAAGTGGTATATTGAGCCTATATATTATCATTTTATTTCGACCAAAGTAGGTGAAAATTATTATTTTCACTCACTTTTGTAGAAAATAAGCACCTCACCTTCCAGGCACATAGCTGCGTATGGAAAAAGTTATTTGCCAGTTCCGGTTTTCACACCCCAATCAAGTGTGATAGGGTACAGCAGTGCGAAAAAGGTATATGGGGCCTATATATTATCACTTCATTTCTACCAAAATAGGTGAGAATTATTATTTTCACTTACTTTTGTAGAAAATAAGCACCTCACAGCGGCAGGAACTTCTCATGCACCGTTTTCGGCTTTCACCCCCCAACCATCACGCCGCGGCCAGAACATCTCATGCGTCGGTTCCGGCTTTACTCCCCCAAGCACCCTACCAAGGTGGTGACATTTTATTCACAGGTTCCAGCTTTCACCCTCCAGACACATAGCTGAGTATGGAAAAAGTTATTTGCTGGTTTTGGTTTTCACACCCCAATCAAGTGTGATAGGGTACAGCGGTGTGAAAGTGGTATATTGAGCCTATATATTATGATTTTATTTCGACCAAAGTAGGTGAAAATTATTATTTTCACTCACTTTTGTAGAAAATAAGCACCTCACCTTCCAGGCACATAGCTGCGTATGGAAAAAGTTATTTGCCAGTTCCGGTTTTCACACCCCAATCAAGTGTGATAGGGTACAGCAGTGCGAAAAAGGTATATGGGGCCTATATATTATCACTTCATTTCTACCAAAATAGGTGAAAATTATTATTTTCACTTACTTTTGTAGAAAATAAGCACCTCACAGCGGCAGGAACTTCTCATGCACCGTTTTCGGCTTTCACCCCCCAACCATCACGCCGCGGCCGGAACATCTCATGCGTCGGTTCCGGCTTTACTCCCCCAAGCACCCTACCAAGGTGGTGACATTTCATTCACAGGTTCCAGCTTTCACCCTCCAGACACATAGCTGAGTATGGAAAAAGTTATTTGCTGGTTTTGGTTTTCACACCCCAATCAAGTGTGATAGGGTACAGCGGTGTGAAAGTGGTATATTGAGCCTATATATTATCATTTTATTTCGACCAAAGTAGGTGAAAATTATTATTTTCACTCACTTTTGTAGAAAATAAGCACCTCACCTTCCAGGCACATAGCTGCGTATGGAAAAAGTTTTTTGCCAGTTCCGGTTTTCACACCCCAATCAAGTGTGATAGGGTACAGCAGTGCGAAAAAGGTATATGGGGCCTATATATTATCACTTCATTTCTACCAAAATAGGTGAAAATTATTATTTTCACTTACTTTTGTAGAAAATAAGCACCTCACAGCGGCAGGGACATCTCATGCACCATTTTCGGCTTTCACCCCCCAACCATCACGCCGAGGCCGGAACATTTCTTGCGCCGGTTCCAGCTTTCACTCCCAAAAGCACCTTGTCGCGACCAGAACATCTCATGCGTCGCTTCCGGCTTTACTTCCCCAAGCACCCTACCAAGGTGGTGACATTTCATTCACAGGTTCCAGCTTTCACCCTCCAGACACATAGCTGAGTATGGAAAAAGTTATTTGCTAGTTTCGGTTTTCACACCCCAATCAAGTGTGATAGGGTACAGCAGTGTGAAAAAGGTATATGGGGCTCTATATATTTTATCACTTCATTTCTACCAAAGTAGGTGAAAATTATTATTTTCACTTACTTTTGTAGAAAATAAGTACCTCACAGCGGCAGGAACATCTCGTGCACCGTTTTAGGCTTTCACCCCCAACCATCACTCCGCGGCCGGAAGATTTCTTGCGCCGGTTCCAGCTTTCACACCCAAAAGCACCTCGTCGCGGCCAGAACATCTCATGCGTCGGTTCCGGCTTCACTCCCAAAGCACCCTGCCAAGGTGGTGACATTTCATTCACAGGTAAATGCTTTCACCCTCCAGGCACATAGCTGAGTATGGAAAAAGTTATTTGCTGGTTTCGGTTTTCACACCCCAATCAAGTGTGATAGGGTACAGCGGTGTGAAAGTGGTATATTGAGCCTATATATTATCATTTTATTTCTACCAAAGTAGGTGAAAATTATTATTTTCACTCATTTTTGTAGAAAATAAGCACCTCACCCTCCAGGCACATAGATGCGTATGGAAAAAGTTATTTGCCAGTTCCGGTTTTCACACCCCAATCAAGTGTGATAGGGTACAGCAGTGCGAAAAAGGTATATGGGGCCTATATATTATCACTTCATTTCTACCAAAATAGGTGAAAATTATTATTTTCACTTACTTTTGTAGAAAATAAGCACCTCACAGCGGCAGGAACTTCTCATGCACCGTTTTCGGCTTTCACCCCCCAACCATCACGCCGCGGCCGGAACATCTCATGCGTCGGTTCCGGCTTCACTCCCAAAGCACCCTGCCAAGGTGGTGACATTTCATTCACAGGTAAATGCTTTCACCCTCCAGGCACATAGCTGAGTATGGAAAAAGTTATTTGCCAGTTCCGGTTTTCACACCCCAATCAAGTGTGATAGGGTACAGCAGTGCGAAAAAGGTATATGGGGCCTATATAGTATCACTTCATTTCTACCAAAGTAGGTGAAAATTATTATTTTCACTTACTTTTGTAGAAAATAAGCACCTGACAGCGGCAGGAACATCTCGTGCACCGTTTTCGGCTTTCACCCCCAACCATCACTCCGCGGCCGGAAGATTTCTTGCGCCGGTTCCAGCTTTCACACCCAAAAGCACCTCGTCGCGGCCAGAACATGTCATGCGTCGGTTCCGGCTTCACTCCCAAAGCACCCTGCCAAGGTGGTGACATTTCATTCACAGGTTCCAGCTTTCACCCTCCAGACACATAGCTGAGTATGGAAAAAGTTATTTGCTGGTTTTGGTTTTCACACCCCAATCAAGTGTGATAGGGTACAGCGGTGTGAAAGTGGTATATTGAGCCTATATATTATGATTTTATTTCGACCAAAGTAGGTGAAAATTATTATTTTCACTCACTTTTGTAGAAAATAAGCACCTCACCCTCCAGGCACATAGCTGCATATGGAAAAAGTTATTTGCCAGTTCCGGTTTTCACACCCCAATCAAGTGTGATAGGGTACAGCAGTGCGAAAAAGGTATATGGGGCCTATATATTATCACTTCATTTCTACCAAAATAGGTGAAAATTATTATTTTCACTTACTTTTGTAGAAAATAAGCACCTCACAGCGGCAGGAACTTCTCATGCACCGTTTTCGGCTTTCACCCCCAACCATCACTCCGCGGCCGGAAGATTTCTTGCGCCGGTTCCAGCTTTCACACCCAAAAGCACCTCGTCGCGGCCAGAACATCTCATGCGTCGGTTCCGGCTTCACTCCCCAAGCACCCTGCCAAGGTGGTGACATTTCATTCATAGGTAAATGCTTTCACCCTCCAGACACATAGCTGAGTATGGAAAAAGTTATTTGCTGGTTTTTGGTTTTCACACCCCAATCAAGTGTGATAGGGTACAGCAGTGTGAAAAAGGTATATGGGGCTCTATATATTTTATCACTTCATTTCTACCAAAGTAGGTGAAAATTATTATTTTCACTCACTTTTGTAGAAAATAAGCACCTCACCCTCCAGGCACATAGCTGCATATGGAAAAAGTGATTTGCCAGTTTCGGTTTTCACACCCCAATCAAGTGTGATAGGGTACAGCAGTGTGAAAAAGGTATATGGGGCTCTATATATTTTATCACTTCATTTCTACCAAAGTAGGTGAAAATTATTATTTTCACTTACTATTGTAGAAAATAAGTACCTCACAGCGGCAGGAACATCTCGTGCACCGTTTTTGGCTTTCACCCCCCAACAATCACTCCGCGGCCGGAAGATTTCTTGCTCCGGTTCCAGCTTTCACACCCAAAAGCACCTCGTCGCGGCCAGAACATCTCATGCGTCGGTTCCGGATTCACTCCCCAAGCACCCTGCCAAGGTGGTGACATTTCATTCACAGGAAAATGCTTTCACCCTCCAGGCACATAGCGGAGTATGGAAAAAGTTATTTGCTGGTTTCGGTTTTCACACCCCAATCAAGTGTGATAGGGTACAGCGGTGTGAAAGTGGTATATTGAGCCTATATATTATCATTTTATTTCTACCAAAGTAGGTGAAAATTATTATTTTCACTCACTTTTGTAGAAAATAAGCACCTCACCCTCCAGGCACATAGCTGCGTATGGAAAAAGTTATTTGCCAGTTCCGGTTTTCACACCCCAATCAAGTGTGATAGGGTACAGCAGTGCGAAAAAGGTATATGGGGACTATATATTATCACTTCATTTCTACCAAAGTAGGTGAAAATTATTATTTTCACTTACTTTTGTAGAAAATAAGCACCTCACAGCGGCAGGAACATCTCATGCACCGTTTTCGGCTTTCACCCCCCAACCATCACGCCGCGGCCGGAACATTTCTTGCGCCGGTTCCGGCTTTCACTCCCAAAAGCACCTCGTCGCGGCCAGAACATCTCATGCGTCGGTTCCGGCTTTACTCCACCGAGCACCCTGCCAAGGTGGTGACATTTCATTCACAGGTTCCAGCTTTCACCCTCCAGACACATAGCTGAGTATGGAAAAAGTTATTTGCTGGTTTTGGTTTTCACACCCCAATCAAGTGTGATAGGGTACAGCGGTGTGAAAGTGGTATATTGAGCCTATATATTATCATTTTATTTCGACCAAAGTAGGTGAAAATTATTATTTTCACTCACTTTTGTAGAAAATAAGCACCTCACCCTCCAGGCACATAGCTGCATATGGAAAAAGTTATTTGCCAGTTTCGGTTTTCACACCCCAATCAAGTGTGATAGGGTACAGCAGTGTGAAAAAGGTATATGGGGCTCTATATATTTTATCACTTCATTTCTACCAAAGTAGGTTAAAATTATTATTTTCACTTACTTTTGTAGAAAATAAGTACCTCACAGCGGCAGGAACATCTCGTGCACCGTTTTCGGCTTTCACCCCGAACCATCACTCCGCGGCCGGAAGATTTCTTGCGCCGGTTCCAGCTTTCACACCCAAAAGCACCTCGTCGCGGCCAGAACATCTCATGCGTCGGTTCCGGCTTCACTCCCCAAGCACCCTGCCAAGGTGGTGACATTTCATTCACAGGTAAATGCTTTCACCCTCCAGGCACATAGCTGAGTATGGAAAAAGTTATTTGCTGGTTTCGGTTTTCACACCCCAATCAAGTGTGATAGGGTACAGCGGTGTGAAAGTGGTATATTGAGCCTATATATTATCATTTTATTTCTACCAAAGTAGGTGAAAATTATTATTTTCACTCACTTTTGTAGAAAATAAGCACCTCACCCTCCAGGCACATAGATGCGTATGGAAAAAGTTATTTGCCAGTTCCGGTTTTCACACCCCAATCAAGTGTGATAGGGTACAGCAGTGCGAAAAAGGTATATGGGGCCTATAAATTATCACTTCATTTCTACCAAAGTAGGTGAAAATTATTATTTTCACTTACTTTTGTAGAAAATAAGCACCTCACAGCGGCAGGAACATCTCATGCACCGTTTTCAGCTTTCACCCCCCAACCATCACGCCGCGGCCGGAACATTTCTTGCGCCGGTTCCGGCTTTCACTCCCAAAAGCACCTCGTCGCGGCCAGAACATCTCATGCGTCGGTTTCGGCTTTACTCCCCCAAGCAACTTGCCAAGTCGGGAACATTTCATTCACAGGTTCCAGCTTTCACCCTCCAGGCACAGAGCTGCTTATGGAGCAGGTTATTCGCCGTGTACAGTTTTCACACCCCAATCAAGTGTGATAGGGTACAGCGGTGTGAAAGTGGTATATGGGGCCTATGTACTATCACTTAATTTTTATCAAAGTAGGTGAAAATTATTATATTCACCTACTTTAGTACAAAATAAGTATTCTTGACATTCAATAAAAAGGCAATGCAGACAATATCACTGATATCTCCTGCACAGATATCAGTCCTGATTTGGCTCGCTGTCTGCATAAAATAATATAAGGACCTAAATTTATCAAACTTTAAACGTAATGTACGGATCTATAAATAATATACACATTTGATAAACACGCATGTATGCCAGCAAGATATTATCGCGCCTCCTTACCTGTTGTGGGTAGCTGCTTCTGCCATCCGACGTTTGGAATATGCTGTAGTAAAAATGACGTCACAGTAGTCCAGAGATGTAGGTGGGTAAGTAGTTGACATCACAATTCATTCATGGAGAAGGTCTACCTGAAAAAAAGAAGAAGGAGGCGCGATAATATGTTCATGACATACATGAATATTTATTAATACTGTGTCTTACATCGTAACACTCATAAATGCAGTACTGTACAGACAACACAAGTCATCCTTATCAGTCCCTGCCCCCAGTGATTGCAAATACATGCTACAGCACATATTAGACCCTTAACTGTGGACCCGGCACTCAGTTTTACAAACTGAGCAGGTCCCCGGGTACGTACTTTGCAGCAGCCAGTCTTGAGGAGCTGTCAGGGACTATCACCCCCCAAGCACCTCACAGTGCCTGGAACATCTCATGCGCCAGTTTAGGCTTTCACCCCCCTTCATGCACATCGCAAAAGCATGGCAATCTCATGCGCCAGATCTGGCACCTTGCCAAAGCACCTCGCCATGGCCGTAACATTTCTTGCGCCGGTTCCGGCTTTCACTCCCAAAAGCACCTCGTCGCGGCCAGTACATCTCATGCGTCGGTTCCGGCTTTACTCCCCCAAGCACCCTGCCAAGGTAGTGACATTTCATTCACAGGTTCCAGCTTTCACCCTCCAGGCACATAGCTGAGTATGGAAAAAGTTAATTGCTGGTTTCGGTTTTCACACCCCAATCAAGTGTGATAGGGTACAGCGGTTTGAAAGTGGTATATTAAGCCCATATATTATCATTTTATTTCTACCAAAGTAGGTGAAAATTATTATTTTCACTCACTTTTGTAGAAAATAAGCACCTCACCCTCCAGGCACATAGCTGCATATGGAAAAAGTTATTTGCCATTTTCGTTTTTCACACCCCAATCAAGTGTGATAGGGAACAGCAGTGCGAAAAAGGTATATGGGCCTATATATTATCACTTCATTTCTACCAAAATAGGTGAAAATTATTATTTTCACTTACTTTTGTAGAAAATAAGCACTTCACAGCGGCAGGAACATCTCATGCACCGTTTTCGGCTTTCACCCCCCAACCATCACGCCGGGGCCGGAACATTTCTTGCGCCGGTTCCGGCTTTCGCTCCCAAAAGCACCTAGTCGTGGCCAGAACATCTCATGCGTCGGTTCCGGCTTTACTCCCCCAAGCACCCTACCAAGGTGGTGACATTTCATTCACAGGTTCCAGCTTTCACCCTCCAGACACATAGCTGAGTATGGAAAAAGTTATTTGCTGGTTTTGGTTTTCACACCCCAATCAAGTGTGATAGGGTACAGCGGTGTGAAAGTGGTATATTGAGCCTATATATTATCATTTTATTTCTACCAAAGTAGGTGAAAATTATTATTTTCACTCACTTTTGTAGAAAATAAGCACCTCACCCTCCAGGCACATAGCTGCGTATGGAAAAAGTTATTTGCCAGTTTCGGGTTTCACACCCCAATCAAGTGTGATAGGGTACAGCAGTGCGAAAAAGGTATATGGGGCCTATATATTATCACTTCATTTCTATCAAAATAGGTGAAAATTATTATTATCACTTACTTTTGTAGAAAATAAGCACCTCACAGCGGCAGGAACATCTCATGCACCGTTTTCGGCTTTCACCCCCCAACCATCACGCCGCGGCCGGAACATTTCTTGCGCCGGTTCCAGCTTTCACACCCAAAAGCACCTCGTCGCGGCCAGAACATTTCATGCGTCGGTTCCGGCTTCACTCCCCAAGCACCCTGCCAAGGTGGTGACATTTCATTCACAGGAAAATGCTTTCACCCTCCAGGCACATAGCTGAGTATGGAAAAAGTTATTTGCTGGTTTCGGTTTTCACACCCCAATCAAGTGTGATAGGGTACAGCGGTGTGAAAGTGGTATATTGAGCCTATATATTATCATTTTATTTCTACCAAAGTAGGTGAAAATTATTATTTTCACTCACTTTTGTAGAAAATAAGCACCTCACCCTCCAGGCACATAGCTGCGTATGGAAAAAGTTATTTGCCAGTTTCGGGTTTCACACCCCAATCAAGTGTGATAGGGTACAGCAGTGCGAAAAAGGTATATGGGGCCTATATATTATCACTTCATTTCTATCAAAATAGGTGAAAATTATTATTTTCACTTACTTTTGTAGAAAATAAGCACCTCACAGCGGCAGGAACATCTCATGCACCGTTTTCGGCTTTCACCCCCCCAACCATCACGCCGCGGCCGGAACATTTCTTGCGCCGGTTCCGGCTTTCACTCCCAAAAGCACCTCGTCGCGGCCAGAACATCTCATGCGTCGGTATCGGCTTTACTCCACCGAGCACCCTGCCAAGGTGGTGACATTTCATTCACAGGTTCCAGCTTTCACCCTCCAGACACATAGCTGAGTATGGAAAAAGTTATTTGCTGGTTTTGGTTTTCACACCCCAATCAAGTGTGATAGGGTACAGCGGTGTGAAATTGGTATATTGAGCCTATATATTATCATTTTATTTCGACCAAAGTAGGTGAAAATTATTATTTTCACTCACTTTTGTAGAAAATAAGCACCTCACACTCCAGGCACATAGCTGCATATGGAAAAAGTTATTTGCCAGTTTCGGTTTTCACACCCCAATCAAGTGTGATAGGGTACAGCAGTGTGAAAAAGGTATATGGGGCTCTATATATTTTATCACTTCATTTCTACCAAAGTAGGTGAAAATTATTATTTTCACTTACTTTTGTAGAAAATAAGTACCTCACAGCGGCAGGAACATCTCGTGCACCGTTTTCGGCTTTCACCCCCCAACCATCACTCCGCGGCCGGAAGATTTCTTGCGCCGGTTCCAGCTTTCACATCCAAAAGCACCTCGTCGTGGCCAGAACATCTCATGCGTCGGTTCCGGCTTCACTCCCCAAGCACCCTGCCAAGGTGGTGACATTTCATTCACAGGTAAATGCTTTCACCCTCCAGGCACATAGCTGAGTATGGAAAAAGTTATTTGCTGGTTTCGGTTTTCACACCCCAATCAAGTGTGATAGGGTACAGCGGTGTGAAAGTGGTATATTGAGCCTATATATTATCATTTTATTTCTACCAAAGTAGGTGAAAATTATTATTTTCACTCACTTTTGTAGAAAATAAGCACCTCACCCTCCAGGCACATAGATGCGTATGGAAAAAGTTATTTGCCAGTTCCGGTTTTCACACCCCAATCAAGTGTGATAGGGTACAGCAGTGCGAAAAAGGTATATGGGGCCTATATATTATCACTTCATTTCTACCAAAGTAGGTGAAAATTATTATTTTCACTTACTTTTGTAGAAAATAAGCACCTCACAGCGGCAGGAACATCTCATGCACCGTTTTCGGCTTTCACCCACCAACCATCACGCCGCGGCCGGAACATTTCTTGCGCCGGTTCCGGCTTTCACTCCCAAAAGCACCTCGTCGCGGCCAGAACATCTCATGCGTCGGTTCCGGCTTTACTCCCCCAAGCAACTTGCCAAGTCGGGAACATTTCATTCACAGGTTCCAGCTTTCACCCTCCAGGCACATAGCTGCTTATGGAGCAGGTTATTCGCCGTGTACAGTTTTCACACATCAATCAAGTGTGATAGGGTACAGCGGTGTGAAAGTGGTATATGGGGCCTATGTACTATCACTTAATTTTTATCAAAGTAGGTGAAAATTATTATATTCACCTACTTTAGTACAAAATAAGTATTCTTGACATTCAATAAAAAGGCAATGCAGACAATATCACTGATATCTCCTGCACAGATATCAGTCCTGATTTGGCTCGCTGTCTGCATAAAATAATATAAGGACCTAAATTCATCAAACTTTAAATGTAATGTACGGGTCTATAACAAATATACACATTTGATAAACACGCATGTATGCCAGCAAGATATATCGCGCCTCCTTACCTGTTGTGGGTAGCTGCTTCTGCCATCCGACGTTTGGAATATGCTGTAGTAAAAAGGGGATTTTGTACTTACTGTTAAATCCTTTTCTCAGACTCCATAGGTGACACTGGAGAGTTACAGTGGGAATAGAAGGCGACCACAGGGAGCTTGGGCACTTTAGAATAAATTAATAGTGACTAACTCCTCCCCTTCTACTTCCTCTCCTAGGCAGTTAAGTATGTGCCCGGAGGGAGCTGGAAGAAAGGAAAAACAACCCACTTCCGAGAGGAGGTCAAACATAACATAACAAGTCACACACACACACTCACATAGAGTGAACATATAGTTTGAAGAATAGCATTCGTAACAGAATGAACTCATCCATAAAAACTTATAAAAAAGTTAGAACTCAGACTGAGTATAGTAGTCTCTTTAACCTCAAGTAATTGATTAACCTGAAAACCAACAGTAAACCGAAGAAGCAGCGTCGGGTGGGCGTCCAGTGTCACCTATGGAGTCTGAGAAAAGGATTTAACAGTAAGTACAAAATCCCCTTTTCTCTTTCCTCCACTAGGTGACACTGGAGAGTTACAGTGGGGACGTCCCAGAGCTCCCAACACGGGTGGGATGACGCTGAGAACCCCTTAACACAGAACGGCCAAACCGCGAAGCGGCCGCCGCAAAAGTGTCAAACTTGTAAAAGCGGACAAAAGTCCTCTGACCGGACCACGTAGCCGCTCTACATAGATCTTGTATAGAAACTCCACGGGCAGCCGCCCAGGAGGTACCCACCGACCTTGTAGAATGGGCGGAAATTAAAGAAGGTGGCACCCTAGAGGAGGCCACATAAGCCTGACGAATTGTCAATCTGATCCACCTGGCCAGGGCCTGCTTGGAGGCTGGCCAGCCAGGACGCAAGGAGTCATAGAGTACAAATAAGGCATCCGACTTACGTACAGACTCTGTTCTGGCCACGTAAATGCGCAAGGCCCGGACCACGTCCAGAGCCCTAGACTCCTGTGAGTCCTCCCGAAAGGCCGGCACCACAATAGGTTGGTTAATGTGGAATGCCGAAACCACCTTAGGGAGAAAAACACTGGAGGTGCGTAGCTCCGCTCTGTCCTCATGGAACCGTAAGAAGGGTGCCCTACAAGAAAGAGCACTGAGCTCCGACACCCTTCTAGCTGAAGCCAAGGCCAATAGTATGACAGTCTTCCAGGTGACGTATTTTAGTTCCACCTCCTCCATGGGCTCAAATACAGAAGACTGGAGAAAAGCCAGTACCACATCCAGGTCCCATGGAGCAGTAGGAGGTCTGAAGGGGGGTTGCAGCCGCAACACCCCCTGGAAGAAAGTCTGTACCTGAGGAAGAAGAGCCAGCTTCTTCTGGAAGAAAATGGAGAGGGCGGATACTTGAACCTTCAAGGACCCCAGCCGGAGTCCTGAGGCCAAACCCTTTTGCAAGAATAGCAGTAATCTTGCCAGTTTGAAAGTCACAGGTGAAACCCTCCTGGATTCGCACCAGGCCACATAGGCCCTCCAAATGCGATGGTAATGCACCGAGGTAACCTGTTTCCTGGCTCCTATCATGGTTGGAATCACCGCCTGCGGGATCCCTGCCTTCCTCAGGATGGACCTCTCAACAGCCATGCCGTCAAATGAAGCTGCTGTAAGTTGGGACAAGCGAATGGCCCCTGTGTTAGCAGGTCTTCGCAGAGAGGCAGAGGCCATGGCTCGTCTACTAACAGGCCTGTTAGTACCGTGTACCACGACCGGCGAGGCCAGTCCGGGGCTATGAACAGCACCGTCACCGACTCCCGTCGGATTCTCTGCAGAACCCGAGGGATGAGAGGCACTGGTGGAAAGATGTAAAGGAACTGATCCGTCCAGGGTGCCGTGAGAGCGTCCACAGCCTCCGCCTGTGGATCTCTTGTCCGAGCGCAGTACCGGGGCAACTGATGGTTGTGTCTGGAGGCCATCATGTCTATCTGCGGACACCCCCACCGACGGGTCAGGGTCTGGAAGACCAGAGGGTTCAGACACCACTCTCCGTGGTGTACGTCCCGCCGGCTGAGGTAGTCCGCCTCCCAATTTTCTACTCCTGGTATGAAAATGGCGGACACGGCCCCTGCGTGCTCCTGCACCCAGCACAGAATCCTCTTTACCTCTCTCATCGCTGCACGGCTGCGGGTGCCTCCCTGCTTGTTGATGTAAGCCACCGCCGTGGCATTGTCGGACTGCACCCTGATGTCCTTGTTCCGGAGAATCACTTCTGCCTGGAGCATGGCATAATACACTGCTCGCAGTTCCAGCACATTGATGGACATCTGTGCTTCCTCCGGGGTCCACAGGCCTTGGAAGTGGAGGCCCAGCGTGACCGCTCCCCAGCCCCTGAGGCTGGCGTCCGTGGTGAGGAGCGTCCAATTGTGAATGGCGAACCTCCTTCCCTCCTGCAGGTTGCTGGAGTTGAGCCACCACGCCAGTGACGCTCGAGCCTGATGGGAGAGAGAAATCCTCTGGTGTAGAAACAGGTGTGAGCCTGTCCACTGGCGGAGTAGACACAGATGGAAGGGCCGAGAGTGAAACCGCCCGTACTGCACCGCCTCGAACGTGGCCACCATCCTTCCCAGCAGCCTCGTGCAAAGAAGAACTGAGACTGTTCGATGTTGCAGCACCAGTCGCACAGCTTCCTGCAGGGACAAGATCTTGTCCATGGGGAGGAACACCCTTCTCTGGACCGTGTCCAGAATCATCCCTAAGAACAGGATCCTCTGCGATGGGGTCAGCTGTGACTTCTGGATGTTGAGCATCCAGCCATAGGACTCCAGGGTCCGACGTGTTAGTTGGATGTTGTGCAGCAGAACCTCCTTGGACGGAGCCTTCAGCAGAAGGTCGTCCAAATAAGGGACAATGGTAACTCCCAGAGCCCTGAGTATTTCCATCATGACGGCCATCACTTTGGTAAATACCCGAGGCGCAGAGGAGAGGCCGAATGGGAGGGCTCGGAACTGTAGGTGATAGTTTTGGACTGCGAACCGCAAGAATGCCTGGTGAGGAGGCCAGATGGGGATGTGCAGGTATGCATCTTTGATATCGATGGATACAAGAAACTCCCCAGGTTCCAGGCCTGCAATGACAGACTGGAGAGACTCCATCTTGAAGCGAGTGAACCGTAAGAAAGGGTTGAGCTGCTTCAGGTTCAAGATGGGTCTCACTGAGCCGTCCGGCTTGGGGACCAGAAAAAGGCTGGAATAGAATCCCCTTGCCTTTTCTGGTTCCGGGACCGGGATCACCACCCCCTGATCCCTGAGCTTTTGGATGGCGGCCTGTAAGGCCCTGCCTTTTTCCTGAGAAGCTGGCAAACCTGTGGGAAAGAACCGTTGAGGAGGAGGCAACAAGAAATCTATCTTGTAGCCTACTGCTACCAGGTCCCTTACCCATGCATCCTTGCATGAACCGGCCCATACCTGATGGTAAAAGAGAAGCCGGCCTCCCACCCTGTGATCTGGACAGGAGCTGGGAGAGTCATGCTGAGGGCTTTGAGGTAACCTTTGCATCAAGTATTGGAGCATTGGCTGATCCTCTGCCTCTTCCTCGGAAGCCTCTGGAGCTAGTAGCCGCTCCCCTAGACCTGCCCCTGAATCTGGGGGTGGGGCGAAAGGACCGAAAGGACTGCCCTCCAGTAGTAGGAAATGACCTACGAGGGGGAGGGGCTGCAGTGGGCAGGAACTGAGACTTACCCCCTGTAGCCTGTGAAATCATTTTGTCCAGCTCTGGACCAAAGAGGGCCTCCCCAGCAAAGGGCAATGCCTCCACCGCCTTCTTGGAGTCGGCGTCTGCATTCCACTGTCTCAACCAAAGAGTACGGCGAGCAGACACTGAAAGAGCAGAAATCCGGGCAGCAAGCATACAAACATCTGAAGATGCTTCCACTAAGTAACCTGCAGCCTCACGTATGTGATCCACTAGGAGCAGCATATCACTTGCCCCTGGGTCTAGAGCGGAGGCCACCTGGGATGCCCATACCTCCATGGCCCTATTGACCCAGAAACCCACCTGTGCCGGCCGTTGTAAAAGACCAGCGGCTGTATAAACATTCTTCAGGGCACTCTCTAACCGCCTATCAGAGACATCTTTAAGGGTAGAGGCACCTGGAATGGGTAACACTGTCTTTTTAGACAAGCGTGATACCGAAGAATCAACAGCAGGTGGCGTTTCACATGACTTTCTAGCCTCCTTAGGAAAAGGATAGGCAGTGAAAAATCTCTGAGACACCTGAAACTTTTTGTCTGGGTGTAACCAGGCTTTTTGCAAGTGTTCATCCAGCTCCTCTGAGGCTGGAAAATATGCAGACTGTTTTTGCCTTTTAGCAAACACTGAGGGACGCGCAGCTGGTGTCACCTCCTCTGCTACATTGAGGGTTAACCGGACTGCTTGTATTAAATCCTCTAAACCCTGAGAAGGGACATCAGTGTCCTGTATAAGCGGAGCATCAGGCTCAGCATCAGGCTGAGCATCAGGGTCATGAAATTCACCCTCCTCTAGAGCTGGCATGTCATCATCTGTATCATCTAACAGAGGGACCTGAGGAAACATCCTATTAGCAGAAGCCAGTCTAGGGGGAGGGGGTGTAGAGGTGTCTGCATGCAATGCTCTAGACAGACTCTCCACAGCAGAGGTTAACTCTGCCTGCTGATCCCTGGCTGCATCCCTGTCCTGTCTAGCAGAAGATAACTCAGACGCTAACTGAGAAATTACTGTAGACAATTGTGAAGCCCATACAGGAGGTTCCTGCCCCGATGTAGATGGGGTGGGGGCTGGGGATGCAGTACATGAGGGACATAAAATGGCGCCCTCCGCTTGTGGCGCGAACTTATTGCTGCACTTTTTGCACGCAATCTTTTTACCAGCCATCATACACTCCGCAATCTTACACAGAAAGGAGAGAAAAGCTGGAATACTGGACAGGAGAGGAGGTATAGGAAAGAGGCAGAGTCTGCCACGAGGCCGCTACGCGCACTGTATATAAATATAACTTGCGCCGGCTAAGGGACCTTTTTGGACACAGTCCAAGCTGCCCTGACCTCCTATGTCCCGCTGTGACTCACTGAACCAGGGTCACCGGCACTTCACAGACGCTTCGAGGGAGCCGCGGATCACGCTGCTTCTTCAATGGCCGCCGCTCCTACAAAGAAGGAGGAAGCGGAAGTACCCAGCATGCCGCGCTCTCGCTCCTCAGGAATGGCGCCGTGTTTAAAAAGTGCGCTGCCGCGGCTTTTTACACTGAATCCCCCGCTAGCGGGGAATCAGTGTTATACTTACCCCTGCCATAGCTGTCGGGTGCGGCATGCTGAGTGGTCCTCGAGTCGCGCTGCAAGCAGCGGCGACGGGACCTCAGGATCAGTGGATCCTGCAGCCAGGTACCGGAGGCGAGCTGCATGCAGCTGCGACCGGACCTGCCGACAGCGCCCGCGTCGCAAGCAGGTAGGGACAGGGAGCTACCTGCCTGTCCTCTTGCTGATTGTAGCATCGTATATTTAAAAAATCAATAAAGCTCAGGAGTGAGCCTTGAACGCACCCAGCTCCCGCAGGGCACATGCTAAAACTGCCTAGGAGAGGAAGTAGAAGGGGAGGAGTTAGTCACTATTAATTTATTCTAAAGTGCCCAAGCTCCCTGTGGTCGCCTTCTATTCCCACTGTAACTCTCCAGTGTCACCTAGTGGAGGAAAGAGAAAATGACGTCACAGTAGTCCAGAGATGTAGGTGGTTAAGTAGTTGACATCACAATTCATTCATGGAGAAGGTCTACCTGAAAAAAAGAAGAAGGAGGCGCGATAATATGTTCATGACATACATGAATATTTATTAATACTGTGTCTTACATCGTAACACTCATAAATGCAGTACTGTACAGACAACACAAGTCATCCTTATCAGTCCCTGCCCCAGTGATTGCAAATACATGCTACAGCACATATTAGACCCTTAACTGTGGACCCGGCACTCAGTTTTACAAACTGAGCAGGTCCCCGGGTACGTACTTTGCAGCAGCCAGTCTTGAGGAGCTGTCAGGGACTATCACCCCCCAAGCACCTCACAGTGCCTGGAACATCTCATGCGCCAGTTTAGGCTTTCACCCCCCTTCATGCACATCGCAAAAGCATGGCAATCTCATGCGCCAGATCTGGCACCTTGCCAAAGCACCTCGCCATGGCCGTAACATTTCATGCGCCGGCTCCGGCTTTCACTCCCAAAAGCACCTAGTCGCGGCCAGAACATCTCATGCGTCGGTTCCGGCTTTACTCCCCCAATCACCCTGCCAAAATAAGTGACATTTCATTCACAGGTTCCAGCTTTCACCCTCCAGGCACATAGCTGAGTATGGAAAAAGTTATTTGCTGGTTTTGGTTTTCACACCCCAATCAAGTGTGATAGGGTACAGCGGTTTGAAAGTGGTATATTGAGCCCACATATTATCATTTTATTTCTACCAAAGTAGGTGAAAATTATTATTTTCGCTCACTTTTGTAGAAAATAAGCACCTCACCCTCCAGGCTCATAGCTGCGTATGGAAAAAGTTATTTGCCAGTTTCGGGTTTCACACCCCAATCAAATGTGATATTGTACAGCAGTGTGAAAAAGGTATATGGGGCTCTATATATTTTATCACTTCATTTCTACCAAAGTAGGTGAAAATTATTATTTTCACTTACTTTTGTAGAAAAAAAGCACGTCACAGAGGCAGGAAAATCTCATGCACCGTTTTCGGCTATCACCCCCCAACCATCACGCCGCGGCCGGAACATTTCTTGCGCCGGTTCCGGCTTTCACTCCCAAAAGCATCTCGTCGCGGCCAGAACATCTCATGCGTCGGTTCCGGCTTTACTCCACCGAGCACCCTGCCAAGGTGGTGACATTTCATTCACAGGTTCCAGCTTTCACCCTCCAGGCACATAGCTGAGTATGGAAAAAGTTATTTGCTGGTTTCGGTTATCACACCCCAATCAAGTGTGATAGGGTACAGCGGTTTGAAAGTGGTATATTGAGTCCATATATTATCATTTTATTTCTACCAAAGTAGGTGAAAATTATTATTTTCACTCACTTTTGTAGAAAATAAGCACCTCACCCTCCAGGCACATAGCTGCGTATGGAAAAAGTTATTTGCCAGTTCCGGTTTTCACACCCCAATCAAGTGTGATAGGGTACAGCAGTGCGAAAAAGGTATATGGGGCCTATATATTATCACTTCATTTCTACCAAAGTAGGTGAAAATTATTATTTTCACTTACTTTTGTAGAAAATAAGCACCTCACAGCGGCAGGAACATCTCATGCACCGTTTTCGGCTTTCACCCCCCAACCATCACGCCGCGGCCGGAACATTTCTTGCGCCGGTTCCGGCTTTCACTCCCAAAAGCACCTCGTCGCGGCCAGAACATCTCATGCGTCGGTTCCGGCTTTACTCCACCAAGCACCCTGCCAAGGTGGTGACATTTCATTCACAGGTTCCAGCTTTCACCCTCCAGGCACATAGCTGAGTATGGAAAAAGTTATTTGCTGGTTTCGGTTATCACACCCCAATCAAGTGTGATAGGGTACAGCGGTTTGAAAGTGGTATATTGAGTCCATATATTATCATTTTATTTCTACCAAAGTAGGTGAAAATTATTATTTTCACTCACTTTTGTAGAAAATAAGCACCTCACCCTCCAGGCACATAGCTGCGTAAGGAAAAAGTTATTTGCCAGTTCCGGTTTTCACACCCCAATCAAGTGTGATAGGGTATAGCAGTGCGAAAAAGGTATATGGGGCCTATATATTATCACTTCATTTCTACCAAAATAGGTGAAAATTATTATTTTCACTTACTTTGTAGAAAATAAGCACCTCACAGCGGCAGGAACATCTCATGCACCGTTTTCGGCTTCCACCCCCCAACCATCACGCCGCGGCTGGAACATTTCTTGCGCCGGTTCCGGCTTTCACTCCCAAAAGCACCTCGTCGCGGCCAGAACATCTCATGCGTCGGTTCCGGCTTTACTTCCCCAAGCACCCTCCCAAGGTGGTGACATTTCATTCACAGGTTCCAGCTTTCACCCTCCAGGCACATAGCTGAGTATGGAAAAAGTTATTTGCTGGTTTTGGTTTTCACACCCCAATCAAGTGTGATAGGGTACAGCGGTGTGAAAGTGGTATATTGAGCCTATATATTATCATTTTATTTCGACCAAAGTAGGTGAAAATTATTATTTTCACTCACTTTTGTAGAAAATAAGCACCTCACCTTCCAGGCACATAGCTGCGTATGGAAAAAGTTATTTGCCAGTTCCGGTTTTCACACCCCAATTAAGTGTGATATGGTACAGCAGTGTGAAAAAGGTATATGGGCCTATATATTATCACTTCTTTTCTACCAAAATAGGTGAAAATTATTATTTTCACTTACTTTTGTAGAAAATAAGCACCTCACAGCGGCAGGAACATCTCATGCACCGTTTTCGGCTTTCACCCCCAACCATCACGCCGCGGCCGGAACATTTCTTGCGCCGGTTCCGGCTTTCACTCCCAAAAGCACCTCGTCGCGGCCAGAACATCTCATGCGTCGGTTCCGGCTTTACTCCCCCAAGCACCCTGCCAAGGTGGTGACATTTCATTCACAGGTTCCAGCTTTCACCCTCCAGGCACATAGCTGAGTATGGAAAAAGTTATTTGCTGGTTTCGGTTTTCACACCCCAATCAAGTGTGATAGGGTACAGCGGTTTATAAGTGGTATATTGAGTCCATATATTATCATTTTATTTCTACCAAAGTAGGTGAAAATTATTATTTTCACTCACTTTTGTAGAAAATAAGCACCTCACCCTCCAGGCACATAGCTGCGTATGGAAAAAGTTATTTGCCAGTTCCGGTTTTCACACCCCAATCAAGTGTGATAGGGTACAGTAGTGCGAAAAAGGTATATGGGGCCTATATATTATCACTTCATTTCTACCAAAATAGGTGAAAATTATTATTTTCACTTACTTTTGTAGAAAATAAGCACCTCACAGTGGCAGGAACAGCTCATGCACCGTTTTCGGCTTTCACCCCCCAACCATCATGCCGCGGCCGGAACATTTCTTGCGCCGATTCCGGCTTTCACTCCCAAAAGCACCTTGTCGCGGCCAGAACATCTCATGCGTCGGTTCCGGCTTTACTCCCCCAAGCACCCTACCAAGGTGGTGACATTTCATTCACAGGTTCCAGCTTTCACCCTCCAGACACATAGCTGAGTATGGAAAAAGTTATTTGCTGGTTTTGGTTTTCACACCCCAATCAAGTGTGATAGGGTACAGCGGTGTGAAAGTGGTATATTGAGCCTATATATTATCATTTTATTTCGACCAAAGTAGGTGAAAATTATTATTTTCACTCACTTTTGTAGAAAATAAGCACCTCATCTTCCAGGCACATAGCTGCGTATGGAAAAAGTTATTTGCCAGTTCCGGTTTTCACACCCCAATTAAGTGTGATAGGGTACAGCAGTGCGAAAAAGGTATATGGGGCCTATATATTATCACTTCTTTTCTGCCAAAATAGGTGAAAATTATTATTTTCACTTACTTTTGTAGAAAATAAGCACCTCACAGCGGCAGGAACATCTCATGCACCGTTTTCGGCTTTCATCCCCAACCATCACGCCGCGGCCGGAACATTTCTTGCGCCGGTTCCGGCTTTCACTCCCAAAAGCACCTCGTCGCGGCCAGAACATCTCATGCGTCGGTTCCGGCTTTACTCCCCCAAGCACCCTGCCAAGGTGGTGACATTTCATTCACAGGTTCCAGCTTTCACCCTCCAGGCACATAGCTGAGTATGGAAAAAGTTATTTGCTGGTTTTGGTTTTCACACCCCAATCAAGTGTGATAGGGTACAGCGGTGTGAAAGTGGTATATTGAGCCTATATATTATCATTTAATTTCGACCAAAGTAGGTGAAAATTTTTATTTTCATTCACTTTTGTAGAAAATAAGCACCTCACCCTCCAGGCACATAGCTGCGTATGCAAAAAGTTATTTGCCAGTTCCGGTTTTCACACCCCAATCAAGTGTGATAGGGTACAGCAGTGCGAAAAAAGGTATATGGGGCCTATATATTATCACTTCATTTCTTGCGCCGGTTCCGGCTTTCACTCCCAAAAGCACCTTGTCGCAGCCAGTACATCTCATGCGTCGGTTCCGGCTTTACTCCCCCAAGAACCCTGCCAAGGTGGTGACATTTCATTCACAGGTTCCAGCTTTCACCCTCCAGACACATAGCTGAGTATGGAAAAAGTTATTTGCTGGTTTTGGTTTTCACACCCCAATCAAGTGTGATAGGGTACAGCGGTGTGAAAGTGGTATATTGAGCCTATATATTATCATTTTATTTCGACCAAAGTAGGTGAAAATTATTATTTTCACTCACTTTTGTAGAAAATAAGCACCTCACCCTCCAGGCACTTAGATGCGTATGGAAAAAGTTATTTGCCAGTTCCGGTTTTCACACCCCAATCAAGTGTGATAGGGTACAGCAGTGCGAAAAAGGTATATGGGGCCTATATATTATCACTTCATTTCTACCAAAGTAGGTGAAAATTATTATTTTCACTTACTTTTGTAGAAAATAAGCACCTCACAGCGGCAGGAACATCTCATGCACTGTTTTCGGCTTTCACCCCACCAACCATCACGCCGCGGCCGGAACATTTCTTGCGCCGGTTCCGGCTTTCACTCCCAAAAGCACCTCGTCGCGGCCAGAACATCTCATGCGTCGGTTCCGGCGTTACTCCCCCAAGCAACTTGCCAAGTCGAGAACATTTCATTCACAGGTTCCAGCTTTCACCCTCCAGGCACAGAGCTGCTTATGGAGCAGGTTATTCACCGTGTACAGTTTTCACACCCCAATCAAGTGTGATAGGGTACAGCGGTGTGAAAGTGGTATATGGGGCCTCTGTACTATCACTTAATTTTTATCAAAATAGGTGAAAATTATTATATTCACCTACTTTAGTACAAAATAAGTATTCTTGACATTCAATGAAAAGGCAATGCAGACAATATCACTGATATCTCCGGCACAGATATCAGTCCTGATTTGGCTCGCTGTCTGCATAAAATAATATAAGGACCTAAATTCATCAAACTTTAAACGTAATGTACGGGTCTATAACAAATATACACATTTGATAAACACGCATGTATGCCAGCAAGATATTATCGCGCCTCCTTACCTGTTGTGGGTAGCTGCTTCTGCCATCCGACGTTTGGAATATGCTGTAGTGAAAATGACGTCACAGTAGTCCAGAGATGTAGTAGGTGGGTAAGTAGTTGACATCACAATTCATTCATGGTGAAGGTCTACCTGAAAAAAAGAAGAAGGAGGCGCGATAATATGTTCATGACATACATGAATATTTATTAATACTGTGTCTTACATCGTAACACTCATAAATGCAGTACTGTACAGACAACACAAGTCATCCTTATCAGTCCCTGCCCCAGTGATTGCAAATACATGCTAAAGCACATATTAGACCCTTAACTGTGGACCCGGCACTCAGTTTTACAAACTGAGCAGGTCCCCGGGTACGTACTTTGCAGCAGCCAGTCTTGAGGAGCTGTCAGGGACTATCACCCCCCAAGCACCTCACAGGGCCTGGAACATCTCATGCGCCAGTTTAGGCTTTCACCCCCCTTCATGCACATCGCAAAAGCATGGCAATCTCATGCGCCAGATCTGGCACCTTGCCAAAGCACCTCGCCATGGCCGTAACATTTCATGCGCCGGTTCCGGCTTTCACTCCCAAAAGCACCTTGTCGCGGCCAGAACATCTCATGCGTCGGTTCCGGCTTTACTCCCCCAAGCACCCTACCAAGGTGGTGACATTTCATTCACAGGTTCCAGCTTTCACCCTCCAGACACATAGCTGAGTATGGAAAAAGTTATTTGCTGGTTTTGGTTTTCACACCCCAATCAAGTGTGATAGGGTACAGCGGTGTGAAAGTGGTATATTGAGTCCATATATTATCATTTTATTTCTACCAAAGTAGGTGAAAATTATTATTTTCACTCACTTTTGTAGAAAATAAGCACCTCACACTCCAGGCACATAGCTGCGTATGGAAAAAGTTATTTGCCAGTTCCGGTTTTCACACCCCAATCAAGTGTAATAGGGTACAGCAGTGCGAAAAAGGTATATGGGGCTCTATATATTTTATCACTTCATTTCTACCAAAGTAGGTGAAAATTACTATTTTTACTTACTTTTGTAGAAAATAAGTACCTCACAGCGGCAGGAACATCTCGTGCACCGTTTTCGACTTTCACCCCCCAACCATCACTCCGCGGCCGGAAGATTTCTTGCGCCGGTTCCAGCTTTCACAACCAAAAGCACCTTGTCGCGGCCAGAACATCTCATGCGTCGGTTCCGGCTTTACTCCCTCAAGCACCCTGCCAAGGTGGTGACATTTCATTCACAGGTTCATGCTTTCACCCTCCAGGCACATAGCTGAGTATGGAAAAAGTTATTTGCTGGTTTCGGTTTTCACACCCCAATCAAGTGTGATAGGGTACAGCGGTGTGAAAGTGGTATATTGAGTCCATATATTATCATTTTATTTCTACCAAAGTAGGTGAAAATTATTATTTTCACTCACTTTTCTAGAAAATAAGCACCTCACCCTCCAGGCACATAGCTGCGTATGGAAAAAGTTATTTGTCAGGTCCGGTTTTCACACCCCAATCAAGTGTGATAGGGTACAGCAGTGCGAAAAAGGTATATGGGTACTATATATTGTCACTTCATTTCTACCAAGGTAGGTGAAAATTATTATTTTCACTCACTTTTGTAGAAAATAAGCACCTCACCCTCAAGGCACATAGCTGCATATGGAAAAAGTTATTTGCCAGTTTCGGTTTTCACACCCCAATCAAGTGTGATAGGGTACAGCAGTGTGAAAAAGGTATATGGGGCTCTATATATTTTAACACTTCATTTCTACCAAAGTAGGTGAAAATTATTATTTTCACTTACTTTTATAAAAAATAAGTACCTCACAGCAGCAGGAACATCTCTTGCAACGTTTTCGACTTTCACCCCCCAACCATCACTCCGCGGCCGGAAGATTTCTTGCGCCGGTTCCAGCTTTCACACCCAAAAGCACCTTTTCGCGGCCAGAACATCTCATGCGTCGGTTCCAGCTTTACTCCCCCAAGCACCCTGCCAAGGTAGTGACATTTCATTCACAGGTTCATGCTTTCACCCTCAAGGCACATAGCTGAGTATGGAAAAAGTTATTTGTCAGGTCCGGTTTTCACACCCCAATCAAGTGTGATAGGGTACAGTAGTGCGAAAAAGGTATATGGGGCCTATATATTATCACTTCATTTATACCAAAGTAGGTGAAAATTATTATTTTCACTTACTTTTGTAGAAAAAAAGCACCTCACAGAGGCAGGAACATCTCATGCACTGTTTTCGGCTATCACCCCCCAACCATCACGCCGCGGCTTAAACATTTCTTGCGCCGGTTCCGGCTTTCACTCCCAAAAGCACCTCGTCGCGGCCAGAACATCTCATGCGTCGCTTCCGGCTTTACTCCCCCAAGCACCCTGCCAAGGTGGTGACATTTCATTCACAGGTTCCAGCTTTCACCCTCCAGGCACATAGCTGAGTATGGAAAAAGTTATTTGCTGGTTTCGGTTTTCACACCCCAATCAAGTGTGATAGGGTACAGCGGTTTGAAAGTGGTATATTGAGTCCATATATTATCATTTTATTTCTACCAAAGTAGGTGAAAATTATTATTTTCACTCACTTTTGTAGAAAATAAGCACCTCACCCTACAGGCACATAGCTGCGTATGGAAAAAGTTATTTGCCAGTTCCGGTTTTCACACCCCAATCAAGTGTGATAGGGTACAGCAGTGCGAAAAAGGTATATGGGGCCTATATATTATCACTTCATTTCTACCAAAATAGGTGAAAATTATTATTTTCACTTACTTTTGTAGAAAATAGGCACCTCACAGCGGCAGGAACATCTCATGCACCGTTTTCGGCTTTCACCCCCCAACCATCTCGCCGCGGCCGGAACATTTCTTGCGCCGGTTCCGGCTTTCACTCCCAAAAGCACCTCGTCGCGGCCAGAACATCTCATGCGTCGGTTCCGGCTTTACTCCCCCAAGCACCCTGCCAAGGTGGTGACATTTCATTCACAGGTTCCAGCTTTCACCCTCCAGGCACATAGCTGAGTATGGAAAAAGTTATTTGCTGGTTTTGGTTTTCACACCCCAATCAAGTGTGATAGGGTACAGCGGTGTGAAAGTGGTATATTGAGCCTATATATTATCATTTTATTTCGACCAAAGTAGGTGAAAATTATTATTTTCACTCACTTTTGTAGAAAATAAGCACCTCACCTTCCAGGCACATAGCTGCGTATGGAAAAAGTTATTTGCCAGTTCCGGTTTTCACACCCCAATCAAGTGTGAAAGGGTACAGCAGTGCGAAAAAGGTATATGGGGCCTATATATTATCACTTCATTTCTACTAAAATAGGTGAAAATTATTATTTTCACTTACTTTTGTAGAAAATAAGCACCTCACAGCGGCAGGAACATCTCATGCACCGTTTTCGGCTTTCACCCCCCAACCATCACGCCGCGGCCGGAACATTTCATGCGCCGGTTCCAGCTTTCACTCCCAAAAGCACCTCGTCGCGGCCAGAACATCTCATTCGTCGGTTCCGGCTTTACTCCCCCAAGCACTCTGCCAAGGTAGTGACATTTCATTCACAGGTTCCAGCTTTCACCCTCCAGGCACATAGCTGAGTATGGAAAAAGTTAATTGCTGGTTTTGGTTTTCACACCCCAATCAAGTGTGATAGGGTACAGCGGTTTGAAAGTGATATATTGAGCCCATATATTATCATTTTATTTCGACCAAAGTAGGTGAAAATTATTATTTTCACTCACTTTTGTAGAAAATAAGCACCTCACCCTCCAGGCACATAGCTGCATATGGAAAAAGTTATTTGCCAGTTTCCTTTTTCACACCCCAATCAAGTGTGATAGGGTACAGCAGTGTGAAAAAGGTATATGGGGCTCTATATATTTTATCACTTCATTTCTACCAAAGTAGGTGAAAATTATTATTTTCACTTACTTTTGTAGAAAATAAGTACCTCACAGCGGCAGGAACATCTCGTGCACCGTTTTCGGCTTTCACCCCCCAACCATCACTCCGCGGCCGGAAGATTTCTTGCGCCGGTTCCAGCTTTCACACCCAAAAGCACCTTGTCGCGGCCAGAACATCTCATGCGTCGGTTCCGGCTTCACTCCCCATGCACCCTGCCAAGGCGGTGACATTTCATTCACAGGTAAATGCTTTCACCCTCCAGGCACATAGCTGAGTATGGAAAAAGTTATTTGCTGGTTTCGGTTTTCACACCCCAATCAAGTGTGATAGGGTACAGCGTGTGAAAGTGGTATATTGAGCCTATATATTATCATTTTATTTCTACCAAAGTAGGTGAAAATTATTATTTTCACTCACTTTTGTAGAAAATAAGCACCTCACCCTCCAGGCACATAGATGCGTATGGAAAAAGTTATTTGCCAGTTCCGGTTTTCACACCCCAATCAAGTGTCATAGGGTACAGCAGTGCAAAAAAGGTATATATATATTATCACTTCATTTCTACCAAAGTAGGTGAAAATTATTTTCACTTACTTTTGTAGAAAATAAGCACCTCACAGCGGCAGGAACATCTCATGCACCGTTTCCGGCTTTCACCCCCCAACCATCACGCCGCGGCCGGAACATTTCTTGCGCCGGTTCCGGCTTTCACTCCCAAAAGCACCTCTTCGCGGCCAGAACATCTAATGCTTCGGTTCCGGCTTTACTCCACCGAGCACCCTGCCAAGGTGGTGACATTTAATTCACAGGTTCCAGCTTTCACCCTCCAGGCACATAGTTGAGTATGGAAAAAGTTATTTGCTGGTTTTGGTTTTCACACCCCAATCAAGTGTGATAGGGTACAGCGGTGTGAAAGTGGTATATTGAGCCTATATATTATCATTTAATTTCGACCAAAGTAGGTGAAAATTTTTATTTTCATTCACTTTTGTAGAAAATAAGCACCTCACCCTCCAGGCACATAGCTGCGTATGCAAAAAGTTATTTGCCAGTTCCGGTTTTCACACCCCAATCAAGTGTGATAGGGTACAGCAGTGCGAAAAAAGGTATATGGGGCCTATATATTATCACTTCATTTCTTGCGCCGGTTCCGGCTTTCACTCCCAAAAGCACCTTGTCGCAGCCAGTACATCTCATGCGTCGGTTCCGGCTTTACTCCCCCAAGAACCCTGCCAAGGTGGTGACATTTCATTCACAGGTTCCAGCTTTCACCCTCCAGACACATAGCTGAGTATGGAAAAAGTTATTTGCTGGTTTTGGTTTTCACACCCCAATCAAGTGTGATAGGGTACAGCGGTGTGAAAGTGGTATATTGAGCCTATATATTATCATTTTATTTCGACCAAAGTAGGTGAAAATTATTATTTTCACTCACTTTTGTAGAAAATAAGCACCTCACCCTCCAGGCACTTAGATGCGTATGGAAAAAGTTATTTGCCAGTTCCGGTTTTCACACCCCAATCAAGTGTGATAGGGTACAGCAGTGCGAAAAAGGTATATGGGGCCTATATATTATCACTTCATTTCTACCAAAGTAGGTGAAAATTATTATTTTCACTTACTTTTGTAGAAAATAAGCACCTCACAGCGGCAGGAACATCTCATGCACTGTTTTCGGCTTTCACCCCACCAACCATCACGCCGCGGCCGGAACATTTCTTGCGCCGGTTCCGGCTTTCACTCCCAAAAGCACCTCGTCGCGGCCAGAACATCTCATGCGTCGGTTCCGGCGTTACTCCCCCAAGCAACTTGCCAAGTCGAGAACATTTCATTCACAGGTTCCAGCTTTCACCCTCCAGGCACAGAGCTGCTTATGGAGCAGGTTATTCACCGTGTACAGTTTTCACACCCCAATCAAGTGTGATAGGGTACAGCGGTGTGAAAGTGGTATATGGGGCCTCTGTACTATCACTTAATTTTTATCAAAATAGGTGAAAATTATTATATTCACCTACTTTAGTACAAAATAAGTATTCTTGACATTCAATGAAAAGGCAATGCAGACAATATCACTGATATCTCCGGCACAGATATCAGTCCTGATTTGGCTCGCTGTCTGCATAAAATAATATAAGGACCTAAATTCATCAAACTTTAAACGTAATGTACGGGTCTATAACAAATATACACATTTGATAAACACGCATGTATGCCAGCAAGATATTATCGCGCCTCCTTACCTGTTGTGGGTAGCTGCTTCTGCCATCCGACGTTTGGAATATGCTGTAGTGAAAATGACGTCACAGTAGTCCAGAGATGTAGTAGGTGGGTAAGTAGTTGACATCACAATTCATTCATGGTGAAGGTCTACCTGAAAAAAAGAAGAAGGAGGCGCGATAATATGTTCATGACATACATGAATATTTATTAATACTGTGTCTTACATCGTAACACTCATAAATGCAGTACTGTACAGACAACACAAGTCATCCTTATCAGTCCCTGCCCCAGTGATTGCAAATACATGCTAAAGCACATATTAGACCCTTAACTGTGGACCCGGCACTCAGTTTTACAAACTGAGCAGGTCCCCGGGTACGTACTTTGCAGCAGCCAGTCTTGAGGAGCTGTCAGGGACTATCACCCCCCAAGCACCTCACAGGGCCTGGAACATCTCATGCGCCAGTTTAGGCTTTCACCCCCCTTCATGCACATCGCAAAAGCATGGCAATCTCATGCGCCAGATCTGGCACCTTGCCAAAGCACCTCGCCATGGCCGTAACATTTCATGCGCCGGTTCCGGCTTTCACTCCCAAAAGCACCTTGTCGCGGCCAGAACATCTCATGCGTCGGTTCCGGCTTTACTCCCCCAAGCACCCTACCAAGGTGGTGACATTTCATTCACAGGTTCCAGCTTTCACCCTCCAGACACATAGCTGAGTATGGAAAAAGTTATTTGCTGGTTTTGGTTTTCACACCCCAATCAAGTGTGATAGGGTACAGCGGTGTGAAAGTGGTATATTGAGTCCATATATTATCATTTTATTTCTACCAAAGTAGGTGAAAATTATTATTTTCACTCACTTTTGTAGAAAATAAGCACCTCACACTCCAGGCACATAGCTGCGTATGGAAAAAGTTATTTGCCAGTTCCGGTTTTCACACCCCAATCAAGTGTAATAGGGTACAGCAGTGCGAAAAAGGTATATGGGGCTCTATATATTTTATCACTTCATTTCTACCAAAGTAGGTGAAAATTACTATTTTTACTTACTTTTGTAGAAAATAAGTACCTCACAGCGGCAGGAACATCTCGTGCACCGTTTTCGACTTTCACCCCCCAACCATCACTCCGCGGCCGGAAGATTTCTTGCGCCGGTTCCAGCTTTCACAACCAAAAGCACCTTGTCGCGGCCAGAACATCTCATGCGTCGGTTCCGGCTTTACTCCCTCAAGCACCCTGCCAAGGTGGTGACATTTCATTCACAGGTTCATGCTTTCACCCTCCAGGCACATAGCTGAGTATGGAAAAAGTTATTTGCTGGTTTCGGTTTTCACACCCCAATCAAGTGTGATAGGGTACAGCGGTGTGAAAGTGGTATATTGAGTCCATATATTATCATTTTATTTCTACCAAAGTAGGTGAAAATTATTATTTTCACTCACTTTTCTAGAAAATAAGCACCTCACCCTCCAGGCACATAGCTGCGTATGGAAAAAGTTATTTGTCAGGTCCGGTTTTCACACCCCAATCAAGTGTGATAGGGTACAGCAGTGCGAAAAAGGTATATGGGTACTATATATTGTCACTTCATTTCTACCAAGGTAGGTGAAAATTATTATTTTCACTCACTTTTGTAGAAAATAAGCACCTCACCCTCAAGGCACATAGCTGCATATGGAAAAAGTTATTTGCCAGTTTCGGTTTTCACACCCCAATCAAGTGTGATAGGGTACAGCAGTGTGAAAAAGGTATATGGGGCTCTATATATTTTAACACTTCATTTCTACCAAAGTAGGTGAAAATTATTATTTTCACTTACTTTTATAAAAAATAAGTACCTCACAGCAGCAGGAACATCTCTTGCAACGTTTTCGACTTTCACCCCCCAACCATCACTCCGCGGCCGGAAGATTTCTTGCGCCGGTTCCAGCTTTCACACCCAAAAGCACCTTTTCGCGGCCAGAACATCTCATGCGTCGGTTCCAGCTTTACTCCCCCAAGCACCCTGCCAAGGTAGTGACATTTCATTCACAGGTTCATGCTTTCACCCTCAAGGCACATAGCTGAGTATGGAAAAAGTTATTTGTCAGGTCCGGTTTTCACACCCCAATCAAGTGTGATAGGGTACAGTAGTGCGAAAAAGGTATATGGGGCCTATATATTATCACTTCATTTATACCAAAGTAGGTGAAAATTATTATTTTCACTTACTTTTGTAGAAAAAAAGCACCTCACAGAGGCAGGAACATCTCATGCACTGTTTTCGGCTATCACCCCCCAACCATCACGCCGCGGCTTAAACATTTCTTGCGCCGGTTCCGGCTTTCACTCCCAAAAGCACCTCGTCGCGGCCAGAACATCTCATGCGTCGCTTCCGGCTTTACTCCCCCAAGCACCCTGCCAAGGTGGTGACATTTCATTCACAGGTTCCAGCTTTCACCCTCCAGGCACATAGCTGAGTATGGAAAAAGTTATTTGCTGGTTTCGGTTTTCACACCCCAATCAAGTGTGATAGGGTACAGCGGTTTGAAAGTGGTATATTGAGTCCATATATTATCATTTTATTTCTACCAAAGTAGGTGAAAATTATTATTTTCACTCACTTTTGTAGAAAATAAGCACCTCACCCTACAGGCACATAGCTGCGTATGGAAAAAGTTATTTGCCAGTTCCGGTTTTCACACCCCAATCAAGTGTGATAGGGTACAGCAGTGCGAAAAAGGTATATGGGGCCTATATATTATCACTTCATTTCTACCAAAATAGGTGAAAATTATTATTTTCACTTACTTTTGTAGAAAATAGGCACCTCACAGCGGCAGGAACATCTCATGCACCGTTTTCGGCTTTCACCCCCCAACCATCTCGCCGCGGCCGGAACATTTCTTGCGCCGGTTCCGGCTTTCACTCCCAAAAGCACCTCGTCGCGGCCAGAACATCTCATGCGTCGGTTCCGGCTTTACTCCCCCAAGCACCCTGCCAAGGTGGTGACATTTCATTCACAGGTTCCAGCTTTCACCCTCCAGGCACATAGCTGAGTATGGAAAAAGTTATTTGCTGGTTTTGGTTTTCACACCCCAATCAAGTGTGATAGGGTACAGCGGTGTGAAAGTGGTATATTGAGCCTATATATTATCATTTTATTTCGACCAAAGTAGGTGAAAATTATTATTTTCACTCACTTTTGTAGAAAATAAGCACCTCACCTTCCAGGCACATAGCTGCGTATGGAAAAAGTTATTTGCCAGTTCCGGTTTTCACACCCCAATCAAGTGTGAAAGGGTACAGCAGTGCGAAAAAGGTATATGGGGCCTATATATTATCACTTCATTTCTACTAAAATAGGTGAAAATTATTATTTTCACTTACTTTTGTAGAAAATAAGCACCTCACAGCGGCAGGAACATCTCATGCACCGTTTTCGGCTTTCACCCCCCAACCATCACGCCGCGGCCGGAACATTTCATGCGCCGGTTCCAGCTTTCACTCCCAAAAGCACCTCGTCGCGGCCAGAACATCTCATTCGTCGGTTCCGGCTTTACTCCCCCAAGCACTCTGCCAAGGTAGTGACATTTCATTCACAGGTTCCAGCTTTCACCCTCCAGGCACATAGCTGAGTATGGAAAAAGTTAATTGCTGGTTTTGGTTTTCACACCCCAATCAAGTGTGATAGGGTACAGCGGTTTGAAAGTGATATATTGAGCCCATATATTATCATTTTATTTCGACCAAAGTAGGTGAAAATTATTATTTTCACTCACTTTTGTAGAAAATAAGCACCTCACCCTCCAGGCACATAGCTGCATATGGAAAAAGTTATTTGCCAGTTTCCTTTTTCACACCCCAATCAAGTGTGATAGGGTACAGCAGTGTGAAAAAGGTATATGGGGCTCTATATATTTTATCACTTCATTTCTACCAAAGTAGGTGAAAATTATTATTTTCACTTACTTTTGTAGAAAATAAGTACCTCACAGCGGCAGGAACATCTCGTGCACCGTTTTCGGCTTTCACCCCCCAACCATCACTCCGCGGCCGGAAGATTTCTTGCGCCGGTTCCAGCTTTCACACCCAAAAGCACCTTGTCGCGGCCAGAACATCTCATGCGTCGGTTCCGGCTTCACTCCCCATGCACCCTGCCAAGGCGGTGACATTTCATTCACAGGTAAATGCTTTCACCCTCCAGGCACATAGCTGAGTATGGAAAAAGTTATTTGCTGGTTTCGGTTTTCACACCCCAATCAAGTGTGATAGGGTACAGCGTGTGAAAGTGGTATATTGAGCCTATATATTATCATTTTATTTCTACCAAAGTAGGTGAAAATTATTATTTTCACTCACTTTTGTAGAAAATAAGCACCTCACCCTCCAGGCACATAGATGCGTATGGAAAAAGTTATTTGCCAGTTCCGGTTTTCACACCCCAATCAAGTGTCATAGGGTACAGCAGTGCAAAAAAGGTATATATATATTATCACTTCATTTCTACCAAAGTAGGTGAAAATTATTTTCACTTACTTTTGTAGAAAATAAGCACCTCACAGCGGCAGGAACATCTCATGCACCGTTTCCGGCTTTCACCCCCCAACCATCACGCCGCGGCCGGAACATTTCTTGCGCCGGTTCCGGCTTTCACTCCCAAAAGCACCTCTTCGCGGCCAGAACATCTAATGCTTCGGTTCCGGCTTTACTCCACCGAGCACCCTGCCAAGGTGGTGACATTTCATTCACAGGTTCCAGCTTTCACCCTCCAGGCACATAGTTGAGTATGGAAAAAGTTATTTGCTGGTTTTGGTTTTCACACCCCAAACAAATGTGATAGGGTACAGCGGTGTGAAAGTGGTATATTGAGTCCATATATTATCATTTTATTTCTACCAAAGTAGGTTAAAATTATTATTTTCACTCACTTTTGTAGAAAATAAGCACCTCACCCTCCAGGCACATAGCAGCGTATGGAAAAACTTATTTGTCAGGACCGGTTTTCACACCCCAATCAAGTGTGATAGGGTACAGCAGTGCGAAAAAGGTATATGGGGCCTATATATTATCACTTAATTTCTACCAAAGTAGGTGAAAATTATTATTTTCACTTACTTTTGTAGAAAAAAAGCACCTCACAGAGGCAGGAACATCTCATGCACCGTTTTCGGCTATCACCCCCCAACCATCACGCCGCGGCCGGAACATTTCTTGCGCTGGTTCCGGCTTTCACTCCCAAAAGCACCTCGTCGCGGCCAGAACATCTCATGCGTCGGTTCTGGCTTTACTCCCCCAAGCACCCTGCCAAGGTGGTGACATTTCATTCACAGGTTCCAGCTTTCACCCTCCAGGCACATAGCTTAGTATGGAAAAAGTTATTTGCTGGTTTCGGTTTTCACACCCCAATCAAGTGTGATAGGGTACAGCGGTTTGAAAGTGGTATATTGAGTCCATATATTATCATTGTATTTCTACCAAAGTAGATGAAAATTATTATTTTCACTCACTTTTATAGAAAATAAGCACCTCACCCTCCAGGCACATAGCTGCGTATGGAAAAAGTTATTTGTCAGGACCGGTTTTCACACCCCAATCAAGTGTGATAGGGTACAGCAGTGCGAAAAAGGTATATGGGGCCTATATATTATCACTTCATTTCTACCAAAATAGGTGAAAATTTTTATTTTCACTTACTTTTGTAGAAAATAAGCACCTCACAGCGGCAGGAACATCTCGTGCACCGTTTTCGGCTTTCACCCCCCAACCATCACGCCGCGGCCGGAACATTTCTTGCGCCGGTTCCGGCTTTCACTCCCAAAAGCACCTCGTCGCGGCCAGAACATCTCATGCGTCGGTTCCGGCTTTACTCCCCCAAGCACCCTGCCAAGGTGGTGACATTTCATTCACAGGTTCTAGCTTTCACCCTCCAGGCACATAGCTGAGTATGGAAAAAGTTATTTGCTGGTTTCGGTTTTCACACCCCAATCAAGTGTGATAGGGTACAGCGGTTTGAAAGTGGTATATTGAGCCTATATATTATCATTTTATTTCGACCAAAGTAGGTGAAAATTATTATTTTCACTCACTTTTGTAGAAAATAAGCACCTCACCTTCCAGGCACATAGCTGCGTATGGAAAAAGTTATTTGCCAGTTCCGGTTTTCACACCCCAATTAAGTGTGATAGGGTACAGCAGTGCAAAAAAGGTATATGGGGCCTATATATTATCACTTCTTTTCTACCAAAATAGGTGAAAATTATTATTTTCACTTACTTTTGTAGAAAATAAGCACCTCACAGCGGCAGGAACATCTCATGCACCGTTTTCGGCTTTCACCCCCAACCATCACGCCGCGGCCGGAACATTTCTTGCGCCGGTTCCGGCTTTCACACCCAAAAGCACCTCGTCGCGGCCAGAACATCTCATGCGTCGGTTCCGGCTTTACTCCCCCAAGCACCCTGCCAAGGTGGTGACATTTCATTCACAGGTTCCAGCTTTCACCCTCCAGGCACATAGCTGAGTATGGAAAAAGTTATTTGCTGGTTTCGGTTTTCACACCCCAATCAAGTGTGATAGGGTACAGCGGTTTATAAGTGGTATATTGAGTCCATATATTATCATTTTATTTCTACCAAAGTAGGTGAAAATTATTATTTTCACTCACTTTTGTAGAAAATAAGCACCTCACCCTCCAGGCACATAGCTGCGTATGGAAAAAGTTATTTGCCAGTTCCGGTTTTCACACCCCAATCAAGTGTGATAGGGTACAGTAGTGCGAAAAAGGTATATGGGGCCTATATATTATCACTTCATTTCTACCAAAATAGGTGAAAATTATTATTTTCACTTACTTTTGTAGAAAATAAGCACCTCACAGCGGCAGGAACATCTCATGCACCGTTTTCGGCTTTCATCCCCAACCATCACGCCGCGGCCGGAACATTTCTTGCGCCGGTTCCGGCTTTTACTCCCAAAAGCACCTCGTCGCGGCCAGAACATCTCATGCGTCGGTTCCGGCTTTACTCCCCCAAGCACCCTGCCAAGGTGGTGACATTTCATTCACAGGTTCCAGCTTTCACCCTCCAGGCACATAGCTGAGTATGGAAAAAGTTATTTGCTGGTTTTGGTTTTCACACCCCAATCAAGTGTGATAGGGTACAGCGGTGTGAAAGTGGTATATTGAGCCTATATATTATCATTTCATTTCGACCAAAGTAGGTGAAAATTATTATTTTCATTCACTTTTGTAGAAAATAAGCACCTCACCCTCCAGGCACATAGCTGCGTATGCAAAAAGTTATTTGCCAGTTCCGGTTTTCACACCCCAATCAAGTGTGATAGGGTACAGCAGTGCGAAAAAAGGTATATGGGGCCTATATATTATCACTTCATTTCTTGCGCCGGTTCCGGCTTTCACTCCCAAAAGCACCTTGTCGCAGCCAGTACATCTCATGCGTCGGTTCCGGCTTTACTCCCCCAAGAACCCTGCCAAGGTGGTGACATTTCATTCACAGGTTCCAGCTTTCACCCTCCAGACACATAGCTGAGTATGGAAAAAGTTATTTGCTGGTTTTGGTTTTCACACCCCAATCAAGTGTGATAGGGTACAGCGGTGTGAAAGTGGTATATTGAGCCTATATATTATCATTTTATTTCGACCAAAGTAGGTGAAAATTATTATTTTCACTCACTTTTGTAGAAAATAAGCACCTCACCCTCCAGGCACTTAGATGCGTATGGAAAAAGTTATTTGCCAGTTCCGGTTTTCACACCCCAATCAAGTGTGATAGGGTACAGCAGTGCGAAAAAGGTATATGGGGCCTATATATTATCACTTCATTTCTACCAAAGTAGGTGAAAATTATTATTTTCACTTACTTTTGTAGAAAATAAGCACCTCACAGCGGCAGGAACATCTCATGCACTGTTTTCGGCTTTCACCCCACCAACCATCACGCCGCGGCCGGAACATTTCTTGCGCCGGTTCCGGCTTTCACTCCCAAAAGCACCTCGTCGCGGCCAGAACATCTCATGCGTCGGTTCCGGCGTTACTCCCCCAAGCAACTTGCCAAGTCGAGAACATTTCATTCACAGGTTCCAGCTTTCACCCTCCAGGCACAGAGCTGCTTATGGAGCAGGTTATTCGCCGTGTACAGTTTTCACACCCCAATCAAGTGTGATAGGGTACAGCGGTGTGAAAGTGGTATATGGGGCCTCTGTACTATCACTTAATTTTTATCAAAATAGGTGAAAATTATTATATTCACCTACTTTAGTACAAAATAAGTATTCTTGACATTCAATGAAAAGGCAATGCAGACAATATCACTGATATCTCCGGCACAGATATCAGTCCTGATTTGGCTCGCTGTCTGCATAAAATAATATAAGGACCTAAATTCATCAAACTTTAAACGTAATGTACGGGTCTATAACAAATATACACATTTGATAAACACGCATGTATGCCAGCAAGATATTATCGCGCCTCCTTACCTGTTGTGGGTAGCTGCTTCTGCCATCCGACGTTTGGAATATGCTGTAGTGAAAATGACGTCACAGTAGTCCAGAGATGTAGGTGGGTAAGTAGTTGACATCACAATTCATTCATGGTGAAGGTCTACCTGAAAAAAAGAAGAAGGAGGCGCGATAATATGTTCATGACATACATGAATATTTATTAATACTGTGTCTTACATCGTAACACTCATAAATGCAGTACTGTACAGACAACACAAGTCATCCTTATCAGTCCCTGCCCCAGTGATTGCAAATACATGCTAAAGCACATATTAGACCCTTAACTGTGGACCCGGCACTCAGTTTTACAAACTGAGCAGGTCCCCGGGTACGTACTTTGCAGCAGCCAGTCTTGAGGAGCTGTCAGGGACTATCACCCCCCAAGCACCTCACAGGGCCTGGAACATCTCATGCGCCAGTTTAGGCTTTCACCCCCCTTCATGCACATCGCAAAAGCATGGCAATCTCATGCGCCAGATCTGGCACCTTGCCAAAGCACCTCGCCATGGCCGTAACATTTCATGCGCCGGTTCCGGCTTTCACTCCCAAAAGCACCTTGTCGCGGCCAGAACATCTCATGCGTCGGTTCCGGCTTTACTCCCCCAAGCACCCTACCAAGGTGGTGACATTTCATTCACAGGTTCCAGCTTTCACCCTCCAGACACATAGCTGAGTATGGAAAAAGTTATTTGCTGGTTTTGGTTTTCACACCCCAATCAAGTGTGATAGGGTACAGCGGTGTGAAAGTGGTATATTGAGTCCATATATTATCATTTTATTTCTACCAAAGTAGGTGAAAATTATTATTTTCACTCACTTTTGTAGAAAATAAGCACCTCACCCTCCAGGCACATAGCTGCATATGGAAAAAGTTATTTGCCAGTTTCGGTTTTCACACCCCAATCAAGTGTGATAGGGTACAGCAGTGTGAAAAAGGTATATGGGGCTCTATATATTTTAACACTTCATTTCTACCAAAGTAGGTGAAAATTATTATTTTCACTTACTTTTATAAAAAATAAGTACCTCACAGCAGCAGGAACATCTCTTGCAACGTTTTCGACTTTCACCCCCCAACCATCACTCCGCGGCCGGAAGATTTCTTGCGCCGGTTCCAGCTTTCACACCCAAAAGCACCTTTTCGCGGCCAGAACATCTCATGCGTCGGTTCCAGCTTTACTCCCCCAAGCACCCTGCCAAGGTAGTGACATTTCATTCACAGGTTCATGCTTTCACCCTCCAGGCACATAGCTGAGTATGGAAAAAGTTATTTGTCAGGTCCGGTTTTCACACCCCAATCAAGTGTGATAGGGTACAGTAGTGCGAAAAAGGTATATGGGGCCTATATATTATCACTTCATTTATACCAAAGTAGGTGAAAATTATTATTTTCACTTACTTTTGTAGAAAAAAAGCACCTCACAGAGGCAGGAACATCTCATGCACTGTTTTCGGCTATCACCCCCCAACCATCACGCCGCGGCTTGAACATTTCTTGCGCCGGTTCCGGCTTTCACTCCCAAAAGCACCTCGTCGCGGCCAGAACATCTCATGCGTCGGTTCCGGCTTTACTCCCCCAAGCACCCTGCCAAGGTGGTGACATTTCATTCACAGGTTCCAGCTTTCACCCTCCAGGCACATAGCTGAGTATGGAAAAAGTTATTTGCTGGTTTCGGTTTTCACACCCCAATCAAGTGTGATAGGGTACAGCGGTTTGAAAGTGGTATATTGAGTCCATATATTATCATTTTATTTCTACCAAAGTAGGTGAAAATTATTATTTTCACTCACTTTTGTAGAAAATAAGCACCTCACCCTACAGGCACATAGCTGCGTATGGAAAAAGTTATTTGCCAGTTCCGGTTTTCACACCCCAATCAAGTGTGATAGGGTACAGCAGTGCGAAAAAGGTATATGGGGCCTATATATTATCACTTCATTTCTACCAAAATAGGTGAAAATTATTATTTTCACTTACTTTTGTAGAAAATAAGCACCTCACAGCGGCAGGAACATCTCATGCACCGTTTTCGGCTTTCACCCCCCAACCATCTCGCCGCGGCCGGAACATTTCTTGCGCCGGTTCCGGCTTTCACTCCCAAAAGCACCTCGTCGCGGCCAGAACATCTCATGCGTCGGTTCCGGCTTTACTCCCCCAAGCACCCTGCCAAGGTGGTGACATTTCATTCACAGGTTCCAGCTTTCACCCTCCAGGCACATAGCTGAGTATGGAAAAAGTTATTTGCTGGTTTTGGTTTTCACACCCCAATCAAGTGTGATAGGGTACAGCGGTGTGAAAGTGGTATATTGAGCCTATATATTATCATTTTATTTCGACCAAAGTAGGTGAAAATTATTATTTTCACTCACTTTTGTAGAAAATAAGCACCTCACCTTCCAGGCACATAGCTGCGTATGGAAAAAGTTATTTGCCAGTTCCGGTTTTCACACCCCAATCAAGTGTGAAAGGGTACAGCAGTGCGAAAAAGGTATATGGGGCCTATATATTATCACTTCATTTCTACTAAAATAGGTGAAAATTATTATTTTCACTTACTTTTGTAGAAAATAAGCACCTCACAGCGGCAGGAACATCTCATGCACCGTTTTCGGCTTTCACCCCCCAACCATCACGCCGCGGCCGGAACATTTCATGCGCCGGTTCCAGCTTTCACTCCCAAAAGCACCTCGTCGCGGCCAGAACATCTCATTCGTCGGTTCCGGCTTTACTCCCCCAAGCACTCTGCCAAGGTAGTGACATTTCATTCACAGGTTCCAGCTTTCACCCTCCAGGCACATAGCTGAGTATGGAAAAAGTTAATTGCTGGTTTTGGTTTTCACACCCCAATCAAGTGTGATAGGGTACAGCGGTTTGAAAGTGATATATTGAGCCCATATATTATCATTTTATTTCGACCAAAGTAGGTGAAAACTATTATTTTCACTCACTTTTGTAGAAAATAAGCACCTCACCCTCCAGGCACATAGCTGCATATGGAAAAAGTTATTTGCCAGTTTCCTTTTTCACACCCCAATCAAGTGTGATAGGGTACAGCAGTGTGAAAAAGGTATATGGGGCTCTATATATTTTATCACTTCATTTCTACCAAAGTAGGTGAAAATTATTATTTTCACTTACTTTTGTAGAAAATAAGTACCTCACAGCGGCAGGAACATCTCGTGCACCGTTTTCGGCTTTCACCCCCCAACCATCACTCCGCGGCCGGAAGATTTCTTGCGCCGGTTCCAGCTTTCACACCCAAAAGCACCTTGTCGCGGCCAGAACATCTCATGCGTCGGTTCCGGCTTCACTCCCCATGCACCCTGCCAAGGCGGTGACATTTCATTCACAGGTAAATGCTTTCACCCTCCAGGCACATAGCGGAGTATGGAAAAAGTTATTTGCTGGTTTCGGTTTTCACACCCCAATCAAGTGTGATAGGGTACAGCGTGTGAAAGTGGTATATTGAGCCTATATATTATCATTTTATTTCTACCAAAGTAGGTGAAAATTATTATTTTCACTCACTTTTGTAGAAAATAAGCACCTCACCCTCCAGGCACATAGATGCGTATGGAAAAAGTTATTTGCCAGTTCCGGTTTTCACACCCCAATCAAGTGTCATAGGGTACAGCAGTGCAAAAAAGGTATATATATATTATCACTTCATTTCTACCAAAGTAGGTGAAAATTATTTTCACTTACTTTTGTAGAAAATAAGCACCTCACAGCGGCAGGAACATCTCATGCACCGTTTCCGGCTTTCACCCCCCAACCATCACGCCGCGGCCGGAACATTTCTTGCGCCGGTTCCGGCTTTCACTCCCAAAAGCACCTCTTCGCGGCCAGAACATCTAATGCGTCGGTTCCGGCTTTACTCCACCGAGCACCCTGCCAAGGTGGTGACATTTCATTCACAGGTTCCAGCTTTCACCCTCCAGGCACATAGTTGAGTATGGAAAAAGTTATTTGCTGGTTTTGGTTTTACACCCCAAACAAATGTGATAGGGTACAGCGGTGTGAAAGTGGTATATTGAGTCCATATATTATCATTTTATTTCTACCAAAGTAGGTTAAAATTATTATTTTCACTCACTTTTGTAGAAAATAAGCACCTCACCCTCCAGGCACATAGCAGCGTATGGAAAAACTTATTTGTCAGGACCGGTTTTCACACCCCAATCAAGTGTGATAGGGTACAGCAGTGCGAAAAAGGTATATGGGGCCTATATATTATCACTTAATTTCTACCAAAGTAGGTGAAAATTATTATTTTCACTTACTTTTGTAGAAAAAAAGCACCTCACAGAGGCAGGAACATCTCATGCACCGTTTTCGGCTATCACCCCCCAACCATCACGCCGCGGCCGGAACATTTCTTGCGCTGGTTCCGGCTTTCACTCCCAAAAGCACCTCGTCGCGGCCAGAACATCTCATGCGTCGGTTCTGGCTTTACTCCCCCAAGCACCCTGCCAAGGTGGTGACATTTCATTCACAGGTTCCAGCTTTCACCCTCCAGGCACATAGCTTAGTATGGAAAAAGTTATTTGCTGGTTTCGGTTTTCACACCCCAATCAAGTGTGATAGGGTACAGCGGTTTGAAAGTGGTATATTGAGTCCATATATTATCATTGTATTTCTACCAAAGTAGATGAAAATTATTATTTTCACTCACTTTTATAGAAAATAAGCACCTCACCCTCCAGGCACATAGCTGCGTATGGAAAAAGTTATTTGCCAGTTCCGGTTTTCACACCCCAATCAAGTGTGATAGGGTACAGCAGTGCGAAAAAGGTATATGGGGCCTATATATTATCACTTCATTTCTACCAAAATAGGTGAAAATTTTTATTTTCACTTACTTTTGTAGAAAATAAGCACCTCACAGCGGCAGGAACATCTCGTGCACCGTTTTCGGCTTTCACCCCCCAACCATCACGCCGCGGCCGGAACATTTCTTGCGCCGGTTCCGGCTTTCACTCCCAAAAGCACCTCGTCGCGGCCAGAACATCTCATGCGTCGGTTCCGGCTTTACTCCCCCAAGCACCCTGCCAAGGTGGTGACATTTCATTCACAGGTTCTAGCTTTCACCCTCCAGGCACATAGCTGAGTATGGAAAAAGTTATTTGCTGGTTTCGGTTTTCACACCCCAATCAAGTGTGATAGGGTACAGCGGTTTGAAAGTGGTATATTGAGTCCATATATTATCATTTTATTTCTACCAAAGTAGGTGAAAATTATTATTTTCACTCACTTTTGTAGAAAATAAGCACCTCACCCTCCAGGCACATAGCTGCGTATGGAAAAAGTTATTTGCCAGTTCCGGTTTTCACACCCCAATCAAGTGTGATAGGGTACAGCAGTGCGAAAAAGGTATATGGGGCCTATATATTATCACTTCATTTCTACCAAAATAGGTGAAAATTATTATTTTCACTTACTTTTGTAGAAAATAAGCACCTCACAGCGGCAGGAACATCTCATGCACCGTTTTCGGCTTTCACCCTCCAACCATCACGCCGCGGCTGGAACATTTCTTGCGCCGGTTCCGGCTTTCACTCCCAAAAGCACCTCATCGCGGCCAGAACATCTCATGCGTCGGTTCCAGCTTTACTCCCCCAAGCACCCTGCCAAGGTAGTGACATTTCATTCACAGGTTCATGCTTTCACCCTCCAGGCACATAGCTGAGTATGGAAAAAGTTATTTGTCAGGTCCGGTTTTCACACCCCAATCAAGTGTGATAGGGTACAGTAGTGCGAAAAAGGTATATGGGGCCTATATATTATCACTTCATTTATACCAAAGTAGGTGAAAATTATTATTTTCACTTACTTTTGTAGAAAAAAAGCACCTCACAGAGGCAGGAACATCTCATGCACTGTTTTCGGCTATCACCCCCCAACCATCACGCCGCGGCTTGAACATTTCTTGCGCCGGTTCCGGCTTTCACTCCCAAAAGCACCTCGTCGCGGCCAGAACATCTCATGCGTCGGTTCCGGCTTTACTCCCCCAAGCACCCTGCCAAGGTGGTGACATTTCATTCACAGGTTCCAGCTTTCACCCTCCAGGCACATAGCTGAGTATGGAAAAAGTTATTTGCTGGTTTCGGTTTTCACACCCCAATCAAGTGTGATAGGGTACAGCGGTTTGAAAGTGGTATATTGAGTCTATATATTATCATTTTATTTCTACCAAAGTAGGTGAAAATTATTATTTTCACTCACTTTTGTAGAAAATAAGCACCTCACCCTACAGGCACATAGCTGCGTATGGAAAAAGTTATTTGCCAGTTCCGGTTTTCACACCCCAATCAAGTGTGATAGGGTACAGCAGTGTGAAAAAGGTATATGGGGCCTATATATTATCACTTCATTTCTACCAAAATAGGTGAAAATTATTATTTTCACTTACTTTTGTAGAAAATAAGCACCTCACAGCGGCAGGAACATCTCATGCACCGTTTTCGGCTTTCACCCCCCAACCATCTCGCCGCGGCCGGAACATTTCTTGCGCCGGTTCCGGCTTTCACTCCCAAAAGCACCTCGTCGCGGCCAGAACATCTCATGCGTCGGTTCCGGCTTTACTCCCCCAAGCACCCTGCCAAGGTGGTGACATTTCATTCACAGGTTCCAGCTTTCACCCTCCAGGCACATAGCTGAGTATGGAAAAAGTTATTTGCTGGTTTTGGTTTTCACACCCCAATCAAGTGTGATAGGGTACAGCGGTGTGAAAGTGGTATATTGAGCCTATATATTATCATTTTATTTCGACCAAAGTAGGTGAAAATTATTATTTTCACTCACTTTTGTAGAAAATAAGCACCTCACCTTCCAGGCACATAGCTGCGTATGGAAAAAGTTATTTGCCAGTTCCGGTTTTCACACCCCAATCAAGTGTGAAAGGGTACAGCAGTGCGAAAAAGGTATATGGGGCCTATATATTATCACTTCATTTCTACTAAAATAGGTGAAAATTATTATTTTCACTTACTTTTGTAGAAAATAAGTACCTCACAGCGGCAGGAACATCTCGTGCACCGTTTTCGGCTTTCACCCCCCAACCATCACTCCGCGGCCGGAAGATTTCTTGCGCCGGTTCCAGCTTTCACACCCAAAAGCACCTTGTCGCGGCCAGAACATCTCATGCGTCGGTTCCGGCTTCACTCCCCATGCACCCTGCCAAGGTGGTGACATTTCATTCAAAGGTAAATGCTTTCACCCTCCAGGCACATAGCTGAGTATGGAAAAAGTTATTTGCTGGTTTCGGTTTTCACACCCCAATCAAGTGTGATAGGGTACAGCGTGTGAAAGTGGTATATTGAGCCTATATATTATCATTTTATTTCTACCAAAGTAGGTGAAAATTTTATTTTCACTCACTTTTGTAGAAAATAAGCACCTCACCCTCCAGGCATATAGATGCGTATGGAAAAAGTTATTTGCCAGTTCCGGTTTTCACACCCCAATCAAGTGTCATAGGGTACAGCAGTGCAAAAAAGGTATATATATATTATCACTTCATTTCTACCAAAGTAGGTGAAAATTATTTTCACTTACTTTTGTAGAAAATAAGCACCTCACAGCGGCAGGAACATCTCATGCACCGTTTCCGGCTTTCACCCCCCAACCATCACGCCGCGGCCGGAACATTTCTTGCGCCGGTTCCGGCTTTCACTCCCAAAAGCACCTCTTCGCGGCCAGAACATCTAATGCGTCGGTTCCGGCTTTACTCCACCGAGCACCCTGCCAAGGTGGTGACATTTCATTCACAGGTTCCAGCTTTCACCCTCCAGGCACATAGCTGAGTATGGAAAAAGTTATTTGCTGGTTTTGGTTTTCACACCCCAAACAAATGTGATAGGGTACAGCGGTGTGAAAGTGGTATATTGAGTCCATATATTATCATTTTATTTCTACCAAAGTAGGTTAAAATTATTATTTTCACTCACTTTTGTAGAAAATAAGCACCTCACCCTCCAGGCACATAGCAGCGTATGGAAAAACTTATTTGTCAGGACCGGTTTTCACACCCCAATCAAGTGTGATAGGGTACAGCAGTGCGAAAAAGGTATATGGGGCCTATATATTATCACTTAATTTCTACCAAAGTAGGTGAAAATTATTATTTTCACTTACTTTTGTAGAAAAAAAGCACCTCACAGAGGCAGGAACATCTCATGCACCGTTTTCGGCTATCACCCCCCAACCATCACGCCGCGGCCGGAACATTTCTTGCGCTGGTTCCGGCTTTCACTCCCAAAAGCACCTCGTCGCGGCCAGAACATCTCATGCGTCGGTTCTGGCTTTACTCCCCCAAGCACCCTGCCAAGGTGGTGACATTTCATTCACAGGTTCCAGCTTTCACCCTCCAGGCACATAGCTTAGTATGGAAAAAGTTATTTGCTGGTTTCGGTTTTCACACCCCAATCAAGTGTGATAGGGTACAGCGGTTTGAAAGTGGTATATTGAGTCCATATATTATCATTTTATTTCTACCAAAGTAGATGAAAATTATTATTTTCACTCACTTTTATAGAAAATAAGCACCTCACCCTCCAGGCACATAGCTGCGTATGGAAAAAGTTATTTGCCAGTTCCGGTTTTCACACCCCAATCAAGTGTGATAGGGTACAGCAGTGCGAAAAAGGAATATGGGGCCTATATATTATCACTTCATTTCTACCAAAATAGGTGAACATTTTTATTTTCACTTACTTTTGTAGAAAATAAGCACCTCACAGCGGCAGGAACATCTCGTGCACCGTTTTCGGCTTTCACCCCCCAACCATCACGCCGCGGCCGGAACATTTCTTGCGCCGGTTCCGGCTTTCACTCCCAAAAGCACCTCGTCGCGGCCAGAACATCTCATGCGTCGGTTCCGGCTTTACTCCCCCAAGCACCCTGCCAAGGTGGTGACATTTCATTCACAGGTTCTAGCTTTCACCCTCCAGGCACATAGCTGAGTATGGAAAAAGTTATTTGCTGGTTTCGGTTTTCACACCCCAATCAAGTGTGATAGGGTACAGCGGTTTGAAAGTGGTATATTGAGTCCATATATTATCATTTTATTTCTACCAAAGTAGGTGAAAATTATTATTTTCACTCACTTTTGTAGAAAATAAGCACCTCACCCTCCAGGCACATAGCTGCGTATGGAAAAAGTTATTTGCCAGTTCCGGTTTTCACACCCCAATCAAGTGTGATAGGGTACAGCAGTGCGAAAAAGGTATATGGGGCCTATATATTATCACTTCATTTCTACCAAAATAGGTGAAAATTATTATTTTCACTTACTTTTGTAGAAAATAAGCACCTCACAGCGGCAGGAACATCTCATGCACCGTTTTCGGCTTTCACCCTCCAACCATCACGCCGCGGCTGGAACATTTCTTGCGCTGGTTCCGGCTTTCACTCCCAAAAGCACCTCATCGCGGCCAGAACATCTCATGCGTCGGTTCCGGCTTTACTCCCCCAAGCACCCTGCCAAGGTGGTGACATTTCATTCACAGGTTCCAGCTTTCACCCTCCAGGCACATAGCTGAGGATGGAAAAAGTTATTTGCTGGTTTCGGTTTTCACACCCCAATCAAGTGTGATAGGGTACAGCGGTTTGAAAGTGGTATATTGAGCCCATATATTATCATTTTATTTCTACCAAAGTAGGTGAAAATTATTATTTTCACTCACTTTTGTAGAAAATAAGCACCTCACCCTCCAGACACATAGCTGCGTATGGAAAAAGTTATTTGCCAGTTCCGGTTTTCACACCCCAATCAAGTGTGATAGGGTACAGCAGTGTGAAAAAGGTATATGGGGCCTATATATTATCACTTCATTTCTACCAAAATAGGTGAAAATTATTATTTTCACTTACTTTTGTAGAAAATAAGCACCTCACAGCGGCAGTAACATCTCATGCACCGTTTTCGGCTTTCACCCCCCAACCATCACGCCGCGGCCGGAACATTTATTGCGCCGGTTCCGGCTTTCACTCCCAAAAGCACCTCGTCGCGGCCAGAACATCTCATGCGTCGGTTCCGGCTTTACTCCCCCAAGCACCCTGCCAAGGTGGTGACATTTCATTCACAGGTTCCAGCTTTCACCCTCCAGGCACATAGCTGAGTATGGAAAAAGTTATTTGCTGGTTTCGGTTTTCACACCCCAATCGAATGTGTTATAGGGTACAGCGGTTTGAAAGTGGTATATTGAGTCCATATATTATCATTTTATTTCTACCAAAGTAGATGAAAATTATTATTTTCACTCACTTTTGTAGAAAATAAGCACCTCACCCTCCAGGCACATAGCTGCATATGGAAAAAGTTATTTGCCAGTTTCCTTTTTCACACCCCAATCAAGTGTGATAGGGTACAGCAGTGTGAAAAAGGTATATGGGGCTCTATATATTTTATCACTTCATTTCTACCAAAGTAGGTGAAAATTATTATTTTCACTTACTTTTGTAGAAAATAAGTACCTCACAGGGGCAGGAACATCTCGTGCACCGTTTTCGGCTTTCACCCCCCAACCATCACTCCGCGGCCGGAAGATTTCTTGCGCCGGTTCCAGCTTTCACACCCAAAAGCACCTTGTCGCGGCCAGAACATCTCATGCGTCGGTTCCGGCTTCACTCCCCAAGCACCCTGCCAAGGTGGTGACATTTCATTCACAGGTAAATGCTTTCACCCTCCAGGCACATAGCTGAGTATGGAAAAAGTTATTTGCTGGTTTCGGTTTTCACACCCCAATCAAGTGTGATAGGGTACAGCGTGTGAAAGTGGTATATTGAGCCTATATATTATCATTTTATTTCTACCAAAGTAGGTGAAAATTATTATTTTCACTCACTTTTGTAGAAAATAAGCACCTCACCCTCCAGGCACATAGATGCGTATGGAAAAAGTTATTTGCCATTTCCGGTTTTCACACCCCAATCAAGTGTCATAGGGTACAGCAGTGCAAAAAAGGTATATATATATTATCACTTCATTTCTACCAAAGTAGGTGAAAATTATTTTCACTTACTTTTGTAGAAAATAAGCACCTCACAGCGGCAGGAACATCTCATGCACCGTTTCCGGCTTTCACCCCCCAACCATCACGCCGCGGCTGGAACATTTCTTGCGCCGGTTCCGGCTTTCACTCCCAAAAGCACCTCTTCACGGCCAGAACATCTCATGCGTCGGTTCCAGCTTTACTCCACCGAGCACCCTGCCAAGGTGGTGACATTTCATTCACAGGTTCCAGCTTTCACCCTCCAGGCACATAGCTGAGGATGGAAAAAGTTATTTGCTGGTTTTGGTTTTCACACCCCAAACAAATGTGATAGGGTACAGCGGTGTGAAAGTGGTATATTGAGTACATATATTATCATTTTATTTCTACCAAAGTAGGTTAAAATTATTATTTTCACTCACTTTTGTAGAAAATAAGCACCTCACCCTCCAGGCACATAGCAGCGTATGGAAAAACTTATTTGTCAGGACCGGTTTTCACACCCCAATCAAGTGTGATAGAGTACAGCAGTGCGAAAAAGGTATATGGGGCCTATATATTATCACTTAATTTCTACCAAAGAAGGTGAAAATTATTATTTTCACTTACTTTTGTAGAAAAAAAGAACCTCACAGAGGCAGGAACATCTCATGCACCGTTTTCGGCTATCACCCCCCAACCATCACGCCGCGGCCGGAACATTTCTTGCGCCAGAACATCTCATGCGTCGGTTCCGGCTTTACTCCCCCAAGCACCCTGCCAAGGTGGTGACATTTCATTCACAGGTTCCAGCTTTCACCCTCCAGGCACATAGCTGAGTATGGAAAAAGTTATTTGCTGGTTTCGGTTTTCACACCCCAATCAAGTGTGATAGGGTACAGCGGTTTGAAAGTGGTATATTGAGTCCATATATTATCATTTTATTTCTACCAAAGTAGATGAAAATTATTATTTTCACTCACTTTTATAGAAAATAAGCACCTCACCCTCCAGGCACATAGCTGCGTATGGAAAAAGTTATTTGCCAGTTCCGGTTTTCACACCCCAATCAAGTGTGATAGGGTACAGCAGTGCGAAAAAGGTATATGGGGCCTATATATTATCACTTCATTTCTACCAAAATAGGGTGCTTGGGGGAGTAAAGCCGGAACCGACGCATGAGATGTTCTGGCCGCGACGAGGTGCTTTTGGGAGTGAAAGCCGGAACCGGCGCAAGAAATGTTCCGGCCGCGGCGTGATGGTTGGGGGGTGAAAGCCGAAAACGGTGCACGAGATGTTCCTGCACCTCACAGCGGCAGGAACATCTCGTGCACCGTTTTCGGCTTTCACCCCCCAACCATCACGCCGCGGCCGGAACATTTCTTGCGCCGGTTCCGGCTTTCACTCCCAAAAGCACCTCGTCGCGGCCAGAACATCTCATGCGTCGGTTCCGGCTTTACTCCCCCAAGCACCCTGCCAAGGTGGTGACATTTCATTCACAGGTTCTAGCTTTCACCCTCCAGGCACATAGCTGAGTATGGAAAAAGTTATTTGCTGGTTTCGGTTTTCACACCCCAATCAAGAGTGATAGGGTACAGCGGTTTGAAAGTGGTATATTGAGTCCATATATTATCATTTTATTTCTACCAAAGTAGGTGAAAATTATTATTTTCACTCACTTTTGTAGAAAATAAGCACCTCACCCTCCAGGCACATAGCTGCGTATGGAAAAAGTTATTTGCCAGTTCCGGTTTTCACACCCCAATCAAGTGTGATAGGGTACAGCAGTGCGAAAAAGGTATATGGGGCCTATATATTATCACTTCATTTCTACCAAAATAGGTGAAAATTATTATTTTCACTTACTTTTGTAGAAAATAAGCACCTCACAGCGGCAGGAACATCTCATGCACCGTTTTCGGCTTTCACCCTCCAACCATCACGCCGCGGCTGGAACATTTCTTGCGCCGGTTCCGGCTTTCACTCCCAAAAGCACCTCTTCACGGCCAGAACATCTCATGCGTCGGTTCCAGCTTTACTCCACCGAGCACCCTGCCAAGGTGGTGACATTTCATTCACAGGTTCCAGCTTTCACCCTCCAGGCACATAGCTGAGGATGGAAAAAGTTATTTGCTGGTTTTGGTTTTCACACCCCAAACAAATGTGATAGGGTACAGCGGTGTGAAAGTGGTATATTGAGTACATATATTATCATTTTATTTCTACCAAAGTAGGTTAAAATTATTATTTTCACTCACTTTTGTAGAAAATAAGCACCTCACCCTCCAGGCACATAGCAGCGTATGGAAAAACTTATTTGTCAGGACCGGTTTTCACACCCCAATCAAGTGTGATAGAGTACAGCAGTGCGAAAAAGGTATATGGGGCCTATATATTATCACTTAATTTCTACCAAAGAAGGTGAAAATTATTATTTTCACTTACTTTTGTAGAAAAAAAGAACCTCACAGAGGCAGGAACATCTCATGCACCGTTTTCGGCTATCACCCCCCAACCATCACGCCGCGGCCGGAACATTTCTTGCGCCAGAACATCTCATGCGTCGGTTCCGGCTTTACTCCCCCAAGCACCCTGCCAAGGTGGTGACATTTCATTCACAGGTTCCAGCTTTCACCCTCCAGGCACATAGCTGAGTATGGAAAAAGTTATTTGCTGGTTTCGGTTTTCACACCCCAATCAAGTGTGATAGGGTACAGCGGTTTGAAAGTGGTATATTGAGTCCATATATTATCATTTTATTTCTACCAAAGTAGATGAAAATTATTATTTTCACTCACTTTTATAGAAAATAAGCACCTCACCCTCCAGGCACATAGCTGCGTATGGAAAAAGTTATTTGCCAGTTCCGGTTTTCACACCCCAATCAAGTGTGATAGGGTACAGCAGTGCGAAAAAGGTATATGGGGCCTATATATTATCACTTCATTTCTACCAAAATAGGGTGCTTGGGGGAGTAAAGCCGGAACCGACGCATGAGATGTTCTGGCCGCGACGAGGTGCTTTTGGGAGTGAAAGCCGGAACCGGCGCAAGAAATGTTCCGGCCGCGGCGTGATGGTTGGGGGGTGAAAGCCGAAAACGGTGCACGAGATGTTCCTGCACCTCACAGCGGCAGGAACATCTCGTGCACCGTTTTCGGCTTTCACCCCCCAACCATCACGCCGCGGCCGGAACATTTCTTGCGCCGGTTCCGGCTTTCACTCCCAAAAGCACCTCGTCGCGGCCAGAACATCTCATGCGTCGGTTCCGGCTTTACTCCCCCAAGCACCCTGCCAAGGTGGTGACATTTCATTCACAGGTTCTAGCTTTCACCCTCCAGGCACATAGCTGAGTATGGAAAAAGTTATTTGCTGGTTTCGGTTTTCACACCCCAATCAAGAGTGATAGGGTACAGCGGTTTGAAAGTGGTATATTGAGTCCATATATTATCATTTTATTTCTACCAAAGTAGGTGAAAATTATTATTTTCACTCACTTTTGTAGAAAATAAGCACCTCACCCTCCAGGCACATAGCTGCGTATGGAAAAAGTTATTTGCCAGTTCCGGTTTTCACACCCCAATCAAGTGTGATAGGGTACAGCAGTGCGAAAAAGGTATATGGGGCCTATATATTATCACTTCATTTCTACCAAAATAGGTGAAAATTATTATTTTCACTTACTTTTGTAGAAAATAAGCACCTCACAGCGGCAGGAACATCTCATGCACCGTTTTCGGCTTTCACCCTCCAACCATCACGCCGCGGCTGGAACATTTCTTGCGCCGGTTCCGGCTTTCACTCCCAAAAGCACCTCATCGCGGCCAGAACATCTCATGCGTCGGTTCCGGCTTTACTCCCCCAAGCACCCTGCCAAGGTGGTGACATTTCATTCACAGGTTCCAGCTTTCACCCTCCAGGCACATAGCTGAGGATGGAAAAAGTTATTTGCTGGTTTCGGTTTTCACACCCCAATCAAGTGTGATAGGGTACAGCGGTTTGAAAGTGGTATATTGAGCCCATATATTATCATTTTATTTCTACCAAAGTAGGTGAAAATTATTATTTTCACTCACTTTTGTAGAAAATAAGCACCTCACCCTCCAGACACATAGCTGCGTATGGAAAAAGTTATTTGCCAGTTCCGGTTTTCACACCCCAATCAAGTGTGATACGGTACAGCAGTGCGAAAAAGGTATATGGGGCCTATATATTATCACTTCATTTCTACCAAAATAGGTGAAAATTATTATTTTCACTTACTTTTGTAGAAAATAAGCACCTCACAGCGGCAGGAACATCTCATGCACCGTTTTCGGCATTCACCCCCCAACCATCACGCCGCGGCCGGAACATTTATTGCGCCGGTTCCGGCTTTCACTCCCAAAAGCACCTCGTCGCGGCCAGAACATCTCATGCGTCGGTTCCGGCTTTACTCCCCCAAGCACCCTGCCAAGGTGGTGACATTTCATTCACAGGTTCCAGCTGTCACCCTCCAGGCTCAGAGCTGCATATGGAGCAGGTTATTCGCCGTGTACAGTTTTTACACCCCAATCATGTGTGATAGGGTACAGCGGTGTGAAAGTGGTATATGGGGCCTATGTACTATCACTTAATTTTTATCAAAGTAGGTGAAAATTATTATATTCACCTACTTTAGTACAAAATAAGTATTCTTGACATTCAATAAAAAGGCAATGCAGACAATATCACTGATATCTCCTGCACAGATATCAGTCCTGATTTGGCTCGCTGTCTGCATAAAATAATATAAGGACCTAAATTCATCAAACTTTAAACGTAATGTACGGGTCTATAACAAATATACACATTTGATAAACACGCATGTATGCCAGCAAGATATTATCGCGCCTCCTTACCTGTTGTGGGTAGCTGCTTCTGCCATCCGACGTTTGGAATATGCTGTAGTAAAAATGACGTCACAGTAGTCCAGAGATGTAGTAGGTGGGTAAGTAGTTGACATCACAATTCATTCATGGAGAAGGTCTACCTGAAAAAAAGAAGAAGGAGGCGCGATAATATGTTCATGACATACATGAATATTTATTAATACTGTGTCTTACATCGTAACACTCATAAATGCAGTACTGTACAGACAACACAAGTCATCCTTATCAGTCCCTGCCCCAGTGATTGCAAATACATGCTACAGCACATATTAGACCCTTAACTGTGGACCCGGCACTCAGTTTTACAAACTGAGCATGTCCCCGGGTACGTACTTTGCAGCAGCCAGTCTAGAGGAGCTGTCAGGGACTATCACCCCCCAAGCACCTCACAGTGCCTGGAACATCTCATGCGCAAGTTTAGGCTTTCACCCCCCTGCATGGCAATCTCATGCGCCAGATCTGGCACCTTGCCAAAGCACCTCGCCATGGCCGGAACATTTCATGCGCCGGTTCCAGCTTTCACTCTCAAAAGCACCTCGTCGCGGTCAGAACATCTCATGCGTCGGTTCCGGCTTTACTCCCCCAAGCACCCTGCCAAGGTAGTGACATTTCATTCACAGGTTCCAGCTTTCACCCTCCAGGCACATAGCTGAGTATGGAAAAAGTTATTTGCTGGTTTCGGTTTTCACACCCCAATCAAGTGTGATAGGGTACAGCGGTTTGAAAGTGGTATATTGAGCCCATATATTATCATTTTATTTCTACCAAAGTAGGTGAAAATTATTACTTTCACTCACTTTTGTAGAAAATAAGCACCTCACCCTCCAGGCACATAGCTGTGCATGGAAAAAGTTATTTGCCAGTTCCGGTTTTCACACCCCAATCAAGTGTGATAGGGAACAGCAGTGCGAAAAAGGTATATGGGGCCTATATATTATCACTTCATTTCTACCAAAATAGGTGAAAATTATTATTTTCACTTACTTTTGTAGAAAATAAGCACCTCACAGCGGCAGGAACATCTCATGCACCGTTTTCGGCTTTCACCCCCCAACCATCACGCCGCGGCCGGAACATTTCTTGCGCCGGTTCCGGCTTTCACTCCCAAAAGCACCTCGTCGCGGCCAGAACATCTCATGCGTCGGTTCCGGCTTTACTCCACCGAGCACCCTGCCAAGGTGGTGACATTTCATTCACAGGTTCCAGCTTTCATCCTCCAGGCACATAGCTGAGTATGGAAAAAGTTATTTGCTGGTTTTGGTTTTCACACCCCAAACAAGTGTGATAGGGTACAGCGGTGTGAAAGTGGTATATTGAGCCTATATATTATCATTTTATTTCTACCAAAGTAGGTGAAAATTATTATTTTCACTCACTTATGTAGAAAATAAGCACCTTACCCTCCAGGCACATAGCTGCGTATGGAAAAAGTTATTTGCCAGTTTCGGGTTTCACACCCCAATCAAGTGTGATAGTATACAGCAGTGTGAAAAAGGTACATGGGGCTCTATATATTTTATCACTTAATTTCTACCAAAGTAGGTGAAAATTATTATTTTCACTTACTTTTGTAGAAAATAAGTACCTCACAGCGGCAGGAACATCTCGTGCACCATTTTCGACTTTCACCCCCCAACCATCACTCCGCGGCCGGAAGATTTCTTGCGCCGGTTCCAGCTTTCACATCCAAAAGCACCTTGTCGCGGCCAGAACATCTCATGCGTCGGTTCCGGCTTTACTCCCCCAAGCACCCTGCCAAGGTGGTGACATTTCATTCACAGGTTCATGCTTTCACCCTCCAGGCACATAGCTGAGTATGGAAAAAGTTATTTGCTGGTTTCGGTTTTCACACCCCAATCAAGTGTGATAGGGTACAGCGGTGTGAAAGTGGTATATTGAGCCCATAAATTATCATTTTATTTCTACCAAAGTAGGTGAAAATTATTATTTTCACTCACTTTTGTAGAAAATAAGCACCTCACCCTCCAGGCACATAGCTGCGTATGGAAAAAGTTATTTGTCAGGTCCGGTTTTCACACCCCAATCAAGTGTGATAGGGTACAGCAGTGCGAAAAAGGTATATGGGGCCTATATATTATCACTTCATTTCTACCAAAGTAGGTGAAAATTATTATTTTCACTTACTTTTGTAGAAAAAAAGCACCTCACAGAGGCAGGAACATCTCATGCACCGTTTTCGGCTATCACCCCCCAACCATCACGCCGCGGCCGGAACATTTCTTGCGCCGGTTCCGGCTTTCACTCCCAAAAGCACCTCGTCGCGGCCAGAACATCTCGTGCGTCGGTTCCGGCTTTACTCCCCCAAGCACCCTGCCAAGGTGGTGACATTTCATTCACAGGTTCCAGCTGTCACCCTCCAGGCTCAGAGCTGCATATGGAGCAGGTTATTCGCCGTGTACAGTTTTTACACCCCAATCATGTGTGATAGGGTACAGCGGTGTGAAAGTGGTATATGGGGCCTATGTACTATCACTTAATTTTTATCAAAGTAGGTGAAAATTATTATATTCACCTACTTTAGTACAAAATAAGTATTCTTGACATTCAATAAAAAGGCAATGCAGACAATATCACTGATATCTCCTGCACAGATATCAGTCCTGATTTGGCTCGCTGTCTGCATAAAATAATATAAGGACCTAAATTCATCAAACTTTAAACGTAATGTACGGGTCTATAACAAATATACACATTTGATAAACACGCATGTATGCCAGCAAGATATTATCGCGCCTCCTTACCTGTTGTGGGTAGCTGCTTCTGCCATCCGACGTTTGGAATATGCTGTAGTAAAAATGACGTCACAGTAGTCCAGAGATGTAGTAGGTGGGTAAGTAGTTGACATCACAATTCATTCATGGAGAAGGTCTACCTGAAAAAAAGAAGAAGGAGGCGCGATAATATGTTCATGACATACATGAATATTTATTAATACTGTGTCTTACATCGTAACACTCATAAATGCAGTACTGTACAGACAACACAAGTCATCCTTATCAGTCCCTGCCCCAGTGATTGCAAATACATGCTACAGCACATATTAGACCCTTAACTGTGGACCCGGCACTCAGTTTTACAAACTGAGCATGTCCCCGGGTACGTACTTTGCAGCAGCCAGTCTAGAGGAGCTGTCAGGGACTATCACCCCCCAAGCACCTCACAGTGCCTGGAACATCTCATGCGCAAGTTTAGGCTTTCACCCCCCTGCATGGCAATCTCATGCGCCAGATCTGGCACCTTGCCAAAGCACCTCGCCATGGCCGGAACATTTCATGCGCCGGTTCCAGCTTTCACTCTCAAAAGCACCTCGTCGCGGTCAGAACATCTCATGCGTCGGTTCCGGCTTTACTCCCCCAAGCACCCTGCCAAGGTAGTGACATTTCATTCACAGGTTCCAGCTTTCACCCTCCAGGCACATAGCTGAGTATGGAAAAAGTTATTTGCTGGTTTCGGTTTTCACACCCCAATCAAGTGTGATAGGGTACAGCGGTTTGAAAGTGGTATATTGAGCCCATATATTATCATTTTATTTCTACCAAAGTAGGTGAAAATTATTACTTTCACTCACTTTTGTAGAAAATAAGCACCTCACCCTCCAGGCACATAGCTGTGCATGGAAAAAGTTATTTGCCAGTTCCGGTTTTCACACCCCAATCAAGTGTGATAGGGAACAGCAGTGCGAAAAAGGTATATGGGGCCTATATATTATCACTTCATTTCTACCAAAATAGGTGAAAATTATTATTTTCACTTACTTTTGTAGAAAATAAGCACCTCACAGCGGCAGGAACATCTCATGCACCGTTTTCGGCTTTCACCCCCCAACCATCACGCCGCGGCCGGAACATTTCTTGCGCCGGTTCCGGCTTTCACTCCCAAAAGCACCTCGTCGCGGCCAGAACATCTCATGCGTCGGTTCCGGCTTTACTCCACCGAGCACCCTGCCAAGGTGGTGACATTTCATTCACAGGTTCCAGCTTTCATCCTCCAGGCACATAGCTGAGTATGGAAAAAGTTATTTGCTGGTTTTGGTTTTCACACCCCAAACAAGTGTGATAGGGTACAGCGGTGTGAAAGTGGTATATTGAGCCTATATATTATCATTTTATTTCTACCAAAGTAGGTGAAAATTATTATTTTCACTCACTTATGTAGAAAATAAGCACCTTACCCTCCAGGCACATAGCTGCGTATGGAAAAAGTTATTTGCCAGTTTCGGGTTTCACACCCCAATCAAGTGTGATAGTATACAGCAGTGTGAAAAAGGTACATGGGGCTCTATATATTTTATCACTTAATTTCTACCAAAGTAGGTGAAAATTATTATTTTCACTTACTTTTGTAGAAAATAAGTACCTCACAGCGGCAGGAACATCTCGTGCACCATTTTCGACTTTCACCCCCCAACCATCACTCCGCGGCCGGAAGATTTCTTGCGCCGGTTCCAGCTTTCACATCCAAAAGCACCTTGTCGCGGCCAGAACATCTCATGCGTCGGTTCCGGCTTTACTCCCCCAAGCACCCTGCCAAGGTGGTGACATTTCATTCACAGGTTCATGCTTTCACCCTCCAGGCACATAGCTGAGTATGGAAAAAGTTATTTGCTGGTTTCGGTTTTCACACCCCAATCAAGTGTGATAGGGTACAGCGGTGTGAAAGTGGTATATTGAGCCCATAAATTATCATTTTATTTCTACCAAAGTAGGTGAAAATTATTATTTTCACTCACTTTTGTAGAAAATAAGCACCTCACCCTCCAGGCACATAGCTGCGTATGGAAAAAGTTATTTGTCAGGTCCGGTTTTCACACCCCAATCAAGTGTGATAGGGTACAGCAGTGCGAAAAAGGTATATGGGGCCTATATATTATCACTTCATTTCTACCAAAGTAGGTGAAAATTATTATTTTCACTTACTTTTGTAGAAAAAAAGCACCTCACAGAGGCAGGAACATCTCATGCACCGTTTTCGGCTATCACCCCCCAACCATCACGCCGCGGCCGGAACATTTCTTGCGCCGGTTCCGGCTTTCACTCCCAAAAGCACCTCGTCGCGGCCAGAACATCTCGTGCGTCGGTTCCGGCTTTACTCCCCCAAGTACCCTGTCAAGGTGGTGACATTTCATTCACAGGTTCCAGCTTTCACCCTCCAGGCACATAGCTGAGTATGGAAAAAGTTATTTGCTGGTTTCGGTTTTCACACCCCAATCAAGTGTGATAGGGTACAGCGGTTTGAAAGTGGTATATTGAGCCCATATATTCTCATTTTATTTCTACCAAAGTAGGTGAAAATTATTATTTTCACTCACTTTTGTAGAAAATAAGCACCTCACCTTCCAGGCACATAGCTGCGTATGGAAAAAGTTATTTGCCAGTTCCGGTTTTCACACCCCAATTAAGTGTGATAGGGTACAGCAGTGCGAAAAAGGTATATGGGGCATATATATATTATCACTTCATTTCTACCAAAATAGGTGAAAATTATTATTTTCACTTACTTTTGTAGAAAATAAGCACCTCACAGCGGCAAGAACATCTCATGCACCGTTTTCGGCTTTCACCCCCCAACCATCACGCCGCGGCCGGAACATTTCTTGCGCCGGTTCCGGCTTTCACTCCCAAAAGCACCTCGTCGCGGCCAGAACATCTCATGCGTCGGTTCCGGCTTTACTCCCCCAAGCACCCTGCCAAGGTGGTGACATTTCATTCACAGGTTCCAGCTTTCACCCTCCAGGCACATAGCTGAGTATGGAAAAATTTATTTGCTGGTTTCGGTTTTCACACCCCAATCAAGTGTGATAGGGTACAGCGGTTTGAAAGTGGTATATTGAGTCCATATATTATCATTTTATTTCTACCAAAGTAGGTGAAAATTATTATTTTCACTCACTTTTGTAGAAAATAAGCACCTCACCTTCCAGGCACATAGCTGCGTATGGAAAAAGTTATTTGCCAGTTCCGGTTTTCACACCCCAATCAAGTGTGATAGGGTACAGCAGTGCGAAAAAAGGTATATGGGGCCTATATATTATCACTTCATTTCTTGCGCCGGTTCCGGCTTTCACTCCCAAAAGCACCTCGTCGCGGCCAGAACATCTCATGCGTCGGTTCCGGCTTTACTCCCCCAAGCACCCTGCCAAGGTGGTGACATTTCATTCACAGGTTCCAGCTTTCACCCTCCAGGCACATAGCTGAGTATGGAAAAAGTTATTTGCTGGTTTCGGTTTTCACACCCCAATCAAGTGTGATAGGGTACAGCGGTTTGAAAGTGGTATATTGAGTCCATATATTATCATTTTATTTCTACCAAAGTAGGTGAAAATTATTATTTTCACTCACTTTTGTAGAAAATAAGCACCTCACCCTCCAGGCACATAGCTGCGTATGGAAAAAGTTATTTGCCAGTTCCGGTTTTCACACCCCAATCAAGTGTGATAGGGTACAGCAGTGCGAAAAAGGTATATGGGGCCTATATATTATCACTTCATTTCTACCAAAGTAGGTGAAAATTATTATTTTCACTTACTTTTGTAGAAAAAAAGCACCTCACAGAGGCAGGAATATCTCATGCACCGTTTTCGGCTATTACCCCCCAACCATCACGCCGCGGCCGGAACATTTCTTGCTCCGGTTCCGGCTTTCACTCCCAAAAGCACCTTGTCGCGGCCAGAACATCTCATGCGTCGGTTCCGGCTTTACTCCCCCAAGCACCCTGCCAAGGTGGTGACATTTCATTCACAGGTTCCAGCTTTCACCCTCCAGGCACATAGCTGAGTATGGAAAAAGTTATTTGCTGGTTTCGGTTTTCACACCCCAATCAAGTGTGATAGGGTACAGCGGTTTGAAAGTGGTATATTGAGTCCATATATTATCATTTTATTTCTACCAAAGTAGGTGAAAATTATTGTTTTCACTCACTTTTGTAGAAAATAAGCACCTCACCCTCCAGGCACATAGCTGCGTATGGAAAAAGTTATTTGTCAGGTCCGGTTTTCACACCCCAATCAAGTGTGATAGGGTACAGCAGTGCGAAAAAGGTATATGGGGCCTATATATTATCACTTCATTTCTACCAAAGTAGGTGAAAATTATTATTTTCACTTACTTTTGTAGAAAAAAAGCACCTCACAGAGGCAGGAACATCTCATGCACCGTTTTCGGCTATCACCCCCCAACCATCACGCCGCGGCCGGAACATTTCTTGCGCCGGTTCCGGCTTTCACTCCCAAAAGCACCTCGTCGCGGCCAGAACATCTCGTGCGTCGGTTCCGGCTTTACTCCCCCAAGTACCCTGTCAAGGTGGTGACATTTCATTCACAGGTTCCAGCTTTCACCCTCCAGGCACATAGCTGAGTATGGAAAAAGTTATTTGCTGGTTTCGGTTTTCACACCCCAATCAAGTGTGATAGGGTACAGCGGTTTGAAAGTGGTATATTGAGCCCATATATTCTCATTTTATTTCTACCAAAGTAGGTGAAAATTATTATTTTCACTCACTTTTGTAGAAAATAAGCACCTCACCTTCCAGGCACATAGCTGCGTATGGAAAAAGTTATTTGCCAGTTCCGGTTTTCACACCCCAATTAAGTGTGATAGGGTACAGCAGTGCGAAAAAGGTATATGGGGCATATATATATTATCACTTCATTTCTACCAAAATAGGTGAAAATTATTATTTTCACTTACTTTTGTAGAAAATAAGCACCTCACAGCGGCAGGAACATCTCATGCACCGTTTTCGGCTTTCACCCCCCAACCATCACGCCGCGGCCGGAACATTTCTTGCGCCGGTTCCGGCTTTCACTCCCAAAAGCACCTCGTCGCGGCCAGAACATCTCATGCGTCGGTTCCGGCTTTACTCCCCCAAGCACCCTGCCAAGGTGGTGACATTTCATTCACAGGTTCCAGCTTTCACCCTCCAGGCACATAGCTGAGTATGGAAAAATTTATTTGCTGGTTTCGGTTTTCACACCCCAATCAAGTGTGATAGGGTACAGCGGTTTGAAAGTGGTATATTGAGTCCATATATTATCATTTTATTTCTACCAAAGTAGGTGAAAATTATTATTTTCACTCACTTTTGTAGAAAATAAGCACCTCACCTTCCAGGCACATAGCTGCGTATGGAAAAAGTTATTTGCCAGTTCCGGTTTTCACACCCCAATCAAGTGTGATAGGGTACAGCAGTGCGAAAAAAGGTATATGGGGCCTATATATTATCACTTCATTTCTTGCGCCGGTTCCGGCTTTCACTCCCAAAAGCACCTTGTCGCGGCCAGAACATCTCATGCGTCGGTTCCGGCTTTACTCCCCCAAGCACCCTACCAAGGTGGTGACATTTCATTCACAGGTTCCAGCTTTCACCCTCCAGACACATAGCTGAGTATGGAAAAAGTTATTTGCTGGTTTTGGTTTTCACACCCCAATCAAGTGTGATAGGGTACAGCGGTGTGAAAGTGGTATATTGAGCCTATATATTATCATTTTATTTCGACCAAAGTAGGTGAAAATTATTATTTTTACTCACTTTTGTAGAAAATAAGCACCTCACCCTCCAGGCACATAGATGCGTATGGAAAAAGTTATTTGCCAGTTCCGGTTTTCACACCCCAATCAAGTGTGATAGGGTACAGCAGTGCGAAAAAGGTATATGGGGCCTATTTATTATCACTTCATTTCTACCAAAGTAGGTGAAAATTATTATTTTCACTTACTTTTGTAGAAAATAAGCACCTCACAGCGGCAGGAACATCTCATGCACTGTTTTCGGCTTTCACCCCCCAACCATCACGCCGCAGCCGGAACATTTCTTGCGCCGGTTCCAGCTTTCACTCCCAAAAGCACCTCGTCGCGGCCAGAACATCTCATGCGTCGGTTCCGGCGTTACTCCCCCAAGCAACTTGCCAAGTCGAGAACATTTCATTCACAGGTTCCAGCTTTCACCCTCCAGGCACAGAGCTGCTTATGGAGCAGGTTATTCGCCGTGTACAGTTTTCACACCCCAATCAAGTGTGATAGGGTACAGCGGTGTGAAAGTGGTATATGGGGCCTATCTACTATCACTTAATTTTTATCAAAGTAGGTGAAAATTATTATGTTCACCTACTTTAGTACAAAATAAGTATTCTTGACATTCAATGAAAAGGCAATGCAGACAATATCACTGATATCTCCGGCACAGATATCAGTCCTGATTTGGCTCGCTGTCTGCATAAAATAATATAAGGACCTAAATTCATCAAACTTTAAACGTAATGTACGGGTCTATAACAAATATACACATTTGATAAACACGCATGTATGCCAGCAAGATATTATCGCGCCTCCTTACCTGTTGTGGGTAGCTGCTTCTGCCATCCGACGTTTGGAATATGCTGTAGTAAAAATGACGTCACAGTAGTCCAGAGATGTAGGTGGGTAAGTAGTTGACATAACAATTCATTCATGGTGAAGGTCTACCTGAAAAAAAGAAGAAGGAGGCGCGATAATATGTTCATGACATACATGAATATTTATTAATACTGTGTCTTACATCGTAACACTCATAAATGCAGTACTGTACAGACAACACAAGTCATCCTTATCAGTCCCTGCCCCAGTGATTGCAAATACGTGCTACAGCACATATTAGACCCTTAACTGTGGACCCGGCACTCAGTTTTACAAACTGAGCAGGTCCCCGGGTACGTACTTTGCAGCAGCCAGTCTTGAGGAGCTGTCAGGGACTATCACCCCCCAAGCACCTCACAGTGCCTGGAACATCTCATGCGCCAGTTTAGGCTTTCACCCCCCTTCATGCACATCGCAAAAGCATGGCAATCTCATGCGCCAGATCTGGCACCTTGCCAAAGCACCTCGCCATGGCCGTAACATTTCATGCGCCGGTTCCAGCTTTCACTCCCAAAAGCACCTCGTCGCGGCCAGAACATCTCATTCGTCGGTTCCGGCTTTACTCCCCCAAGCACTCTGCCAAGGTAGTGACATTTCATTCACAGGTTCCAGCTTTCACCCTCCAGGCACATAGCTGAGTATGGAAAAAGTTAATTGCTGGTTTCGGTTTTCACACCCCAATCAAGTGTGATAGGGTACAGCGGTTTGAAAGTGGTATATTGAGCCCATATATTATCATTTTATTTCTACCAAAGTAGGTGAAAATTATTATTTTCACTCACTTTTGTAGAAAATAAGCACCTCACCCTCCAGGCACATAGCTGCGTATGGAAAAAGTTATTTGTCAGGTCCGGTTTTCACACCCCAATCAAGTGTGATAGGGTACAGCAGTGCGAAAAAGGTATATGGGGCCTATATATTATCACTTCATTTCTACCAAAGTAGGTGAAAATTATTATTTTCACTTACTTTTGTAGAAAAAAAGCACCTCACAGAGGCAGGAATATCTCATGCACCGTTTTCGGCTATTACCCCCCAACCATCACGCCGCGGCCGGAACATTTCTTGCTCCGGTTCCGGCTTTCACTCCCAAAAGCACCTTGTCGCGGCCAGAACATCTCATGCGTCGGTTCCGGCTTTACTCCCCCAAGCACCCTGCCAAGGTGGTGACATTTCATTCACAGGTTCCAGCTTTCACCCTCCAGGCACATAGCTGAGTATGGAAAAAGTTATTTGCTGGTTTCGGTTTTCACACCCCAATCAAGTGTGATAGGGTACAGCGGTTTGAAAGTGGTATATTGAGTCCATATATTATCATTTTATTTCTACCAAAGTAGGTGAAAATTATTGTTTTCACTCACTTTTGTAGAAAATAAGCACCTCACCCTCCAGGCACATAGCTGCGTATGGAAAAAGTTATTTGCCAGTTCCGGTTTTCACACCCCAATCAAGTGTGATAGGGTACAGCAGTGTGAAAAAGGTATATGGGGCTCTATATATTTTATCACTTCATTTCTACCAAAGTAGGTGAAAATTATTATTTTCACTTACTTTTGTAGAAAATAAGCACCTCCCCCCCAGGCACATAGCTGCGTATGGAAAAAGTTATTTGTCAGGTCCGGTTTTCACACCCCAATCAAGTGTGATAGGGTACAGCAGTGCGAAAAAGGTATATGGGGCCTATATATTATCACTTCATTTCTACCAAAGTTGGTGAAAATTATTATTTTCACTTACTTTTGTAGAAAAAAAGCACCTCACAGAGGCAGAAACATCTCATGCACCGTTTTCGGCTATCACCCCCCAACCATCACGCCGCGGCCGGAACATTTCTTGCGCCGGTTCCGGATTTCACTCCCAAAAGCACCTCGTCGCGGCCAGAACATCTCATGCGTCGGTTCCAGCTTTACTCCCCCAAGCACCCTGCCAAGGTGGTGACATTTCATTCACAGGTTCCAGCTTTCACCCTCCAGGCACATAGCTGAGTATGGAAAAAGTTATTTGCTGGTTTTGGTTTTCACACCCCTATCAAGTGTGATAGGGTACAGCGGTTTGAAAATGGTATATTGAGTCCATATATTATCATTTTATTTCTACCAAAGTAGGTGAAAATTATTATTTTCACTCACTTTTGTAGAAAATAAGCACCTCACCCTCCAGGCACATAGCTGCGTATGGAAAAAGTTATTTGCCAGTTCCGGTTTTCACACCCCAATCAAGTGTGATAGGGTACAGCAGTGCGAAAAAGGTATATGGGGCCTATATATTATCACTTCATTTCTACCAAAGTAGGTGAAAATTATTATTTTCACTTACTTTTGTAGAAAAAAAGCACCTCACAGAGGCAGGAATATCTCATGCACCGTTTTCGGCTATTACCCCCCAACCATCACGCCGCGGCCGGAACATTTCTTGCTCCGGTTCCGGCTTTCACTCCCAAAAGCACCTTGTCGCGGCCAGAACATCTCATGCTTTACTCCCCCAAGCACCCTGCCAAGGTGGTGACATTTCATTCACAGGTTCCAGCTTTCACCCTCCAGGCACATAGCTGAGTATGGAAAAAGTTAATTGCTGGTTTCGGTTTTCACACCCCAATCAAGTGTGATAGGGTACAGCGGTTTGAAAGTGGTATATTGAGTCCATATATTATCATTTTATTTCTACCAAAGTAGGTGAAAATTATTGTTTTCACTCACTTTTGTAGAAAATAAGCACCTCACCCTCCAGGCACATAGCTGCGTATGGAAAAAGTTATTTGTCAGGTCCGGTTTTCACACCCCAATCAAGTGTGATAGGGTACAGCAGTGCGAAAAAGGTATATGGGGCCTATATATTATCACTTCATTTCTACCAAAGTAGGTGAAAATTATTATTTTCACTTACTTTTGTAGAAAAAAAGCACCTCACAGAGGCAGGAACATCTCATGCACCGTTTTCGGCTATCACCCCCCAACCATCACGCCGCGGCCGGAACATTTCTTGCGCCGGTTCCGGCTTTCACTCCCAAAAGCACCTCGTCGCGGCCAGAACATCTCGTGCGTCGGTTCCGGCTTTACTCCCCCAAGTACCCTGTCAAGGTGGTGACATTTCATTCACAGGTTCCAGCTTTCACCCTCCAGGCACATAGCTGAGTATGGAAAAAGTTATTTGCTGGTTTCGGTTTTCACACCCCAATCAAGTGTGATAGGGTACAGCGGTTTGAAAGTGGTATATTGAGCCCATATATTCTCATTTTATTTCTACCAAAGTAGGTGAAAATTATTATTTTCACTCACTTTTGTAGAAAATAAGCACCTCACCTTCCAGGCACATAGCTGCGTATGGAAAAAGTTATTTGCCAGTTCCGGTTTTCACACCCCAATTAAGTGTGATAGGGTACAGCAGTGCGAAAAAGGTATATGGGGCATATATATATTATCACTTCATTTCTACCAAAATAGGTGAAAATTATTATTTTCACTTACTTTTGTAGAAAATAAGCACCTCACAGCGGCAGGAACATCTCATGCACCGTTTTCGGCTTTCACCCCCCAACCATCACGCCGCGGCCGGAACATTTCTTGCGCCGGTTCCGGCTTTCACTCCCAAAAGCACCTCGTCGCGGCCAGAACATCTCATGCGTCGGTTCCGGCTTTACTCCCCCAAGCACCCTGCCAAGGTGGTGACATTTCATTCACAGGTTCCAGCTTTCACCCTCCAGGCACATAGCTGAGTATGGAAAAATTTATTTGCTGGTTTCGGTTTTCACACCCCAATCAAGTGTGATAGGGTACAGCGGTTTGAAAGTGGTATATTGAGTCCATATATTATCATTTTATTTCTACCAAAGTAGGTGAAAATTATTATTTTCACTCACTTTTGTAGAAAATAAGCACCTCACCTTCCAGGCACATAGCTGCGTATGGAAAAAGTTATTTGCCAGTTCCGGTTTTCACACCCCAATCAAGTGTGATAGGGTACAGCAGTGCGAAAAAAGGTATATGGGGCCTATATATTATCACTTCATTTCTTGCGCCGGTTCCGGCTTTCACTCCCAAAAGCACCTTGTCGCGGCCAGAACATCTCATGCGTCGGTTCCGGCTTTACTCCCCCAAGCACCCTACCAAGGTGGTGACATTTCATTCACAGGTTCCAGCTTTCACCCTCCAGACACATAGCTGAGTATGGAAAAAGTTATTTGCTGGTTTTGGTTTTCACACCCCAATCAAGTGTGATAGGGTACAGCGGTGTGAAAGTGGTATATTGAGCCTATATATTATCATTTTATTTCGACCAAAGTAGGTGAAAATTATTATTTTTACTCACTTTTGTAGAAAATAAGCACCTCACCCTCCAGGCACATAGATGCGTATGGAAAAAGTTATTTGCCAGTTCCGGTTTTCACACCCCAATCAAGTGTGATAGGGTACAGCAGTGCGAAAAAGGTATATGGGGCCTATTTATTATCACTTCATTTCTACCAAAGTAGGTGAAAATTATTATTTTCACTTACTTTTGTAGAAAATAAGCACCTCACAGCGGCAGGAACATCTCATGCACTGTTTTCGGCTTTCACCCCCCAACCATCACGCCGCAGCCGGAACATTTCTTGCGCCGGTTCCAGCTTTCACTCCCAAAAGCACCTCGTCGCGGCCAGAACATCTCATGCGTCGGTTCCGGCGTTACTCCCCCAAGCAACTTGCCAAGTCGAGAACATTTCATTCACAGGTTCCAGCTTTCACCCTCCAGGCACAGAGCTGCTTATGGAGCAGGTTATTCGCCGTGTACAGTTTTCACACCCCAATCAAGTGTGATAGGGTACAGCGGTGTGAAAGTGGTATATGGGGCCTATCTACTATCACTTAATTTTTATCAAAGTAGGTGAAAATTATTATGTTCACCTACTTTAGTACAAAATAAGTATTCTTGACATTCAATGAAAAGGCAATGCAGACAATATCACTGATATCTCCGGCACAGATATCAGTCCTGATTTGGCTTGCTGTCTGCATAAAATAATATAAGGACCTAAATTCATCAAACTTTAAACGTAATGTACGGGTCTATAACAAATATACACATTTGATAAACACGCATGTATGCCAGCAAGATATTATCGCGCCTCCTTACCTGTTGTGGGTAGCTGCTTCTGCCATCCGACGTTTGGAATATGCTGTAGTAAAAATGACGTCACAGTAGTCCAGAGATGTAGGTGGGTAAGTAGTTGACATAACAATTCATTCATGGTGAAGGTCTACCTGAAAAAAAGAAGAAGGAGGCGCGATAATATGTTCATGACATACATGAATATTTATTAATACTGTGTCTTACATCGTAACACTCATAAATGCAGTACTGTACAGACAACACAAGTCATCCTTATCAGTCCCTGCCCCAGTGATTGCAAATACATGCTACAGCACATATTAGACCCTTAACTGTTGACCCGGCACTCAGTTTTACAAACTGAGCAGGTCCCCGGGTACGTACTTTGCAGCAGCCAGTCTTGAGGAGCTGTCAGGGACTATCACCCCCCAAGCACCTCACAGTGCCTGGAACATCTCATGCGCCAGTTTAGGCTTTCACCCCCCTTCATGCACATCGCAAAAGCATGGCAATCTCATGCGCCAGATCTGGCACCTTGCCAAAGCACCTCGCCATGGCCGTAACATTTCATGCGCCGGTTCCAGCTTTCACTCCCAAAAGCACCTCGTCGCGGCCAGAACATCTCATTCGTCGGTTCCGGCTTTACTCCCCCAAGCACTCTGCCAAGGTAGTGACATTTCATTCACAGGTTCCAGCTTTCACCCTCCAGGCACATAGCTGAGTATGGAAAAAGTTAATTGCTGGTTTCGGTTTTCACACCCCAATCAAGTGTGATAGGGTACAGCGGTTTGAAAGTGGTATATTGAGCCCATATATTATCATTTTATTTCTACCAAAGTAGGTGAAAATTATTATTTTCACTCACTTTTGTAGAAAATAAGCACCTCACCCTCCAGGCACATAGCTGCGTATGGAAAAAGTTATTTGTCAGGTCCGGTTTTCACACCCCAATCAAGTGTGATAGGGTACAGCAGTGCGAAAAAGGTATATGGGGCCTATATATTATCACTTCATTTCTACCAAAGTAGGTGAAAATTATTATTTTCACTTACTTTTGTAGAAAAAAAGCACCTCACAGAGGCAGGAATATCTCATGCACCGTTTTCGGCTATCACCCCCCAACCATCACGCCGCGGCCGGAACATTTCTTGCGCCGGTTCCGGCTTTCACTCCCAAAAGCACCTCGTCGCGGCCAGAACATCTCATGCGTCGGTTCCGGCTTTACTCCCCCAAGCACCCTGCCAAGGTGGTGACATTTCATTCACAGGTTCCAGCTTTCACCCTCCAGGCACATAGCTGAGTATGGAAAAAGTTATTTGCTGGTTTCGGTTTTCACACCCCAATCAAGTGTGATAGGGTACAGCGGTTTGAAAGTGGTATATTGAGTCCATATATTATCATTTTATTTCTACCAAAGTAGGTGAAAATTATTATTTTCACTCACTTTTGTAGAAAATAAGCACCTCACCCTCCAGGCACATAGCTGCGTATGGAAAAAGTTATTTGCCAGTTCCGGTTTTCACACCCCAATCAAGTGTGATAGGGTACAGCAGTGCGAAAAAGGTATATGGGGCCTATATATTATCACTTCATTTCTACCAAAGTAGGTGAAAATTATTATTTTCACTTACTTTTGTAGAAAAAAAGCACCTCACAGAGGCAGGAATATCTCATGCACCGTTTTCGGCTATTACCCCCCAACCATCACGCCGCGGCCGGAACATTTCTTGCTCCGGTTCCGGCTTTCACTCCCAAAAGCACCTTGTCGCGGCCAGAACATCTCATGCGTCGGTTCCGGCTTTACTCCCCCAAGCACCCTGCCAAGGTGGTGACATTTCATTCACAGGTTCCAGCTTTCACCCTCCAGGCACATAGCTGAGTATGGAAAAAGTTATTTGCTGGTTTCGGTTTTCACACCCCAATCAAGTGTGATAGGGTACAGCGGTTTGAAAGTGGTATATTGAGTCCATATATTATCATTTTATTTCTACCAAAGTAGGTGAAAATTATTGTTTTCACTCACTTTTGTAGAAAATAAGCACCTCACCCTCCAGGCACATAGCTGCGTATGGAAAAAGTTATTTGCCAGTTCCGGTTTTCACACCCCAATCAAGTGTGATAGGGTACAGCAGTGTGAAAAAGGTATATGGGGCTCTATATATTTTATCACTTCATTTCTACCAAAGTAGGTGAAAATTATTATTTTCACTTACTTTTGTAGAAAATAAGCACCTCCCCCCCAGGCACATAGCTGCGTATGGAAAAAGTTATTTGTCAGGTCCGGTTTTCACACCCCAATCAAGTGTGATAGGGTACAGCAGTGCGAAAAAGGTATATGGGGCCTATATATTATCACTTCATTTCTACCAAAGTTGGTGAAAATTATTATTTTCACTTACTTTTGTAGAAAAAAAGCACCTCACAGAGGCAGAAACATCTCATGCACCGTTTTCGGCTATCACCCCCCAACCATCACGCCGCGGCCGGAACATTTCTTGCGCCGGTTCCGGATTTCACTCCCAAAAGCACCTCGTCGCGGCCAGAACATCTCATGCGTCGGTTCCAGCTTTACTCCCCCAAGCACCCTGCCAAGGTGGTGACATTTCATTCACAGGTTCCAGCTTTCACCCTCCAGGCACATAGCTGAGTATGGAAAAAGTTATTTGCTGGTTTTGGTTTTCACACCCCTATCAAGTGTGATAGGGTACAGCGGTTTGAAAATGGTATATTGAGTCCATATATTATCATTTTATTTCTACCAAAGTAGGTGAAAATTATTATTTTCACTCACTTTTGTAGAAAATAAGCACCTCACCCTCCAGGCACATAGCTGCGTATGGAAAAAGTTATTTGCCAGTTCCGGTTTTCACACCCCAATCAAGTGTGATAGGGTACAGCAGTGCGAAAAAGGTATATGGGGCCTATATATTATCACTTCATTTCTACCAAAATAGGTGAAAATTATTATTTTCACTTACTTTTGTAGAAAATAAGCACCTCACAGCGGCAGGAACATCTCATGCACCGTTTTCGGCTTTCACCCCCCAACCATCACGCCGTGGCCGGAACATTTCTTGCTCCGGTTCCGGCTTTCACTCCCAAAAGCACCTTGTCGCGGCCAGAACATCTCATGCGTCGGTTCCGGCTTTACTCCCCCAAGCACCCTACCAAGGTGGTGACATTTTATTCACAGGTTCCAGCTTTCACCCTCCAGACACATAGCTGAGTATGGAAAAAGTTATTTGCTGGTTTCGGTTTTCACACCCCAATCAAGTGTGATAGGGTACAGCGGTTTAAAAATGGTATATTGAGTCCACATATTATCATTTTATTTCTACCAAAGTAGATGAAAATTATTATTTTCACTCACTTTTATAGAAAATAAGCACCTCACCCTCCAGGCACATAGCTGCGTATGGAAAAAGTTATTTGCCAGTTCCGGTTTTCACACCCCAATCAAGTGTGATAGGGTACAGCAGTGCGAAAAAGGTATATGGGGCCTATATATTATCACTTCATTTCTACCAAAATAGGTGAACATTTTTATTTTCACTTACTTTTGTAGAAAATAAGCACCTCACAGCGGCAGGAACATCTCGTGCACCGTTTTCGGCTTTCACCCCCCAACCATCACGCCGCGGCCGGAACATTTCTTGCGCCGGTTCCGGCTTTCACTCCCAAAAGCACCTCGTCGCGGCCAGAACATCTCATGCGTCGGTTCCGGCTTTACTCCCCCAAGCACCCTGCCAAGGTGGTGACATTTCATTCACAGGTTCTAGCTTTCACCCTCCAGGCACATAGCTGAGTATGGAAAAAGTTATTTGCTGGTTTCGGTTTTCACACCCCAATCAAGAGTGATAGGGTACAGCGGTTTGAAAGTGGTATATTGAGTCCATATATTATCATTTTATTTCTACCAAAGTAGGTGAAAATTATTATTTTCACTCACTTTTGTAGAAAATAAGCACCTCACCCTCCAGGCACATAGCTGCGTATGGAAAAAGTTATTTGCCAGTTCCGGTTTTCACACCCCAATCAAGTGTGATAGGGTACAGCAGTGCGAAAAAGGTATATGGGGCCTATATATTATCACTTCATTTCTACCAAAATAGGTGAAAATTATTATTTTCACTTACTTTTGTAGAAAATAAGCACCTCACAGCGGCAGGAACATCTCATGCACCGTTTTCGGCTTTCACCCTCCAACCATCACGCCGCGGCTGGAACATTTCTTGCGCCGGTTCCGGCTTTCACTCCCAAAAGCACCTCATCGCGGCCAGAACATCTCATGCGTCGGTTCCGGCTTTACTCCCCCAAGCACCCTGCCAAGGTGGTGACATTTCATTCACAGGTTCCAGCTTTCACCCTCCAGGCACATAGCTGAGGATGGAAAAAGTTATTTGCTGGTTTCGGTTTTCACACCCCAATCAAGTGTGATAGGGTACAGCGGTTTGAAAGTGGTATATTGAGCCCATATATTATCATTTTATTTCTACCAAAGTAGGTGAAAATTATTATTTTCACTCACTTTTGTAGAAAATAAGCACCTCACCCTCCAGACACATAGCTGCGTATGGAAAAAGTTATTTGCCAGTTCCGGTTTTCACACCCCAATCAAGTGTGATAGGGTACAGCAGTGCGAAAAAGGTATATGGGGCCTATATATTATCACTTTATTTCTACCAAAATAGGTGAAAATTTTTATTTTCACTTACTTTTGTAGAAAATAAGCACCTCACAGCGGCAGGAACATCTCATGCACCGTTTTCAGCTTTCACCCTCCAACCATCACGCCACGGCTGGAACATTTCTTGCGCTGGTTCCGGCTTTCACTCCCAAAAGCACCTCATCGCGGCCAGAATATCTCATGCGTCGGTTCCGGCTTTACTCCCCCAAGCACCCTGCCAAGGTGGTGACATTTCATTCACAGGTTCCAGCTTTCACCCTCCAGGCACATAGCTGAGGATGGAAAAAGTTATTTGCTGGTTTCGGTTTTCACACCCCAATCAAGTGTGATAGGGTACAGCGGTTTGAAAGTGGTATATTGAGCCCATATATTATCATTTTATTTCTACCAAAGTAGGTGAAAATTATTATTTTCACTCACTTTTGTAGAAAATAAGCACCTCACCCTCCAGACACATAGCTGCGTATGGAAAAAGTTATTTGCCAGTTCCGGTTTTCACACCCCAATCAAGTGTGATACGGTACAGCAGTGCGAAAAAGGTATATGGGGCCTATATATTATCACTTCATTTCTACCAAAATAGGTGAAAATTATTATTTTCACTTACTTTTGTAGAAAATAAGCACCTCACAGCGGCAGGAACATCTCATGCACCGTTTTCGGCATTCACCCCCCAACCATCACGCCGCGGCCGGAACATTTATTGCGCCGGTTCCGGCTTTCACTCCCAAAAGCACCTCGTCGCGGCCAGAACATCTCATGCGTCGGTTCCGGCTTTACTCCCCCAAGCACCCTGCCAAGGTGGTGACATTTCATTCACAGGTTCCAGCTGTCACCCTCCAGGCTCAGAGCTGCATATGGAGCAGGTTATTCGCCGTGTACAGTTTTTACACCCCAATCATGTGTGATAGGGTACAGCGGTGTGAAAGTGGTATATGGGGCCTATGTACTATCACTTAATTTTTATCAAAGTAGGTGAAAATTATTATATTCACCTACTTTAGTACAAAATAAGTATTCTTGACATTCAATAAAAAGGCAATGCAGACAATATCACTGATATCTCCTGCACAGATATCAGTCCTGATTTGGCTCGCTGTCTGCATAAAATAATATAAGGACCTAAATTCATCAAACTTTAAACGTAATGTACGGGTCTATAACAAATATACACATTTGATAAACACGCATGTATGCCAGCAAGATATTATCGCGCCTCCTTACCTGTTGTGGGTAGCTGCTTCTGCCATCCGACGTTTGGAATATGCTGTAGTAAAAATGACGTCACAGTAGTCCAGAGATGTAGTAGGTGGGTAAGTAGTTGACATCACAATTCATTCATGGAGAAGGTCTACCTGAAAAAAAGAAGAAGGAGGCGCGATAATATGTTCATGACATACATGAATATTTATTAATACTGTACAGACAACACAAGTCATCCTTATCAGTCCCTGCCCCAGTGATTGCAAATACATGCTACAGCACATATTAGACCCTTAACTGTGGACCCGGCACTCAGTTTTACAAACTGAGCATGTCCCCGGGTACGTACTTTGCAGCAGCCAGTCTAGAGGAGCTGTCAGGGACTATCACCCCCCAAGCACCTCACAGTGCCTGGAACATCTCATGCGCAAGTTTAGGCTTTCACCCCCCTGCATGGCAATCTCATGCGCCAGATCTGGCACCTTGCCAAAGCACCTCGCCATGGCCGGAACATTTCATGCGCCGGTTCATGCTTTCACTCTCAAAAGCACCTCGTCGCGGTCAGAACATCTCATGCGTCGGTTCCGGCTTTACTCCCCCAAGCACCCTGCCAAGGTAGTGACATTTCATTCACAGGTTCCAGCTTTCACCCTCCAGGCACATAGCTGAGTATGGAAAAAGTTATTTGCTGGTTTCGGTTTTCACACCCCAATCAAGTGTGATAGGGTACAGCGGTTTGAAAGTGGTATATTGAGCCCATATATTATCATTTTATTTCTACCAAAGTAGGTGAAAATTATTACTTTCACTCACTTTTGTAGAAAATAAGCACCTCACCCTCCAGGCACATAGCTGTGCATGGAAAAAGTTATTTGCCAGTTCCGGTTTTCACACCCCAATCAAGTGTGATAGGGAACAGCAGTGCGAAAAAGGTATATGGGGCCTATATATTATCACTTCATTTCTACCAAAATAGGTGAAAATTATTATTTTCACTTACTTTTGTAGAAAATAAGCACCTCACAGCGGCAGGAACATCTCATGCACCGTTTTCGGCTTTCACCCCCCCAACCATCACGCCGCGGCCGGAACATTTCTTGCGCCGGTTCCGGCTTTCACTCCCAAAAGCACCTCGTCGCGGCCAGAACATCTCATGCGTCGGTTCCGGCTTTACTCCACCGAGCACCCTGCCAAGGTGGTGACATTTCATTCACAGGTTCCAGCTTTCATCCTCCAGGCACATAGCTGAGTATGGAAAAAGTTATTTGCTGGTTTTGGTTTTCACACCCCAAACAAGTGTGATAGGGTACAGCGGTGTGAAAGTGGTATATTGAGCCTATATATTATCATTTTATTTCTACCAAAGTAGGTGAAAATTATTATTTTCACTCACTTATGTAGAAAATAAGCACCTCACCCTCCAGGCACATAGCTGCGTATGGAAAAAGTTATTTGCCAGTTTCGGGTTTCACACCCCAATCAAGTGTGATAGTATACAGCAGTGTGAAAAAGGTACATGGGGCTCTATATATTTTATCACTTAATTTCTACCAAAGTAGGTGAAAATTATTATTTTCACTTACTTTTGTAGAAAATAAGTACCTCACAGCGGCAGGAACATCTCGTGCACCATTTTCGACTTTCACCCCCCAACCATCACTCCGCGGCCGGAAGATTTCTTGCGCCGGTTCCAGCTTTCACATCCAAAAGCACCTTGTCGCGGCCAGAACATCTCATGCGTCGGTTCCGGCTTTACTCCCCCAAGCACCCTGCCAAGGTGGTGACATTTCATTCACAGGTTCATGCTTTCACCCTCCAGGCACATAGCTGAGTATGGAAAAAGTTATTTGCTGGTTTCGGTTTTCACACCCCAATCAAGTGTGATAGGGTACAGCGGTGTGAAAGTGGTATATTGAGCCCATAAATTATCATTTTATTTCTACCAAAGTAGGTGAAAATTATTATTTTCACTCACTTTTGTAGAAAATAAGCACCTCACCCTCCAGGCACATAGCTGCGTATGGAAAAAGTTATTTGTCAGGTCCGGTTTTCACACCCCAATCAAGTGTGATAGGGTACAGCAGTGCGAAAAAGGTATATGGGGCCTATATATTATCACTTCATTTCTACCAAAGTAGGTGAAAATTATTATTTTCACTTACTTTTGTAGAAAAAAAGCACCTCACAGAGGCAGGAACATCTCATGCACCGTTTTCGGCTATCACCCCCCAACCATCACGCCGCGGCCGGAACATTTCTTGCGCCGGTTCCGGCTTTCACTCCCAAAAGCACCTCGTCGCGGCCAGAACATCTCGTGCGTCGGTTCCGGCTTTACTCCCCCAAGTACCCTGTCAAGGTGGTGACATTTCATTCACAGGTTCCAGCTTTCACCCTCCAGGCACATAGCTGAGTATGGAAAAAGTTATTTGCTGGTTTCGGTTTTCACACCCCAATCAAGTGTGATAGGGTACAGCGGTTTGAAAGTGGTATATTGAGCCCATATATTCTCATTTTATTTCTACCAAAGTAGGTGAAAATTATTATTTTCACTCACTTTTGTAGAAAATAAGCACCTCACCTTCCAGGCACATAGCTGCGTATGGAAAAAGTTATTTGCCAGTTCCGGTTTTCACACCCCAATTAAGTGTGATAGGGTACAGCAGTGCGAAAAAGGTATATGGGGCATATATATATTATCACTTCATTTCTACCAAAATAGGTGAAAATTATTATTTTCACTTACTTTTGTAGAAAATAAGCACCTCACAGCGGCAGGAACATCTCATGCACCGTTTTCGGCTTTCACCCCCCAACCATCACGCCGCGGCCGGAACATTTCTTGCGCCGGTTCCGGCTTTCACTCCCAAAAGCACCTCATCGCGGCCAGAACATCTCATGCGTCGGTTCCGGCTTTACTCCCCCAAGCACCCTGCCAAGGTGGTGACATTTCATTCACAGGTTCCAGCTTTCACCCTCCAGGCACATAGCTGAGTATGGAAAAATTTATTTGCTGGTTTCGGTTTTCACACCCCAATCAAGTGTGATAGGGTACAGTGGTTTGAAAGTGGTATATTGAGTCCATATATTATCATTTTATTTCTACCAAAGTAGGTGAAAATTATTATTTTCACTCACTTTTGTAGAAAATAAGCACCTCACCTTCCAGGCACATAGCTGCGTATGGAAAAAGTTATTTGCCAGTTCCGGTTTTCACACCCCAATCAAGTGTGATAGGGTACAGCAGTGCGAAAAAAGGTATATGGGGCCTATATATTATCACTTCATTTCTTGCGCCGGTTCCGGCTTTCACTCCCAAAAGCACCTTGTCGCGGCCAGAACATCTCATGCGTCGGTTCCGGCTTTACTCCCCCAAGCACCCTACCAAGGTGGTGACATTTCATTCACAGGTTCCAGCTTTCACCCTCCAGACACATAGCTGAGTATGGAAAAAGTTATTTGCTGGTTTTGGTTTTCACACCCCAATCAAGTGTGATAGGGTACAGCGGTGTGAAAGTGGTATATTGAGCCTATATATTATCATTTTATTTCGACCAAAGTAGGTGAAAATTATTATTTTTACTCACTTTTGTAGAAAATAAGCACCTCACCCTCCAGGCACATAGATGCGTATGGAAAAAGTTATTTGCCAGTTCCGGTTTTCACACCCCAATCAAGTGTGATAGGGTACAGCAGTGCGAAAAAGGTATATGGGGCCTATTTATTATCACTTCATTTCTACCAAAGTAGGTGAAAATTATTATTTTCACTTACTTTTGTAGAAAATAAGCACCTCACAGCGGCAGGAACATCTCATGCACTGTTTTCGGCTTTCACCCCCCAACCATCACGCCGCAGCCGGAACATTTCTTGCGCCGGTTCCAGCTTTCACTCCCAAAAGCACCTCGTCGCGGCCAGAACATCTCATGCGTCGGTTCCGGCGTTACTCCCCCAAGCAACTTGCCAAGTCGAGAACATTTCATTCACAGGTTCCAGCTTTCACCCTCCAGGCACAGAGCTGCTTATGGAGCAGGTTATTCGCCGTGTACAGTTTTCACACCCCAATCAATTGTGATAGGGTACAGCGGTGTGAAAGTGGTATATGGGGCCTATCTACTATCACTTAATTTTTATCAAAGTAGGTGAAAATTATTATGTTCACCTACTTTAGTACAAAATAAGTATTCTTGACATTCAATGAAAAGGCAATGCAGACAATATCACTGATATCTCCGGCACAGATATCAGTCCTGATTTGGCTCGCTGTCTGCATAAAATAATATAAGGACCTAAATTCATCAAACTTTAAACGTAATGTACGGGTCTATAACAAATATACACATTTGATAAACACGCATGTATGCCAGCAAGATATTATCGCGCCTCCTTACCTGTTGTGGGTAGCTGCTTCTGCCATCCGACGTTTGGAATATGCTGTAGTAAAAATGACGTCACAGTAGTCCAGAGATGTAGGTGGGTAAGTAGTTGACATAACAATTCATTCATGGTGAAGGTCTACCTGAAAAAAAGAAGAAGGAGGCGCGATAATATGTTCATGACATACATGAATATTTATTAATACTGTGTCTTACATCGTAACACTCATAAATGCAGTACTGTACAGACAACACAAGTCATCCTTATCAGTCCCTGCCCCAGTGATTGCAAATACATGCTACAGCACATATTAGACCCTTAACTGTGGACCCGGCACTCAGTTTTACAAACTGAGCAGGTCCCCGGGTACGTACTTTGCAGCAGCCAGTCTTGAGGAGCTGTCAGGGACTATCACCCCCCAAGCACCTCACAGTGCCTGGAACATCTCATGCGCCAGTTTAGGCTTTCACCCCCCTTCATGCACATCGCAAAAGCATGGCAATCTCATGCGCCAGATCTGGCACCTTGCCAAAGCACCTCGCCATGGCCGTAACATTTCATGCGCCGGTTCCAGCTTTCACTCCCAAAAGCACCTCGTCGCGGCCAGAACATCTCATTCGTCGGTTCCGGCTTTACTCCCCCAAGCACTCTGCCAAGGTAGTGACATTTCATTCACAGGTTCCAGCTTTCACCCTCCAGGCACATAGCTGCGTATGGAAAAAGTTATTTGTCAGGTCCGGTTTTCACACCCCAATCAAGTGTGATAGGGTACAGCAGTGCGAAAAAGGTATATGGGGCCTATATATTATCACTTCATTTCTACCAAAGTAGGTGAAAATTATTATTTTCACTTACTTTTGTAGAAAAAAAGCACCTCACAGAGGCAGGAATATCTCATGCACCGTTTTCGGCTATCACCCCCCAACCATCACGCCGCGGCCGGAACATTTCTTGCGCCGGTTCCGGCTTTCACTCCCAAAAGCACCTCGTCGCGGCCAGAACATCTCATGCGTCGGTTCCGGCTTTACTCCCCCAAGCACCCTGCCAAGGTGGTGACATTTCATTCACAGGTTCCAGCTTTCACCCTCCAGGCACATAGCTGAGTATGGAAAAAGTTATTTGCTGGTTTCGGTTTTCACACCCCAATCAAGTGTGATAGGGTACAGCGGTTTGAAAGTGGTATATTGAGCCCATATATTCTCATTTTATTTCTACCAAAGTAGGTGAAAATTATTATTTTCACTCACTTTTGTAGAAAATAAGCACCTCACCTTCCAGGCACATAGCTGCGTATGGAAAAAGTTATTTGCCAGTTCCGGTTTTCACACCCCAATTAAGTGTGATAGGGTACAGCAGTGCGAAAAAGGTATATGGGGCATATATATATTATCACTTCATTTCTACCAAAATAGGTGAAAATTATTATTTTCACTTACTTTTGTAGAAAATAAGCACCTCACAGCGGCAGGAACATCTCATGCACCGTTTTCGGCTTTCACCCCCCAACCATCACGCCGCGGCCGGAACATTTCTTGCGCCGGTTCCGGCTTTCACTCCCAAAAGCACCTCATCGCGGCCAGAACATCTCATGCGTCGGTTCCGGCTTTACTCCCCCAAGCACCCTGCCAAGGTGGTGACATTTCATTCACAGGTTCCAGCTTTCACCCTCCAGGCACATAGCTGAGTATGGAAAAATTTATTTGCTGGTTTCGGTTTTCACACCCCAATCAAGTGTGATAGGGTACAGTGGTTTGAAAGTGGTATATTGAGTCCATATATTATCATTTTATTTCTACCAAAGTAGGTGAAAATTATTATTTTCACTCACTTTTGTAGAAAATAAGCACCTCACCTTCCAGGCACATAGCTGCGTATGGAAAAAGTTATTTGCCAGTTCCGGTTTTCACACCCCAATCAAGTGTGATAGGGTACAGCAGTGCGAAAAAAGGTATATGGGGCCTATATATTATCACTTCATTTCTTGCGCCGGTTCCGGCTTTCACTCCCAAAAGCACCTTGTCGCGGCCAGAACATCTCATGCGTCGGTTCCGGCTTTACTCCCCCAAGCACCCTACCAAGGTGGTGACATTTCATTCACAGGTTCCAGCTTTCACCCTCCAGACACATAGCTGAGTATGGAAAAAGTTATTTGCTGGTTTTGGTTTTCACACCCCAATCAAGTGTGATAGGGTACAGCGGTGTGAAAGTGGTATATTGAGCCTATATATTATCATTTTATTTCGACCAAAGTAGGTGAAAATTATTATTTTTACTCACTTTTGTAGAAAATAAGCACCTCACCCTCCAGGCACATAGATGCGTATGGAAAAAGTTATTTGCCAGTTCCGGTTTTCACACCCCAATCAAGTGTGATAGGGTACAGCAGTGCGAAAAAGGTATATGGGGCCTATTTATTATCACTTCATTTCTACCAAAGTAGGTGAAAATTATTATTTTCACTTACTTTTGTAGAAAATAAGCACCTCACAGCGGCAGGAACATCTCATGCACTGTTTTCGGCTTTCACCCCCCAACCATCACGCCGCAGCCGGAACATTTCTTGCGCCGGTTCCAGCTTTCACTCCCAAAAGCACCTCGTCGCGGCCAGAACATCTCATGCGTCGGTTCCGGCGTTACTCCCCCAAGCAACTTGCCAAGTCGAGAACATTTCATTCACAGGTTCCAGCTTTCACCCTCCAGGCACAGAGCTGCTTATGGAGCAGGTTATTCGCCGTGTACAGTTTTCACACCCCAATCAATTGTGATAGGGTACAGCGGTGTGAAAGTGGTATATGGGGCCTATCTACTATCACTTAATTTTTATCAAAGTAGGTGAAAATTATTATGTTCACCTACTTTAGTACAAAATAAGTATTCTTGACATTCAATGAAAAGGCAATGCAGACAATATCACTGATATCTCCGGCACAGATATCAGTCCTGATTTGGCTCGCTGTCTGCATAAAATAATATAAGGACCTAAATTCATCAAACTTTAAACGTAATGTACGGGTCTATAACAAATATACACATTTGATAAACACGCATGTATGCCAGCAAGATATTATCGCGCCTCCTTACCTGTTGTGGGTAGCTGCTTCTGCCATCCGACGTTTGGAATATGCTGTAGTAAAAATGACGTCACAGTAGTCCAGAGATGTAGGTGGGTAAGTAGTTGACATAACAATTCATTCATGGTGAAGGTCTACCTGAAAAAAAGAAGAAGGAGGCGCGATAATATGTTCATGACATACATGAATATTTATTAATACTGTGTCTTACATCGTAACACTCATAAATGCAGTACTGTACAGACAACACAAGTCATCCTTATCAGTCCCTGCCCCAGTGATTGCAAATACATGCTACAGCACATATTAGACCCTTAACTGTGGACCCGGCACTCAGTTTTACAAACTGAGCAGGTCCCCGGGTACGTACTTTGCAGCAGCCAGTCTTGAGGAGCTGTCAGGGACTATCACCCCCCAAGCACCTCACAGTGCCTGGAACATCTCATGCGCCAGTTTAGGCTTTCACCCCCCTTCATGCACATCGCAAAAGCATGGCAATCTCATGCGCCAGATCTGGCACCTTGCCAAAGCACCTCGCCATGGCCGTAACATTTCATGCGCCGGTTCCAGCTTTCACTCCCAAAAGCACCTCGTCGCGGCCAGAACATCTCATTCGTCGGTTCCGGCTTTACTCCCCCAAGCACTCTGCCAAGGTAGTGACATTTCATTCACAGGTTCCAGCTTTCACCCTCCAGGCACATAGCTGCGTATGGAAAAAGTTATTTGTCAGGTCCGGTTTTCACACCCCAATCAAGTGTGATAGGGTACAGCAGTGCGAAAAAGGTATATGGGGCCTATATATTATCACTTCATTTCTACCAAAGTAGGTGAAAATTATTATTTTCACTTACTTTTGTAGAAAAAAAGCACCTCACAGAGGCAGGAATATCTCATGCACCGTTTTCGGCTATCACCCCCCAACCATCACGCCGCGGCCGGAACATTTCTTGCGCCGGTTCCGGCTTTCACTCCCAAAAGCACCTCGTCGCGGCCAGAACATCTCATGCGTCGGTTCCGGCTTTACTCCCCCAAGCACCCTGCCAAGGTGGTGACATTTCATTCACAGGTTCCAGCTTTCACCCTCCAGGCACATAGCTGAGTATGGAAAAAGTTATTTGCTGGTTTCGGTTTTCACACCCCAATCAAGTGTGATAGGGTACAGCGGTTTGAAAGTGGTATATTGAGTCCATATATTATCATTTTATTTCTACCAAAGTAGGTGAAAATTATTATTTTCACTCACTTTTGTAGAAAATAAGCACCTCACCCTCCAGGCACATAGCTGCGTATGGAAAAAGTTATTTGCCAGTTCCGGTTTTCACACCCCAATCAAGTGTGATAGGGTACAGCAGTGCGAAAAAGGTATATGGGGCCTATATATTATCACTTCATTTCTACCAAAGTAGGTGAAAATTATTATTTTCACTTACTTTTGTAGAAAAAAAGCACCTCACAGAGGCAGGAATATCTCATGCACCGTTTTCGGCTATTACCCCCCAACCATCACGCCGCGGCCGGAACATTTCTTGCTCCGGTTCCGGCTTTCACTCCCAAAAGCACCTTGTCGCGGCCAGAACATCTCATGCGTCGGTTCCGGCTTTACTCCCCCAAGCACCCTGCCAAGGTGGTGACATTTCATTCACAGGTTCCAGCTTTCACCCTCCAGGCACATAGCTGAGTATGGAAAAAGTTATTTGCTGGTTTCGGTTTTCACACCCCAATCAAGTGTGATAGGGTACAGCGGTTTGAAAGTGGTATATTGAGTCCATATATTATCATTTTATTTCTACCAAAGTAGGTGAAAATTATTGTTTTCACTCACTTTTGTAGAAAATAAGCACCTCACCCTCCAGGCACATAGCTGCGTATGGAAAAAGTTATTTGCCAGTTCCGGTTTTCACACCCCAATCAAGTGTGATAGGGTACAGCAGTGTGAAAAAGGTATATGGGGCTCTATATATTTTATCACTTCATTTCTACCAAAGTAGGTGAAAATTATTATTTTCACTTACTTTTGTAGAAAATAAGCACCTCCCCCCCAGGCACATAGCTGCGTATGGAAAAAGTTATTTGTCAGGTCCGGTTTTCACACCCCAATCAAGTGTGATAGGGTACAGCAGTGCGAAAAAGGTATATGGGGCCTATATATTATCACTTCATTTCTACCAAAGTTGGTGAAAATTATTATTTTCACTTACTTTTGTAGAAAAAAAGCACCTCACAGAGGCAGGAACATCTCATGCACCGTTTTCGGCTATCACCCCCCAACCATCACGCCGCGGCCGGAACATTTCTTGCGCCGGTTCCGGATTTCACTCCCAAAAGCACCTCGTCGCGGCCAGAACATCTCATGCGTCGGTTCCAGCTTTACTCCCCCAAGCACCCTGCCAAGGTGGTGACATTTCATTCACAGGTTCCAGCTTTCACCCTCCAGGCACATAGCTGAGTATGGAAAAAGTTATTTGCTGGTTTTGGTTTTCACACCCCTATCAAGTGTGATAGGGTACAGCGGTTTGAAAATGGTATATTGAGTCCATATATTATCATTTTATTTCTACCAAAGTAGGTGAAAATTATTATTTTCACTCACTTTTGTAGAAAATAAGCACCTCACCCTCCAGGCACATAGCTGCGTATGGAAAAAGTTATTTGCCAGTTCCGGTTTTCACACCCCAATCAAGTGTGATAGGGTACAGCAGTGCGAAAAAGGTATATGGGGCCTATATATTATCACTTCATTTCTACCAAAATAGGTGAAAATTATTATTTTCACTTACTTTTGTAGAAAATAAGCACCTCACAGCGGCAGGAACATCTCATGCACCGTTTTCGGCTTTCACCCCCCAACCATCACGCCGTGGCCGGAACATTTCTTGCTCCGGTTCCGGCTTTCACTCCCAAAAGCACCTTGTCGCGGCCAGAACATCTCATGCGTCGGTTCCGGCTTTACTCCCCCAAGCACCCTACCAAGGTGGTGACATTTCATTCACAGGTTCCAGCTTTCACCCTCCAGACACATAGCTGAGTATGGAAAAAGTTATTTGCTGGTTTTGGTTTTCACACCCCAATCAAGTGTGATAGGGTACAGCGGTGTGAAAGTGGTATATTGAGCCTATATATTATCATTTTATTTCGACCAAAGTAGGTGAAAATTATTATTTTCACTCACTTTTGTAGAAAATAAGCACCTCACCTTCCAGGCACATAGCTGCGTATGGAAAAAGTTATTTGCCAGTTCCGGTTTTCACACCCCAATCAAGTGTGATAGGGTACAGCAGTGCGAAAAAGGTATATGGGGCCTATATTTTATCACTTCATTTCTACCAAAATAGGTGAAAATTATTATTTTCACTTACTTTTGCAGAAAATAAGCACCTCACAGCGGCAGGAACATCTCATGCACCGTTTTCGGCTTTCACCCCCCAACCATCACGCCGCGGCCGGAACATTTCTTGCGCCGGTTCCGGCTTTCACTCCCAAAAGCACCTCGTCGCGGCCAGAACATCTCATGCGTCGGTTCCGGCTTTACTCCCCCAAGCACCCTGCCAAGGTAGTGACATTTCATTCACAGGTTCCAGCTTTCACCCTCCAGGCACATAGCTGAGTATGGAAAAAGTTATTTGCTGGTTTTGGTTTTCACACCCCAATCAAGTGTGATAGGGTACAGCGGTGTGAAAGTATTATATTGAGCCTATATATTATCATTTTATTTCGACCAAAGTAGGTGAAAATTATTATTTTCACTCACTTTTGTAGAAAATAAGCACCTCACCCTCCAGGCACATAGCTGCGTATGGAAAAAGTTATTTGCCAGTTCCGGTTTTCACACCCCAATCAAGTGTGATAGGGTACAGCAGTGCGAAAAAGGTATATGGGGCCTATATATTATCACTTCATTTCTACCAAAATAGGTGAAAATTATTATTTTCACTTACTTTTGTAGAAAATAAGCACCTCACAGCGGCAGGAACATCTCATGCACCATTTTCGGCTTTCACCCCCCAACCATCACGCCGCGGCCGGAACATTTCTTGCGCCGGTTCCGGCTTTCACTCCCAAAAGCACCTCGTCGCGGCCAGAACATCTCATGCGTCGGTTCCGGCTTTACTCCCCCAAGCACCCTGCCAAGGTGGTGACATTTCATTCACAGGTTCCAGCTGTCACCCTCCAGGCTCAGAGCTGCATATGGAGCAGGTTATTCGCCGTGTACAGTTTTCACTCCCCAATCAAGTGTGATAGGGTACAGCGGTGTGAAAGTGGTATATGGGGCCTATGTACTATCACTTAATTTTTATCAAAGTAGGTGAAAATTATTATGTTCACCTACTTTAGTACAAAATAAGTATTCTTGACATTCAATAAAAAGGCAATGCAGACAATATCACTGATATCTCCTGCACAGATATCAGTCCTGATTTGGCTCACTGTCTGCATAAAATAATATAAGGACCTAAATTCATCAAACTTTAAACGTAATGTACGGGTCTATAACAAATATACACATTTGATAAACACGCATGTATGCCAGCAAGATATTATCGCGCCTCCTTACCTGTTGTGGGTAGCTGCTTCTGCCATCCGACGTTTGGAATATGCTGTAGTAAAAATGACGTCACAGTAGTCCAGAGATGTAGGTGGGTAAGTAGTTGACATCACAATTCATTCATGGAGAAGGTCTACCTGAAAAAAAGAAGAAGGAGGCGCGATAATATGTTCATGACATACATGAATATTTATTAATACTGTGTCTTACATCGTAACACTCATAAATGCAGTACTGTACAGACAACACAAGTCATCCTTATCAGTCCCTGCCCCAGTGATTGCAAATACATGCTACAGCACATATTAGACCCTTAACTGTGGACCCGGCACTCAGTTTTACAAACTGAGCAGGTCCCCGGGTACGTACTTTGCAGCAGCCAGTCTTGAGGAGCTGTCAGGGACTATCACCCCCCAAGCACCTCACAGTGCCTGGAACATCTCATGCGCCAGTTTAGGCTTTCACCCCCCTTCATGCACATCGCAAAAGCATGGCAATCTCATGCGCCAGATCTGGCACCTTGCCAAAGCACCTCGCCATGGCCGTAACATTTCATGCGCCGGTTCCAGCTTTCACTCCCAAAAGCACCTCGTCGCGGCCAGAACATCTCATTCGTCGGTTCCGGCTTTACTCCCCCAAGCACTCTGCCAAGGTAGTGACATTTCATTCACAGGTTCCAGCTTTCACCCTCCAGGCACATAGCTGAGTATGGAAAAAGTTAATTGCTGGTTTCGGTTTTCACACCCCAATCAAGTGTGATAGGGTACAGCGGTTTGAAAGTGGTAAATTGAGCCCATATATTATCATTTTATTTCTACCAAAGTAGGTGAAAATTATTATTTTCACTCACTTTTGTAGAAAATAAGCACCTCACCCTCCAGGCACATAGCTGCGTATGGAAAAAGTTATTTGTCAGGTCCGGTTTTCACACCCCAATCAAGTGTGATAGGGTACAGCAGTGCGAAAAAGGTATATGGGGCCTATATATTATCACTTCATTTCTACCAAAGTAGGTGAAAATTATTATTTTCACTTACTTTTGTAGAAAAAAAAGCACCTCACAGAGGCAGGAATATCTCATGCACCGTTTTCGGCTATCACCCCCCAACCATCACGCCGCGGCCGGAACATTTCTTGCGCCGGTTCCGGCTTTCACTCCCAAAAGCACCTCGTCGCGGCCAGAACATCTCATGCGTCGGTTCCGGCTTTACTCCCCCAAGCACCCTGCCAAGGTGGTGACATTTCATTCACAGGTTCCAGCTTTCACCCTCCAGGCACATAGCTGAGTATGGAAAAAGTTATTTGCTGGTTTCGGTTTTCACACCCCAATCAAGTGTGATAGGGTACAGCGGTTTGAAAGTGGTATATTGAGTCCATATATTATCATTTTATTTCTACCAAAGTAGGTGAAAATTATTATTTTCACTCACTTTTGTAGAAAATAAGCACCTCACCCTCCAGGCACATAGCTGCGTATGGAAAAAGTTATTTGCCAGTTCCGGTTTTCACACCCCAATCAAGTGTGATAGGGTACAGCAGTGTGAAAAAGGTATATGGGGCTCTATATATTTTATCACTTCATTTCTACCAAAGTAGGTGAAAATTATTATTTTCACTTACTTTTGTAGAAAATAAGCACCTCCCCCCCAGGCACATAGCTGCGTATGGAAAAAGTTATTTGTCAGGTCCGGTTTTCACACCCCAATCAAGTGTGATAGGGTACAGCAGTGCGAAAAAGGTATATGGGGCCTATATATTATCACTTCATTTCTACCAAAGTTGGTGAAAATTATTATTTTCACTTACTTTTGTAGAAAAAAAGCACCTCACAGAGGCAGGAACATCTCATGCACCGTTTTCGGCTATCACCCCCCAACCATCACGCCGCGGCCGGAACATTTCTTGCGCCGGTTCCGGATTTCACTCCCAAAAGCACCTCGTCGCGGCCAGAACATCTCATGCGTCGGTTCCAGCTTTACTCCCCCAAGCACCCTGCCAAGGTGGTGACATTTCATTCACAGGTTCCAGCTTTCACCCTCCAGGCACATAGCTGAGTATGGAAAAAGTTATTTGCTGGTTTTGGTTTTCACACCCCTATCAAGTGTGATAGGGTACAGCGGTTTGAAAATGGTATATTGAGTCCATATATTATCATTTTATTTCTACCAAAGTAGGTGAAAATTATTATTTTCACTCACTTTTGTAGAAAATAAGCACCTCACCCTCCAGGCACATAGCTGCGTATGGAAAAAGTTATTTGCCAGTTCCGGTTTTCACACCCCAATCAAGTGTGATAGGGTACAGCAGTGCGAAAAAGGTATATGGGGCCTATATATTATCACTTCATTTCCACCAAAATAGGTGAAAATTATTATTTTTACTTACTTTTGTAGAAAATAAGCACCTCACAGCGGCAGGAACATCTCATGCACCGTTTTCGGATTTCACCCCCCAACTATCACGCCGTGGCCGGAACATTTCTTGCTCCGGTTCCGGCTTTCACTCCCAAAAGCACCTTGTCGCGGCCAGAACATCTCATGCGTCGGTTCCGGCTTTACTCCCCCAAGCACCCTACCAAGGTGGTGACATTTCATTCACAGGTTCCAGCTTTCACCCTCCAGACACATAGCTGAGTATGGAAAAAGTTATTTGCTGGTTTCGGTTTTCACACCCCAATCAAGTGTGATAGGGTACAGCGGTTTAAAAATGGTATATTGAGTCCACATATTATCATTTTATTTCTACCAAAGTAGATGAAAATTATTATTTTCACTCACTTTTATAGAAAATAAGCACCTCACCCTCCAGGCACATAGCTGCGTATGGAAAAAGTTATTTGCCAGTTCCGGTTTTCACACCCCAATCAAGTGTGATAGGGTACAGCAGTGCGAAAAAGGTATATGGGGCCTATATATTATCACTTCATTTCTACCAAAATAGGTGAAAATTTTTATTTTCACTTACTTTTGTAGAAAATAAGCACCTCACAGCGGCAGGAACATCTCGTGCACCGTTTTCGGCTTTCACCCCCCAACCATCACGCCGCGGCCGGAACATTTCTTGCGCCGGTTCCGGCTTTCACTCCCAAAAGCACCTCGTCGCGGCCAGAACATCTCATGCGTCGGTTCCGGCTTTACTCCCCCAAGCACCCTGCCAAGGTGGTGACATTTCATTCACAGGTTCTAGCTTTCACCCTCCAGGCACATAGCTGAGTATGGAAAAAGTTATTTGCTGGTTTCGGTTTTCACACCCCAATCAAGAGTGATAGGGTACAGCGGTTTGAAAGTGGTATATTGAGTCCATATATTATCATTTTATTTCTACCAAAGTAGGTGAAAATTATTATTTTCACTCACTTTTGTAGAAAATAAGCACCTCACCCTCCAGGCACATAGCTGCGTATGGAAAAAGTTATTTGCCAGTTCCGGTTTTCACACCCCAATCAAGTGTGATAGGGTACAGCAGTGCGAAAAAGGTATATGGGGCCTATATATTATCACTTCATTTCTACCAAAATAGGTGAAAATTATTATTTTCACTTACTTTTGTAGAAAATAAGCACCTCACAGCGGCAGGAACATCTCATGCACCGTTTTCGGCTTTCACCCTCCAACCATCACGCCGCGGCTGGAACATTTCTTGCGCCGGTTCCGGCTTTCACTCCCAAAAGCACCTCATCGCGGCCAGAACATCTCATGCGTCGGTTCCGGCTTTACTCCCCCAAGCACCCTGCCAAGGTGGTGACATTTCATTCACAGGTTCCAGCTTTCACCCTCCAGGCACATAGCTGAGGATGGAAAAAGTTATTTGCTGGTTTCGGTTTTCACACCCCAATCAAGTGTGATAGGGTACAGCGGTTTGAAAGTGGTATATTGAGCCCATATATTATCATTTTATTTCTACCAAAGTAGGTGAAAATTATTATTTTCACTCACTTTTGTAGAAAATAAGCACCTCACCCTCCAGACACATAGCTGCGTATGGAAAAAGTTATTTGCCAGTTCCGGTTTTCACACCCCAATCAAGTGTGATACGGTACAGCAGTGCGAAAAAGGTATATGGGGCCTATATATTATCACTTCATTTCTACCAAAATAGGTGAAAATTATTATTTTCACTTACTTTTGTAGAAAATAAGCACCTCACAGCGGCAGGAACATCTCATGCACCGTTTTCGGCATTCACCCCCCAACCATCACGCCGCGGCCGGAACATTTATTGCGCCGGTTCCGGCTTTCACTCCCAAAAGCACCTCGTCGCGGCCAGAACATCTCATGCGTCGGTTCCGGCTTTACTCCCCCAAGCACCCTGCCAAGGTGGTGACATTTCATTCACAGGTTCCAGCTGTCACCCTCCAGGCTCAGAGCTGCATATGGAGCAGGTAATTCGCCGTGTACAGTTTTTACACCCCAATCATGTGTGATAGGGTACAGCGGTGTGAAAGTGGTATATGGGGCCTATGTACTATCACTTAATTTTTATCAAAGTAGGTGAAAATTATTATATTCACCTACTTTAGTACAAAATAAGTATTCTTGACATTCAATAAAAAGGCAATGCAGACAATATCACTGATATCTCCTGCACAGATATCAGTCCTGATTTGGCTCGCTGTCTGCATAAAATAATATAAGGACCTAAATTCATCAAACTTTAAACGTAATGTACGGGTCTATAACAAATATACACATTTGATAAACACGCATGTATGCCAGCAAGATATTATCGCGCCTCCTTACCTGTTGTGGGTAGCTGCTTCTGAGATCCGACGTTTGGAATATGCTGTAGTAAAAATGACGTCACAGTAGTCCAGAGATGTAGTAGGTGGGTAAGTAGTTGACATCACAATTCATTCATGGAGAAGGTCTACCTGAAAAAAAGAAGAAGGAGGCGCGATAATATGTTCATGACATACATGAATATTTATTAATACTGTGTCTTACATCGTAACACTCATAAATGCAGTACTGTACAGACAACACAAGTCATCCTTATCAGTCCCTGCCCCAGTGATTGCAAATACATGCTACAGCACATATTAGACCCTTAACTGTGGACCCGGCACTCAGTTTTACAAACTGAGCATGTCCCCGGGTACGTACTTTGCAGCAGCCAGTCTAGAGGAGCTGTCAGGGACTATCACCCCCCAAGCACCTCACAGTGCCTGGAACATCTCATGCGCAAGTTTAGGCTTTCACCCCCCTGCATGGCAATCTCATGCGCCAGATCTGGCACCTTGCCAAAGCACCTCGCCATGGCCGGAACATTTCATGCGCCGGTTCCAGCTTTCACTCTCAAAAGCACCTCGTCGCGGTCAGAACATCTCATGCGTCGGTTCCGGCTTTACTCCCCCAAGCACCCTGCCAAGGTAGTGACATTTCATTCACAGGTTCCAGCTTTCACCCTCCAGGCACATAGCTGAGTATGGAAAAAGTTATTTGCTGGTTTCGGTTTTCACACCCCAATCAAGTGTGATAGGGTACAGCGGTTTGAAAGTGGTATATTGAGCCCATATATTATCATTTTATTTCTACCAAAGTAGGTGAAAATTATTACTTTCACTCACTTTTGTAGAAAATAAGCACCTCACCCTCCAGGCACATAGCTGTGCATGGAAAAAGTTATTTGCCAGTTCCGGTTTTCACACCCCAATCAAGTGTGATAGGGAACAGCAGTGCGAAAAAGGTATATGGGGCCTATATATTATCACTTCATTTCTACCAAAATAGGTGAAAATTATTATTTTCACTTACTTTTGTAGAAAATAAGCAACTCACAGCGGCAGGAACATCTCATGCACCGTTTTCGGCTTTCACCCCCCCAACCATCACGCCGCGGCCGGAACATTTCTTGCGCCGGTTCCGGCTTTCACTCCCAAAAGCACCTCGTCGCGGCCAGAACATCTCATGCGTCGGTTCCGGCTTTACTCCACCGAGCACCCTGCCAAGGTGGTGACATTTCATTCACAGGTTCCAGCTTTCATCCTCCAGGCACATAGCTGAGTATGGAAAAAGTTATTTGCTGGTTTTGGTTTTCACACCCCAAACAAGTGTGATAGGGTACAGCGGTGTGAAAGTGGTATATTGAGCCTATATATTATCATTTTATTTCTACCAAAGTAGGTGAAAATTATTATTTTCACTCACTTATGTAGAAAATAAGCACCTCACCCTCCAGGCACATAGCTGCGTATGGAAAAAGTTATTTGCCAGTTTCGGGTTTCACACCCCAATCAAGTGTGATAGTATACAGCAGTGTGAAAAAGGTACATGGGGCTCTATATATTTTATCACTTAATTTCTACCAAAGTAGGTGAAAATTATTATTTTCACTTACTTTTGTAGAAAATAAGCACCTCCCCCCCAGGCACATAGCTGCGTATGGAAAAAGTTATTTGTCAGGTCCGGTTTTCACACCCCAATCAAGTGTGATAGGGTACAGCAGTGCGAAAAAGGTATATGGGGCCTATATATTATCACTTCATTTCTACCAAAGTTGGTGAAAATTATTATTTTCACTTACTTTTGTAGAAAAAAAGCACCTCACAGAGGCAGGAACATCTCATGCACCGTTTTCGGCTATCACCCCCCAACCATCACGCCGCGGCCGGAACATTTCTTGCGCCGGTTCCGGCTTTCACTCCCAAAAGCACCTCGTCGCGGCCAGAACATCTCATGCGTCGGTTCCAGCTTTACTCCCCCAAGCACCCTGCCAAGGTGGTGACATTTCATTCACAGGTTCCAGCTTTCACCCTCCAGGCACATAGCTGAGTATGGAAAAAGTTATTTGCTGGTTTTGGTTTTCACACCCCTATCAAGTGTGATAGGGTACAGCGGTTTGAAAATGGTATATTGAGTCCATATATTATCATTTTATTTCTACCAAAGTAGGTGAAAATTATTATTTTCACTCACTTTTGTAGAAAATAAGCACCTCACCCTCCAGGCACATAGCTGCGTATGGAAAAAGTTATTTGCCAGTTCCGGTTTTCACACCCCAATCAAGTGTGATAGGGTACAGCAGTGCGAAAAAGGTATATGGGGCCTATATATTATCACTTCATTTCTACCAAAATAGGTGAAATTTATTATTTTCACTTACTTTTGTAGAAAATAAGCACCTCACAGCGGCAGGAACATCTCATGCACCGTTTTCGGCTTTCACCCCCCAACCATCACGCCGTGGCCGGAACATTTCTTGCTCCGGTTCCGGCTTTCACTCCCAAAAGCACCTTGTCGCGGCCAGAACATCTCATGCGTCGGTTCCGGCTTTACTCCCCCAAGCACCCTACCAAGGTGGTGACATTTCATTCACAGGTTCCAGCTTTCACCCTCCAGACACATAGCTGAGTATGGAAAAAGTTATTTGCTGGTTTTGGTTTTCACACCCCAATCAAGTGTGATAGGGTACAGCGGTGTGAAAGTGGTATATTGAGCCTATATATTATCATTTTATTTCGACCAAAGTAGGTGAAAATTATTATTTTCACTCACTTTTGTAGAAAATAAGCACCTCACCTTCCAGGCACATAGCTGCGTATGGAAAAAGTTATTTGCCAGTTCCGGTTTTCACACCCCAATCAAGTGTGATAGGGTACAGCAGTGCGAAAAAGGTATATGGGGCCTATATTTTATCACTTCATTTCTACCAAAATAGGTGAAAATTATTATTTTCACTTACTTTTGCAGAAAATAAGCACCTCACAGCGGCAGGAACATCTCATGCACCGTTTTCGGCTTTCACCCCCCAACCATCACGCCGCGGCCGGAACATTTCTTGCGCCGGTTCCGGCTTTCACTCCCAAAAGCACCTCGTCGCGGCCAGAACATCTCATGCGTCGGTTCCGGCTTTACTCCCCCAAGCACCCTGCCAAGGTGGTGACATTTCATTCACAGGTTCCAGCTGTCACCCTCCAGGCTCAGAGCTGCATATGGAGCAGGTTATTCGCCGTGTACAGTTTTCACTCCCCAATCAAGTGTGATAGGGTACAGCGGTGTGAAAGTGGTATATGGGGCCTATGTACTATCACTTAATTTTTATCAAAGTAGGTGAAAATTATTATGTTCACCTACTTTAGTACAAAATAAGTATTCTTGACATTCAATAAAAAGGCAATGCAGACAATATCACTGATATCTCCTGCACAGATATCAGTCCTGATTTGGCTCACTGTCTGCATAAAATAATATAAGGACCTAAATTCATCAAACTTTAAACGTAATGTACGGGTCTATAACAAATATACACATTTGATAAACACGCATGTATGCCAGCAAGATATTATCGCGCCTCCTTACCTGTTGTGGGTAGCTGCTTCTGCCATCCGACGTTTGGAATATGCTGTAGTAAAAATGACGTCACAGTAGTCCAGAGATGTAGGTGGGTAAGTAGTTGACATCACAATTCATTCATGGAGAAGGTCTACCTGAAAAAAAGAAGAAGGAGGCGCGATAATATGTTCATGACATACATGAATATTTATTAATACTGTGTCTTACATCGTAACACTCATAAATGCAGTACTGTACAGACAACACAAGTCATCCTTATCAGTCCCTGCCCCAGTGATTGCAAATACATGCTACAGCACATATTAGACCCTTAACTGTGGACCCGGCACTCAGTTTTACAAACTGAGCAGGTCCCCGGGTACGTACTTTGCAGCAGCCAGTCTTGAGGAGCTGTCAGGGACTATCACCCCCCAAGCACCTCACAGTGCCTGGAACATCTCATGCGCCAGTTTAGGCTTTCACCCCCCTTCATGCACATCGCAAAAGCATGGCAATCTCATGCGCCAGATCTGGCACCTTGCCAAAGCACCTCGCCATGGCCGTAACATTTCATGCGCCGGTTCCAGCTTTCACTCCCAAAAGCACCTCGTCGCGGCCAGAACATCTCATTCGTCGGTTCCGGCTTTACTCCCCCAAGCACTCTGCCAAGGTAGTGACATTTCATTCACAGGTTCCAGCTTTCACCCTCCAGGCACATAGCTGAGTATGGAAAAAGTTAATTGCTGGTTTCGGTTTTCACACCCCAATCAAGTGTGATAGGGTACAGCGGTTTGAAAGTGGTAAATTGAGCCCATATATTATCATTTTATTTCTACCAAAGTAGGTGAAAATTATTATTTTCACTCACTTTTGTAGAAAATAAGCACCTCACCCTCCAGGCACATAGCTGCGTATGGAAAAAGTTATTTGTCAGGTCCGGTTTTCACACCCCAATCAAGTGTGATAGGGTACAGCAGTGCGAAAAAGGTATATGGGGCCTATATATTATCACTTCATTTCTACCAAAGTAGGTGAAAATTATTATTTTCACTTACTTTTGTAGAAAAAAAAGCACCTCACAGAGGCAGGAATATCTCATGCACCGTTTTCGGCTATCACCCCCCAACCATCACGCCGCGGCCGGAACATTTCTTGCGCCGGTTCCGGCTTTCACTCCCAAAAGCACCTCGTCGCGGCCAGAACATCTCATGCGTCGGTTCCGGCTTTACTCCCCCAAGCACCCTGCCAAGGTGGTGACATTTCATTCACAGGTTCCAGCTTTCACCCTCCAGGCACATAGCTGAGTATGGAAAAAGTTATTTGCTGGTTTCGGTTTTCACACCCCAATCAAGTGTGATAGGGTACAGCGGTTTGAAAGTGGTATATTGAGTCCATATATTATCATTTTATTTCTACCAAAGTAGGTGAAAATTATTATTTTCACTCACTTTTGTAGAAAATAAGCACCTCACCCTCCAGGCACATAGCTGCGTATGGAAAAAGTTATTTGCCAGTTCCGGTTTTCACACCCCAATCAAGTGTGATAGGGTACAGCAGTGCGAAAAAGGTATATGGGGCCTATATATTATCACTTCATTTCTACCAAAATAGGTGAAATTTATTATTTTCACTTACTTTTGTAGAAAATAAGCACCTCACAGCGGCAGGAACATCTCATGCACCGTTTTCGGCTTTCACCCCCCAACCATCACGCCGTGGCCGGAACATTTCTTGCTCCGGTTCCGGCTTTCACTCCCAAAAGCACCTTGTCGCGGCCAGAACATCTCATGCGTCGGTTCCGGCTTTACTCCCCCAAGCACCCTACCAAGGTGGTGACATTTCATTCACAGGTTCCAGCTTTCACCCTCCAGACACATAGCTGAGTATGGAAAAAGTTATTTGCTGGTTTTGGTTTTCACACCCCAATCAAGTGTGATAGGGTACAGCGGTGTGAAAGTGGTATATTGAGCCTATATATTATCATTTTATTTCGACCAAAGTAGGTGAAAATTATTATTTTCACTCACTTTTGTAGAAAATAAGCACCTCACCTTCCAGGCACATAGCTGCGTATGGAAAAAGTTATTTGCCAGTTCCGGTTTTCACACCCCAATCAAGTGTGATAGGGTACAGCAGTGCGAAAAAGGTATATGGGGCCTATATTTTATCACTTCATTTCTACCAAAATAGGTGAAAATTATTATTTTCACTTACTTTTGCAGAAAATAAGCACCTCACAGCGGCAGGAACATCTCATGCACCGTTTTCGGCTTTCACCCCCCAACCATCACGCCGCGGCCGGAACATTTCTTGCGCCGGTTCCGGCTTTCACTCCCAAAAGCACCTCGTCGCGGCCAGAACATCTCATGCGTCGGTTCCGGCTTTACTCCCCCAAGCACCCTGCCAAGGTGGTGACATTTCATTCACAGGTTCCAGCTGTCACCCTCCAGGCTCAGAGCTGCATATGGAGCAGGTTATTCGCCGTGTACAGTTTTCACTCCCCAATCAAGTGTGATAGGGTACAGCGGTGTGAAAGTGGTATATGGGGCCTATGTACTATCACTTAATTTTTATCAAAGTAGGTGAAAATTATTATGTTCACCTACTTTAGTACAAAATAAGTATTCTTGACATTCAATAAAAAGGCAATGCAGACAATATCACTGATATCTCCTGCACAGATATCAGTCCTGATTTGGCTCACTGTCTGCATAAAATAATATAAGGACCTAAATTCATCAAACTTTAAACGTAATGTACGGGTCTATAACAAATATACACATTTGATAAACACGCATGTATGCCAGCAAGATATTATCGCGCCTCCTTACCTGTTGTGGGTAGCTGCTTCTGCCATCCGACGTTTGGAATATGCTGTAGTAAAAATGACGTCACAGTAGTCCAGAGATGTAGGTGGGTAAGTAGTTGACATCACAATTCATTCATGGAGAAGGTCTACCTGAAAAAAAGAAGAAGGAGGCGCGATAATATGTTCATGACATACATGAATATTTATTAATACTGTGTCTTACATCGTAACACTCATAAATGCAGTACTGTACAGACAACACAAGTCATCCTTATCAGTCCCTGCCCCAGTGATTGCAAATACATGCTACAGCACATATTAGACCCTTAACTGTGGACCCGGCACTCAGTTTTACAAACTGAGCAGGTCCCCGGGTACGTACTTTGCAGCAGCCAGTCTTGAGGAGCTGTCAGGGACTATCACCCCCCAAGCACCTCACAGTGCCTGGAACATCTCATGCGCCAGTTTAGGCTTTCACCCCCCTTCATGCACATCGCAAAAGCATGGCAATCTCATGCGCCAGATCTGGCACCTTGCCAAAGCACCTCGCCATGGCCGTAACATTTCATGCGCCGGTTCCAGCTTTCACTCCCAAAAGCACCTCGTCGCGGCCAGAACATCTCATTCGTCGGTTCCGGCTTTACTCCCCCAAGCACTCTGCCAAGGTAGTGACATTTCATTCACAGGTTCCAGCTTTCACCCTCCAGGCACATAGCTGAGTATGGAAAAAGTTAATTGCTGGTTTCGGTTTTCACACCCCAATCAAGTGTGATAGGGTACAGCGGTTTGAAAGTGGTAAATTGAGCCCATATATTATCATTTTATTTCTACCAAAGTAGGTGAAAATTATTATTTTCACTCACTTTTGTAGAAAATAAGCACCTCACCCTCCAGGCACATAGCTGCGTATGGAAAAAGTTATTTGTCAGGTCCGGTTTTCACACCCCAATCAAGTGTGATAGGGTACAGCAGTGCGAAAAAGGTATATGGGGCCTATATATTATCACTTCATTTCTACCAAAGTAGGTGAAAATTATTATTTTCACTTACTTTTGTAGAAAAAAAAGCACCTCACAGAGGCAGGAATATCTCATGCACCGTTTTCGGCTATCACCCCCCAACCATCACGCCGCGGCCGGAACATTTCTTGCGCCGGTTCCGGCTTTCACTCCCAAAAGCACCTCGTCGCGGCCAGAACATCTCATGCGTCGGTTCCGGCTTTACTCCCCCAAGCACCCTGCCAAGGTGGTGACATTTCATTCACAGGTTCCAGCTTTCACCCTCCAGGCACATAGCTGAGTATGGAAAAAGTTATTTGCTGGTTTCGGTTTTCACACCCCAATCAAGTGTGATAGGGTACAGCGGTTTGAAAGTGGTATATTGAGTCCATATATTATCATTTTATTTCTACCAAAGTAGGTGAAAATTATTATTTTCACTCACTTTTGTAGAAAATAAGCACCTCACCCTCCAGGCACATAGCTGCGTATGGAAAAAGTTATTTGCCAGTTCCGGTTTTCACACCCCAATCAAGTGTGATAGGGTACAGCAGTGTGAAAAAGGTATATGGGGCTCTATATATTTTATCACTTCATTTCTACCAAAGTAGGTGAAAATTATTATTTTCACTTACTTTTGTAGAAAATAAGCACCTCCCCCCCAGGCACATAGCTGCGTATGGAAAAAGTTATTTGTCAGGTCCGGTTTTCACACCCCAATCAAGTGTGATAGGGTACAGCAGTGCGAAAAAGGTATATGGGGCCTATATATTATCACTTCATTTCTACCAAAGTTGGTGAAAATTATTATTTTCACTTACTTTTGTAGAAAAAAAGCACCTCACAGAGGCAGGAACATCTCATGCACCGTTTTCGGCTATCACCCCCCAACCATCACGCCGCGGCCGGAACATTTCTTGCGCCGGTTCCGGATTTCACTCCCAAAAGCACCTCGTCGCGGCCAGAACATCTCATGCGTCGGTTCCAGCTTTACTCCCCCAAGCACCCTGCCAAGGTGGTGACATTTCATTCACAGGTTCCAGCTTTCACCCTCCAGGCACATAGCTGAGTATGGAAAAAGTTATTTGCTGGTTTTGGTTTTCACACCCCTATCAAGTGTGATAGGGTACAGCGGTTTGAAAATGGTATATTGAGTCCATATATTATCATTTTATTTCTACCAAAGTAGGTGAAAATTATTATTTTCACTCACTTTTGTAGAAAATAAGCACCTCACCCTCCAGGCACATAGCTGCGTATGGAAAAAGTTATTTGCCAGTTCCGGTTTTCACACCCCAATCAAGTGTGATAGGGTACAGCAGTGCGAAAAAGGTATATGGGGCCTATATATTATCACTTCATTTCTACCAAAATAGGTGAAAATTATTATTTTTACTTACTTTTGTAGAAAATAAGCACCTCACAGCGGCAGGAACATCTCATGCACCGTTTTCGGATTTCACCCCCCAACTATCACGCCGTGGCCGGAACATTTCTTGCTCCGGTTCCGGCTTTCACTCCCAAAAGCACCTTGTCGCGGCCAGAACATCTCATGCGTCGGTTCCGGCTTTACTCCCCCAAGCACCCTACCAAGGTGGTGACATTTCATTCACAGGTTCCAGCTTTCACCCTCCAGACACATAGCTGAGTATGGAAAAAGTTATTTGCTGGTTTCGGTTTTCACACCCCAATCAAGTGTGATAGGGTACAGCGGTTTAAAAATGGTATATTGAGTCCACATATTATCATTTTATTTCTACCAAAGTAGATGAAAATTATTATTTTCACTCACTTTTATAGAAAATAAGCACCTCACCCTCCAGGCACATAGCTGCGTATGGAAAAAGTTATTTGCCAGTTCCGGTTTTCACACCCCAATCAAGTGTGATAGGGTACAGCAGTGCGAAAAAGGTATATGGGGCCTATATATTATCACTTCATTTCTACCAAAATAGGTGAAAATTTTTATTTTCACTTACTTTTGTAGAAAATAAGCACCTCACAGCGGCAGGAACATCTCGTGCACCGTTTTCGGCTTTCACCCCCCAACCATCACGCCGCGGCCGGAACATTTCTTGCGCCGGTTCCGGCTTTCACTCCCAAAAGCACCTCGTCGCGGCCAGAACATCTCATGCGTCGGTTCCGGCTTTACTCCCCCAAGCACCCTGCCAAGGTGGTGACATTTCATTCACAGGTTCTAGCTTTCACCCTCCAGGCACATAGCTGAGTATGGAAAAAGTTATTTGCTGGTTTCGGTTTTCACACCCCAATCAAGAGTGATAGGGTACAGCGGTTTGAAAGTGGTATATTGAGTCCATATATTATCATTTTATTTCTACCAAAGTAGGTGAAAATTATTATTTTCACTCACTTTTGTAGAAAATAAGCACCTCACCCTCCAGGCACATAGCTGCGTATGGAAAAAGTTATTTGCCAGTTCCGGTTTTCACACCCCAATCAAGTGTGATAGGGTACAGCAGTGCGAAAAAGGTATATGGGGCCTATATATTATCACTTCATTTCTACCAAAATAGGTGAAAATTATTATTTTCACTTACTTTTGTAGAAAATAAGCACCTCACAGCGGCAGGAACATCTCATGCACCGTTTTCGGCTTTCACCCTCCAACCATCACGCCGCGGCTGGAACATTTCTTGCGCCGGTTCCGGCTTTCACTCCCAAAAGCACCTCATCGCGGCCAGAACATCTCATGCGTCGGTTCCGGCTTTACTCCCCCAAGCACCCTGCCAAGGTGGTGACATTTCATTCACAGGTTCCAGCTTTCACCCTCCAGGCACATAGCTGAGGATGGAAAAAGTTATTTGCTGGTTTCGGTTTTCACACCCCAATCAAGTGTGATAGGGTACAGCGGTTTGAAAGTGGTATATTGAGCCCATATATTATCATTTTATTTCTACCAAAGTAGGTGAAAATTATTATTTTCACTCACTTTTGTAGAAAATAAGCACCTCACCCTCCAGACACATAGCTGCGTATGGAAAAAGTTATTTGCCAGTTCCGGTTTTCACACCCCAATCAAGTGTGATACGGTACAGCAGTGCGAAAAAGGTATATGGGGCCTATATATTATCACTTCATTTCTACCAAAATAGGTGAAAATTATTATTTTCACTTACTTTTGTAGAAAATAAGCACCTCACAGCGGCAGGAACATCTCATGCACCGTTTTCGGCATTCACCCCCCAACCATCACGCCGCGGCCGGAACATTTATTGCGCCGGTTCCGGCTTTCACTCCCAAAAGCACCTCGTCGCGGCCAGAACATCTCATGCGTCGGTTCCGGCTTTACTCCCCCAAGCACCCTGCCAAGGTGGTGACATTTCATTCACAGGTTCCAGCTGTCACCCTCCAGGCTCAGAGCTGCATATGGAGCAGGTAATTCGCCGTGTACAGTTTTTACACCCCAATCATGTGTGATAGGGTACAGCGGTGTGAAAGTGGTATATGGGGCCTATGTACTATCACTTAATTTTTATCAAAGTAGGTGAAAATTATTATATTCACCTACTTTAGTACAAAATAAGTATTCTTGACATTCAATAAAAAGGCAATGCAGACAATATCACTGATATCTCCTGCACAGATATCAGTCCTGATTTGGCTCGCTGTCTGCATAAAATAATATAAGGACCTAAATTCATCAAACTTTAAACGTAATGTACGGGTCTATAACAAATATACACATTTGATAAACACGCATGTATGCCAGCAAGATATTATCGCGCCTCCTTACCTGTTGTGGGTAGCTGCTTCTGCCATCCGACGTTTGGAATATGCTGTAGTAAAAATGACGTCACAGTAGTCCAGAGATGTAGGTGGGTAAGTAGTTGACATAACAATTCATTCATGGTGAAGGTCTACCTGAAAAAAAGAAGAAGGAGGCGCGATAATATGTTCATGACATACATGAATATTTATTAATACTGTGTCTTACATCGTAACACTCATAAATGCAGTACTGTACAGACAACACAAGTCATCCTTATCAGTCCCTGCCCCAGTGATTGCAAATACATGCTACAGCACATATTAGACCCTTAACTGTGGACCCGGCACTCAGTTTTACAAACTGAGCATGTCCCCGGGTACGTACTTTGCAGCAGCCAGTCTAGAGGAGCTGTCAGGGACTATCACCCCCCAAGCACCTCACAGTGCCTGGAACATCTCATGCGCAAGTTTAGGCTTTCACCCCCCTGCATGGCAATCTCATGCGCCAGATCTGGCACCTTGCCAAAGCACCTCGCCATGGCCGGAACATTTCATGCGCCGGTTCCAGCTTTCACTCTCAAAAGCACCTCGTCGCGGTCAGAACATCTCATGCGTCGGTTCCGGCTTTACTCCCCCAAGCACCCTGCCAAGGTAGTGACATTTCATTCACAGGTTCCAGCTTTCACCCTCCAGGCACATAGCTGAGTATGGAAAAAGTTATTTGCTGGTTTCGGTTTTCACACCCCAATCAAGTGTGATAGGGTACAGCGGTTTGAAAGTGGTATATTGAGCCCATATATTATCATTTTATTTCTACCAAAGTAGGTGAAAATTATTACTTTCACTCACTTTTGTAGAAAATAAGCACCTCACCCTCCAGGCACATAGCTGAGTATGGAAAAAGTTATTTGCTGGTTTTGGTTTTCACACCCCAAACAAGTGTGATAGGGTACAGCGGTGTGAAAGTGGTATATTGAGCCTATATATTATCATTTTATTTCTACCAAAGTAGGTGAAAATTATTATTTTCACTCACTTATGTAGAAAATAAGCACCTCACCCTCCAGGCACATAGCTGCGTATGGAAAAAGTTATTTGCCAGTTTCGGGTTTCACACCCCAATCAAGTGTGATAGTATACAGCAGTGTGAAAAAGGTACATGGGGCTCTATATATTTTATCACTTAATTTCTACCAAAGTAGGTGAAAATTATTATTTTCACTTACTTTTGTAGAAAATAAGCACCTCCCCCCCAGGCACATAGCTGCGTATGGAAAAAGTTATTTGTCAGGTCCGGTTTTCACACCCCAATCAAGTGTGATAGGGTACAGCAGTGCGAAAAAGGTATATGGGGCCTATATATTATCACTTCATTTCTACCAAAGTTGGTGAAAATTATTATTTTCACTTACTTTTGTAGAAAAAAAGCACCTCACAGAGGCAGGAACATCTCATGCACCGTTTTCGGCTATCACCCCCCAACCATCACGCCGCGGCCGGAACATTTCTTGCGCCGGTTCCGGCTTTCACTCCCAAAAGCACCTCGTCGCGGCCAGAACATCTCATGCGTCGGTTCCAGCTTTACTCCCCCAAGCACCCTGCCAAGGTGGTGACATTTCATTCACAGGTTCCAGCTTTCACCCTCCAGGCACATAGCTGAGTATGGAAAAAGTTATTTGCTGGTTTTGGTTTTCACACCCCTATCAAGTGTGATAGGGTACAGCGGTTTGAAAATGGTATATTGAGTCCATATATTATCATTTTATTTCTACCAAAGTAGGTGAAAATTATTATTTTCACTCACTTTTGTAGAAAATAAGCACCTCACCCTCCAGGCACATAGCTGCGTATGGAAAAAGTTATTTGCCAGTTCCGGTTTTCACACCCCAATCAAGTGTGATAGGGTACAGCAGTGCGAAAAAGGTATATGGGGCCTATATATTATCACTTCATTTCTACCAAAATAGGTGAAATTTATTATTTTCACTTACTTTTGTAGAAAATAAGCACCTCACAGCGGCAGGAACATCTCATGCACCGTTTTCGGCTTTCACCCCCCAACCATCACGCCGTGGCCGGAACATTTCTTGCTCCGGTTCCGGCTTTCACTCCCAAAAGCACCTTGTCGCGGCCAGAACATCTCATGCGTCGGTTCCGGCTTTACTCCCCCAAGCACCCTACCAAGGTGGTGACATTTCATTCACAGGTTCCAGCTTTCACCCTCCAGACACATAGCTGAGTATGGAAAAAGTTATTTGCTGGTTTTGGTTTTCACACCCCAATCAAGTGTGATAGGGTACAGCGGTGTGAAAGTGGTATATTGAGCCTATATATTATCATTTTATTTCGACCAAAGTAGGTGAAAATTATTATTTTCACTCACTTTTGTAGAAAATAAGCACCTCACCTTCCAGGCACATAGCTGCGTATGGAAAAAGTTATTTGCCAGTTCCGGTTTTCACACCCCAATCAAGTGTGATAGGGTACAGCAGTGCGAAAAAGGTATATGGGGCCTATATTTTATCACTTCATTTCTACCAAAATAGGTGAAAATTATTATTTTCACTTACTTTTGCAGAAAATAAGCACCTCACAGCGGCAGGAACATCTCATGCACCGTTTTCGGCTTTCACCCCCCAACCATCACGCCGCGGCCGGAACATTTCTTGCGCCGGTTCCGGCTTTCACTCCCAAAAGCACCTCGTCGCGGCCAGAACATCTCATGCGTCGGTTCCGGCTTTACTCCCCCAAGCACCCTGCCAAGGTAGTGACATTTCATTCACAGGTTCCAGCTTTCACCCTCCAGGCACATAGCTGAGTATGGAAAAAGTTATTTGCTGGTTTTGGTTTTCACACCCCAATCAAGTGTGATAGGGTACAGCGGTGTGAAAGTGGTATATTGAGCCTATATATTATCATTTTATTTCGACCAAAGTAGGTGAAAATTATTATTTTCACTCACTTTTGTAGAAAATAAGCACCTCACCCTCCAGGCACATAGCTGCGTATGGAAAAAGTTATTTGCCAGTTCCGGTTTTCACACCCCAATCAAGTGTGATAGGGTACAGCAGTGCGAAAAAGGTATATGGGGCCTATATATTATCACTTCATTTCTACCAAAATAGGTGAAAATTATTATTTTCACTTACTTTTGTAGAAAATAAGCACCTCACAGCGGCAGGAACATCTCATGCACCATTTTCGGCTTTCACCCCCCAACCATCACGCCGCGGCCGGAACATTTCTTGCGCCGGTTCCGGCTTTCACTCCCAAAAGCACCTCGTCGCGGCCAGAACATCTCATGCGTCGGTTCCGGCTTTACTCCCCCAAGCACCCTGCCAAGGTGGTGACATTTCATTCACAGGTTCCAGCTGTCACCCTCCAGGCTCAGAGCTGCATATGGAGCAGGTTATTCGCCGTGTACAGTTTTCACTCCCCAATCAAGTGTGATAGGGTACAGCGGTGTGAAAGTGGTATATGGGGCCTATGTACTATCACTTAATTTTTATCAAAGTAGGTGAAAATTATTATGTTCACCTACTTTAGTACAAAATAAGTATTCTTGACATTCAATAAAAAGGCAATGCAGACAATATCACTGATATCTCCTGCACAGATATCAGTCCTGATTTGGCTCACTGTCTGCATAAAATAATATAAGGACCTAAATTCATCAAACTTTAAACGTAATGTACGGGTCTATAACAAATATACACATTTGATAAACACGCATGTATGCCAGCAAGATATTATCGCGCCTCCTTACCTGTTGTGGGTAGCTGCTTCTGCCATCCGACGTTTGGAATATGCTGTAGTAAAAATGACGTCACAGTAGTCCAGAGATGTAGTAGGTGGGTAAGTAGTTGACATCACAATTCATTCATGGAGAAGGTCTACCTGAAAAAAAGAAGAAGGAGGCGCGATAATATGTTCATGACATACATGAATATTTATTAATACTGTGTCTTACATCGTAACACTCATAAATGCAGTACTGTACAGACAACACAAGTCATCCTTATCAGTCCCTGCCCCAGTGATTGCAAATACATGCTACAGCACATATTAGACCCTTAACTGTGGACCCGGCACTCAGTTTTACAAACTGAGCAGGTCCCCGGGTACGTACTTTGCAGCAGCCAGTCTTGAGGAGCTGTCAGGGACTATCACCCCCCAAGCACCTCACAGTGCCTGCAACATCTCATGCGCCAGTTTAGGCTTTCACCCCCCTGCATGGCAATCTCATGCGCCAGATCTGGCACCTTGCCAAAGCACCTCGCCATGGCCGTAACATTTCATGCGCCGGTTCCAGCTTTCACTCCCAAAAGCACCTCGTCGCGGCCAGAACATCTCATTCGTCGGTTCCGGCTTTACTCCCCCAAGCACTCTGCCAAGGTAGTGACATTTCATTCACAGGTTCCAGCTTTCACCCTCCAGGCACATAGCTGAGTATGGAAAAAGTTAATTGCTGGTTTCGGTTTTCACACCCCAATCAAGTGTGATAGGGTACAGCGGTTTGAAAGTGGTAAATTGAGCCCATATATTATCATTTTATTTCTACCAAAGTAGGTGAAAATTATTATTTTCACTCACTTTTGTAGAAAATAAGCACCTCACCCTCCAGGCACATAGCTGCGTATGGAAAAAGTTATTTGTCAGGTCCGGTTTTCACACCCCAATCAAGTGTGATAGGGTACAGCAGTGCGAAAAAGGTATATGGGGCCTATATATTATCACTTCATTTCTACCAAAGTAGGTGAAAATTATTATTTTCACTTACTTTTGTAGAAAAAAAGCACCTCACAGAGGCAGGAATATCTCATGCACCGTTTTCGGCTATCACCCCCCAACCATCACGCCGCGGCCGGAACATTTCTTGCGCCGGTTCCGGCTTTCACTCCCAAAAGCACCTCGTCGCGGCCAGAACATCTCATGCGTCGGTTCCGGCTTTACTCCCCCAAGCACCCTGCCAAGGTGGTGACATTTCATTCACAGGTTCCAGCTTTCACCCTCCAGGCACATAGCTGAGTATGGAAAAAGTTATTTGCTGGTTTCGGTTTTCACACCCCAATCAAGTGTGATAGGGTACAGCGGTTTGAAAGTGGTATATTGAGTCCATATATTATCATTTTATTTCTACCAAAGTAGGTGAAAATTATTATTTTCACTCACTTTTGTAGAAAATAAGCACCTCACCCTCCAGGCACATAGCTGCGTATGGAAAAAGTTATTTGCCAGTTCCGGTTTTCACACCCCAATCAAGTGTGATAGGGTACAGCAGTGTGAAAAAGGTATATGGGGCTCTATATATTTTATCACTTCATTTCTACCAAAGTAGGTGAAAATTATTATTTTCACTTACTTTTGTAGAAAATAAGCACCTCCCCCCCAGGCACATAGCTGCGTATGGAAAAAGTTATTTGTCAGGTCCGGTTTTCACACCCCAATCAAGTGTGATAGGGTACAGCAGTGCGAAAAAGGTATATGGGGCCTATATATTATCACTTCATTTCTACCAAAGTTGGTGAAAATTATTATTTTCACTTACTTTTGTAGAAAAAAAGCACCTCACAGAGGCAGGAACATCTCATGCACCGTTTTCGGCTATCACCCCCCAACCATCACGCCGCGGCCGGAACATTTCTTGCGCCGGTTCCGGCTTTCACTCCCAAAAGCACCTCGTCGCGGCCAGAACATCTCATGCGTCGGTTCCAGCTTTACTCCCCCAAGCACCCTGCCAAGGTGGTGACATTTCATTCACAGGTTCCAGCTTTCACCCTCCAGGCACATAGCTGAGTATGGAAAAAGTTATTTGCTGGTTTTGGTTTTCACACCCCTATCAAGTGTGATAGGGTACAGCGGTTTGAAAATGGTATATTGAGTCCATATATTATCATTTTATTTCTACCAAAGTAGGTGAAAATTATTATTTTCACTCACTTTTGTAGAAAATAAGCACCTCACCCTCCAGGCACATAGCTGCGTATGGAAAAAGTTATTTGCCAGTTCCGGTTTTCACACCCCAATCAAGTGTGATAGGGTACAGCAGTGCGAAAAAGGTATATGGGGCCTATATATTATCACTTCATTTCTACCAAAATAGGTGAAAATTATTATTTTCACTTACTTTTGTAGAAAAAAAGCACCTCACAGAGGCAGGAACATCTCATGCACCGTTTTCGGCTATCACCCCCCAACCATCACGCCGCGGCCGGAACATTTCTTGCGCCGGTTCCGGCTTTCACTCCCAAAAGCACCTCGTCGCGGCCAGAACATCTCATGCGTCGGTTCCGGCTTTACTCCCCCAAGCACCCTGCCAAGGTGGTGACATTTCATTCACAGGTTCCAGCTTTCACCCTCCAGGCACATAGCTGAGTATGGAAAAAGTTATTTGCTGGTTTTGGTTTTCACACCCCTATCAAGTGTGATAGGGTACAGCGGTTTGAAAATGGTATATTGAGTCCATATATTATCATTTTATTTCAACCAAAGTAGGTGAAAATTATTATTTTCACTCACTTTTGTAGAAAATAAGCACCTCACCCTCCAGGCACATAGCTGCGTATGGAAAAAGTTATTTGTCAGTTCCGGTTTTCACACCCCAATCAAGTGTGATAGGGTACAGCAGTGTGAAAAAGGTATATGGGGCTCTATATATTTTATCACTTCATTTCTACCAAAGTAGGTGAAAATTATTATTTTCACTTACTTTTGTAGAAAATAAGCACCTCCCCCCCAGGCACATAGCTGCGTATGGAAAAAGTTATTTGTCAGGTCCGGTTTTCACACCCCAATCAAGTGTGATAGGGTACAGCAGTGCGAAAAAGGTATATGGGGCCTATATATTATCACTTCATTTCTACCAAAGTTGGTGAAAATTATTATTTTCACTTACTTTTGTAGAAAAAAAGCACCTCACAGAGGCAGGAACATCTCATGCACCGTTTTCGGCTATCACCCCCCAACCATCACGCCGCGGCCGGAACATTTCTTGCGCCGGTTCCGGCTTTCACTCCCAAAAGCACCTCGTCGCGGCCAGAACATCTCATGCGTCGGTTCCAGCTTTACTCCCCCAAGCACCCTGCCAAGGTGGTGACATTTCATTCACAGGTTCCAGCTTTCACCCTCCAGGCACATAGCTGAGTATGGAAAAAGTTATTTGCTGGTTTTGGTTTTCACACCCCTATCAAGTGTGATAGGGTACAGCGGTTTGAAAATGGTATATTGAGTCCATATATTATCATTTTATTTCTACCAAAGTAGGTGAAAATTATTATTTTCACTCACTTTTGTAGAAAATAAGCACCTCACCCTCCAGGCACATAGCTGCGTATGGAAAAAGTTATTTGCCAGTTCCGGTTTTCACACCCCAATCAAGTGTGATAGGGTACAGCAGTGCGAAAAAGGTATATGGGGCCTATATATTATCACTTCATTTCTACCAAAATAGGTGAAAATTATTATTTTCACTTACTTTTGTAGAAAATAAGCACCTCACAGCGGCAGGAACATCTCATGCACCGTTTTCGGCTTTCACCCCCCAACCATCACGCCGTGGCCGGAACATTTCTTGCTCCGGTTCCGGCTTTCACTCCCAAAAGCACCTTGTCGCGGCCAGAACATCTCATGCGTCGGTTCCGGCTTTACTCCCCCAAGCACCCTACCAAGGTGGTGACATTTCATTCACAGGTTCCAGCTTTCACCCTCCAGACACATAGCTGAGTATGGAAAAAGTTATTTGCTGGTTTTGGTTTTCACACCCCAATCAAGTGTGATAGGGTACAGCGGTGTGAAAGTGGTATATTGAGCCTATATATTATCATTTTATTTCGACCAAAGTAGGTGAAAATTATTATTTTCACTCACTTTTGTAGAAAATAAGCACCTCACCTTCCAGGCACATAGCTGCGTATGGAAAAAGTTATTTGCCAGTTCCGGTTTTCACACCCCAATCAAGTGTGATAGGGTACAGCAGTGCGAAAAAGGTATATGGGGCCTATATTTTATCACTTCATTTCTACCAAAATAGGTGAAAATTATTATTTTCACTTACTTTTGCAGAAAATAAGCACCTCACAGCGGCAGGAACATCTCATGCACCGTTTTCGGCTTTCACCCCCCAACCATCACGCCGCGGCCGGAACATTTCTTGCGCCGGTTCCGGCTTTCACTCCCAAAAGCACCTCGTCGCGGCCAGAACATCTCATGCGTCGGTTCCGGCTTTACTCCCCCAAGCACCCTGCCAAGGTAGTGACATTTCATTCACAGGTTCCAGCTTTCACCCTCCAGGCACATAGCTGAGTATGGAAAAAGTTATTTGCTGGTTTTGGTTTTCACACCCCAATCAAGTGTGATAGGGTACAGCGGTGTGAAAGTGGTATATTGAGCCTATATATTATCATTTTATTTCGACCAAAGTAGGTGAAAATTATTATTTTCACTCACTTTTGTAGAAAATAAGCACCTCACCCTCCAGGCACATAGCTGCGTATGGAAAAAGTTATTTGCCAGTTCCGGTTTTCACACCCCAATCAAGTGTGATAGGGTACAGCAGTGCGAAAAAGGTATATGGGGCCTATATATTATCACTTCATTTCTACCAAAATAGGTGAAAATTATTATTTTCACTTACTTTTGTAGAAAATAAGCACCTCACAGCGGCAGGAACATCTCATGCACCATTTTCGGCTTTCACCCCCCAACCATCACGCCGCGGCCGGAACATTTCTTGCGCCGGTTCCGGCTTTCACTCCCAAAAGCACCTCGTCGCGGCCAGAACATCTCATGCGTCGGTTCCGGCTTTACTCCCCCAAGCACCCTGCCAAGGTGGTGACATTTCATTCACAGGTTCCAGCTGTCACCCTCCAGGCTCAGAGCTGCATATGGAGCAGGTTATTCGCCGTGTACAGTTTTCACTCCCCAATCAAGTGTGATAGGGTACAGCGGTGTGAAAGTGGTATATGGGGCCTATGTACTATCACTTAATTTTTATCAAAGTAGGTGAAAATTATTATGTTCACCTACTTTAGTACAAAATAAGTATTCTTGACATTCAATAAATAGGCAATGCAGACAATATCACTGATATCTCCTGCACAGATATCAGTCCTGATTTGGCTCACTGTCTGCATAAAATAATATAAGGACCTAAATTCATCAAACTTTAAACGTAATGTACGGGTCTATAACAAATATACACATTTGATAAACACGCATGTATGCCAGCAAGATATTATCGCGCCTCCTTACCTGTTGTGGGTAGCTGCTTCTGCCATCCGACGTTTGGAATATGCTGTAGTAAAAATGACGTCACAGTAGTCCAGAGATGTAGGTGGGTAAGTAGTTGACATCACAATTCATTCATGGAGAAGGTCTACCTGAAAAAAAGAAGAAGGAGGCGCGATAATATGTTCATGACATACATGAATATTTATTAATACTGTGTCTTACATCGTAACACTCATAAATGCAGTACTGTACAGACAACACAAGTCATCCTTATCAGTCCCTGCCCCAGTGATTGCAAATACATGCTACAGCACATATTAGACCCTTAACTGTGGACCCGGCACTCAGTTTTACAAACTGAGCAGGTCCCCGGGTACGTACTTTGCAGCAGCCAGTCTTGAGGAGCTGTCAGGGACTATCACCCCCCAAGCACCTCACAGTGCCTGGAACATCTCATGCGCCAGTTTAGGCTTTCACCCCCCTGCATGGCAATCTCATGCGCCAGATCTGGCACCTTGCCAAAGCACCTCGCCATGGCCGTAACATTTCATGCGCCGGTTCCAGCTTTCACTCCCAAAAGCACCTCGTCGCGGCCAGAACATCTCATTCGTCGGTTCCGGCTTTACTCCCCCAAGCACTCTGCCAAGGTAGTGACATTTCATTCACAGGTTCCAGCTTTCACCCTCCAGGCACATAGCTGAGTATGGAAAAAGTTAATTGCTGGTTTCGGTTTTCACACCCCAATCAAGTGTGATAGGGTACAGCGGTTTGAAAGTGGTAAATTGAGCCCATATATTATCATTTTATTTCTACCAAAGTAGGTGAAAATTATTATTTTCACTCACTTTTGTAGAAAATAAGCACCTCACCCTCCAGGCACATAGCTGCGTATGGAAAAAGTTATTTGTCAGGTCCGGTTTTCACACCCCAATCAAGTGTGATAGGGTACAGCAGTGCGAAAAAGGTATATGGGGCCTATATATTATCACTTCATTTCTACCAAAGTAGGTGAAAATTATTATTTTCACTTACTTTTGTAGAAAAAAAGCACCTCACAGAGGCAGGAATATCTCATGCACCGTTTTCGGCTATCACCCCCCAACCATCACGCCGCGGCCGGAACATTTCTTGCGCCGGTTCCGGCTTTCACTCCCAAAAGCACCTCGTCGCGGCCAGAACATCTCATGCGTCGGTTCCGGCTTTACTCCCCCAAGCACCCTGCCAAGGTGGTGACATTTCATTCACAGGTTCCAGCTTTCACCCTCCAGGCACATAGCTGAGTATGGAAAAAGTTATTTGCTGGTTTCGGTTTTCACACCCCAATCAAGTGTGATAGGGTACAGCGGTTTGAAAGTGGTATATTGAGTCCATATATTATCATTTTATTTCTACCAAAGTAGGTGAAAATTATTATTTTCACTCACTTTTGTAGAAAATAAGCACCTCACCCTCCAGGCACATAGCTGCGTATGGAAAAAGTTATTTGCCAGTTCCGGTTTTCACACCCCAATCAAGTGTGATAGGGTACAGCAGTGCGAAAAAGGTATATGGGGCCTATATATTATCACTTCATTTCTACCAAAGTAGGTGAAAATTATTATTTTCACTTACTTTTGTAGAAAAAAAGCACCTCACAGAGGCAGGAATATCTCATGCACCGTTTTCGGCTATCACCCCCCAACCATCACGCCGCGGCCGGAACATTTCTTGCTCCGGTTCCGGCTTTCACTCCCAAAAGCACCTTGTCGCGGCCAGAACATCTCATGCGTCGGTTCCGGCTTTACTCCCCCAAGCACCCTGCCAAGGTGGTGACATTTCATTCACAGGTTCCAGCTTTCACCCTCCAGGCACATAGCTGAGTATGGAAAAAGTTATTTGCTGGTTTCGGTTTTCACACCCCAATCAAGTGTGATAGGGTACAGCGGTTTGAAAGTGGTATATTGAGTCCATATATTATCATTTTATTTCTACCAAAGTAGGTGAAAATTATTATTTTCACTCACTTTTGTAGAAAATAAGCACCTCACCCTCCAGGCACATAGCTGCGTATGGAAAAAGTTATTTGCCAGTTCCGGTTTTCACACCCCAATCAAGTGTGATAGGGTACAGCAGTGTGAAAAAGGTATATGGGGCTCTATATATTTTATCACTTCATTTCTACCAAAGTAGGTGAAAATTATTATTTTCACTTACTTTTGTAGAAAATAAGCACCTCCCCCCCAGGCACATAGCTGCGTATGGAAAAAGTTATTTGTCAGGTCCGGTTTTCACACCCCAATCAAGTGTGATAGGGTACAGCAGTGCGAAAAAGGTATATGGGGCCTATATATTATCACTTCATTTCTACCAAAGTTGGTGAAAATTATTATTTTCACTTACTTTTGTAGAAAAAAAGCACCTCACAGAGGCAGGAACATCTCATGCACCGTTTTCGGCTATCACCCCCCAACCATCACGCCGCGGCCGGAACATTTCTTGCGCCGGTTCCGGCTTTCACTCCCAAAAGCACCTCGTCGCGGCCAGAACATCTCATGCGTCGGTTCCAGCTTTACTCCCCCAAGCACCCTGCCAAGGTGGTGACATTTCATTCACAGGTTCCAGCTTTCACCCTCCAGGCACATAGCTGAGTATGGAAAAAGTTATTTGCTGGTTTTGGTTTTCACACCCCTATCAAGTGTGATAGGGTACAGCGGTTTGAAAATGGTATATTGAGTCCATATATTATCATTTTATTTCTACCAAAGTAGGTGAAAATTATTATTTTCACTCACTTTTGTAGAAAATAAGCACCTCACCCTCCAGGCACATAGCTGCGTATGGAAAAAGTTATTTGCCAGTTCCGGTTTTCACACCCCAATCAAGTGTGATAGGGTACAGCAGTGCGAAAAAGGTATATGGGGCCTATATATTATCACTTCATTTCTACCAAAATAGGTGAAAATTATTATTTTCACTTACTTTTGTAGAAAATAAGCACCTCACAGCGGCAGGAACATCTCATGCACCGTTTTCGGCTTTCACCCCCCAACCATCACGCCGTGGCCGGAACATTTCTTGCTCCGGTTCCGGCTTTCACTCCCAAAAGCACCTTGTCGCGGCCAGAACATCTCATGCGTCGGTTCCGGCTTTACTCCCCCAAGCACCCTACCAAGGTGGTGACATTTCATTCACAGGTTCCAGCTTTCACCCTCCAGACACATAGCTGAGTATGGAAAAAGTTATTTGCTGGTTTTGGTTTTCACACCCCAATCAAGTGTGATAGGGTACAGCAGTGCGAAAAAGGTATATGGGGCCTATATTTTATCACTTCATTTCTACCAAAATAGGTGAAAATTATTATTTTCACTTACTTTTGCAGAAAATAAGCACCTCACAGCGGCAGGAACATCTCATGCACCGTTTTCGGCTTTCACCCCCCAACCATCACGCCGCGGCCGGAACATTTCTTGCGCCGGTTCCGGCTTTCACTCCCAAAAGCACCTCGTCGCGGCCAGAACATCTCATGCGTCGGTTCCGGCTTTACTCCCCCAAGCACCCTGCCAAGGTAGTGACATTTCATTCACAGGTTCCAGCTTTCACCCTCCAGGCACATAGCTGAGTATGGAAAAAGTTATTTGCTGGTTTTGGTTTTCACACCCCAATCAAGGCCCTTATTCTGGTTGGTGCGGTCGAGCCGCATATGCGGCTCCGACCGCACCAGACGAATCCCCGCCCACGCTACGGATCGCCACGGCCGTCCGTACACGGACGGCTGGCGATCCGCACGAAAATGGTGGAGGCGTACGCCTCCACCATGGTGGGAGCTGCCCCCTGCATTCGATGGTCGTCGACCATCGAAGGCAGGGCCGCACGCCGCGGCAGCTCCCGCAAGCTGAGACCACACGGACAATCGTCCGTGTGGTAGCTTGTATGGGGGCTGAAAGCTGACATCCGCCGACGTCAGCTTTCCGCCCCCATGAGTGGCGTCATGCCCTCATTACCATGCGTACGCCCCGCGTTTGCATGGGAACGCCCATGAAACGCGGGGCGTATACATAGGGAAATGAGGGACTGAAGCCCCTCACGCCCCTATACGCCCCCTTTGCGGCGTCTAATTTTTTTAAACGGAGATTTCCCCTGCACATGCGCAGAGTGACCTCTGCGCATGTGCAGAGAGAAAACATCGGCGGTACGGCCGCATGCGGGCCGTACCGCTTCAATCTGAATAAGGGCCCAAGTGTGATAGGGTACAGCGGTGTGAAAGTGGTATATTGAGCCTATATATTATCATTTTATTTCGACCAAAGTAGGTGAAAATTATTATTTTCACTCACTTTTGTAGAAAATAAGCACCTCACCCTCCAGGCACATAGCTGCGTATGGAAAAAGTTATTTGCCAGTTCCGGTTTTCACACCCCAATCAAGTGTGATAGGGTACAGCAGTGCGAAAAAGGTATATAGGGCCTATATATTATCACTTCATTTCTACCAAAATAGGTGAAAATTATTATTTTCACTTACTTTTGTAGAAAATAAGCACCTCACAGCGGCAGGAACATCTCATGCACCATTTTCGGCTTTCACCCCCCAACCATCACGCCGCGGCCGGAACATTTCTTGCGCCGGTTCCGGCTTTCACTCCCAAAAGCACCTCGTCGCGGCCAGAACATCTCATGCGTCGGTTCCGGCTTTACTCCCCCAAGCACCCTGCCAAGGTGGTGACATTTCATTCACAGGTTCCAGCTGTCACCCTCCAGGCACAGAGCTGCATATGGAGCAGGTTATTCGCCGTGTACAGTTTTCACACCCCAATCAAGTGTGATAGGGTACAGCGGTGTGAAAGTGGTATATGGGGCCTATGTACTATCACTTAATTTTTATCAAAGTAGGTGAAAATTATTATGTTCACCTACTTTAGTACAAAATAAGTATTCTTGACATTCAATAAAAAGGCAATGCAGACAATATCACTGATATCTCCTGCACAGATATCAGTCCTGATTTGGCTCACTGTCTGCATAAAATAATATAAGGACCTAAATTCATCAAACTTTAAACGTAATGTACGGGTCTATAACAAATATACACATTTGATAAACACGCATGTATGCCAGCAAGATATTATCGCGCCTCCTTACCTGTTGTGGGTAGCTGCTTCTGCCATCCGACGTTTGGAATATGCTGTAGTAAAAATGACGTCACAGTAGTCCAGAGATGTAGGTGGGTAAGTAGTTGACATCACAATTCATTCATGGAGAAGGTCTACCTGAAAAAAAGAAGAAGGAGGCGCGATAATATGTTCATGACATACATGAATATTTATTAATACTGTGTCTTACATCGTAACACTCAATGCAGTACTGTACAGACAACACAAGTCATCCTTATCAGTTCCTGCCACAGTGATTGCAAATACATGCTACAACACATATTAGACCCTTAACTGTGGACCCGGCACTCAGTTTTACAAACTGAGCATGTCCCCGGGTACGTACTTTGCAGCAGCCAGTCTAGAGGAGCTGTCAGGGACTATCACCCCCCAAGCACCTCACAGTGCCTGGAACATCTCATGCGCCAGTTTAGGCTTTCACCCCCCTGCATGGCAATCTCATGCGCCAGATCTGGCACCTTGCCAAAGCACCTCGCCATGGCCGGAACATCTCATGCGTCGGTTCCGGCTTTACTCCCCCAAGCACCCTGCCAAGGTGGTGACATTTCATTCACAGGTTCATGCTTTCACCCTCCAGGCACATAGCTGAGTATGGAAAAAGTTATTTGCTGGTTTCGGTTTTCACACCCCAATCAAGTGTGATAGGGTACAGCGGTGTGAAAGTGGTATATTGAGCCCATAAATTATCATTTTATTTCTACCAAAAAAGGTGAAAATTATTATTATCACTCACTTTTGTAGAAAATAAGCACCTCACCCTCCAGGCACATAGCTGCGTATGGAAAAAGTTATTTGTCAGGTCCGGTTTTCACACCCCAATCAAGTGTGATAGGGTACAGCAGTGCGAAAAAGGTATATGGGGCCTATATATTATCACTTCATTTCTACCAAAGTACAGTAGGTGAAAATTATTATTTTCACTTACTTTTGTAGAAAAAAAGCACCTCACAGAGGCAGGAACATCTCATGCACCGTTTTCGGCTATCACCCCCAACCATCACGCCGCGGCCGAAACATTTCTTGCGCCGGTTCCGGCTTTCACTCCCAAAAGCACCTCGTTGCGGCCAGAACATCTCATGCGTCGGTTCCGGCTTTACTCCCCCAAGCACCCTGCCAAGGTGGTGACATTTCATTCACAGGTTCCAGCTTTCACCCTCCAGGCACATAGCTGAGTATGGAAAAAGTTATTTGCTGGTTTCGGTTTTCACACCCCAATCAAGTGTGATAGGGTACAGCGGTTTGAAAGTGGTATATTGAGCCCATATATTATCATTTTATTTCTACCAAAGTAGGTGAAAATTATTATTTTCACTCACTTTTGTAGAAAATAAGCACCTCACCTTCCAGGCACATAGCTGCGTATGGAAAAAGTTATTTGCCAGTTCCGGTTTTCACACCCCAATTAAGTGTGATAGGGTACAGCAGTGCGAAAAAGGTATATGGGGCCTATATATTATCACTTCATTTCTACCAAAATAGGTGAAAATTATTATTTTCACTTACTTTTGTAGAAAATAAGCACCTCACAGCGGCAGGAACATCTCATGCACCGTTTTCGGCTTTCACCCCCCAACCATCACGCCGTGGCCGGAACATTTCTTGCGCCGGTTCCGGCTTTCACTCCCAAAAGCACCTCGTCGCGGCCAGAACATCTCATGCGTCGGTTCCGGCTTTACTCCCCCAAGCACCCTGCCAAGGTGGTGACATTTCATTCACAGGTTCCAGCTTTCACCCTCCAGGCACATAGCTGAGTATGGAAAAAGTTATTTGCTGGTTTTGGTTTTCACACCCCAATCAAGTGTGATAGGGTACAGCGGTGTGAAAGTGGTATATTGAGCCTATATATTATCATTTTATTTCGACCAAAGTACAGTAGGTGAAAATTATTATTTTCACTCACTTTTGTAGAAAATAAGCACCTCACCTTCCAGGCACATAGCCGCGTATGGAAAAAGTTATTTGCCAGTTCCGGTTTTCACACCCCAATCAAGTGTGATAGGGTACAGCAGTGCGAAAAAAGGTATATGGGGCCTAAATTTTATCACTTCATTTCTACCAAAATAGGTGAAAATTATTATTTTCACTTACTTTTGCAGAAAATAAACACCTCACAGCGGCAGGAACATCTCATGCACCGTTTTCGGCTTTCACCCCCCAACCATCACGCCGCGGCCGGAGCATTTCTTGCGCCGGTTCCGTCTTTCACTCCCAAAAGCACCTCGTCGCGGCCAGAACATCTCATGCGTCGGTTCCGGCTTTACTCCCCCAAGCACCCTGCCAAGGTGGTGACATTTCATTCACAGGTTCCAGCTTTCACCCTCCAGGCACATAGCTGAGTATGGAAAAAGTTATTTGCTGGTTTCGGTTTTCACACCCCAATCAAGTGTGATAGGGTACAGCGGTTTGAAAGTGGTATATTGAGCCCATATATTATCATTTTATTTCTACCAAAGTAGGTGAAAATTATTATTTTCACTCACTTTTGTAGAAAATAAGCACCTCACCTTCCAGGCACATAGCTGCGTATGGAAAAAGTTATTTGCCGGTTCCGGTTTTCACACCCCAATTAAGTGTGATAGGGTACAGCAGTGCGAAAAAGGTATATGGGGCCTATATATTATCACTTCATTTCTAACAAAATAGGTGAAAATTATTATTTTCACTTACTTTTGTAGAAAATAAGCAAGTCACAGCGGCAGGAACATCTCATGCACCGTTTTCGGCTTTCACCCCCCAACCATCACGCCGCGGCCGGAACATTTCTTGCGCCGGTTCCGGCTTTCACTCCCAAAAGCACCTCGTCGCGGCCAGAACATCTCATGCGTCGGTTCCGGCTTTACTCCCCCAAGCACCCTACCAAGGTGGTGACATTTCATTCACAGGTTCCAGCTTTCACCCTCCAGACACATAGCTGAGTATGGAAAAAGTTATTTGCTGGTTTTGGTTTTCACACCCCAATCAAGTGTGATAGGGTACAGCGGTGTGAAAGTGGTATATTGAGCCTATATATTATCATTTTATTTCGACCAAAGTACAGTAGGTGAAAATTATTATTTTCACTCACTTTTGTAGAAAATAAGCACCTCACCTTCCAGGCACATAGCCGCGTATGGAAAAAGTTATTTGCCAGTTCCGGTTTTCACACCCCAATCAAGTGTGATAGGGTACAGCAGTGCGAAAAAAGGTATATGGGGCCTAAATTTTATCACTTCATTTCTACCAAAATAGGTGAAAATTATTATTTTCACTTACTTTTGTAGAAAATAAGCACCTCACAGCGGCAGGAACATCTCATGCACCGTTTTCGGCTTTCACCCCCCAACCATCACGCCGCGGCCGGAACATTTCTTGCGCCGGTTCCGGCTTTCACTCCCAAAAGCACCTCGTCGCGGCCAGAACATCTCATGCGTCGGTTCCGGCTTTACTCCCCCAAGCACCCTGCCAAGGTGGTGACATTTCATTCACAGGTTCCAGCTTTCACCCTCCAGGCACATAGCTGAGTATGGAAAAAGTTATTTGCTGGTTTCGGTTTTCACACCCCAATCAAGTGTGATAGGGTACAGCGGTTTGAAAGTGGTATATTGAGCCCATATATTCTCATTTTATTTCGACCAAAGTAGGTGAAAATTATTATTTTCACTCACTTTTGTAGAAAATAAGCACCTCACTCTCCAGGCACATAGCTGCATATGGAAAAAGTTATTTGCCAGTTTCGGTTTTCACACCCCAATCAAGTGTGATAGGGTACAGCAGTGTGAAAAAGGTATATGGGGCTCTATATATTTTATCACTTCATTTCTACCAAAGTAGGTGAAAATTATTATTTTCACTTACTTTTGTAGAAAATAAGCACCTCCCCCCCAGGCACATAGCTGCGTATGGAAAAAGTTATTTGTCAGGTCCGGTTTTCACACCCCAATCAAGTGTGATAGGGTACAGCAGTGCGAAAAAGGTATATGGGGCCTATATATTATCACTTCATTTCTACCAAAATAGGTGAAAATTATTATTTTCACTTACTTTTGTAGAAAATAAGCACCTCACAGCGGCAGGAACATCTCATGCACCGTTTTCGGCTTTCACCCCCCAACCATCACGCCGCGGCCGGAACATTTCTTGCGCCGGTTCCGGCTTTCACTCCCAAAAGCACCTCGTCGCGGCCAGAACATCTCATGCGGCGGTTCCGGCTTTACTCCCCCAAGCACCCTGCCAAGGTGGTGACATTTCATTCACAGGTTCCAGCTTTCACCCTCCAGGCACATAGCTGAGTATGGAAAAATGTATTTGCTGGTTTCGGTTTTCACACCCCAATCAAGTGTGATAGGGTACAGCGGTTTGAAAGTGGTATATTGAGTCCATATATTATCATTTTATTTCTACCAAAGTAGGTGAAAATTATTATTTTCACTCACTTTTATAGAAAATAAGCACCTCACCTTCCAGGCACATAGCTGCGTATGGAAAAAGTTATTTGCCAGTTCCGGTTTTCACACCCCAATCAAGTGTGATAGGGTACAGCGGTGTGAAAGTGGTATATTGAGCCTATATATTATCATTTTATTTCGACCAAAGTAGGTGAAAATTATTATTTTCACTCACTTTTGTAGAAAATAAGCACCTCACCCTCCAGGCACATAGATGCGTATGGAAAAAGTTATTTGCCAGTTCCGGTTTTCACACCCCAATCAAGTGTGATAGGGTACAGCAGTGCGAAAAAGGTATATGGGGCCTATATATTATCACTTCATTTCTACCAAAGTAGGTGAAAATTATTATTTTCACTTACTTTTGTAGAAAATAAGCACCTCACAGCGGCAGGAACATCTCATGCACTGTTTTCGGCTTTCACCCCCCAACCATCACGCCGCGGCCGGAACATTTCTTGCGCCGGTTCCGGCTTTCACTCCCAAAAGCACCTCGTCGCGGCCAGAACATCTCATGCGTCGGTTCCGGCGTTACTCCCCCAATCAACTTGCCAAGTCGAGAACATTTCATTCACAGGTTCCAGCTTTCACTCTCCAGGCACAGAGCTGCTTATGGAGCAGGTTATTCGCCGTGTACAGTTTTCACACCCCAATCAAGTGTGATAGGGTACAGCGGTGTGAAAGTGGTATATGGGGCCTATGTACTATCACTTAATTTTTATCAAAGTAGGTGAAAATTATTATATTCACCTACTTTAGTACAAAATAAGTATTCTTGACATTCAATGAAAAGGCAATGCAGACAATATCACTGATATCTCCTGCACAGATATCAGTCCTGATTTGGCTCGCTGTCTGCATAAAATAATATAAGGCCCTAAATTCATCAAACTTTAAACGTAATGTACGGGTCTATAACAAATATACACATTTGATAAACACGCATGTATGCCAGCAAGATATTATCGCGCCTCCTTACCTGTTGTGGGTAGCTGCTTCTGCCATCCGACGTTTGGAATATGCTGTAGTAAAAATGACGTCACAGTAGTCCAGAGATGTAGTAGGTGGGTAAGTAGTTGACATCACAATTCATTCATGGAGAAGGTCTACCTGAAAAAAAGAAGAAGGAGGCGCGATAATATGTTCATGACATACATGAATATTTATTAATACTGTGTCTTACATCGTAACACTCATAAATGCAGTACTGTACAGACAACACAAGTCATCCTTATCAGTCCCTGCCCCAGTGATTGCAAATACATGCTACAGCACATATTAGACCCTTAACTGTGGACCCGGCACTCAGTTTTACAAACTGAGCAGGTCCCCGGGTACGTACTTTGCAGCAAGCTCTGTCCACTCCACGCATTGACCTGGTATTGCAGTACTTCCAGGACCGGTGCACCATCCTAATCTGTTATCCAAAAATAGACTAATTCCATTCCTGGCACTTGATTTAGTGTATCAATTGTTTGTGCACCTTTGTTCTAACTTTGTATTTAGAAATGCATGCATTTGCTTCAAGGTTTAACCCTTGTGCATAAAAAGTTTGAAATCCTGCCTCCAGTGTATCATTTTGTGACTATTTCTTGACTCCTTGAATTGTACTTTCTGGAATCGAGGCAGTTTAATACTTGATGTGACACTACACTTGAAATCAGCATGTGCGGCCTAGCCAAAAGACCGGAAGCCTGCCTAAATTAAATGACTTATCAATCGCTGCGCCCTCCCAATATATATGCAAACACTATGTGACTTACCTACGATCTTACCACAGAAACATCAACTGGAACACAGCAATGGAATTTTTGGACCCCCCTCCCTCTCGATTTGAAATGGCTTGGTTTTTGTTTTGTTTTTCTTTTATTTCTTTTTCGCTTCTCTTATATTTTGTTTTCTTTTGTTAAACTTATATTTTTTTCTTTTCTCTTTTCTCTCTTTTGTTTTGGGAATTTTTTTTCCTTTTCAATTTTTTCCGAGCCAAACAATTGATGATCATTGAGAGGGGGATTTAGAAAAAGTATCACTTACCTTCTTCGGACCATCATTTGGGTGGTAACTGCCAATAAAAGAAAACATTGGCCCACCCAGCTCACCTACACATGACTGTCCTGTCTGCCTGTCTGTTCCAAGTGACTGTCTGGCTGTCAGGTTCCGGAATCCGAGTGAGCAGCTTGTGATGTCATAGAGGGCAGATTGTGATGTCACACAAAGGTTCCTGCCACATGAATGCTTGTCCATCTGACTGTCTACTACTGCTGCTGAATGGGCTCAAAACAGGAAAGCCGTCATTGCACCTGATTGTGCAAGATTCCTCCTTCTCCTCTGCAGCAGCTAGCTGATTGATTTAGCCATCAGCAGTCAGGGACTATCACCCCCCAAGCACCTCACAGTGCCTGGAACATCTCATGCGCCAGTTTAGGCTTTCACCCCCCTTCATGCACATCGCAAAAGCATGGCAATCTCATGCGCCAGATCTGGCACCTTGCCAAAGCACCTCGCCATGGTCGTAACATTTCATGCGCCGGTTCCAGCTTTCACTCCCAAAAGCACCTCGTCGCGGCCAGAACATCTCATGCGTCGGTTCCGGCTTTACTCCCCCAAGCACCCTGCCAAGGTAGTGACATTTCATTCACAGGTTCCAGCTTTCACCCTCCAGGCACATAGCTGAGTATGGAAAAAGTTAATTGCTGGTTTCGGTTTTCACACCCCAATCAAGTGTGATAGGGTACAGCGGTTTGAAAGTGGTATATTGAGCCCATATATTATCATTTTATTTCTACCAAAGTAGGTGAAAATTATTATTTTCACTCACTTTTGTAGAAAATAAGCACCTCACCCTCCAGGCACATAGCTGCGTATGGAAAAAGTTATTTGTCAGGTCCGGTTTTCACAAGCCAATCAAGTGTGATAGGGTACAGCAGTGCGAAAAAGGTATATGGGGCCTATATATTATCACTTCATTTCTACCAAAGTAGGTGAAAATTATTATTTTCACTTACTTTTGTAGAAAAAAAGCACCTCACAGAGGCAGGAACATCTCATGCACCGTTTTCGGCTATCACCCCCCAACCATCACGCCGCGGCCGGAACATTTCTTGCGCCGGTTCCGGCTTTCACTCCCAAAAGCACCTCGTCGCGGCCAGAACATCTCATGCGGCGGTTCCGGCTTTACTCCCCCAAGCACCCTGCCAAGGTGGTGACATTTCATTCACAGGTTCCAGCTTTCACCCTCCAGGCACATAGCTGAGTATGGAAAAATGTATTTGCTGGTTTCGGTTTTCACACCCCAATCAAGTGTGATAGGGTACAGCGGTTTGAAAGTGGTATATTGAGTCCATATATTATCATTTTATTTCTACCAAAGTAGGTGAAAATGATTATTTTCACTCACTTTTATAGAAAATAAGCACCTCACCTTCCAGGCACATAGCTGCGTATGGAAAAAGTTATTTGCCAGTTCCGGTTTTCACACCCCAATCAAGTGTGATAGGGTACAGCGGTGTGAAAGTGGTATATTGAGCCTATATATTATCATTTTATTTCGACCAAAGTAGGTGAAAATTATTATTTTCACTCACTTTTGTAGAAAATAAGCACCTCACCCTCCAGGCACATAGATGCGTATGGAAAAAGTTATTTGCCAGTTCCGGTTTTCACACCCCAATCAAGTGTGATAGGGTACAGCAGTGCGAAAAAGGTATATGGGGCCTATATATTATCACTTCATTTCTACCAAAGTAGGTGAAAATTATTATTTTCACTTTCTTTTGTAGAAAATAAGCACCTCACAGCGGCAGGAACATCTCATGCACCGTTTTCGGCTTTCACCCCCCAACCATCACGCCGTGGCCGGAACATTTCTTGCTCCGGTTCCGGCTTTCACTCCCAAAAGCACCTTGTCGCGGCCAGAACATCTCATGCGTCGGTTCCGGCTTTACTCCCCCAAGCACCCTACCAAGGTGGTGACATTTCATTCACAGGTTCCAGCTTTCACCCTCCAGACACATAGCTGAGTATGGAAAAAGTTATTTGCTGGTTTTGGTTTTCACACCCCAATCAAGTGTGATAGGGTACAGCGGTGTGAAAGTGGTATATTGAGCCTATATATTATCATTTTATTTCGACCAAAGTAGGTGAAAATTATTATTTTCACTCACTTTTGTAGAAAATAAGCACCTCACCTTCCAGGCACATAGCTGCGTATGGAAAAAGTTATTTGCCAGTTCCGGTTTTCACACCCCAATCAAGTGTGATAGGGTACAGCAGTGCGAAAAAGGTATATGGGGCCTATATTTTATCACTTCATTTCTACCAAAATAGGTGAAAATTATTATTTTCACTTACTTTTGCAGAAAATAAGCACCTCACAGCGGCAGGAACATCTCATGCACCGTTTTCGGCTTTCACCCCCCAACCATCACGCCGCGGCCGGAACATTTCTTGCGCCGGTTCCGGCTTTCACTCCCAAAAGCACCTCGTCGCGGCCAGAACATCTCATGCGTCGGTTCCGGCTTTACTCCCCCAAGCACCCTGCCAAGGTAGTGACATTTCATTCACAGGTTCCAGCTTTCACCCTCCAGGCACATAGCTGAGTATGGAAAAAGTTATTTGCTGGTTTTGGTTTTCACACCCCAATCAAGTGTGATAGGGTACAGCGGTGTGAAAGTGGTATATTGAGCCTATATATTATCATTTTATTTCGACCAAAGTAGGTGAAAATTATTATTTTCACTCACTTTTGTAGAAAATAAGCACCTCACCCTCCAGGCACATAGCTGCGTATGGAAAAAGTTATTTGCCAGTTCCGGTTTTCACACCCCAATCAAGTGTGATAGGGTACAGCAGTGCGAAAAAGGTATATGGGGCCTATATATTATCACTTCATTTCTACCAAAATAGGTGAAAATTATTATTTTCACTTACTTTTGTAGAAAATAAGCACCTCACAGCGGCAGGAACATCTCATGCACCATTTTCGGCTTTCACCCCCCAACCATCACGCCGCGGCCGGAACATTTCTTGCGCCGGTTCCGGCTTTCACTCCCAAAAGCACCTCGTCGCGGCCAGAACATCTCATGCGTCGGTTCCGGCTTTACTCCCCCAAGCACCCTGCCAAGGTGGTGACATTTCATTCACAGGTTCCAGCTGTCACCCTCCAGGCTCAGAGCTGCATATGGAGCAGGTTATTCGCCGTGTACAGTTTTCACTCCCCAATCAAGTGTGATAGGGTACAGCGGTGTGAAAGTGGTATATGGGGCCTATGTACTATCACTTAATTTTTATCAAAGTAGGTGAAAATTATTATGTTCACCTACTTTAGTACAAAATAAGTATTCTTGACATTCAATAAATAGGCAATGCAGACAATATCACTGATATCTCCTGCACAGATATCAGTCCTGATTTGGCTCACTGTCTGCATAAAATAATATAAGGACCTAAATTCATCAAACTTTAAACGTAATGTACGGGTCTATAACAAATATACACATTTGATAAACACGCATGTATGCCAGCAAGATATTATCGCGCCTCCTTACCTGTTGTGGGTAGCTGCTTCTGCCATCCGACGTTTGGAATATGCTGTAGTAAAAATGACGTCACAGTAGTCCAGAGATGTAGGTGGGTAAGTAGTTGACATCACAATTCATTCATGGAGAAGGTCTACCTGAAAAAAAGAAGAAGGAGGCGCGATAATATGTTCATGACATACATGAATATTTATTAATACTGTGTCTTACATCGTAACACTCATAAATGCAGTACTGTACAGACAACACAAGTCATCCTTATCAGTCCCTGCCCCAGTGATTGCAAATACATGCTACAGCACATATTAGACCCTTAACTGTGGACCCGGCACTCAGTTTTACAAACTGAGCAGGTCCCCGGGTACGTACTTTGCAGCAGCCAGTCTTGAGGAGCTGTCAGGGACTATCACCCCCCAAGCACCTCACAGTGCCTGGAACATCTCATGCGCCAGTTTAGGCTTTCACCCCCCTGCATGGCAATCTCATGCGCCAGATCTGGCACCTTGCCAAAGCACCTCGCCATGGCCGTAACATTTCATGCGCCGGTTCCAGCTTTCACTCCCAAAAGCACCTCGTCGCGGCCAGAACATCTCATTCGTCGGTTCCGGCTTTACTCCCCCAAGCACTCTGCCAAGGTAGTGACATTTCATTCACAGGTTCCAGCTTTCACCCTCCAGGCACATAGCTGAGTATGGAAAAAGTTAATTGCTGGTTTCGGTTTTCACACCCCAATCAAGTGTGATAGGGTACAGCGGTTTGAAAGTGGTAAATTGAGCCCATATATTATCATTTTATTTCTACCAAAGTAGGTGAAAATTATTATTTTCACTCACTTTTGTAGAAAATAAGCACCTCACCCTCCAGGCACATAGCTGCGTATGGAAAAAGTTATTTGTCAGGTCCGGTTTTCACACCCCAATCAAGTGTGATAGGGTACAGCAGTGCGAAAAAGGTATATGGGGCCTATATATTATCACTTCATTTCTACCAAAGTAGGTGAAAATTATTATTTTCACTTACTTTTGTAGAAAAAAAGCACCTCACAGAGGCAGGAATATCTCATGCACCGTTTTCGGCTATCACCCCCCAACCATCACGCCGCGGCCGGAACATTTCTTGCGCCGGTTCCGGCTTTCACTCCCAAAAGCACCTCGTCGCGGCCAGAACATCTCATGCGTCGGTTCCGGCTTTACTCCCCCAAGCACCCTGCCAAGGTGGTGACATTTCATTCACAGGTTCCAGCTTTCACCCTCCAGGCACATAGCTGAGTATGGAAAAAGTTATTTGCTGGTTTCGGTTTTCACACCCCAATCAAGTGTGATAGGGTACAGCGGTTTGAAAGTGGTATATTGAGTCCATATATTATCATTTTATTTCTACCAAAGTAGGTGAAAATTATTATTTTCACTCACTTTTGTAGAAAATAAGCACCTCACCCTCCAGGCACATAGCTGCGTATGGAAAAAGTTATTTGCCAGTTCCGGTTTTCACACCCCAATCAAGTGTGATAGGGTACAGCAGTGCGAAAAAGGTATATGGGGCCTATATATTATCACTTCATTTCTACCAAAGTAGGTGAAAATTATTATTTTCACTTACTTTTGTAGAAAAAAAGCACCTCACAGAGGCAGGAATATCTCATGCACCGTTTTCGGCTATCACCCCCCAACCATCACGCCGCGGCCGGAACATTTCTTGCTCCGGTTCCGGCTTTCACTCCCAAAAGCACCTTGTCGCGGCCAGAACATCTCATGCGTCGGTTCCGGCTTTACTCCCCCAAGCACCCTGCCAAGGTGGTGACATTTCATTCACAGGTTCCAGCTTTCACCCTCCAGGCACATAGCTGAGTATGGAAAAAGTTATTTGCTGGTTTCGGTTTTCACACCCCAATCAAGTGTGATAGGGTACAGCGGTTTGAAAGTGGTATATTGAGTCCATATATTATCATTTTATTTCTACCAAAGTAGGTGAAAATTATTATTTTCACTCACTTTTGTAGAAAATAAGCACCTCACCCTCCAGGCACATAGCTGCGTATGGAAAAAGTTATTTGCCAGTTCCGGTTTTCACACCCCAATCAAGTGTGATAGGGTACAGCAGTGTGAAAAAGGTATATGGGGCTCTATATATTTTATCACTTCATTTCTACCAAAGTAGGTGAAAATTATTATTTTCACTTACTTTTGTAGAAAATAAGCACCTCCCCCCCAGGCACATAGCTGCGTATGGAAAAAGTTATTTGTCAGGTCCGGTTTTCACACCCCAATCAAGTGTGATAGGGTACAGCAGTGCGAAAAAGGTATATGGGGCCTATATATTATCACTTCATTTCTACCAAAGTTGGTGAAAATTATTATTTTCACTTACTTTTGTAGAAAAAAAGCACCTCACAGAGGCAGGAACATCTCATGCACCGTTTTCGGCTATCACCCCCCAACCATCACGCCGCGGCCGGAACATTTCTTGCGCCGGTTCCGGCTTTCACTCCCAAAAGCACCTCGTCGCGGCCAGAACATCTCATGCGTCGGTTCCAGCTTTACTCCCCCAAGCACCCTGCCAAGGTGGTGACATTTCATTCACAGGTTCCAGCTTTCACCCTCCAGGCACATAGCTGAGTATGGAAAAAGTTATTTGCTGGTTTTGGTTTTCACACCCCTATCAAGTGTGATAGGGTACAGCGGTTTGAAAATGGTATATTGAGTCCATATATTATCATTTTATTTCTACCAAAGTAGGTGAAAATTATTATTTTCACTCACTTTTGTAGAAAATAAGCACCTCACCCTCCAGGCACATAGCTGCGTATGGAAAAAGTTATTTGCCAGTTCCGGTTTTCACACCCCAATCAAGTGTGATAGGGTACAGCAGTGCGAAAAAGGTATATGGGGCCTATATATTATCACTTCATTTCTACCAAAATAGGTGAAAATTATTATTTTCACTTACTTTTGTAGAAAATAAGCACCTCACAGCGGCAGGAACATCTCATGCACCGTTTTCGGCTTTCACCCCCCAACCATCACGCCGTGGCCGGAACATTTCTTGCTCCGGTTCCGGCTTTCACTCCCAAAAGCACCTTGTCGCGGCCAGAACATCTCATGCGTCGGTTCCGGCTTTACTCCCCCAAGCACCCTACCAAGGTGGTGACATTTCATTCACAGGTTCCAGCTTTCACCCTCCAGACACATAGCTGAGTATGAAAAAAGTTATTTGCTGGTTTTGGTTTTCACACCCCAATCAAGTGTGATAGGGTACAGCAGTGCGAAAAAGGTATATGGGGCCTATATTTTATCACTTCATTTCTACCAAAATAGGTGAAAATTATTATTTTCACTTACTTTTGCAGAAAATAAGCACCTCACAGCGGCAGGAACATCTCATGCACCGTTTTCGGCTTTCACCCCCCAACCATCACGCCGCGGCCGGAACATTTCTTGCGCCGGTTCCGGCTTTCACTCCCAAAAGCACCTCGTCGCGGCCAGAACATCTCATGCGTCGGTTCCGGCTTTACTCCCCCAAGCACCCTGCCAAGGTAGTGACATTTCATTCACAGGTTCCAGCTTTCACCCTCCAGGCACATAGCTGAGTATGGAAAAAGTTATTTGCTGGTTTTGGTTTTCACACCCCAATCAAGGCCCTTATTCTGGTTGGTGCGGTCGAGCCGCATATGCGGCTCCGACCGCACCAGACGAATCCCCGCCCACGCTACGGATCGCCACGGCCGTCCGTACACGGACGGCTGGCGATCCGCACGAAAATGGTGGAGGCGTACGCCTCCACCATGGTGGGAGCTGCCCCCTGCATTCGATGGTCGTCGACCATCGAAGGCAGGGCCGCACGCCGCGGCAGCTCCCGCAAGCTGAGACCACACGGACAATCGTCCGTGTGGTAGCTTGTATGGGGGCTGAAAGCTGACATCCGCCGACGTCAGCTTTCCGCCCCCATGAGTGGCGTCATGCCCTCATTACCATGCGTACGCCCCGCGTTTGCATGGGAACGCCCATGAAACGCGGGGCGTATACATAGGGAAATGAGGGACTGAAGCCCCTCACGCCCCTATACGCCCCCTTTGCGGCGTCTAATTTTTTTAAACGGAGATTTCCCCTGCACATGCGCAGAGTGACCTCTGCGCATGTGCAGAGAGAAAACATCGGCGGTACGGCCGCATGCGGGCCGTACCGCTTCAATCTGAATAAGGGCCCAAGTGTGATAGGGTACAGCGGTGTGAAAGTGGTATATTGAGCCTATATATTATCATTTTATTTCGACCAAAGTAGGTGAAAATTATTATTTTCACTCACTTTTGTAGAAAATAAGCACCTCACCCTCCAGGCACATAGCTGCGTATGGAAAAAGTTATTTGCCAGTTCCGGTTTTCACACCCCAATCAAGTGTGATAGGGTACAGCAGTGCGAAAAAGGTATATAGGGCCTATATATTATCACTTCATTTCTACCAAAATAGGTGAAAATTATTATTTTCACTTACTTTTGTAGAAAATAAGCACCTCACAGCGGCAGGAACATCTCATGCACCATTTTCGGCTTTCACCCCCCAACCATCACGCCGCGGCCGGAACATTTCTTGCGCCGGTTCCGGCTTTCACTCCCAAAAGCACCTCGTCGCGGCCAGAACATCTCATGCGTCGGTTCCGGCTTTACTCCCCCAAGCACCCTGCCAAGGTGGTGACATTTCATTCACAGGTTCCAGCTGTCACCCTCCAGGCACAGAGCTGCATATGGAGCAGGTTATTCGCCGTGTACAGTTTTCACACCCCAATCAAGTGTGATAGGGTACAGCGGTGTGAAAGTGGTATATGGGGCCTATGTACTATCACTTAATTTTTATCAAAGTAGGTGAAAATTATTATGTTCACCTACTTTAGTACAAAATAAGTATTCTTGACATTCAATAAAAAGGCAATGCAGACAATATCACTGATATCTCCTGCACAGATATCAGTCCTGATTTGGCTCACTGTCTGCATAAAATAATATAAGGACCTAAATTCATCAAACTTTAAACGTAATGTACGGGTCTATAACAAATATACACATTTGATAAACACGCATGTATGCCAGCAAGATATTATCGCGCCTCCTTACCTGTTGTGGGTAGCTGCTTCTGCCATCCGACGTTTGGAATATGCTGTAGTAAAAATGACGTCACAGTAGTCCAGAGATGTAGGTGGGTAAGTAGTTGACATCACAATTCATTCATGGAGAAGGTCTACCTGAAAAAAAGAAGAAGGAGGCGCGATAATATGTTCATGACATACATGAATATTTATTAATACTGTGTCTTACATCGTAACACTCAATGCAGTACTGTACAGACAACACAAGTCATCCTTATCAGTTCCTGCCACAGTGATTGCAAATACATGCTACAACACATATTAGACCCTTAACTGTGGACCCGGCACTCAGTTTTACAAACTGAGCATGTCCCCGGGTACGTACTTTGCAGCAGCCAGTCTAGAGGAGCTGTCAGGGACTATCACCCCCCAAGCACCTCACAGTGCCTGGAACATCTCATGCGCCAGTTTAGGCTTTCACCCCCCTGCATGGCAATCTCATGCGCCAGATCTGGCACCTTGCCAAAGCACCTCGCCATGGCCGGAACATCTCATGCGTCGGTTCCGGCTTTACTCCCCCAAGCACCCTGCCAAGGTGGTGACATTTCATTCACAGGTTCATGCTTTCACCCTCCAGGCACATAGCTGAGTATGGAAAAAGTTATTTGCTGGTTTCGGTTTTCACACCCCAATCAAGTGTGATAGGGTACAGCGGTGTGAAAGTGGTATATTGAGCCCATAAATTATCATTTTATTTCTACCAAAAAAGGTGAAAATTATTATTATCACTCACTTTTGTAGAAAATAAGCACCTCACCCTCCAGGCACATAGCTGCGTATGGAAAAAGTTATTTGTCAGGTCCGGTTTTCACACCCCAATCAAGTGTGATAGGGTACAGCAGTGCGAAAAAGGTATATGGGGCCTATATATTATCACTTCATTTCTACCAAAGTACAGTAGGTGAAAATTATTATTTTCACTTACTTTTGTAGAAAAAAAGCACCTCACAGAGGCAGGAACATCTCATGCACCGTTTTCGGCTATCACCCCCAACCATCACGCCGCGGCCGAAACATTTCTTGCGCCGGTTCCGGCTTTCACTCCCAAAAGCACCTCGTTGCGGCCAGAACATCTCATGCGTCGGTTCCGGCTTTACTCCCCCAAGCACCCTGCCAAGGTGGTGACATTTCATTCACAGGTTCCAGCTTTCACCCTCCAGGCACATAGCTGAGTATGGAAAAAGTTATTTGCTGGTTTCGGTTTTCACACCCCAATCAAGTGTGATAGGGTACAGCGGTTTGAAAGTGGTATATTGAGCCCATATATTATCATTTTATTTCTACCAAAGTAGGTGAAAATTATTATTTTCACTCACTTTTGTAGAAAATAAGCACCTCACCTTCCAGGCACATAGCTGCGTATGGAAAAAGTTATTTGCCAGTTCCGGTTTTCACACCCCAATTAAGTGTGATAGGGTACAGCAGTGCGAAAAAGGTATATGGGGCCTATATATTATCACTTCATTTCTACCAAAATAGGTGAAAATTATTATTTTCACTTACTTTTGTAGAAAATAAGCACCTCACAGCGGCAGGAACATCTCATGCACCGTTTTCGGCTTTCACCCCCCAACCATCACGCCGTGGCCGGAACATTTCTTGCGCCGGTTCCGGCTTTCACTCCCAAAAGCACCTCGTCGCGGCCAGAACATCTCATGCGTCGGTTCCGGCTTTACTCCCCCAAGCACCCTGCCAAGGTGGTGACATTTCATTCACAGGTTCCAGCTTTCACCCTCCAGGCACATAGCTGAGTATGGAAAAAGTTATTTGCTGGTTTTGGTTTTCACACCCCAATCAAGTGTGATAGGGTACAGCGGTGTGAAAGTGGTATATTGAGCCTATATATTATCATTTTATTTCGACCAAAGTACAGTAGGTGAAAATTATTATTTTCACTCACTTTTGTAGAAAATAAGCACCTCACCTTCCAGGCACATAGCCGCGTATGGAAAAAGTTATTTGCCAGTTCCGGTTTTCACACCCCAATCAAGTGTGATAGGGTACAGCAGTGCGAAAAAAGGTATATGGGGCCTAAATTTTATCACTTCATTTCTACCAAAATAGGTGAAAATTATTATTTTCACTTACTTTTGCAGAAAATAAACACCTCACAGCGGCAGGAACATCTCATGCACCGTTTTCGGCTTTCACCCCCCAACCATCACGCCGCGGCCGGAGCATTTCTTGCGCCGGTTCCGTCTTTCACTCCCAAAAGCACCTCGTCGCGGCCAGAACATCTCATGCGTCGGTTCCGGCTTTACTCCCCCAAGCACCCTGCCAAGGTGGTGACATTTCATTCACAGGTTCCAGCTTTCACCCTCCAGGCACATAGCTGAGTATGGAAAAAGTTATTTGCTGGTTTCGGTTTTCACACCCCAATCAAGTGTGATAGGGTACAGCGGTTTGAAAGTGGTATATTGAGCCCATATATTATCATTTTATTTCTACCAAAGTAGGTGAAAATTATTATTTTCACTCACTTTTGTAGAAAATAAGCACCTCACCTTCCAGGCACATAGCTGCGTATGGAAAAAGTTATTTGCCGGTTCCGGTTTTCACACCCCAATTAAGTGTGATAGGGTACAGCAGTGCGAAAAAGGTATATGGGGCCTATATATTATCACTTCATTTCTAACAAAATAGGTGAAAATTATTATTTTCACTTACTTTTGTAGAAAATAAGCACCTCACAGCGGCAGGAACATCTCATGCACCGTTTTCGGCTTTCACCCCCCAACCATCACGCCGCGGCCGGAACATTTCTTGCGCCGGTTCCGGCTTTCACTCCCAAAAGCACCTCGTCGCGGCCAGAACATCTCATGCGTCGGTTCCGGCTTTACTCCCCCAAGCACCCTACCAAGGTGGTGACATTTCATTCACAGGTTCCAGCTTTCACCCTCCAGACACATAGCTGAGTATGGAAAAAGTTATTTGCTGGTTTTGGTTTTCACACCCCAATCAAGTGTGATAGGGTACAGCGGTGTGAAAGTGGTATATTGAGCCTATATATTATCATTTTATTTCGACCAAAGTACAGTAGGTGAAAATTATTATTTTCACTCACTTTTGTAGAAAATAAGCACCTCACCTTCCAGGCACATAGCCGCGTATGGAAAAAGTTATTTGCCAGTTCCGGTTTTCACACCCCAATCAAGTGTGATAGGGTACAGCAGTGCGAAAAAAGGTATATGGGGCCTAAATTTTATCACTTCATTTCTACCAAAATAGGTGAAAATTATTATTTTCACTTACTTTTGTAGAAAATAAGCACCTCACAGCGGCAGGAACATCTCATGCACCGTTTTCGGCTTTCACCCCCCAACCATCACGCCGCGGCCGGAACATTTCTTGCGCCGGTTCCGGCTTTCACTCCCAAAAGCACCTCGTCGCGGCCAGAACATCTCATGCGTCGGTTCCGGCTTTACTCCCCCAAGCACCCTGCCAAGGTGGTGACATTTCATTCACAGGTTCCAGCTTTCACCCTCCAGGCACATAGCTGAGTATGGAAAAAGTTATTTGCTGGTTTCGGTTTTCACACCCCAATCAAGTGTGATAGGGTACAGCGGTTTGAAAGTGGTATATTGAGCCCATATATTCTCATTTTATTTCGACCAAAGTAGGTGAAAATTATTATTTTCACTCACTTTTGTAGAAAATAAGCACCTCACTCTCCAGGCACATAGCTGCATATGGAAAAAGTTATTTGCCAGTTTCGGTTTTCACACCCCAATCAAGTGTGATAGGGTACAGCAGTGTGAAAAAGGTATATGGGGCTCTATATATTTTATCACTTCATTTCTACCAAAGTAGGTGAAAATTATTATTTTCACTTACTTTTGTAGAAAATAAGCACCTCCCCCCCAGGCACATAGCTGCGTATGGAAAAAGTTATTTGTCAGGTCCGGTTTTCACACCCCAATCAAGTGTGATAGGGTACAGCAGTGCGAAAAAGGTATATGGGGCCTATATATTATCACTTCATTTCTACCAAAATAGGTGAAAATTATTATTTTCACTTACTTTTGTAGAAAATAAGCACCTCACAGCGGCAGGAACATCTCATGCACCGTTTTCGGCTTTCACCCCCCAACCATCACGCCGCGGCCGGAACATTTCTTGCGCCGGTTCCGGCTTTCACTCCCAAAAGCACCTCGTCGCGGCCAGAACATCTCATGCGGCGGTTCCGGCTTTACTCCCCCAAGCACCCTGCCAAGGTGGTGACATTTCATTCACAGGTTCCAGCTTTCACCCTCCAGGCACATAGCTGAGTATGGAAAAATGTATTTGCTGGTTTCGGTTTTCACACCCCAATCAAGTGTGATAGGGTACAGCGGTTTGAAAGTGGTATATTGAGTCCATATATTATCATTTTATTTCTACCAAAGTAGGTGAAAATTATTATTTTCACTCACTTTTATAGAAAATAAGCACCTCACCTTCCAGGCACATAGCTGCGTATGGAAAAAGTTATTTGCCAGTTCCGGTTTTCACACCCCAATCAAGTGTGATAGGGTACAGCGGTGTGAAAGTGGTATATTGAGCCTATATATTATCATTTTATTTCGACCAAAGTAGGTGAAAATTATTATTTTCACTCACTTTTGTAGAAAATAAGCACCTCACCCTCCAGGCACATAGATGCGTATGGAAAAAGTTATTTGCCAGTTCCGGTTTTCACACCCCAATCAAGTGTGATAGGGTACAGCAGTGCGAAAAAGGTATATGGGGCCTATATATTATCACTTCATTTCTACCAAAGTAGGTGAAAATTATTATTTTCACTTACTTTTGTAGAAAATAAGCACCTCACAGCGGCAGGAACATCTCATGCACTGTTTTCGGCTTTCACCCCCCAACCATCACGCCGCGGCCGGAACATTTCTTGCGCCGGTTCCGGCTTTCACTCCCAAAAGCACCTCGTCGCGGCCAGAACATCTCATGCGTCGGTTCCGGCGTTACTCCCCCAATCAACTTGCCAAGTCGAGAACATTTCATTCACAGGTTCCAGCTTTCACTCTCCAGGCACAGAGCTGCTTATGGAGCAGGTTATTCGCCGTGTACAGTTTTCACACCCCAATCAAGTGTGATAGGGTACAGCGGTGTGAAAGTGGTATATGGGGCCTATGTACTATCACTTAATTTTTATCAAAGTAGGTGAAAATTATTATATTCACCTACTTTAGTACAAAATAAGTATTCTTGACATTCAATGAAAAGGCAATGCAGACAATATCACTGATATCTCCTGCACAGATATCAGTCCTGATTTGGCTCGCTGTCTGCATAAAATAATATAAGGCCCTAAATTCATCAAACTTTAAACGTAATGTACGGGTCTATAACAAATATACACATTTGATAAACACGCATGTATGCCAGCAAGATATTATCGCGCCTCCTTACCTGTTGTGGGTAGCTGCTTCTGCCATCCGACGTTTGGAATATGCTGTAGTAAAAATGACGTCACAGTAGTCCAGAGATGTAGTAGGTGGGTAAGTAGTTGACATCACAATTCATTCATGGAGAAGGTCTACCTGAAAAAAAGAAGAAGGAGGCGCGATAATATGTTCATGACATACATGAATATTTATTAATACTGTGTCTTACATCGTAACACTCATAAATGCAGTACTGTACAGACAACACAAGTCATCCTTATCAGTCCCTGCCCCAGTGATTGCAAATACATGCTACAGCACATATTAGACCCTTAACTGTGGACCCGGCACTCAGTTTTACAAACTGAGCAGGTCCCCGGGTACGTACTTTGCAGCAAGCTCTGTCCACTCCACGCATTGACCTGGTATTGCAGTACTTCCAGGACCGGTGCACCATCCTAATCTGTTATCCAAAAATAGACTAATTCCATTCCTGGCACTTGATTTAGTGTATCAATTGTTTGTGCACCTTTGTTCTAACTTTGTATTTAGAAATGCATGCATTTGCTTCAAGGTTTAACCCTTGTGCATAAAAAGTTTGAAATCCTGCCTCCAGTGTATCATTTTGTGACTATTTCTTGACTCCTTGAATTGTACTTTCTGGAATCGAGGCAGTTTAATACTTGATGTGACACTACACTTGAAATCAGCATGTGCGGCCTAGCCAAAAGACCGGAAGCCTGCCTAAATTAAATGACTTATCAATCGCTGCGCCCTCCCAATATATATGCAAACACTATGTGACTTACCTACGATCTTACCACAGAAACATCAACTGGAACACAGCAATGGAATTTTTGGACCCCCCTCCCTCTCGATTTGAAATGGCTTGGTTTTTGTTTTGTTTTTCTTTTATTTCTTTTTCGCTTCTCTTATATTTTGTTTTCTTTTGTTAAACTTATATTTTTTTCTTTTCTCTTTTCTCTCTTTTGTTTTGGGACTTTTTTTTCCTTTTCAGTTTTTTCCGAGCCAAACAATTGATGATCATTGAGAGGGGGATTTAGAAAAAGTATCACTTACCTTCTTCGGACCATCATTTGGGTGGTAACTGCCAATAAAAGAAAACATTGGCCCACCCAGCTCACCTACACATGACTGTCCTGTCTGCCTGTCTGTTCCAAGTGACTGTCTGGCTGTCAGGTTCCGGAATCCGAGTGAGCAGCTTGTGATGTCATAGAGGGCAGATTGTGATGTCACACAAAGGTTCCTGCCACATGAATGCTTGTCCATCTGACTGTCTACTACTGCTGCTGAATGGGCTCAAAACAGGAAAGCCGTCATTGCACCTGATTGTGCAAGATTCCTCCTTCTCCTCTGCAGCAGCTAGCTGATTGATTTAGCCATCAGCAGTCAGGGACTATCACCCCCCAAGCACCTCACAGTGCCTGGAACATCTCATGCGCCAGTTTAGGCTTTCACCCCCCTTCATGCACATCGCAAAAGCATGGCAATCTCATGCGCCAGATCTGGCACCTTGCCAAAGCACCTCGCCATGGTCGTAACATTTCATGCGCCGGTTCCAGCTTTCACTCCCAAAAGCACCTCGTCGCGGCCAGAACATCTCATGCGTCGGTTCCGGCTTTACTCCCCCAAGCACCCTGCCAAGGTAGTGACATTTCATTCACAGGTTCCAGCTTTCACCCTCCAGGCACATAGCTGAGTATGGAAAAAGTTAATTGCTGGTTTCGGTTTTCACACCCCAATCAAGTGTGATAGGGTACAGCGGTTTGAAAGTGGTATATTGAGCCCATATATTATCATTTTATTTCTACCAAAGTAGGTGAAAATTATTATTTTCACTCACTTTTGTAGAAAATAAGCACCTCACCCTCCAGGCACATAGCTGCGTATGGAAAAAGTTATTTGTCAGGTCCGGTTTTCACAAGCCAATCAAGTGTGATAGGGTACAGCAGTGCGAAAAAGGTATATGGGGCCTATATATTATCACTTCATTTCTACCAAAGTAGGTGAAAATTATTATTTTCACTTACTTTTGTAGAAAAAAAGCACCTCACAGAGGCAGGAACATCTCATGCACCGTTTTCGGCTATCACCCCCCAACCATCACGCCGCGGCCGGAACATTTCTTGCGCCGGTTCCGGCTTTCACTCCCAAAAGCACCTCGTCGCGGCCAGAACATCTCATGCGGCGGTTCCGGCTTTACTCCCCCAAGCACCCTGCCAAGGTGGTGACATTTCATTCACAGGTTCCAGCTTTCACCCTCCAGGCACATAGCTGAGTATGGAAAAATGTATTTGCTGGTTTCGGTTTTCACACCCCAATCAAGTGTGATAGGGTACAGCGGTTTGAAAGTGGTATATTGAGTCCATATATTATCATTTTATTTCTACCAAAGTAGGTGAAAATGATTATTTTCACTCACTTTTATAGAAAATAAGCACCTCACCTTCCAGGCACATAGCTGCGTATGGAAAAAGTTATTTGCCAGTTCCGGTTTTCACACCCCAATCAAGTGTGATAGGGTACAGCGGTGTGAAAGTGGTATATTGAGCCTATATATTATCATTTTATTTCGACCAAAGTAGGTGAAAATTATTATTTTCACTCACTTTTGTAGAAAATAAGCACCTCACCCTCCAGGCACATAGATGCGTATGGAAAAAGTTATTTGCCAGTTCCGGTTTTCACACCCCAATCAAGTGTGATAGGGTACAGCAGTGCGAAAAAGGTATATGGGGCCTATATATTATCACTTCATTTCTACCAAAGTAGGTGAAAATTATTATTTTCACTTTCTTTTGTAGAAAATAAGCACCTCACAGCGGCAGGAACATCTCATGCACCGTTTTCGGCTTTCACCCCCCAACCATCACGCCGCGGCCGGAACATTTCTTGCGCCGGTTCCGGCTTTCACTCCCAAAAGCACCTCGTCGCGGCCAGAACATCTCATGCGTCGGTTCCGGCTTTACTCCCCCAAGCACCCTGCCAAGGTGGTGACATTTCATTCACAGGTTCCAGCTTTTACCCTCCAGGCACATAGCTGAGTATGGAAAAAGTTATTTGCTGGTTTTGGTTTTCACACCCCAAACAAGTGTGATAGGGTACAGCGGTGTGAAAGTGGTATATTGAGCCTATATATTATCATTTTATTTCGACCAAAGTAGGTGAAAATTATTATTTTCACTCACTTTTGTAGAAAATAAGCACCTCACTCTCCAGGCACATAGCTGCATATGGAAAAAGTTATTTGCCAGTTTCGGTTTTCACACCCCAATCAAGTGTGATAGGGTACAGCAGTGTGAAAAAGGTATATGGGGCTCTATATATTTTATCACTTCATTTCTACCAAAGTAGGTGAAAATTATTATTTTCACTTACTTTTGTAGAAAATAAGCACCTCCCGCCCAGGCACATAGCTGCGTATGGAAAAAGTTATTTGTCAGGTCCGGTTTTCACACCCCAATCAAGTGTGATAGGTCACAGCAGTGCGAAAAAGGTATATGGGGCCTATATATTATCACTTCATTTCTACCAAAATAGGTGAAAATTATTATTTTCACTTACTTTTGTAGAAAATAAGCACCTCACAGCGGCAGGAACATCTCATGCACCGTTTTCGGCTTTCACCCCCCAACCATCACGCCGCGGCCGGAACATTTCTTGCTCCGGTTCCGGCTTTCACTCCCAAAAGCACCTTGTCGCGGCCAGAACATCTCATGCGTCGGTTCCGGCTTTACTCCCCCAAGCACCCTACCAAGGTGGTGACATTTCATTCACAGGTTCCAGCTTTCACCCTCCAGACACATAGCTGAGTATGGAAAAAGTTATTTGCTGGTTTTGGTTTTCACACCCCAATCAAGTGTGATAGGGTACAGCGGTGTGAAAGTGGTATATTGAGCCTATATATTATCATTTTATTTCTACCAAAGTAGGTGAAAATTATTATTTTCACTCACTTATGTAGAAAATAAGCACCTCACCCTCCAGGCACATAGCTGCGTATGGAAAAAGTTATTTGCCAGTTTCGGATTTCACACCCCAATCAAGTGTGATAGTGTACAGCAGTGTGAAAAAGGTATATGGGGCTCTATATATTTTATCACTTAATTTCTACCAAAGTAGGTGAAAATTATTATTTTCACTTACTTTTGTAGAAAATAAGTACCTCACAGCGGCAGGAACATCTCGTGCACCATTTTCGACTTTCACCCCCCAACCATCACTCCGCGGCCGGAAGATTTCTTGCGCCGGTTCCAGCTTTCACACCCAAAAGCACCTTGTCGCGGCCAGAACATCTCATGCGTCGGTTCCGGCTTTACTCCCCCAAGCACCCTGCCAAGGTGGTGACATTTCATTCACAGGTTCATGCTTTCACCCTCCAGGCACATAGCTGAGTATGGAAAAAGTTATTTGCTGGTTTCGGTTTTCAGACCCCAATCAAGTGTGATAGGGTACAGCGGTGTGAAAGTGGTATATTGAGCCCATAAATTATCATTTTATTTCTACCAAAGTAGGTGAAAATTATTATTTTCACTCACTTTTGTAGAAAATAAGCACCTCACCCTCCAGGCACATAGCTGCGTATGGAAAAAGTTATTTGTCAGGTCCGGTTTTCACACCCCAATCAAGTGTGATAGGGTACAGCAGTGCGAAAAAGGTATATGGGGCCTATATATTATCACTTCATTTCTACCAAAGTAGGTGAAAATGATTATTTTCACTTACTTTTGTAGAAAAAAAGCACCTCCCAGAGGCAGGAACATCTCATGCACCGTTTTCGGCTATCACCCCCCAACCATCACGCCGCGGCCGGAACATTTCTTGCGCCGGTTCCGGCTTTCACTCCCAAAAGCACCTCGTCGCGGCCAGAACATCTCATGCGTCGGTTCCGGCTTTACTCCCCCAAGTACCCTGTCAAGGTGGTGACATTTCATTCACAGGTTCCAGCTTTCACCCTCCAGGCACATAGCTGAGTATGGAAAAAGTTATTTGCTGGTTTCGGTTTTCACACCCCAATCAAGTGTGATAGGGTACAGCGGTTTGAAAGTGGTATATTGAGCCCATATATTCTCATTTTATTTCTACCAAAGTAGGTGAAAACTATTATTTTCACTCACTTTTGTAGAAAATAAGCACCTCACCTTCCAGGCACATAGCTGCGTATGGAAAAAGTTATTTGCCAGTTCCGGTTTTCACACCCCAATTAAGTGTGATAGGGTACAGCAGTGCGAAAAAGGTATATGGGGCCTATATATTATCACTTCATTTCTACCAAAATAGGTGAAAATTATTATTTTCACTTACTTTTGTAGAAAATAAGCACCTCACAGCGGCAGGAACATCTCATGCACCGTTTTCGGCTTTCACCCCCCAACCATCACGCCGCGGCCGGAACATTTCTTGCGCCGGTTCCGGCTTTCACTCCCAAAAGCACCTCGTCGCGGCCAGAACATCTCATGCGGCGGTTCCGGCTTTACTCCCCCAAGCACCCTGCCAAGGTGGTGACATTTCATTCACAGGTTCCAGCTTTCACCCTCCAGGCACATAGCTGAGTATGGAAAAATGTATTTGCTGGTTTCGGTTTTCACACCCCAATCAAGTGTGATAGGGTACAGCGGTTTGAAAGTGGTATATTGAGTCCATATATTATCATTTTATTTCTACCAAAGTAGGTGAAAATTATTATTTTCACTCACTTTTATAGAAAATAAGCACCTCACCTTCCAGGCACATAGCTGCGTATGGAAAAAGTTATTTGCCAGTTCCGGTTTTCACACCCCAATCAAGTGTGATAGGGTACAGCGGTGTGAAAGTGGTATATTGAGCCTATATATTATCATTTTATTTCGACCAAAGTAGGTGAAAATTATTATTTTCACTCACTTTTGTAGAAAATAAGCACCTCACCCTCCAGGCACATAGATGCGTATGGAAAAAGTTATTTGCCAGTTCCGGTTTTCACACCCCAATCAAGTGTGATAGGGTACAGCAGTGCGAAAAAGGTATATGGGGCCTATATATTATCACTTCATTTCTACCAAAGTAGGTGAAAATTATTATTTTCACTTACTTTTGTAGAAAAAAAGCACCTCACAGCGGCAGGAACATCTCATGCACTGTTTTCGGCTTTCACCCCCCAACCATCACGCCGCGGCCGGAACATTTCTTGCGCCGGTTCCGGCTTTCACTCCCAAAAGCACCTCGTCGCGGCCAGAACATCTCATGCGTCAGTTCCGGCTTTACTCCCCCAAGCACCCTGCCAAGGTGGTGACATTTCATTTACAGGTTCCAGCTTTCACCCTCCAGGCACATAGCTGAGTATGGAAAAAGTTATTTGCTGGTTTCGGTTTTCACACCCCAATCAAGTGTGATAGGGTACAGCGGTTTGAAAGTGGTATATTGAGTCCATATATTATCATTTTATTTCTACCAAAGTAGGTGAAAATTATTATTTTCACTCACTTTTGTAGAAAATAAGCACCTCACCCTCCAGGCACATAGCTGCGTATGGAAAAAGTTATTTGCCAGTTCCGGTTTTCACACCCCAATCAAGTGTGATAGGGTACAGCAGTGCGAAAAAGGTATATGGGGCCTATATATTATCACTTCATTTCTACCAAAGTAGGTGAAAATTATTATTTTCACTTACTTTTGTAGAAAATAAGCACCTCACCCTCCAGGCACATAGCTGCGTATGGAAAAAGTTATTTGTCAGGTCCGGTTTTCACACCCCAATCAAGTGTGATAGGGTACAGCAGTGCGAAAAAGGTATAAGGGGCCTATATATTATCACTTCATTTCTACCAAAGTGGGTGAAAATTATTATTTTCACTTACTTTTGTAGAAAAAAAGCACCTCACAGAGGCAGGAACATCTCATGCACCGTTTTCGGCTATCACCCCCCAACCATCACGCCGCGGCCGGAACATTTCTTGCGCCGGTTCCGGCTTTCACTCCCAAAAGCACCTCGTCGCGGCCAGAACATCTCATGCGTCGGTTCCAGCTTTACTCCCCCAAGCACCCTGCCAAGGTGGTGACATTTCATTCACAGGTTCCAGATTTCACCCTCCAGGCACATAGCTGAGTATGGAAAAAGTTATTTGCTGGTTTCGGTTTTCACACCCCAATCAAGTGTGATAGGGTACAGCGGTGTGAAAATGGTATATTGAGTCCATATATTATCATTTTATTTCTACCAAAGTAGGTGAAAATTATTATTTTCACTCACTTTTGTAGAAAATAAGCACCTCACCCTCCAGGCACATAGCTGCGTATGGAAAAAGTTATTTGCCAGTTCCGGTTTTCACACCCCAATCAAGTGTGATAGGGTACAGCAGTGCGAAAAAGGTATATGGGGCCTATATATTATCACTTCATTTCTACCAAAATAGGTGAAAATTATTATTTTCACTTACTTTTGTAGAAAATAAGCACCTGACAGCGGCAGGAACATCTCATGCACCGTTTTCGGCTTTCACCCCCCAACCATCACGCCGCGGCCGGAACATTTCTTGCTCCGGTTCCGGCTTTCACTCCCAAAAGCACCTTGTCGCGGCCAGAACATCTCATGCGTCGGTTCCGGCTTTACTCCCCCAAGCACCCTACCAAGGTGGTGACATTTCATTCACAGGTTCCAGCTTTCACCCTCCAGACACATAGCTGAGTATGGAAAAAGTTATTTGCTGGTTTTGGTTTTCACACCCCAATCAAGTGTGATAGGGTACAGCGGTGTGAAAGTGGTATATTGAGCCTATATATTATCATTTTATTTCGACCAAAGTAGGTGAAAATTATTATTTTCACTCACTTTTGTAGAAAATAAGCACCTCACCTTCCAGGCACATAGCTGCGTATGGAAAAAGTTATTTGCCAGTTCCGGTTTTCACACCCCAATCAAGTGTGATAGGGTACAGCAGTGCGAAAAAGGTATATGGGGCTCTATATATTTTATCACTTCATTTCTACCAAAGTAGGTGAAAATTATTATTTTCACTTACTTTTGTAGAAAATAAGTACCTCACAGCGGCAGGAACATCTCGTGCACCGTTTTCGACTTTCACCCCCCAACCATCACTCCGCGGCCGGAAGATTTCTTGCGCCGGTTCCAGCTTTCACACCCAAAAGCACCTTGTCGCGGCCAGAACATCTCATGCGTCGGTTCCGGCTTTACTCCCCCAAGCACCCTGCCAAGGTGGTGACATTTCATTCACAGGTTCATGCTTTCACCCTCCAGGCACATAGCTGAGTATGGAAAAAGTTATTTGCTGGTTTCGGTTTTCACACCCCAATCAAGTGTGATAGGGTACAGCGGTGTGAAAGTGGTATATTGAGCCTATATATTATCATTTTATTTCGACCAAAGTACAGTAGGTGAAAATTATTATTTTCACTCACTTTTGTAGAAAATAAGCACCTCACCTTCCAGGCACATAGCTGCGTATGGAAAAAGTTATTTGCCAGTTCCGGTTTTCACACCCCAATCAAGTGTGATAGGGTACAGCAGTGCGAAAAAGGTATATGGGGCTCTATATATTTTATCACTTCATTTCTACCAAAGTAGGTGAAAATTATTATTTTCACTTACTTTTGTAGAAAATAAGTACCTTACAGCGGCAGGAACATCTCGTGCACCGTTTTCGACTTTCACCCCCCAACCATCACTCCGCGGCCGGAAGATTTCTTGCGCCGGTTCCAGCTTTCACACCCAAAAGCACCTTGTCGCGGCCAGAACATCTCATGCGTCGGTTCCGGCTTCACTCCCCAAGCACCCTGCCAAGGTGGTGACATTTCATTCACAGGTAAATGCTTTCACCCTCCAGGCACATAGCTGAGTATGGAAAAAGTTATTTGCTGGTTTCGGTTTTCACACCCCAATCAAGTGTGATAGGGTACAGCGTGTGAAAGTGGTATATTGAGCCTATATATTATCATTTTATTTCTACCAAAGTAGGTGAAAATTATTATTTTCACTCACTTTTGTAGAAAATAAGCACCTCACCCTCCAGGCACATAGATGCGTATGGAAAAAGTTATTTGCCAGTTCCGGTTTTCACACCCCAATCAAGTGTGATAGGGTACAGCAGTGCAAAAATGGTATATATATATATATTATCACTTCATTTCTACCAAAGTAGGTGAAAATTATTATTTTCACTTACTTTTGTAGAAAATAAGCACCTCACAGCGGCAGGAACATCTCATGCACCGTTTTCGGCTTTCACCCCCCAACCATCACGCCGCGGCCGGAACATTTCTTGCGCCGGTTCCGGCTTTCACTCCCAAAAGCACCTCGTCGCGGCCAGAACATCTCATGCGTCGGTTCCGGCTTTACTCCCCCAAGCAACTTGCCAAGTCGGGAACATTTCATTCACAGGTTCCAGCTTTCACTCTCCAGGCACAGAGCTGCGTATGGAGCAGGTTTTCCGCCGTGTACAGTTTTCACACCCCAATCAAGTGTGATAGGGTACAGCGGTGTGAAAGTGGTATATGGGGCCTATGTACTATCACTTAATTTTTATCAAAGTAGGTGAAAATTATTATATTCACCTACTTTAGTACAAAATAAGTATTCTTGACATTCAATAAAAAGGCAATGCAGACAATATCACTGATATCTCCTGCACAGATATCAGTCCTGATTTGGCTCGCTGTCTGCATAAAATAATATAAGGCCCTAAATTCATCAAACTTTAAACGTAATGTACGGGTCTATAACAAATATACACATTTGATAAACACGCATGTATGCCAGCAAGATATTATCGCGCCTCCTTACCTGTTGTGGGTAGCTGCTTCTGCCATCCGACGTTTGGAATATGCTGTAGTAAAAATGACGTCACGGTAGTCCAGAGATGTAGTAGGTGGGTAAGTAGTTGACATCACAATTCATTCATGGAGAAGGTCTACCTGAAAAAAAGAAGAAGGAGGTGCGATAATATGTTCATGACATACATGAATATTTATTAATACTGTGTCTTACATCGTAACACTCATAAATGCAGTACTGTACAGACAACACAAGTCATCCTTATCAGTCCCTGCCCCAGTGATTGCAAATACATGCTACAGCACATATTAGACCCTTAACTGTGGACCCGGCACTCAGTTTTACAAACTGAGCAGGTCCCCGGGTACGTACTTTGCAGCAAGCTCTGTCCACTCCACGCATTGACCTGGTATTGCAGTACTTCCAGGACCGGTGCACCACCCTAATCTGTTATCCAAAAATAGACTAATTCCATTCCTGGCACTTGATTTGGTGTATCAATTGTTTGTGCACCTTTGTTCTAACTTTGTATTTAGAAATGCATGCATTTGCTTCAAGGTTTAACCCTTGTGCATAAAAAGTTTGAAATCCTGCCTCCAGTGTATCATTTTGTGACTATTTCTTGACTCCTTGAATTGTACTTTCTGGAATCGAGGCAGTTTAATACTTGATGTGACACTACACTTGAAATCAGCATGTGCGGCCTAGCCAAAAGACCGGAAGCCTGCCTAAATTAAATGACTTATCAATCGCTGCGCCCTCCCAATATATATGCAAACACTATGTGACTTACCTACGATCTTACCACAGAAACATCAACTGGAACACAGCAATGGAATTTTTGGACCCCCCTCCCTCTCGATTTGAAATGGCTTGGTTTTTGTTTTGTTTTTCTTTTATTTCTTTTTCGCTTCTCTTATATTTTGTTTTCTTTTGTTAAACTTATATTTTTTTCTTTTCTCTTTTCTCTCTTTTGTTTTGGGAATTTTTTTTCCTTTTCAATTTTTTCCGAGCCAAACAATTGATGATCATTGAGAGGGGGATTTAGAAAAAGTATCACTTACCTTCTTCGGACCATCATTTGGGTGGTAACTGCCAATAAAAGAAAACATTGGCCCACCCAGCTCACCTACACATGACTGTCCTGTCTGCCTGTCTGTTCCAAGTGACTGTCTGGCTGTCAGGTTCCGGAATCCGAGTGAGCAGCTTGTGATGTCATAGAGGGCAGATTGTGATGTCACACAAAGGTTCCTGCCACATGAATGCTTGTCCATCTGACTGTCTACTACTGCTGCTGAATGGGCTCAAAACAGGAAAGCCGTCATTGCACCTGATTGTGCAAGATTCCTCCTTCTCCTCTGCAGCAGCTAGCTGATTGATTTAGCCAGCAGCAGTCAGGGACTATCACCCCCCAAGCACCTCACAGTGCCTGGAACATCTCATGCGCCAGTTTAGGCTTTCACCCCCCTTCATGCACATCGCAAAAGCATGGCAATCTCATGCGCCAGATCTGGCACCTTGCCAAAGCACCTCGCCATGGTCGTAACATTTCATGCGCCGGTTCCGGCTTTCACTCCCAAAAGCACCTCGTCGCGGCCAGAACATCTCATGCGTCGGTTCCGGCTTTACTCCCCCAAGTACCCTGTCAAGGTGGTGACATTTCATTCACAGGTTCCAGCTTTCACCCTCCAGGCACATAGCTGAGTATGGAAAAAGTTATTTGCTGGTTTCGGTTTTCACACCCCAATCAAGTGTGATAGGGTACAGCGGTTTGAAAGTGGTATATTGAGCCCATATATTCTCATTTTATTTCTACCAAAGTAGGTGAAAATTATTATTTTCACCCACTTTTGTAGAAAATAAGCACCTCACCTTCCAGGCACATAGCTGCGTATGGAAAAAGTTATTTGCCAGTTCCGGTTTTCACACCCCAATTAAGTGTGATAGGGTACAGCAGTGCGAAAAAGGTATATGGGGCCTATATATTATCACTTCATTTCTACCAAAATAGGTGAAAATTATTATTTTCACTTACTTTTGTAGAAAATAAGCACCTCACAGCGGCAGGAACATCTCATGCACCGTTTTCGGCTTTCACCCCCCAACCATCACGCCGCGGCCGGAACATTTCTTGCGCCGGTTCCGGCTTTCACTCCCAAAAGCACCTCGTCGCGGCCAGAACATCTCATGCGGCGGTTCCGGCTTTACTCCCCCAAGCACCCTGCCAAGGTGGTGACATTTCATTCACAGGTTCCAGCTTTCACACTCCAGGCACATAGCTGAGTATGGAAAAATGTATTTGCTGGTTTCGGTTTTCACACCCCAATCAAGTGTGATAGGGTACAGCGGTTTGAAAGTGGTATATTGAGTCCATATATTATCATTTTATTTCTACCAAAGTAGGTGAAAATGATTATTTTCACTCACTTTTATAGAAAATAAGCACCTCACCTTCCAGGCACATAGCTGCGTATGGAAAAAGTTATTTGCCAGTTCCGGTTTTCACACCCCAATCAAGTGTGATAGGGTACAGCGGTGTGAAAGTGGTATATTGAGCCTATATATTATCATTTTATTTCGACCAAAGTAGGTGAAAATTATTATTTTCACTCACTTTTGTAGAAAATAAGCACCTCACCCTCCAGGCACATAGATGCATATGGAAAAAGTTATTTGCCAGTTCCGGTTTTCACACCCCAATCAAGTGTGATAGGGTACAGCAGTGCGAAAAAGGTATATGGGGCCTATATATTATCACTTCATTTCTACCAAAGTAGGTGAAAATTATTATTTTCACTTTCTTTTGTAGAAAATAAGCACCTCACAGCGGCAGGAACATCTCATGCACCGTTTTCGGCTTTCACCCCCCAACCATCACGCCGCGGCCGGAACATTTCTTGCGCCGGTTCCGGCTTTCACTCCCAAAAGCACCTCGTCGCGGCCAGAACATCTCATGCGTCGGTTCCGGCTTTACTTCCCCAAGCACCCTGCCAAGATGGTGACATTTCATTCACAGGTTCCAGCTTTTACCCTCCAGGCACATAGCTGAGTATGGAAAAAGTTATTTTTTGGTTTTGGTTTTCACACCCCAAACAAGTGTGATAGGGTACAGCGGTGTGAAAGTGGTATATTGAGCCTATATATTATCATTTTATTTCGACCAAAGTAGGTGAAAATTATTATTTTCACTCACTTATGTAGAAAATAAGCACCTCACCCTCCAGGCACATAGCTGCGTATGGAAAAAGTTATTTGCCAGTTTCGGGTTTCACACCCCAATCAAGTGTGATAGTGTACAGCAGTGTGAAAAAGGTATATGGGGCTCTATATATTTTATCACTTCATTTCTACCAAAGTAGGTGAAAATTATTATTTTCACTTACTTTTGTAGAAAATAAGTACCTCACAGCGGCAGGAACATCTCGTGCACCATTTTCGACTTTCACCCCCCAACCATCACTCCGCGGCCGGAAGATTTCTTGCGCCGGTTCCAGCTTTCACACCCAAAAGCACCTTGTCGCGGCCAGAACATCTCATGCGTCGGTTCCGGCTTTACTCCCCCAAGCACCCTGCCAAGGTGGTGACATTTCATTCACAGGTTCATGCTTTCACCCTCCAGGCACATAGCTGAGTATGGAAAAAGTTATTTGCTGGTTTCGGTTTTCAGACCCCAATCAAGTGTGATAGGGTACAGCGGTGTGAAAGTGGTATATTGAGCCCATAAATTATCATTTTATTTCTACCAAAGTAGGTGAAAATTATTATTTTCACTCACTTTTGTAGAAAATAAGCACCTCACCCTCCAGGCACATAGCTGCGTATGGAAAAAGTTATTTGTCAGGTCCGGTTTTCACACCCCAATCAAGTGTGATAGGGTACAGCAGTGCGAAAAAGGTATATGGGGCCTATATATTATCACTTCATTTCTACCAAAGTAGGTGAAAATGATTATTTTCACTTACTTTTGTAGAAAAAAAGCACCTCCCAGAGGCAGGAACATCTCATGCACCGTTTTCGGCTATCACCCCCCAACCATCACGCCGCGGCCGGAACATTTCTTGCGCCGGTTCCGGCTTTCACTCCCAAAAGCACCTCGTCGCGGCCAGAACATCTCATGCGTCGGTTCCGGCTTTACTCCCCCAAGTACAGTGTCAAGGTGGTGACATTTCATTCACAGGTTCCAGCTTTCACCCTCCAGGCACATAGCTGAGTATGGAAAAAGTTATTTGCTGGTTTCGGTTTTCACACCCCAATCAAGTGTGATAGGGTACAGCGGTTTGAAAGTGGTATATTGAGCCCATATATTCTCATTTTATTTCTACCAAAGTAGGTGAAAACTATTATTTTCACTCACTTTTGTAGAAAATAAGCACCTCACCTTCCAGGCACATAGCTGCGTACGGAAAAAGTTATTTGCCAGTTCCGGTTTTCACACCCCAATTAAGTGTGATAGGGTACAGCAGTGCGAAAAAGGTATATGGGGCCTATATATTATCACTTCATTTCTACCAAAATAGGTGAAAATTATTATTTTCACTTACTTTTGTAGAAAATAAGCACCTCACAGCGGCAGGAACATCTCATGCACCGTTTTCGGCTTTCACCCCCCAACCATCACGCCGCGGCCGGAACATTTCTTGCGCCGGTTCCGGCTTTCACTCCCAAAAGCACCTCGTCGCGGCCAGAACATCTCATGCGGCGGTTCCGGCTTTACTCCCCCAAGCACCCTGCCAAGGTGGTGACATTTCATTCACAGGTTCCAGCTTTCACCCTCCAGGCACATAGCTGAGTATGGAAAAATGTATTTGCTGGTTTCGGTTTTCACACCCCAATCAAGTGTGATAGGGTACAGCGGTTTGAAAGTGGTATATTGAGTCCATATATTATCATTTTATTTCTACCAAAGTAGGTGAAAATGATTATTTTCACTCACTTTTATAGAAAATAAGCACCTCACCTTCCAGGCACATAGCTGCGTATGGAAAAAGTTATTTGCCAGTTCCGGTTTTCACACCCCAATCAAGTGTGATAGGGTACAGCGGTGTGAAAGTGGTATATTGAGCCTATATATTATCATTTTATTTCGACCAAAGTAGGTGAAAATTATTATTTTCACTCACTTTTGTAGAAAATAAGCACCTCACCCTCCAGGCACATAGATGCGTATGGAAAAAGTTATTTGCCAGTTCCGGTTTTCACACCCCAATCAAGTGTGATAGGGTACAGCAGTGCGAAAAAGGTATATGGGGCCTATATATTATCACTTCATTTCTACCAAAGTAGGTGAAAATTATTATTTTCACTTACTTTTGTAGAAAATAAGCACCTCACAGCGGCAGGAACATCTCATGCACTGTTTTCGGCTTTCACCCCCCAACCATCACGCCGCGGCCGGAACATTTCTTGCGCCGGTTCCGGCTTTCACTCCCAAAAGCACCTCGTCGCGGCCAGAACATCTCATGCGTCGGTTCCGGCGTTACTCCCCCAATCAACTTGCCAAGTCGAGAACATTTCATTCACAGGTTCCAGCTTTCACTCTCCAGGCACAGAGCTGCATATGGAGCAGGTTATTCGCCGTGTACAGTTTTCACACCCCAATCAAGTGTGATAGGGTACAGCGGTGTGAAAGTGGTATATGGGGCCTATGTACTATCACTTAATTTTTATCAAAGTAGGTGAAAATTATTATATTCACCTACTTTAGTACAAAATAAGTATTCTTGACATTCAATGAAAAGGCAATGCAGACAATATCACTGATATCTCCGGCACAGATATCAGTCCTGATTTGGCTCGCTGTCTGCATAAAATAATATAAGGACCTAAATTCATCAAACTTTAAACGTAATGTACGGGTCTATAACAAATATACACATTTGATAAACACGCATGTATGCCAGCAAGATATTATCGCGCCTCCTTACCTGTTGTGGGTAGCTGCTTCTGCCATCCGACGTTTGGAATATGCTGTAGTAAAAATGACGTCACAGTAGTCCAGAGATGTAGGTGGGTAAGTAGTTGACATCACAATTCATTCATGGTGAAGGTCTACCTGAAAAAAAGAAGAAGGAGGCGCGATAATATGTTCATGACATACATGAATATTTATTAATACTGTGTCTTACATCGTAACACTCATAAATGCAGTACTGTACAGACAACACAAGTCATCCTTATCAGTCCCTGCCCCAGTGATTGCAAATACATGCTACAGCACATATTAGACCCTTAACTGTGGACCCGGCACTCAGTTTTACAAACTGAGCAGGTCCCCGGGTACGTACTTTGCAGCAGCCAGTCTTGAGGAGCTGTCAGGGACTATCACCCCCCAAGCACCTCACAGAGCCTGGAACATCTCATGCGCCAGTTTAGGCTTTCACCCCCCTTCATGCACATCGCAAAAGCATGGCAATCTCATGCGCCAGATCTAGCACCTTGCCAAAGCACCTCGCCATGGCCGTAACATTTCATGCGCCGGTTCCAGCTTTCACTCCCAAAAGCACCTCGTCGCGGCCAGAACATCTCATTCGTCGGTTCCGGCTTTACTCCCCCAAGCACTCTGCCAAGGTAGTGACATTTCATTCACAGGTTCCAGCTTTCACCCTCCAGGCACATAGCTGAGTATGGAAAAAGTTAATTGCTGGTTTCGGTTTTCACACCCCAATCAAGTGTGATAGGGTACAGCGGTTTGAAAGTGGTATATTGAGTCCATATATTATCATTTTATTTCTACCAAAGTAGGTGAAAATTATTATTTTCACTCACTTTTGTAGAAAATAAGCACCTCACCCTCCAGGCACATAGCTGCGTATGGAAAAAGTTATTTGTCAGGTCCGGTTTTCACACCCCAATCAAGTGTGATAGGGTACAGCAGTGCGAAAAAGGTATATGGGGCCTATATATTATCACTTCATTTCTACCAAAGTAGGTGAAAATTATTATTTTCACTTACTTTTGTAGAAAAAAAGCACCTCACAGAGGCAGGAATATCTCATGCACCGTTTTCGGCTATCACCCCCCAACCATCACGCCGCGGCCGGAACATTTATTGCGCCGGTTCCGGCTTTCACTCCCAAAAGCACCTCGTCGCGGCCAGAACATCTCATGCGTCAGTTCCGGCTTTACTCCCCCAAGCACCCTGCCAAGGTGGTGACATTTCATTCACAGGTTCCAGCTTTCACCCTCCAGGCACATAGCTGAGTATGGAAAAAGTTATTTGCTGGTTTCGGTTTTCACACCCCAATCAAGTGTGATAGGGTACAGCGGTTTGAAAGTGGTATATTGAGTCCATATATTATCATTTTATTTCTACCAAAGTAGGTGAAAATTATTATTTTCACTCACTTTTGTAGAAAATAAGCACCTCACCCTCCAGGCACATAGCTGCGTATGGAAAAAGTTATTTGCCAGTTCCGGTTTTCACACCCCAATCAAGTGTGATAGGGTACAGCAGTGCGAAAAAGGTATATGGGGCCTATATATTATCACTTCATTTCTACCAAAGTAGGTGAAAATTATTATTTTCACTTACTTTTGTAGAAAAAAAGCACCTCACAGAGGCAGGAATATCTCATGCACCGTTTTCGGCAATCACCCCCCAACCATCACGCCGCGGCCGGAACATTTCTTGCGCCGGTTCCGGCTTTCACTCCCAAAAGCACCTCGTTGCGGCCAGAACATCTCATGCGTCGGTTTCGGCTTTACTCCCCCAAGCAACTTGCCAAGTCGGGAACATTTCATTCACAGGTTCCAGCTTTCACTCTCCAGGCACAGAGCTGCGTATGGAGCAGGTTATTCGCCGTGTACAGTTTTCACACCCCAATCAAGTGTGATAGGGTACAGCGGTGTGAAAGTGGTATATGGGGCCTATGTACTATCACTTAATTTTTATCAAAGTAGGTGAAAATTATTATATTCACCTACTTTAGTACAAAATAAGTATTCTTGACATTCAATAAAAAGGCAATGCAGACAATATCACTGATATCTCCTGCACAGATATCAGTCCTGATTTGGCTCGCTGTCTGCATAAAATAATATAAGGCCCTAAATTCATCAAACTTTAAACGTAATGTACGGGTCTATAACAAATATACACATTTGATAAACACGCATGTATGCCAGCAAGATATTATCGCGCCTCCTTACCTGTTGTGGGTAGCTGCTTCTGCCATCCGACGTTTGGAATATGCTGTAGTAAAAATGACGTCACGGTAGTCCAGAGATGTAGTAGGTGGGTAAGTAGTTGACATCACAATTCATTCATGGAGAAGGTCTACCTGAAAAAAAGAAGAAGGAGGCGCGATAATATGTTCATGACATACATGAATATTTATTAATACTGTGTCTTACATCGTAACACTCATAAATGCAGTACTGTACAGACAACACAAGTCATCCTTATCAGTCCCTGCCCCAGTGATTGCAAATACATGCTACAGCACATATTAGACCCTTAACTGTGGACCCGGCACTCAGTTTTACAAACTGAGCAGGTCCCCGGGTACGTACTTTGCAGCAAGCTCTGTCCACTCCACGCATTGACCTGGTATTGCAGTACTTCCAGGACCGGTGCACCACCCTAATCTGTTATCCAAAAATAGACTAATTCCATTCCTGGCACTTGATTTGGTGTATCAATTGTTTGTGCACCTTTGTTCTAACTTTGTATTTAGAAATGCATAAATTTGCTTCAAGGTTTAACCCTTTTGCATAAAAAGTTTGAAATCCTGCCTCCAGTGTATCATTTTGTGACTATTTCTTGACTCCTTGAATTGTACTTTCTGGAATCGAGGCAGTTTAATACTTGACGTGACACTACACTTGAAATCAGCATGTGCGGCCTAGCCAAAAGACCGGAAGCCTGCCTAAATTAAATGACTTATCAATCGCTGCGCCCTCCCAATATATATGCAAACACTATGTGACTTACCTACGATCTTACCACAGAAACATCAACTGGAACACAGCAATGGAATTGTTGGACCCCCCTCCCTCTCGATTTGAAATGGCTTGGTTTTTGTTTTGTTTTTCTTTTATTTCTTTTTCGCTTCTCTTATATTTTGTTTTCTTTTGTTAAACTTATATTTTTTTCTTTTCTCTTTTCTCTCTTTTGTTTTGGGAATTTTTTTTCCTCTTCAATTTTTTCCGAGCCAAACAATTGATGATCATTGAGAGGGGGATTTAGAAAAAGTATCACTTACCTTCTTCGGACCATCATTTGGGTGGTAACTGCCAATAAAAGAAAACATTGGCCCACCCAGCTCACCTACACATGACTGTCCTGTCTGCCTGTCTGTTCCAAGTGACTGTCCGAGTGAGCAGCTTGTGATGTCATAGAGGGCAGATTGTGATGTCACACAAAGGTTCCTGCCACATGAATGCTTGTCCATCTGACTGTCTACTACTGCTGCTGAATGGGCTCAAAACAGGAAAGCCGTCATTGCACCTGATTGTGCAAGATTCCTCCTTCTCCTCTGCAGCAGCTAGCTGATTGATTTAGCCAGCAGCAGTCAGGGACTATCACCCCCCAAGCACCTCACAGTGCCTGGAACATCTCATGCGCCAGTTTAGGCTTTCACCCCCCTTCATGCACATCGCAAAAGCATGGCAATCTCATGCGCCAGATCTGGCACCTTGCCAAAGCACCTCGCCATGGTCGTAACATTTCATGCGCCGGTTCCAGCTTTAACTCCCAAAAGCACCTCGTCGCGGCCAGAACATCTCATGCGTCGGTTCCGGCTTTACTCCCCCAAGCACCCTGCCAAGGTAGTGACATTTCATTCACAGGTTCCAGCTTTCACCCTCCAGGCACATAGCTGAGTATGGAAAAAGTTAATTGCTGGTTTCGGTTTTCACACCCCAATCAAGTGTGATAGGGTACAGCGGTTTGAAAGTGGTATATTGAGCCCATATATTATCATTTTATTTCTACCAAAGTAGGTGAAAATTATTATTTTCACTCACTTTTGTAGAAAATAAGCACCTCACCCTCCAAGCACATAGCTGCGTATGGAAAAAGTTATTTGTCAGGTCCGGTTTTCACACCCCAATCAAGTGTGATAGGGTACAGCAGTGCGAAAAAGGTATATGGGGCCTATATATTATCACTTCATTTCTACCAAAGTAGGTGAAAATTATTATTTTCACTTGCTTTTGTAGAAAAAAAGCACCTCACAGAGGAAGGAACATCTCATGCACCGTTTTCGGCTATCACCCCCAACCATCACGCCGCGGCCGGAACATTTCTTGCGCTGGTTCCGGCTTTCACTCCCAAAAGCACCTCGTTGCGGCCAGAACATCTCATGCGTCGGTTCCGGCTTTACTCCCCCAAGCACCCTGCCAAGGTGGTGACATTTCATTCACAGGTTCCAGCTTTCACCCTCCAGGCACATAGCTGAGTATGGAAAAAGTTATTTGCTGGTTTCGGTTTTCACACCCCAATCAAGTGTGATAGGGTACAGCGGTTTGAAAGTGGTATATTGAGCCCATATATTATCATTTTATTTCTACCAAAGTAGGTGAAAATTATTATTTTCACTCACTTTTGTAGAAAATAAGCACCTCACCTTCCAGGCACATAGCTGCGTATGGAAAAAGTTATTTGCCAGTTCCGGTTTTCACACCCCAATTAAGTGTGATAGGGTACAGCAGTGCGAAAAAGGTATATGGGGCCTATATATTATCACTTCATTTCTACCAAAATAGGTGAAAATTATTATTTTCACTTACTTTTGTAGAAAATAAGCACCTCACAGCAGCAGGAACATCTCATGCACCGTTTTCGGCTTTTACTCCCAAAAGCACCTCGTCGCGGCCAGAACATCTCATGCGTCGGTTCCGGCTTTACTCCCCCAAGCACCCTGCCAAGGTGGTGACATTTCATTCACAGGTTCCAGCTTTCACCCTCCAGGCACATAGCTGAGTATGGAAAAATTTATTTGCTGGTTTCGGTTTTCACACCACAATCAAGTGTGATAGGGTACAGCGGTTTGAAAGTGGTATATTGAGTCCATATATTATCATTTTATTTCTACCAAAGTAGGTGAAAATTATTATTTTCACTCACTTTTGTAGAAAATAAGCACCTCACCCTCCAGGCACATAGCTGCGTATGGAAAAAGTTATTTGCCAGTTCCGGTTTTCACACCCCAATCAAGTGTGATAGGGTACAGCAGTGCGAAAAAAGGTATATGGGGCCTATATATTATCACTTCATTTCTACCAAAATAGGTGAAAATTATTATTTTCACTTACTTTTGTAGAAAATAAGCACCTCACAGCGGCAGGAACATCTCATGCACCGTTTTCGGCTTTCACCCCCCAACCATCACGCCGCGGCCGGAACATTTCTTGCGCCGGTTCCGTCTTTCACGCCCAAAAGCACCTCGTCGCGGCCAGAACATCTCATGCGTCGGTTCCGGCTTTACTCCCCCAAGCACCCTACCAAGGTGGTGACATTTCATTCACAGGTTCCAGCTTTCACCCTCCAGACACATAGCTGAGTATGGAAAAAGTTATTTGCTGGTTTTGGTTTTCACACCCCAATCAAGTGTGATAGGGTACAGCGGTGTGAAAGTGGTATATTGAGCCTATATATTATCATTTTATTTCGACCAAAGTAGGTGAAAATTATTATTTTCACTCACTTTTGTAGAAAATAAGCACCTCACAGCGGCAGGAACATCTCATGCACCGTTTTCGGCTTTCACCTCCCAACCATCACGCTGCGGCCGGAACATTTCTTGCGCCGGTTCCAGCTTTCACACCCAAAAGCACCTTGTCACGGCCAGAACATCTCATGCGTCGGTTCCGGCTTTACTCCCCCAAGCACCCTGCCAAGGTGGTGACATTTCATTCACAGGTTCATGCTTTCACCCTCCAGGCACATAGCTGAGTATGGAAAAAGTTATTTGCTGGTTTCGGTTTTCACACCCCAATCAAGTGTGATAGGGTACAGCGGTGTGAAAGTGGTATATTGAGCCCATATATTATCATTTTATTTCTACCAAAGTAGGTGAAAATTATTATTTTCACTCACTTTTGTAGAAAATAAGCACCTCACCCTCCAGGCACATAGATGCGTATGGAAAAAGTTATTTGCCAGTTCCGGTTTTCACACCCCAATCAAGTGTGATAGGGTACAGCAGTGCAAAAAAGGTATATTTATATTATCACTTCATTTCTACCAAAGTAGGTGAAAATTATTATTTTCACTTACTTTTGTAGAAAATAAGCACCTCCCAGCGGCAGTAACATCTCATGCACCGTTTTCGGCTTTCACCCCCCAACCATCACGCCGCGGCCGGAACATTTCTTGCGTCGGTTCCGGCTTTACTCCCCCAAGCAACTTGCCAAGTCGGGAACATTTCATTCACAGGTTCCAGCTTTCACTCTCCAGGCACAGAGCTGCGTATGGAGCAGGTTATTCGCCGTGTACAGTTTTCACACCCCAATCAAGTGTGATAGGGTACAGCGGTGTGAAAGTGGTATATGGGGCCTATGTACTATCACTTAATTTTTATCAAAGTAGGTGAAAATTATTATATTCACCTACTTTAGTACAAAATAAGTATTCTTGACATTCAATAAAAAGGCAATGCAGACAATATCACTGATATCTCCTGCACAGATATCAGTCCTGATTTGGCTCGCTGTCTGCATAAAATAATATAAGGACCTAAATTCATCAAACTTTAAACGTAATGTACGGGTCTATAACAAATATACACATTTGATAAACACGCATGTATGCCAGCAAGATATTATCGCGCCTCCTTACCTGTTGTGGGTAGCTGCTTCTGCCATCCGACGTTTGGAATATGCTGTAGTAAAAATGACGTCACAGTAGTCCAGAGATGTAGTAGCTGGGTAAGTAGTTGACATCACAATTCATTCATGGAGAAGGTCTACCTGAAAAAAAGAAGAAGGAGGCGCGATAATATGTTCATGACATACATGAATATTTATTAATACTGTGTCTTACATCGTAACACTCATAAATGCAGTACTGTACAGACAACACAAGTCATCCTTATCAGTCCCTGCCCCAGTGATTGCAAATACATGCTACAGCACATATTAGACCCTTAACTGTGGACCCGGCACTCAGTTTTACAAACTGAGCAGGTCCCCGGGTATGTACTTTGCAGCAAGCTCTGTCCACTCCACGCATTGACCTGGTATTGCAGTACTTCCAGGACCTGTGCACCACCCTAATCTGTTATCCAAAAATAGACTAATTCCATTCCTGGCACTTGATTTGGTGTATCAATTGTTTGTGCACCTTTGTTCTAACTTTGTATTTAGAAATGCATGCATTTGCTTCAAGGTTTAACCCTTGTGCATAAAAAGTTTGAAATCCTGCCTCCAGTGTATCATTTTGTGACTATTTCTTGACTCCTTGAATTGTACTTTCTGGAATCGAGGCAGTTTAATACTTGACGTGACACTACACTTGAAATCAGCATGTGCGGCCTAGCCAATAGACCGGAAGCCTGCCTAAATTAAATGACTTATCAATCGCTGCGCCCTCCCAATATATATGCAAACACTATGTGACTTACCTACGATCTTACCACAGAAACATCAACTGGAACACAGCAATGGAATTTTTGGACCCCCCTCCCTCTCGATTTGAAATGGCTTGGTTTTTGTTTTGTTTTTCTTTTATTTCTTTTTCGCTTCTCTTATATTTTGTTTTCTTTTGTTAAACTTATATTTTTTCTTTTCTCTTTTCTCTCTTTTGTTTTGGGAATTTTTTTTCCTCTTCAATTTTTTCCGAGCCAAACAATTGATGATCATTGAGAGGGGGATTTAAACAAAGTATCACTTACCTTCTTCGGACCATCATTTGGGTGGTAACTGCCAAAAAAAGAAAACATTGGCCCACCCAGCTCACCTACACATGACTGTCCTGTCTGCCTGTCTGTTCCAAGTGACTGTCTGGCTGTCAGGTTCCGGAATCCGAGTGAGCAGCTTGTGATGTCATAGAGGGCAGATTGTGATGTCACACAAAGGTTCCTGCCAAATGAATGCTTGTCCATCTGACTGTCTACTACTGCTGCTGAATGGGCTCAAAACAGGAAAGCCGTCATTGCACCTGATTGTGCAAGATTCCTCCTTCTCCTCTGCAGCAGCTAGCTGATTGATTTAGCCAGCAGCAGTCAGGGACTATCACCCCCCAAGCACCTCACAGTGCCTGGAACATCTCATGCGCCAGTTTAGGCTTTCACCCCCCTTCATGCACATCGCAAAAGCATGGCAATCTCATGCGCCAGATCTGGCACCTTGCCAAAGCACCTCGCCATGGTCGTAACATTTCATCCGCCGGTTCCAGCTTTCACTCCCAAAAGCACCTCGTCGCGGCCAGAACATCTCATGCGTCGGTTCCGGCTTTACTCCCCCAAGCACCCTGCCAAGGTAGTGACATTTCATTCACAGGTTCCAGCTTTCACCCTCCAGACACATAGCTGAGTATGGAAAAAGTTAATTGCTGGTTTCGGTTTTCACACCCCAATCAAGTGTGATAGGGTACAGCGGTTTGAAAGTGGTATATTGAGCCCATATATTATCATTTTATTTCTACCAAAGTAGGTGAAAATTATTATTTTCACTCACTTTTGTAGAAAATAAGCACCTCACCCTCCAGGCACATAGCTGCGTATGGAAAAAGTTATTTGTCAGGTCCGGTTTTCACACCCCAATCAAGTGTGATAGGGTACAGCAGTGCGAAAAAGGTATATGGGGCCTATATATTATCACTTCATTTCTACCAAAGTAGGTGAAAATTATTATTTTCACTTACTTTTGTAGAAAAAAAGCACCTCACAGAGGCAGGAACATCTCATGCACCGTTTTCGGCTATCACCACCAACCATCACGCCGCGGCCGGAACATTTCTTGCGCCGGTTCCGGCTTTCACTCCCAAAAGCACCTCGTTGCGGCCAGAACATCTCATGCGTCGGTTCCGGCTTTACTCCCCCAAGCACCCTGCCAAGGTGGTGACATTTCATTCACAGGTTCCAGCTTTCACCCTCCAGGCACATAGCTGAGTATGGAAAAAGTTATTTGCTGGTTTCGGTTTTCACACCCCAATCAAGTGTGATAGGGTACAGCGGTTTGAAAGTGGTATATTGAGCCCATATATTATCATTTTATTTCTACCAAAGTAGGTGAAAATTATTATTTTCACTCACTTTTGTAGAAAATAAGCACCTCACCTTCCAGGCACATAGCTGCGTATGGAAAAAGTTATTTGCCAGTTCCGGTTTTCACACCCCAATTAAGTGTGATAGGGTACAGCAGTGCGAAAAAGGTATATGGGGCCTATATATTATCACTTCATTTCTACCAAAATAGGTGAAAATTATTATTTTCACTTACTTTTGTAGAAAATAAGCACCTCACAGCAGCAGGAACATCTCATGCACCGTTTTCGGCTTTCACCCCCCAACCATCACGCCGCGGACGGAACATTTCTTGCGCCGGTTCCGGCTTTCACTCCCAAAAGCACCTCGTCGCGGCCAGAACATCTCATGCGTCGGTTCCGGCTTTACTCCCCCAAGCACCCTGCCAAGGTGGTGACATTTCATTCACAGGTTTCAGCTTTCACCCTCCAGGCACATAGCTGAGTATGGAAAAATTTATTTGCTGGTTTCGGTTTTCACACCCCAATCAAGTGTGATAGGGTACAGCGGTTTGAAAGTGGTATATTGAGTCCATATATTATCATTTTATTTCTACCAAAGTAGGTGAAAATTATTATTTTCACTCACTTTTGTAGAAAATAAGCACCTCACCCTCCAGGCACATAGCTGCGTATGGAAAAAGTTATTTGTCAGGTCCGGTTTTCACACCCCAATCAAGTGTGATAGGGTACAGCAGTGCGAAAAAGGTATATGGGGCCTATATATTATCACTTCATTTCTACCAAAGTAGGTGAAAATTATTATTTTCACTTACTTTTGTAGAAAAAAAGCACCTCACAGAGGCAGGAACATCTCATGCACCGTTTTCGGCTATCACCACCAACCATCACGCCGCGGCCGGAACATTTCTTGCGCCGGTTCCGGCTTTCACTCCCAAAAGCACCTCGTTGCGGCCAGAACATCTCATGCGTCGGTTCCGGCTTTACTCCCCCAAGCACCCTGCCAAGGTGGTGACATTTCATTCACAGGTTCCAGCTTTCACCCTCCAGGCACATAGCTGAGTATGGAAAAAGTTATTTGCTGGTTTCGGTTTTCACACCCCAATCAAGTGTGATAGGGTACAGCGGTTTGAAAGTGGTATATTGAGCCCATATATTATCATTTTATTTCTACCAAAGTAGGTGAAAATTATTATTTTCACTCACTTTTGTAGAAAATAAGCACCTCACCCTCCATGCACATAGCTGCGTATGGAAAAAGTTATTTGCCAGTTCCGGTTTTCACACCCCAATCAAGTGTGATAGGGTACAGCAGTGCGAAAAAGGTATATGGGGCCTATATATTATCACTTCATTTCTACCAAAGTAGGTGAAAATTATTATTTTCACTTACTTTTGTAGAAAAAAAGCACCTCACAGAGGCAGGAATATCTCATGCACCGTTTTCGGCTATCACCCCCCAACCATCACGCCGCGGCCGGAACATTTCTTGCGCCGGTTCCGGCTTTCACTCCCAAAAGCACCTCGTCGCGGCCAGAACATCTCATGCGTCGGTTCCGGCTTTACTCCCCCAAGCACCCTGCCAAGGTGGTGATATTTCATTCACAGGTTCCAGCTTTCACCCTCCAGGCACATAGCTGAGTATGGAAAAAGTTATTTGCTGGTTTCGGTTTTCACACCCCAATCAAGTGTGATAGGGTACAGCGGTTTGAAAGTGGTATATTGAGTCCATATATTATCATTTTATTTCTACCAAAGTAGGTGAAAATTATTATTTTCACTCACTTTTGTAGAAAATAAGCACCTCACCCTCCAGGCACATAGCTGCGTATGGAAAAAGTTATTTGCCAGTTCCGGTTTTCACACCCCAATCAAGTGTGATAGGGTACAGCAGTGCGAAAAAGGTATATGGGGCCTATATATTATCACTTCATTTCTACCAAAATAGGTGAAAATTATTATTTTCACTTACTTTTGTAGAAAATAAGCACCTCACCCTCCAGGCACATAGCTGCGTATGGAAAAAGTTATTTGTCAGGTCCGGTTTTCACACCCCAATCAAGTGTGATAGGGTACAGCAGTGCGAAAAAGGTATATGGGGCCTATATATTATCACTTCATTTCTACCAAAGTGGGTGAAAATTATTATTTTCACTTACTTTTGTAAAAAAAAAGGCCCTCACAGAGGCAGGAACATCTCATGCACCGTTTTCGGCTATCACCCCCTAACCATCACGCCGCGGCCGAAACATTTCTTGCGCCGGTTCCGGCTTTCACTCCCAAAAGCACCTCGTCGCGGCCAGAACATCTCATGCGTCGGTTCCAGCTTTACTCCCCCAAGCACCCTGCCAAGGTGGTGACATTTCATTCACAGGTTCCAGATTTCACCCTCCAGACACATAGCTGAGTATGGAAAAAGTTATTTGCTGGTTTCGGTTTTCACACCCCAATCAAGTGTGATAGGGTACAGCGGTGTGAAAATGGTATATTGAGTCCATATATTATCATTTTATTTCTACCAAAGTAGGTGAAAATTATTATTTTCACTCACTTTTGTAGAAAATAAGCACCTCACCCTCCAGGCACATAGCTGCGTATGGAAAAAGTTATTTGCCAGTTCCGGTTTTCACACCCCAATCAAGTGTGATAGGGTACAGCAGTGCGAAAAATGTATATGGGGCCTATATATTATCACTTCATTTCTACCAAAATAGGTGAAAATTATTATTTTCACTTACTTTTGTAGAAAATAAGCACCTCACAGCGGCAGGAACATCTCATGCACCGTTTTCGGCTTTCACCCCCCAACCATCACGCCGCGGCCGGAACATTTCTTGCTCCGGTTCCGGCTTTCACTCCCAAAAGCACCTTGTCGCGGCCAGAACATCTCATGCGTCGGTTCCGGCTTTACTCCCCCAAGCACCCTACCAAGGTGGTGATATTTCATTCACAGGTTCCAGCTTTCACCCTCCAGACACATAGCTGAGTATGGAAAAAGTTATTTGCTGGTTTTGGTTTTCACACCCCAATCAAGTGTGATAGGGTACAGCGGTGTGAAAGTGGTATATTGAGCCTATATATTATCATTTTATTTCGACCAAAGTAGGTGAAAATTATTATTTTCACTCACTTTTGTAGAAAATAAGCACCTCACCTTCCAGGCACATAGCTGCGTATGGAAAAAGTTATTTGCCAGTTCCGGTTTTCACACCCCAATCAAGTGTGATAGGGTACAGCAGTGCGAAAAAGGTATATGGGGCTCTATATATTTTATCACTTCATTTCTACCAAAGTAGGTGAAAATTATTATTTTCACTTACTTTTGTAGAAAATAAGTACCTCACAGCGGCAGGAACATCTCGTGCACCATTTTCGACTTTCACCCCCCAACCATCACTCCGCGGCCGGAAGATTTCTTGCGCCGGTTCCAGCTTTCACACCCAAAAGCACCTTGTCGCGGCCAGAACATCTCATGCGTCGGTTCCGGCTTTACTCCCCCAAGCACCCTGCCAAGGTGGTGACATTTCATTCACAGGTTCATGCTTTCACCCTCCAGGCACATAGCTGAGTATGGAAAAAGTTATTTGCTGGTTTCGGTTTTCACACCCCAATCAAGTGTGATAGGGTACAGCGGTGTGAAAGTGGTATATTGAGCCTATATATTATCATTTTATTTCGACCAAAGTACAGTAGGTGAAAATTATTATTTTCACTCACTTTTGTAGAAAATAAGCACCTCACCTTCCAGGCACATAGCTGCGTATGGAAAAAGTTATTTGCCAGTTCCGGTTTTCACACCCCAATCAAGTGTGATAGGGTACAGCAGTGCGAAAAAGGTATATGGGGCTCTATATATTTTATCACTTCATTTCTACCAAAGTAGGTGAAAATTATTATTTTCACTTACTTTTGTAGAAAATAAGTACCTCACAGCGGCAGGAACATCTCGTGCACCGTTTTCGACTTTCACCCAACAACCATCACTCCGCGGCCGGAAGATTTCTTGCGCCGGTTCCAGCTTTCACACCCAAAAGCACCTTGTCGCGGCCAGAACATCTCATGCGTCGGTTCCGGCTTCACTCCCCAAGCACCCTGCCAAGGTGGTGACATTTCATTCACAGGTAAATGCTTTCACCCTCCAGGCACATAGCTGAGTATGGAAAAAGTTATTTGCTGGTTTCGGTTTTCACACCCCAATCAAGTGTGATAGGGTACAGCGTGTGAAAGTGGTATATTGAGCCTATATATTATCATTTTATTTCTACCAAAGTAGGTGAAAATTATTATTTTCACTCACTTTTGTAGAAAATAAGCACCTCACAGAGGCAGGAACATCTCATGCACCGTTTTCGGCTATCACCCCCCAACCATCACGCCGCGGCCGGAACATTTCTTGCGCTGGTTCCGGCTTTCACTCCCAAAAGCACCTCGTCGCGGCCAGAACATCTCATGCGTCGGTTCCGGCTTTACTCCCCCAAGCACCCTGCCAAGGTGGTGACATTTCATTCACAGGTTCCAGCTTTCACGCTCCAGGCACATAGCTGAGTATGGAAAAAGTTATTTGCTGGTTTCGGTTTTCACACCCCAATCAAGTGTGATAGGGTACAGCGGTTTGAAAGTGGTATATTGAGTCCATATATTATCATTTTATTTCTACCAAAGTAGATGAAAATTATTATTTTCACTCACTTTTATAGAAAATAAGCACCTCACCCTCCAGGCACATAGCTGCGTATGGAAAAAGTTATTTGCCAGTTCCGGTTTTCACACCCCAATCAAGTGTGATAGGGTACAGCAGTGCAAAAAAGGTATATATATATTATCACTTCATTTCTACCAAAGTAGGTGAAAATTATTATTTTCACTTACTTTTGTAGAAAATAAGCACCTCACAGCGGCAGGAACATCTCATGCACCGTTTTCGGCTTTCACCCCCCAACCATCACGCCGCGGCCGGAACATTTCTTGCGCCGGTTCCGGCTTTCACTCCCAAAAGCACCTCGTCGCGGCCAGAACATCTCATGCGTCGGTTCCGGCTTTACTCCCCCAAGCAACTTGCCAAGTCGGGAACATTTCATTCACAGGTTCCAGCTTTCACTCTCCAGGCACAGAGCTGCGTATGGAGCAGGTTATTCGCCGTGTACAGTTTTCACACCCCAATCAAGTGTGATAGGGTACAGCGGTGTGAAAGTGGTATATGGGGCCTATGTACTATCACTTAATTTTTATCAAAGTAGGTGAAAATTATTATATTCACCTACTTTAGTACAAAATAAGTATTCTTGACATTCAATAAAAAGGCAATGCAGACAATATCACTGATATCTCCTGCACAGATATCAGTCCTGATTTGGCTCGCTGTCTGCATAAAATAATATAAGGCCCTAAATTCATCAAACTTTAAACGTAATGTACGGGTCTATAACAAATATACACATTTGATAAACACGCATGTATGCCAGCAAGATATTATCGCGCCTCCTTACCTGTTGTGGGTAGCTGCTTCTGCCATCCGACGTTTGGAATATGCTGTAGTAAAAATGACGTCACGGTAGTCCAGAGATGTAGTAGGTGGGTAAGTAGTTGACATCACAATTCATTCATGGAGAAGGTCTACCTGAAAAAAAGAAGAAGGAGGCGCGATAATATGTTCATGACATACATGAATATTTATTAATACTGTGTCTTACATCGTAACACTCATAAATGCAGTACTGTACAGACAACACAAGTCATCCTTATCAGTCCCTGCCCCAGTGATTGCAAATACATGCTACAGCACATATTAGACCCTTAACTGTGGACCCGGCACTCAGTTTTACAAACTGAGCAGGTCCCCGGGTACGTACTTTGCAGCAAGCTCTGTCCACTCCACGCATTGACCTGGTATTGCAGTACTTCCAGGACCGGTGCACCACCCTAATCTGTTATCCAAAAATAGACTAATTCCATTCCTGGCACTTGATTTGGTGTATCAATTGTTTGTGCACCTTTGTTCTAACTTTGTATTTAGAAATGCATAAATTTGCTTCAAGGTTTAACCCTTTTGCATAAAAAGTTTGAAATCCTGCCTCCAGTGTATCATTTTGTGACTATTTCTTGACTCCTTGAATTGTACTTTCTGGAATCGAGGCAGTTTAATACTTGACGTGACACTACACTTGAAATCAGCATGTGCGGCCTAGCCAAAAGACCGGAAGCCTGCCTAAATTAAATGACTTATCAATCGCTGCGCCCTCCCAATATATATGCAAACACTATGTGACTTACCTACGATCTTACCACAGAAACATCAACTGGAACACAGCAATGGAATTGTTGGACCCCCCTCCCTCTCGATTTGAAATGGCTTGGTTTTTGTTTTGTTTTTCTTTTATTTCTTTTTCGCTTCTCTTATATTTTGTTTTCTTTTGTTAAACTTATATTTTTTTCTTTTCTCTTTTCTCTCTTTTGTTTTGGGAATTTTTTTTCCTCTTCAATTTTTTCCGAGCCAAACAATTGATGATCATTGAGAGGGGGATTTAGAAAAAGTATCACTTACCTTCTTCGGACCATCATTTGGGTGGTAACTGCCAATAAAAGAAAACATTGGCCCACCCAGCTCACCTACACATGACTGTCCTGTCTGCCTGTCTGTTCCAAGTGACTGTCCGAGTGAGCAGCTTGTGATGTCATAGAGGGCAGATTGTGATGTCACACAAAGGTTCCTGCCACATGAATGCTTGTCCATCTGACTGTCTACTACTGCTGCTGAATGGGCTCAAAACAGGAAAGCCGTCATTGCACCTGATTGTGCAAGATTCCTCCTTCTCCTCTGCAGCAGCTAGCTGATTGATTTAGCCAGCAGCAGTCAGGGACTATCACCCCCCAAGCACCTCACAGTGCCTGGAACATCTCATGCGCCAGTTTAGGCTTTCACCCCCCTTCATGCACATCGCAAAAGCATGGCAATCTCATGCGCCAGATCTGGCACCTTGCCAAAGCACCTCGCCATGGTCGTAACATTTCATGCGCCGGTTCCAGCTTTAACTCCCAAAAGCACCTCGTCGCGGCCAGAACATCTCATGCGTCGGTTCCGGCTTTACTCCCCCAAGCACCCTGCCAAGGTAGTGACATTTCATTCACAGGTTCCAGCTTTCACCCTCCAGGCACATAGCTGAGTATGGAAAAAGTTAATTGCTGGTTTCGGTTTTCACACCCCAATCAAGTGTGATAGGGTACAGCGGTTTGAAAGTGGTATATTGAGCCCATATATTATCATTTTATTTCTACCAAAGTAGGTGAAAATTATTATTTTCACTCACTTTTGTAGAAAATAAGCACCTCACCCTCCAAGCACATAGCTGCGTATGGAAAAAGTTATTTGTCAGGTCCGGTTTTCACACCCCAATCAAGTGTGATAGGGTACAGCAGTGCGAAAAAGGTATATGGGGCCTATATATTATCACTTCATTTCTACCAAAGTAGGTGAAAATTATTATTTTCACTTGCTTTTGTAGAAAAAAAGCACCTCACAGAGGAAGGAACATCTCATGCACCGTTTTCGGCTATCACCCCCAACCATCACGCCGCGGCCGGAACATTTCTTGCGCCGGTTCCGGCTTTCACTCCCAAAAGCACCTCGTTGCGGCCAGAACATCTCATGCGTCGGTTCCGGCTTTACTCCCCCAAGCACCCTGCCAAGGTGGTGACATTTCATTCACAGGTTCCAGCTTTCACCCTCCAGGCACATAGCTGAGTATGGAAAAAGTTATTTGCTGGTTTCGGTTTTCACACCCCAATCAAGTGTGATAGGGTACAGCGGTTTGAAAGTGGTATATTGAGCCCATATATTATCATTTTATTTCTACCAAAGTAGGTGAAAATTATTATTTTCACTCACTTTTGTAGAAAATAAGCACCTCACCTTCCAGGCACATAGCTGCGTATGGAAAAAGTTATTTGCCAGTTCCGGTTTTCACACCCCAATTAAGTGTGATAGGGTACAGCAGTGCGAAAAAGGTATATGGGGCCTATATATTATCACTTCATTTCTACCAAAATAGGTGAAAATTATTATTTTCACTTACTTTTGTAGAAAATAAGCACCTCACAGCAGCAGGAACATCTCATGCACCGTTTTCGGCTTTTACTCCCAAAAGCACCTCGTCGCGGCCAGAACATCTCATGCGTCGGTTCCGGCTTTACTCCCCCAAGCACCCTGCCAAGGTGGTGACATTTCATTCACAGGTTCCAGCTTTCACCCTCCAGGCACATAGCTGAGTATGGAAAAATTTATTTGCTGGTTTCGGTTTTCACACCACAATCAAGTGTGATAGGGTACAGCGGTTTGAAAGTGGTATATTGAGTCCATATATTATCATTTTATTTCTACCAAAGTAGGTGAAAATTATTATTTTCACTCACTTTTGTAGAAAATAAGCACCTCACCCTCCAGGCACATAGCTGCGTATGGAAAAAGTTATTTGCCAGTTCCGGTTTTCACACCCCAATCAAGTGTGATAGGGTACAGCAGTGCGAAAAAAGGTATATGGGGCCTATATATTATCACTTCATTTCTACCAAAATAGGTGAAAATTATTATTTTCACTTACTTTTGTAGAAAATAAGCACCTCACAGCGGCAGGAACATCTCATGCACCGTTTTCGGCTTTCACCCCCCAACCATCACGCCGCGGCCGGAACATTTCTTGCGCCGGTTCCGTCTTTCACTCCCAAAAGCACCTCGTCGCGGCCAGAACATCTCATGCGTCGGTTCCGGCTTTACTCCCCCAAGCACCCTACCAAGGTGGTGACATTTCATTCACAGGTTCCAGCTTTCACCCTCCAGACACATAGCTGAGTATGGAAAAAGTTATTTGCTGGTTTTGGTTTTCACACCCCAATCAAGTGTGATAGGGTACAGCGGTGTGAAAGTGGTATATTGAGCCTATATATTATCATTTTATTTCGACCAAAGTAGGTGAAAATTATTATTTTCACTCACTTTTGTAGAAAATAAGCACCTCACAGCGGCAGGAACATCTCATGCACCGTTTTCGGCTTTCACCTCCCAACCATCACGCTGCGGCCGGAACATTTCTTGCGCCGGTTCCAGCTTTCACACCCAAAAGCACCTTGTCACGGCCAGAACATCTCATGCGTCGGTTCCGGCTTTACTCCCCCAAGCACCCTGCCAAGGTGGTGACATTTCATTCACAGGTTCATGCTTTCACCCTCCAGGCACATAGCTGAGTATGGAAAAAGTTATTTGCTGGTTTCGGTTTTCACACCCCAATCAAGTGTGATAGGGTACAGCGGTGTGAAAGTGGTATATTGAGCCCATATATTATCATTTTATTTCTACCAAAGTAGGTGAAAATTATTATTTTCACTCACTTTTGTAGAAAATAAGCACCTCACCCTCCAGGCACATAGATGCGTATGGAAAAAGTTATTTGCCAGTTCCGGTTTTCACACCCCAATCAAGTGTGATAGGGTACAGCAGTGCAAAAAAGGTATATTTATATTATCACTTCATTTCTACCAAAGTAGGTGAAAATTATTATTTTCACTTACTTTTGTAGAAAATAAGCACCTCCCAGCGGCAGTAACATCTCATGCACCGTTTTCGGCTTTCACCCCCCAACCATCACGCCGCGGCCGGAACATTTCTTGCGTCGGTTCCGGCTTTACTCCCCCAAGCAACTTGCCAAGTCGGGAACATTTCATTCACAGGTTCCAGCTTTCACTCTCCAGGCACAGAGCTGCGTATGGAGCAGGTTATTCGCCGTGTACAGTTTTCACACCCCAATCAAGTGTGATAGGGTACAGCGGTGTGAAAGTGGTATATGGGGCCTATGTACTATCACTTAATTTTTATCAAAGTAGGTGAAAATTATTATATTCACCTACTTTAGTACAAAATAAGTATTCTTGACATTCAATAAAAAGGCAATGCAGACAATATCACTGATATCTCCTGCACAGATATCAGTCCTGATTTGGCTCGCTGTCTGCATAAAATAATATAAGGACCTAAATTCATCAAACTTTAAACGTAATGTACGGGTCTATAACAAATATACACATTTGATAAACACGCATGTATGCCAGCAAGATATTATCGCGCCTCCTTACCTGTTGTGGGTAGCTGCTTCTGCCATCCGACGTTTGGAATATGCTGTAGTAAAAATGACGTCACAGTAGTCCAGAGATGTAGTAGCTGGGTAAGTAGTTGACATCACAATTCATTCATGGAGAAGGTCTACCTGAAAAAAAGAAGAAGGAGGCGCGATAATATGTTCATGACATACATGAATATTTATTAATACTGTGTCTTACATCGTAACACTCATAAATGCAGTACTGTACAGACAACACAAGTCATCCTTATCAGTCCCTGCCCCAGTGATTGCAAATACATGCTACAGCACATATTAGACCCTTAACTGTGGACCCGGCACTCAGTTTTACAAACTGAGCAGGTCCCCGGGTATGTACTTTGCAGCAAGCTCTGTCCACTCCACGCATTGACCTGGTATTGCAGTACTTCCAGGACCTGTGCACCACCCTAATCTGTTATCCAAAAATAGACTAATTCCATTCCTGGCACTTGATTTGGTGTATCAATTGTTTGTGCACCTTTGTTCTAACTTTGTATTTAGAAATGCATGCATTTGCTTCAAGGTTTAACCCTTGTGCATAAAAAGTTTGAAATCCTGCCTCCAGTGTATCATTTTGTGACTATTTCTTGACTCCTTGAATTGTACTTTCTGGAATCGAGGCAGTTTAATACTTGACGTGACACTACACTTGAAATCAGCATGTGCGGCCTAGCCAATAGACCGGAAGCCTGCCTAAATTAAATGACTTATCAATCGCTGCGCCCTCCCAATATATATGCAAACACTATGTGACTTACCTACGATCTTACCACAGAAACATCAACTGGAACACAGCAATGGAATTTTTGGACCCCCCTCCCTCTCGATTTGAAATGGCTTGGTTTTTGTTTTGTTTTTCTTTTATTTCTTTTACGCTTCTCTTATATTTTGTTTTCTTTTGTTAAACTTATATTTTTTCTTTTCTCTTTTCTCTCTTTTGTTTTGGGAATTTTTTTTCCTCTTCAATTTTTTCCGAGCCAAACAATTGATGATCATTGAGAGGGGGATTTAGACAAAGTATCACTTACCTTCTTCGGACCATCATTTGGGTGGTAACTGCCAAAAAAAGAAAACATTGGCCCACCCAGCTCACCTACACATGACTGTCCTGTCTGCCTGTCTGTTCCAAGTGACTGTCTGGCTGTCAGGTTCCGGAATCCGAGTGAGCAGCTTGTGATGTCATAGAGGGCAGATTGTGATGTCACACAAAGGTTCCTGCCAAATGAATGCTTGTCCATCTGACTGTCTACTACTGCTGCTGAATGGGCTCAAAACAGGAAAGCCGTCATTGCACCTGATTGTGCAAGATTCCTCCTTCTCCTCTGCAGCAGCTAGCTGATTGATTTAGCCAGCAGCAGTCAGGGACTATCACCCCCCAAGCACCTCACAGTGCCTGGAACATCTCATGCGCCAGTTTAGGCTTTCACCCCCCTTCATGCACATCGCAAAAGCATGGCAATCTCATGCGCCAGATCTGGCACCTTGCCAAAGCACCTCGCCATGGTCGTAACATTTCATCCGCCGGTTCCAGCTTTCACTCCCAAAAGCACCTCGTCGCGGCCAGAACATCTCATGCGTCGGTTCCGGCTTTACTCCCCCAAGCACCCTGCCAAGGTAGTGACATTTCATTCACAGGTTCCAGCTTTCACCCTCCAGACACATAGCTGAGTATGGAAAAAGTTAATTGCTGGTTTCGGTTTTCACACCCCAATCAAGTGTGATAGGGTACAGCGGTTTGAAAGTGGTATATTGAGCCCATATATTATCATTTTATTTCTACCAAAGTAGGTGAAAATTATTATTTTCACTCACTTTTGTAGAAAATAAGCACCTCACCCTCCAGGCACATAGCTGCGTATGGAAAAAGTTATTTGTCAGGTCCGGTTTTCACACCCCAATCAAGTGTGATAGGGTACAGCAGTGCGAAAAAGGTATATGGGGCCTATATATTATCACTTCATTTCTACCAAAGTAGGTGAAAATTATTATTTTCACTTACTTTTGTAGAAAAAAAGCACCTCACAGAGGCAGGAACATCTCATGCACCGTTTTCGGCTATCACCACCAACCATCACGCCGCGGCCGGAACATTTCTTGCGCCGGTTCCGGCTTTCACTCCCAAAAGCACCTCGTTGCGGCCAGAACATCTCATGCGTCGGTTCCGGCTTTACTCCCCCAAGCACCCTGCCAAGGTGGTGACATTTCATTCACAGGTTCCAGCTTTCACCCTCCAGGCACATAGCTGAGTATGGAAAAAGTTATTTGCTGGTTTCGGTTTTCACACCCCAATCAAGTGTGATAGGGTACAGCGGTTTGAAAGTGGTATATTGAGCCCATATATTATCATTTTATTTCTACCAAAGTAGGTGAAAATTATTATTTTCACTCACTTTTGTAGAAAATAAGCACCTCACCCTCCATGCACATAGCTGCGTATGGAAAAAGTTATTTGCCAGTTCCGGTTTTCACACCCCAATCAAGTGTGATAGGGTACAGCAGTGCGAAAAAGGTATATGGGGCCTATATATTATCACTTCATTTCTACCAAAGTAGGTGAAAATTATTATTTTCACTCACTTTTGTAGAAAATAAGCACCTCACCTTCCAGGCACATAGCTGCGTATGGAAAAAGTTATTTGCCAGTTCCGGTTTTCACACCCCAATTAAGTGTGATAGGGTACAGCAGTGCGAAAAAGGTATATGGGGCCTATATATTATCACTTCATTTCTACCAAAATAGGTGAAAATTATTATTTTCACTTACTTTTGTAGAAAATAAGCACCTCACAGCAGCAGGAACATCTCATGCACCGTTTTCGGCTTTCACCCCCCAACCATCACGCCGCGGACGGAACATTTCTTGCGCCGGTTCCGGCTTTCACTCCCAAAAGCACCTCGTCGCGGCCAGAACATCTCATGCGTCGGTTCCGGCTTTACTCCCCCAAGCACCCTGCCAAGGTGGTGACATTTCATTCACAGGTTTCAGCTTTCACCCTCCAGGCACATAGCTGAGTATGGAAAAATTTATTTGCTGGTTTCGGTTTTCACACCCCAATCAAGTGTGATAGGGTACAGCGGTTTGAAAGTGGTATATTGAGTCCATATATTATCATTTTATTTCTACCAAAGTAGGTGAAAATTATTATTTTCACTCACTTTTGTAGAAAATAAGCACCTCACCCTCCAGGCACATAGCTGCGTATGGAAAAAGTTATTTGTCAGGTCCGGTTTTCACACCCCAATCAAGTGTGATAGGGTACAGCAGTGCGAAAAAGGTATATGGGGCCTATATATTATCACTTCATTTCTACCAAAGTAGGTGAAAATTATTATTTTCACTTACTTTTGTAGAAAAAAAGCACCTCACAGAGGCAGGAACATCTCATGCACCGTTTTCGGCTATCACCACCAACCATCACGCCGCGGCCGGAACATTTCTTGCGCCGGTTCCGGCTTTCACTCCCAAAAGCACCTCGTTGCGGCCAGAACATCTCATGCGTCGGTTCCGGCTTTACTCCCCCAAGCACCCTGCCAAGGTGGTGACATTTCATTCACAGGTTCCAGCTTTCACCCTCCAGGCACATAGCTGAGTATGGAAAAAGTTATTTGCTGGTTTCGGTTTTCACACCCCAATCAAGTGTGATAGGGTACAGCGGTTTGAAAGTGGTATATTGAGCCCATATATTATCATTTTATTTCTACCAAAGTAGGTGAAAATTATTATTTTCACTCACTTTTGTAGAAAATAAGCACCTCACCTTCCAGGCACATAGCTGCGTATGGAAAAAGTTATTTGCCAGTTCCGGTTTTCACACCCCAATTAAGTGTGATAGGGTACAGCAGTGCGAAAAAGGTATATGGGGCCTATATATTATCACTTCATTTCTACCAAAATAGGTAAAAATTATTATTTTCACTTACTTTTGTAGAAAATAAGCACCTCACAGCAGCAGGAACATCTCATGCACCGTTTTCGGCTTTCACCCCCCAACCATCACGCCGCGGACGGAACATTTCTTGCGCCGGTTCCGGCTTTCACTCCCAAAAGCACCTCGTCGCGGCCAGAACATCTCATGCGTCGGTTCCGGCTTTACTCCCCCAAGCACCCTGCCAAGGTGGTGACATTTCATTCACAGGTTTCAGCTTTCACCCTCCAGGCACATAGCTGAGTATGGAAAAATTTATTTGCTGGTTTCGGTTTTCACACCCCAATCAAGTGTGATAGGGTACAGCGGTTTGAAAGTGGTATATTGAGTCCATATATTATCATTTTATTTCTACCAAAGTAGGTGAAAATTATTATTTTCACTCACTTTTGTAGAAAATAATCACCTCACCCTCCAGGCACATAGCTGCGTATGGAAAAAGTTATTTGCCAGTTCCGGTTTTCACACCCCAATCAAGTGTGATAGGGTACAGCAGTGCGAAAAAGGTATATGGGGCCTATATATTATCACTTCATTTCTACCAAAATAGGTGAAAATTATTATTTTCACTTACTTTTGTAGAAAATAAGCACCTCACAGCGGCAGGAACATCTCATGCACCGTTTTCGGCTTTCACCCCCCAACCATCACGCCGCGGCCGGAACATTTCTTGCGCCGGTTCCGTCTTTCACTCCCAAAAGCACCTCGTCGCGGCCAGAACATCTCATGCGTCGGTTCCGGCTTTACTCCCCCAAGCACCCTACCAAGGTGGTGACATTTCATTCACAGGTTCCAGCTTTCACCCTCCAGACACATAGCTGAGTATGGAAAAAGTTATTTGCTGGTTTTGGTTTTCACACCCCAATCAAGTGTGATAGGGTACAGCGGTGTGAAAGTGGTATATTGAGCCTATATATTATCATTTTATTTCGACCAAAGTAGGTGAAAATTATTATTTTCACTCACTTTTGTAGAAAATAAGCACCTCACCTTCCAGGCACATAGCTGCGTATGGAAAAAGTTATTTGCCAGTTCCGGTTTTCACACCCCAATTAAGTGTGATAGGGTACAGCAGTGCGAAAAAGGTATATGGGGCCTATATATTATCACTTCATTTCTACCAAAATAGGTGAAAATTATTATTTTCACTTACTTTTGTAGAAAATAAGCACCTCACAGCAGCAGGAACATCTCATGCACCGTTTTCGGCTTTCACCCCCCAACCATCACGCCGCGGACGGAACATTTCTTGCGCCGGTTCCGGCTTTCACTCCCAAAAGCACCTCGTCGCGGCCAGAACATCTCATGCGTCGGTTCCGGCTTTACTCCCCCAAGCACCCTGCCAAGGTGGTGACATTTCATTCACAGGTTTCAGCTTTCACCCTCCAGGCACATAGCTGAGTATGGAAAAATTTATTTGCTGGTTTCGGTTTTCACACCCCAATCAAGTGTGATAGGGTACAGTGGTTTGAAAGTGGTATATTGAGTCCATATATTATCATTTTATTTCTACCAAAGTAGGTGAAAATTATTATTTTCACTCACTTTTGTAGAAAATAATCACCTCACCCTCCAGGCACATAGCTGCGTATGGAAAAAGTTATTTGCCAGTTCCGGTTTTCACACCCCAATCAAGTGTGATAGGGTACAGCAGTGCGAAAAAGGTATATGGGGCCTATATATTATCACTTCATTTCTACCAAAATAGGTGAAAATTATTATTTTCACTTACTTTTGTAGAAAATAAGCACCTCACAGCGGCAGGAACATCTCATGCACCGTTTTCGGCTTTCACCCCCCAACCATCACGCCGCGGCCGGAACATTTCTTGCGTTGGTTCCGTCTTTCACTCCCAAAAGCACCTCGTCGCGGCCAGAACATCTCATGCGTCGGTTCCGGCTTTACTCCCCCAAGCACCCTACCAAGGTGGTGACATTTCATTCACAGGTTCCAGCTTTCACCCTCCAGACACATAGCTGAGTATGGAAAAAGTTATTTGCTGGTTTTGGTTTTTACACCCCAATCAAGTGTAATAGGGTACAGCGGTGTGAAAGTGGTATATTGAGCCTATATATTATCATTTTATTTCGACCAAAGTAGGTGAAAATTATTATTTTCACTCACTTTTGTAGAAAATAAGCACCTCACAGCGGCAGGAACAGCTCATGCACCGTTTTCGGCTTTCACCCCCCAACCATCACGCCGTGGCCGGAACATTTCTTGCGCCGGTTCCAGCTTTCACACCCAAAAGCACCTTGTCACGGCCAGAACATCTCATGCGTCGGTTCCGGCTTTACTCCCCCAAGCACCCTGCCAAGGTGGTGACATTTCATTCACAGGTTCCAGCTTTCACCCTCCAGGCACATAGCTGAGTATGGAAAAAGTTATTTGCTGGTTTCGGTTTTCACACCCCAATCAAGTGTGATAGGGTACAGCGGTTTGAAAGTGGTATATTGAGCCCATATATTAGCATTTTATTTCTACCAAAGTAGGTGAAAATTATTATTTTCACTCACTTTTGTAGAAAATAAGCACCTCACCTTCCAGGCACATAGCTGCGTATGGAAAAAGTTATTTGCCAGTTCCGGTATTCACACCCCAATTAAGTGTGATAGGGTACAGCAGTGCGAAAAAGGTATATGGGGCCTATATATTATCACTTCATTTCTACCAAAATAGGTGAAAATTATTATTTTCACTTACTTTTGTAGAAAATAAGCACCTCACAGCAGCAGGAACATCTCATGCACCGTTTTCGGCTTTCACCCCCCAACCATCACGCCGCGGACGGAACATTTCTTGCGCCGGTTCCGGCTTTCACTCCCAAAAGCACCTCGTCGCGGCCAGAACATCTCATGCGTCGGTTCCGGCTTTACTCCCCCAAGCACCCTGCCAAGGTGGTGACATTTCATTCACAGGTTTCAGCTTTCACCCTCCAGGCACATAGCTGAGTATGGAAAAATTTATTTGCTGGTTTCGGTTTTCACACCCCAATCAAGTGTGATAGGGTACAGCGGTTTGAAAGTGGTATATTGAGTCCATATATTATCATTTTATTTCTACCAAAGTAGGTGAAAATTATTATTTTCACTCACTTTTGTAGAAAATAATCACCTCACCCTCCAGGCACATAGCTGCGTATGGAAAAAGTTATTTGCCAGTTCCGGTTTTCACACCCCAATCAAGTGTGATAGGGTACAGCAGTGCGAAAAAGGTATATGGGGCCTATATATTATCACTTCATTTCTACCAAAATAGGTGAAAATTATTATTTTCACTTACTTTTGTAGAAAATAAGCACCTCACAGCGGCAGGAACATCTCATGCACCGTTTTCGGCTTTCACCCCCCAACCATCACGCCGCGGCCGGAACATTTCTTGCGCCGGTTCCGTCTTTCACTCCCAAAAGCACCTTGTCGCGGCCAGAACATCTCATGCGTCGGTTCCGGCTTTACTCCCCCAAGCACCCTACCAAGGTGGTGACATTTCATTCACAGGTTCCAGCTTTCACCCTCCAGACACATAGCTGAGTATGGAAAAAGTTATTTGCTGGTTTTGGTTTTCACACCCCAATCAAGTGTGATAGGGTACAGCGGTGTGAAAGTGGTATATTGAGCCTATATATTATCATTTTATTTCGACCAAAGTAGGTGAAAATTATTATTTTCACTCACTTTTGTAGAAAATAAGCACCTTACCTTCCAGGCACATAGCTGCGTATGGAAAAAGTTATTTGCCAGTTCCGGTATTCACACCCCAATTAAGTGTGATAGGGTACAGCAGTGCGAAAAAGGTATATGGGGCCTATATATTATCACTTCATTTCTACCAAAATAGGTGAAAATTATTATTTTCACTTACTTTTGTAGAAAATAAGCACCTCACAGCAGCAGGAACATCTCATGCACCGTTTTCGGCTTTCACCCCCCAACCATCACGCCGCGGACGGAACATTTCTTGCGCCGGTTCCGGCTTTCACTCCCAAAAGCACCTCGTCGCGGCCAGAACATCTCATGCGTCGGTTCCGGCTTTACTCCCCCAAGCACCCTGCCAAGGTGGTGACATTTCATTCACAGGTTTCAGCTTTCACCCTCCAGGCACATAGCTGAGTATGGAAAAATTTATTTGCTGGTTTCGGTTTTCACACCCCAATCAAGTGTGATAGGGTACAGCGGTTTGAAAGTGGTATATTGAGTCCATATATTATCATTTTATTTCTACCAAAGTAGGTGAAAATTATTATTTTCACTCACTTTTGTAGAAAATAATCACCTCACCCTCCAGGCACATAGCTGCGTATGGAAAAAGTTATTTGCCAGTTCCGGTTTTCACACCCCAATCAAGTGTGATAGGGTACAGCAGTGCGAAAAAGGTATATGGGGCCTATATATTATCACTTCATTTCTACCAAAATAGGTGAAAATTATTATTTTCACTTACTTTTGTAGAAAATAAGCACCTCACAGCGGCAGGAACATCTCATGCACCGTTTTCGGCTTTCACCCCTCAACCATCACGCCGCGGCCGGAACATTTCTTGCGCCGGTTCCGTCTTTCACTCCCAAAAGCACCTCGTCGCGGCCAGAACATCTCATGCGTCGGTTCCGGCTTTACTCCCCCAAGCACCCTACCAAGGTGGTGACATTTCATTCACAGGTTCCAGCTTTCACCCTCCAGACACATAGCTGAGTATGGAAAAAGTTATTTGCTGGTTTTGGTTTTTACACCCCAATCAAGTGTAATAGGGTACAGCGGTGTGAAAGTGGTATATTGAGCCTATATATTATCATTTTATTTCGACCAAAGTAGGTGAAAATTATTATTTTCACTCACTTTTGTAGAAAATAAGCACCTCACAGCGGCAGGAACAGCTCATGCACCGTTTTCGGCTTTCACCCCCCAACCATCACGCCGTGGCCGGAACATTTCTTGCGCCGGTTCCAGCTTTCACACCCAAAAGCACCTTGTCACGGCCAGAACATCTCATGCGTCGGTTCCGGCTTTACTCCCCCAAGCACCCTGCCAAGGTGGTGACATTTCATTCACAGGTTCCAGCTTTCACCCTCCAGGCACATAGCTGAGTATGGAAAAAGTTATTTGCTGGTTTCGGTTTTCACACCCCAATCAAGTGTGATAGGGTACAGCGGTTTCAAAGTGGTATATTGAGCCCATATATTAGCATTTTATTTCTACCAAAGTAGGTGAAAATTATTATTTTCACTCACTTTTGTAGAAAATAAGCACCTCACCTTCCAGGCACATAGCTGCGTATGGAAAAAGTTATTTGCCAGTTCCGGTATTCACACCCCAATTAAGTGTGATAGGGTACAGCAGTGCGAAAAAGGTATATGGGGCCTATATATTATCACTTCATTTCTACCAAAATAGGTGAAAATTATTATTTTCACTTACTTTTGTAGAAAATAAGCACCTCACAGCAGCAGGAACATCTCATGCACCGTTTTCGGCTTTCACCCCCCAACCATCACGCCGCGGACGGAACATTTCTTGCGCCGGTTCCGTCTTTCACTCCCAAAAGCACCTCGTCGCGGCCAGAACATCTCATGCGTCGGTTCCGGCTTTACTCCCCCAAGCACCCTACCAAGGTGGTGACATTTCATTCACAGGTTCCAGCTTTCACCCTCCAGACACATAGCTGAGTATGGAAAAAGTTATTTGCTGGTTTTGGTTTTCACACCCCAATCAAGTGTGATAGGGTACAGCGGTGTGAAAGTGGTATATTGAGCCTATATATTATCATTTTATTTCGACCAAAGTAGGTGAAAATTATTATTTTCACTCACTTTTGTAGAAAATAAGCACCTCACCTTCCAGGCACATAGCTGCGTATGGAAAAAGTTATTTGCCAGTTCCGGTTTTCACACCCCAATCAAGTGTGATAGGGTACAGCAGTGCGAAAAAGGTATATGGGGCCTATATATTATCACTTCATTTCTACCAAAATAGGTGAAAATTATTATTTTCACTTACTTTTGTAGAAAATAAGCACCTCACAGCGGCAGGAACATCTCATGCACCGTTTTCGGCTTTCACCCCCCAACCATCACGCCGCGGCCGGAACATTTCTTGCGCCGGTTCCGTCTTTCACTCCCAAAAGCACCTTGTCGCGGCCAGAACATCTCATGCGTCGGTTCCGGCTTTACTCCCCCAAGCACCCTACCAAGGTGGTGACATTTCATTCACAGGTTCCAGCTTTCACCCTCCAGACACATAGCTGAGTATGGAAAAAGTTATTTGCTGGTTTTGGTTTTCACACCCCAATCAAGTGTGATAGGGTACAGCGGTGTGAAAGTGGTATATTGAGCCTATATATTATCATTTTATTTTGACCAAAGTAGGTGAAAATTATTATTTTCACTCACTTTTGTAGAAAATAAGCACCTCACCTTCCAGGCACATAGCTGCGTATGGAAAAAGTTATTTGCCAGTTCCGGTATTCACACCCCAATTAAGTGTGATAGGGTACAGCAGTGCGAAAAAGGTATATGGGGCCTATATATTATCACTTCATTTCTACCAAAATAGGTGAAAATTATTATTTTCACTTACTTTTGTAGAAAATAAGCACCTCACCGCAGCAGGAACATCTCATGCACCGTTTTCGGCTTTCACCCCCCAACCATCACGCCGCGGACGGAACATTTCTTGCGCCGGTTCCGGCTTTCACTCCCAAAAGCACCTCGTCGCGGCCAGAACATCTCATGCGTCGGTTCCGGCTTTACTCCCCCAAGCACCCTGCCAAGGTGGTGACATTTCATTCACAGGTTTCAGCTTTCACCCTCCAGGCACATAGCTGAGTATGGAAAAATTTATTTGCTGGTTTCGGTTTTCACACCCCAATCAAGTGTGATAGGGTACAGCGGTTTGAAAGTGGTATATTGAGTCCATATATTATCATTTTATTTCTACCAAAGTAGGTGAAAATTATTATTTTCACTCACTTTTGTAGAAAATAATCACCTCACCCTCCAGGCACATAGCTGCGTATGGAAAAAGTTATTTGCCAGTTCCGGTTTTCACACCCCAATCAAGTGTGATAGGGTACAGCAGTGCGAAAAAGGTATATGGGGCCTATATATTATCACTTCATTTCTACCAAAATAGGTGAAAATTATTATTTTCACTTACTTTTGTAGAAAATAAGCACCTCACAGCGGCAGGAACATCTCATGCACCGTTTTCGGCTTTCACCCCTCAACCATCACGCCGCGGCCGGAACATTTCTTGCGCCGGTTCCGTCTTTCACTCCCAAAAGCACCTCGTCGCGGCCAGAACATCTCATGCGTCGGTTCCGGCTTTACTCCCCCAAGCACCCTACCAAGGTGGTGACATTTCATTCACAGGTTCCAGCTTTCACCCTCCAGACACATAGCTGAGTATGGAAAAAGTTATTTGCTGGTTTTGGTTTTTACACCCCAATCAAGTGTAATAGGGTACAGCGGTGTGAAAGTGGTATATTGAGCCTATATATTATCATTTTATTTCGACCAAAGTAGGTGAAAATTATTATTTTCACTCACTTTTGTAGAAAATAAGCACCTCACAGCGGCAGGAACAGCTCATGCACCGTTTTCGGCTTTCACCCCCCAACCATCACGCCGTGGCCGGAACATTTCTTGCGCCGGTTCCAGCTTTCACACCCAAAAGCACCTTGTCACGGCCAGAACATCTCATGCGTCGGTTCCGGCTTTACTCCCCCAAGCACCCTGCCAAGGTGGTGACATTTCATTCACAGGTTCCAGCTTTCACCCTCCAGGCACATAGCTGAGTATGGAAAAAGTTATTTGCTGGTTTCGGTTTTCACACCCCAATCAAGTGTGATAGGGTACAGCGGTTTCAAAGTGGTATATTGAGCCCATATATTAGCATTTTATTTCTACCAAAGTAGGTGAAAATTATTATTTTCACTCACTTTTGTAGAAAATAAGCACCTCACCTTCCAGGCACATAGCTGCGTATGGAAAAAGTTATTTGCCAGTTCCGGTATTCACACCCCAATTAAGTGTGATAGGGTACAGCAGTGCGAAAAAGGTATATGGGGCCTGTATATTATCACTTCATTTCTACCAAAATAGGTGAAAATTATTATTTTCACTTACTTTTGTAGAAAATAAGCACCTCACAGCAGCAGGAACATCTCATGCACCGTTTTCGGCTTTCACCCCCCAACCATCACGCCGCGGCCGGAACATTTCTTGCGCCGGTTCCGTCTTTCACTCCCAAAAGCACCTTGTCGCGGCCAGAACATCTCATGCGTCGGTTCCGGCTTTACTCCCCCAAGCACCCTACCAAGGTGGTGACATTTCATTCACAGGTTCCAGCTTTCACCCTCCAGACACATAGCTGAGTATGGAAAAAGTTATTTGCTGGTTTTGGTTTTCACACCCCAATCAAGTGTGATAGGGTACAGCGGTGTGAAAGTGGTATATTGAGCCTATATATTATCATTTTATTTCGACCAAAGTAGGTGAAAATTATTATTTTCACTCACTTTTGTAGAAAATAAGCACCTCACCTTCCAGGCACATAGCTGCGTATGGAAAAAGTTATTTGCCAGTTCCGGTATTCACACCCCAATTAAGTGTGATAGGGTACAGCAGTGCGAAAAAGGTATATGGGGCCTATATATTATCACTTCATTTCTACCAAAATAGGTGAAAATTATTATTTTCACTTACTTTTGTAGAAAATAAGCACCTCACAGCAGCAGGAACATCTCATGCACCGTTTTCGGCTTTCACCCCCCAACCATCACGCCGCGGACGGAACATTTCTTGCGCCGGTTCCGGCTTTCACTCCCAAAAGCACCTCGTCGCGGCCAGAACATCTCATGCGTCGGTTCCGGCTTTACTCCCCCAAGCACCCTGCCAAGGTGGTGACATTTCATTCACAGGTTTCAGCTTTCACCCTCCAGGCACATAGCTGAGTATGGAAAAATTTATTTGCTGGTTTCGGTTTTCACACCCCAATCAAGTGTGATAGGGTACAGCGGTTTGAAAGTGGTATATTGAGTCCATATATTATCATTTTATTTCTACCAAAGTAGGTGAAAATTATTATTTTCACTCACTTTTGTAGAAAATAATCACCTCACCCTCCAGGCACATAGCTGCGTATGGAAAAAGTTATTTGCCAGTTCCGGTTTTCACACCCCAATCAAGTGTGATAGGGTACAGCAGTGCGAAAAAGGTATATGGGGCCTATATATTATCACTTCATTTCTACCAAAATAGGTGAAAATTATTATTTTCACTTACTTTTGTAGAAAATAAGCACCTCACAGCGGCAGGAACATCTCATGCACCGTTTTCGGCTTTCACCCCTCAACCATCACGCCGCGGCCGGAACATTGCTTGCGCCGGTTCCGTCTTTCACTCCCAAAAGCACCTCGTCGCGGCCAGAACATCTCATGCGTCGGTTCCGGCTTTACTCCCCCAAGCACCCTACCAAGGTGGTGACATTTCATTCACAGGTTCCAGCTTTCACCCTCCAGACACATAGCTGAGTAAGGAAAAAGTTATTTGCTGGTTTTGGTTTTTACACCCCAATCAAGTGTAATAGGGTACAGCGGTGTGAAAGTGGTATATTGAGCCTATATATTATCATTTTATTTCGACCAAAGTAGGTGAAAATTATTATTTTCACTCACTTTTGTAGAAAATAAGCACCTCACAGCGGCAGGAACAGCTCATGCACCGTTTTCGGCTTTCACCCCCCAACCATCACGCCGTGGCCGGAACATTTCTTGCGCCGGTTCCAGCTTTCACACCCAAAAGCACCTTGTCACGGCCAGAACATCTCATGCGTCGGTTCCGGCTTTACTCCCCCAAGCACCCTGCCAAGGTGGTGACATTTCATTCACAGGTTCCAGCTTTCACCCTCCAGGCACATAGCTGAGTATGGAAAAAGTTATTTGCTGGTTTCGGTTTTCACACCCCAATCAAGTGTGATAGGGTACAGCGGTTTCAAAGTGGTATATTGAGCCCATATATTAGCATTTTATTTCTACCAAAGTAGGTGAAAATTATTATTTTCACTCACTTTTGTAGAAAATAAGCACCTCACCTTCCAGGCACATAGCTGCGTATGGAAAAAGTTATTTGCCAGTTCCGGTATTCACACCCCAATTAAGTGTGATAGGGTACAGCAGTGCGAAAAAGGTATATGGGGCCTATATATTATCACTTCATTTCTACCAAAATAGGTGAAAATTATTATTTTCACTTACTTTTGTAGAAAATAAGCACCTCACAGCAGCAGGAACATCTCATGCACCGTTTTCGGCTTTCACCCCCCAACCATCACGCCGCGGACGGAACATTTCTTGCGCCGGTTCCGTCTTTCACTCCCAAAAGCACCTCGTCGCGGCCAGAACATCTCATGCGTCGGTTCCGGCTTTACTCCCCCAAGCACCCTACCAAGGTGGTGACATTTCATTCACAGGTTCCAGCTTTCACCCTCCAGACACATAGCTGAGTATGGAAAAAGTTATTTGCTGGTTTTGGTTTTCACACCCCAATCAAGTGTGATAGGGTACAGCGGTGTGAAAGTGGTATATTGAGCCTATATATTATCATTTTATTTCGACCAAAGTAGGTGAAAATTATTATTTTCACTCACTTTTGTAGAAAATAAGCACCTCACCTTCCAGGCACATAGCTGCGTATGGAAAAAGTTATTTGCCAGTTCCGGTTTTCACACCCCAATCAAGTGTGATAGGGTACAGCAGTGCGAAAAAGGTATATGGGGCCTATATATTATCACTTCATTTCTACCAAAATAGGTGAAAATTATTATTTTCACTTACTTTTGTAGAAAATAAGCACCTCACAGCGGCAGGAACACCTCATGCACCGTTTTCGGCTTTCAACCCCCAACCATCACGCCGCGGCCGGAACATTTCTTGCGCCGGTTCCGGCTTTCACTCCCAAAATCACCTTGTTGCGGCCAGAACATCTCATGCGTCGGTTCCGGCTTTACTCCCCCAAGCACCCTACCAAGGTGGTGACATTTCATTCACAGGTTCCAGCTTTCACCCTCCAGACTCATAGCTGAGTATGGAAAAAGTTATTTGCTGGTTTTGGTTTTCACACCCCAATCAAGTGTGATAGGGTACAGCGGTGTGAATGTGGTATATTGAGCCTATATATTATCATTTTATTTCGACCAAAGTAGGTGAAAATTATTATTTTCACTCACTTTTGTAGAAAAAAAGCACCTCACCCTCCAGGCACATAGCTGCATATGGAAAAAGTTATTTGCCAGTTTCGTTTTTCACACCCCAATCAAGTGTGATAGGGTACAGCAGTGTGAAAAAGGTATATGGGGCTCTATATATTTTATCACTTCATTTCTACCAAAGTAGGTGAAAATTATTATTTTCACTTACTTTTGTAGAAAATAAGTACCTCACAGCGGCAGGAACATCTCGTGCACCGTTTTCGGCTTTCACCACCCAACCATCACGCCGCGGCCGGAACATTTCTTGCGTCGGTTCCGGCTTTACTCCCCCAAGCAACTTGCCAAGTCGGGAACATTTCATTCACAGGTTCCAGCTTTCACTCTCCAGGCACAGAGCTGCATATGGAGCAGGTTATTCGCCGTGTACAGTTTTCACACCCCAATCAAGTGTGATAGGGTACAGCGGTGTGAAAGTGGTATATGGGGCCTATGTACTATCACTTAATTTTTATCAAAGTAGGTGAAAATTATTATATTCACCTACTTTAGTACAAAATAAGTATTCTTGACATTCAATAAAAAGACAATGCAGACAATATCACTGATATCTCCTGCACAGATATCAGTCCTGATTTGGCTCGCTGTCTGCATAAAATAATATAAGGACCTAAATTCATCAAACTTTAAACGTAATGTACGGGTCTATAACAAATATACACATTTGATAAACACGCATGTATGCCAGCAAGATATTATCGCGCCTCCTTACCTGTTGTGGGTAGCTGCTTCTGCCATCCGACGTTTGGAATATGCTGTAGTAAAAATGACGTCACAGTAGTCCAGAGATGTAGTAAGTGGGTAAGTAGTTGACATCACAATTCATTCATGGAGAAGGTCTACCTAAAAAAAAGAAGAAGGAGGCGCGATAATATGTTCATGACATACATGAATATTTATTAATACTGTGTCTTACATCGTAACACTCATAAATGCAGTACTGTACAGACAACACAAGTCATCCTTATCAGTCCCTGCCCCAGTGATTGCAAATACATGCTACAGCACATATTAGACCCTTAACTGTGGACCCGGCACTCAGTTTTACAAACTGAGCAGGTCCCCGGGTACGTACTTTGCAGCAAGCTCTGTCCACTCCACGCATTGACCTGGTATTGCAGTACTTCCAGGACCGGTGCACCACCCTAATCTGTTATCCAAAAATAGACTAATTCCATTCCTGGCACTTGATTTGGTGTATCAATTGTTTGTGCACCTTTGTTCTAACTTTGTATTTAGAAATGCATGCATTTGCTTCAAGGTTTAACCCTTGTGCATAAAAAGTTTGAAATCTTGCCTCCAGTGTATCATTTTGTGACTATTTCTTGACTCCTTGAATTGTACTTTCTGGAATCGAGGCAGTTTAACCCCTTCCTGACAGAGCCAGTTTTTGCCTTCCTGACAGAGCCCTTTTTTTCAAATCTGACATGTATCACTTAAGTGGGGATAACTTTTTTTTGCTTTTACTTATCCCAGTGATTTTGAGATTGTTTTTTCATGACACATTGTACTTCAAATTAGTTGTAAATTTGGGTCGATACAGTCTGTGTTTTTTTGTGAAAAATACCAAAATGTCGTAAAAAAATGGAAAATTTAGCAATTTGCAAAATGTTAAATTTTCTGCTTGTGAGACAAATAATCATACCACTCAAAATAGTTAATAACTAACATAGACCATATGTCTACTTTATGTTTCCATCATTATTTCAACTTCCTTTTAATTTTTTTGGACACTAGGAGGCTTACAATATGAATAGCAAATTCTCAAATTTTCAAGAAAATTTCAAACACTGATTTTTTTAGGGACCAGTTCAGTTCTGATGTGACTTTGAGGGACTTGTATGTGAGACACCCCCATAAATGATGCCATTTCAAAAACTGCACCCCTCACAGTATTCGAAACAGCATTTTGGAAGTTTGTTAACCCTTTAGGTGTTTCACAGGAATTAAAACAAAGTGTAGGTGAAATTTCAAAATTTCATTTTTTTTGCAGATTTGCAATTTTAATACATTTTTCTAAGGAACACAGTACATTTTACTAGAGAAATGTGACTAAAAATTGATTCCCCCAATTCTTTTGTTTTCATAAATATCCTATATGTGGCCCTAGTGTGCACGTTGACCAAACCACAGGCTTCATAATAGAAGGAGCACCTACTTGATTTTGGAGCCTCCTTTTTATGAGATTATTTTTTAGGCACCATGTAGGTTTCTAGGCACCATAAGATGCTAAAATTTAGGAACCCCCCCACAAGTGACCCCATTTTGCAAACTACACCCCTCAGGGAATTCATCTAGGGGTATAGTGTACATTTCAAACCCCCAGGGGTTTCACCAATTTTGATACAACTGGGCTGTGCAAATGAAAAATTACATTTTTTTACACAAAAATGCAGTTCTGGCTCAAAATTTTTCATTTTCAGAAGGTATGAAGGAGAAAAAGCACCCCAAAATCTGTGCCCCAATTTCTCCCGAGTATGGCAATGCCTCACATGTGACCAAAAAATACCATTTGGGTGCATGGCAGGACTCAGAAGGGAAGGAGTGATTTTTGGATTTTGCAGCTCAGATTCTGGTGGAATGTTGGTGGGTGCTATGTCGCATTAGCAAGACCCCCCAAGCACCAATACAGTGGAACCCCCCCACAAGTGACCCCATTTTGCAAACTACACCCCTCAGGGAATTCATCTAGGGGTATAGTGTACATTTCAAACCCCCAGGGGTTTCACCAATTTTGTTACAACTGGGCTGTGCAAATGAAAAATTACATTTTTTACACAAAAATGCAGTTCTGGCTCAAACTTTTTCATTTTCACAAGGAATGAAGGAGAAAAAGCACCCCAAAATCTGTGCCCCAATTTCTCCCCAGTACGGCAATGCCTCACATGTGACCAAAAAATACCATTTGGGTGCATGGCAGGACTCAGAAGGGAAGGAGTGATTTTTGGATTTTGCAGCTCAGATTCTGGTGGAATGTTGGTGGGTGCTATGTCGCATTAGCAAGACCCCCAAATCACCAATACAGTGGAACCCCCCCACAAGTGACCCCATTTTGCAAACTACACCCCTCAGGGAATTCATCTAGGAGTATAGTGTACATTTCAAACCCCCAGGGGTTTCACCAATTTTGATACAACTGGGCTGTGCAAATGAAAAATTACATTTTTTTACACAAAAATGCAGTTCTGGCTCAAAATTTTTCATTTTCAGAAGGTATGAAGGAGAAAAAGCACCCCAAAATCTGTGCCCCAATTTCTCCCAAATACGGCAATGCCTCATGTGTGACCAAAAAGTGGCAGGACTCAGAAGGGAAGGAGTGATATTTGGATTTTGCAGCACAAATTCTGGTGGAATGTTGGTGGGTGCTATGTCGCATTAGCAAGACCCCCAAAGCACCAATACAGTGGAACCCCCCCACAAGTGACCCCATTTTGCAAACTACACCCCTCAGGGAATTCATCTAGGGGTATAGTGTACATTTCAAACCCCCAGGGGTTTCACCAATTTTGATACAACTGGGCAGTGAAAATGAAAAATTACATTTTTTTACACAAAAATGCAGTTCTGGCTCAAAATTTTTCATTTTCAGAAGGTATGAAGGAGAAAAAGCACCCCAAAATCTGTGCCCCAATTTCTCCCGAGTACGGCAATGCCTCATGTGTGACCAAAAAGTGGCAGGACTCAGAAGGGAAGGAGTGATATTTGGATTTTGCAGCACAAATTCTGGTGGAATGTTGGTGGGTGCTATGTCGCATTAGCAAGACCCCCCAAGCACCAATACAGTGGAACCCCCCCACAAGTGACCCCATTTTGCAAACTACACCCCTCAGGGAATTCATCTAGGGGTATAGTGTACATTTCAAACCCCCAGGGGTTTCACCAATTCTGATACAACTGGGCAGTGAAAATGAAAAATTACATTTTTTTACACAAAAATGCAGTTCTGGCTCAAAATTTTTCATTTTCAGAAGGTATGAAGGAGAAAAAGCACCCCAAAATCTGTGCCCCAATTTCTCCCGAGTACGGCAATGCCTCACATGTGACCAAAAAGTGGCAGGACTCAGAAGGGAAGGAGTGATATTTGGATTTTGCAGCACAAATTCTGGTGGAATGTTGGTGGGTGCTATGTCGCATTAGCAAGACCCCCAAAGCACCAATACAGTGGAACCCCCCCACAAGTGACCCCATTTTGCAAACTACACCCCTCAGGGAATTCATCTAGGGGTATAGTGTACATTTCAAACCCCAAGGGGTTTCACCAATTTTGATACAACTGGGCAGTGAAAATGAAAAATTACATTTTTTTACACAAAAATGCAGTTCTGGCTCAAAATTTTTCATTTTCAGAAGGTATGAAGGAGAAAAAGCACCCCAAAATCTGTGCCCCAATTTCTCCCGAGTACGGCAATGCCTCACATGTGACCGAAAAATACCAGTTGGGTGCATGGCAGGACTCAGAAGGGAAGGAGTGATTTTTGGATTTTGCGGCTCAGATTCTGGTGGAATGAATGGTGGGTGCTATGTGGCATTAGCAAGACCCCCGAAGCATGGTGAAATTATGAACCTAATAATCCATAGATGTGTGGTATAATTTAAAACACTCCTTTATACATAGGCCGGGTTTGTCGGGGCAAGTGTCACACTGGAAAATAGTTTGCTTTCTTATTCCCTTTTTATAGCAAACTTTGCACCTTTTTTGTGTCCTGCCCTTTTTTCCAGTGGAGGGGATTTCATCAGGAAAATGCTGCCCTCGTACAATACGGGGGCCAGTACTAGAAGTACTGGGGCCCTCTGCCTGCTGGTTCCCAAATATTAGGCCCTTTATGACTTCCTCTTGAAAGTGCATAAATGTCCCCCTCTGGCCGGTAGAACGGAATAGCACGTAAGCGTTATACAGTGCCATCTGGATGATATACACGGCCAGCTTCTTGTATCAGATTTTTGTTTTCCGCAGGGCACTGTACGGCTTCAGTACCTGATCTGAAAGATCCACTCCGCCCATGTACCTATTGTAATCCAGGATACAATTAGGTTTTGAGGTGTGGGTACTGGTACCTCGTACAGGGACGGAGGTGGTACTGTCTCCGTGAATTGTTGTCAGTATAAGGACATCCCTCTTGTCCTTATATTTGACCAACAACATATTTTCGGTGCATATTCCCCTGCTTTCACCCCTTCTCATTACTTGGGCAATGTGCGTTTTGGGGAGGCCTCTTTGGTTCTTGCGCACAGTACCGCAAGCTGCTGTACCTCTTGAACCAAGGGCCGTAAACAGGGGGATGCTAGTGTAAAAGTTATCAACATAGAGGTGATAACCTTTATCCAGGAAGGGGTGCACTAAATCCCAGACAATTTTTCCACTAACACCTACGAGGGAGGGGGGGCATTCTGGCGGTTCAATTCTTGAATCCTTCCCTTCATATACCCTAAACATGTGGGTGTACCCTGAGGTGCTTTCACACAGCTTATACATTTTTATGCCATGCCTTGCTCTCTTACTGGGAAGGTACTGGCGGAATTTAACCCTTCCTTTAAAATGTATAAGGGACTCGTCAATACAAATAAATTTTTCAGGGATGTACATCTCTGCAAATTTGGCACTGAAATGATCAATGACCGGCCTGACTTTGAATAGCCGGTCAAAGGTGGGATCATCTCTGGGTGGGCACTGTGCATTATCGTTGTAATGCAAAAATTTAAGGATCGTCTCAAATCGAGCCCGGGTCATGGCCATACGGTAAAATGGGGTGCTGTACAGAACATCTGTACTCCAATATTGCCTAATTTCTGGCTTTTTTACTATGCTCATATGAAACACCAGACCCCAAAACGTCATCATCTCTACTGCATCTACAGGGGTCCACCTAGCAAATGATGATGTGGGGTTTTGAGCAATAAACTGCTGGGCATATAAATTAGTTTGGTCCACCATTAAATTTATAAAATCATCAGAGAAAAATAATTTGAAAAAGTCAATTTCTCTGAGACCTGTGGAATCAAATTGGATTCCTGGCATGGTTAAAAACTCAGGAACCTGGGGCTCAAAATTGTCTGGTGGTGGGGTCCATACAAGATCAATTATTGGGGGGGGGGGTCTTAGCTGCTCTACGGGGGCGTCTTTGAGGGGGTCCCTCATCACTAGAGGAGGAAGAGGAGCTTAAGACAAATCCTTCAAATTCCCTGCTTGCCTCACTGGCTGTGTCAGAGTCAGAGGCAAGCATGGCATATGCCTCCTCCGCTGAATACATTCTTCTGGATGACTGGGATGACATTTGGGATGACATTTGGGATGCCATTTTTATTTTTGTGTTACTGGTAGTGAAATGTTTCAACACGTGTATAGTGTAGGGGGGGGTACAAACTTTATTTCAACCCGGGGGGTATGTAGTGTGTAGTGTGTATGTAGTGCAGAAAAAAAAAATACTTTATACAGGAATTTGATCCCAATTAAAAAAAAAAAGGTCCTGCGCCAAAAATTGAGCACAGATGTTGGTCAGTAACGTCCGTCACTGAACAGCGCTCAAAGGCAACAGGAATTTGATAAAAAAAAAAAAAAATAGATCAACCCTGTGCCGAAAAAGCTGATCAGTGATGTATGTCACTGATCAGCGCACAGTGGCCACAGGACACCCACAAAATCACAGTGTGTGTAAAAAAAAAATTAAAAAAAGACCCCACAGCACCCTCAAAAAAAAAAAAAGGTGATCAGTGATGCGACACTAATTACCAGTGAGGGGCAGCAGGTGCACAACCTTTGGTGCAACTGACAGTGCAACTGGCAGCAACTGACAGGTATATATAAAAAAAAAAACCCTGCGCCCCCAAAAAGTTGCTGATCAGCACAGATATACTGATCAGCACAAAAGGGGGGGTAGCAGACACAAAATATACACTCTCTATCACTCTCTGTCACTATCTCTCTCTATCTCTCTATCTCTCACTATCTATCACTATCTATCACTATCTATCACTATCTATCACTCTAGGACACTGCAGCAGCAGCACTGACAGTTATATGTATAAAAAAAAACCTGCACCCCCAAAAAGGGGGGGTAGCAGACACAAAATATACACTCTCTATCACTCTCTGTCACTATCTCTCTCTATCTCTCTATCTCTCACTATCTATCACTATCTATCACTCTATGACACTGCAGCAGCAGCACTGACAGTTATATATATAAAAAAAAAACCTGCACCCCCAAAAAGGGGGGGTAGCAGACACAAATCTCTCTATCTCTCTATCTCTCACTATCTATCACTATCTATCACTATCTATCACTCTATGACACTGCAGCAGCAGCACTGACAGTTATTTATATATAAAAAACCCCTGCACCCTCAAAAAGGGGGGGTAGCAGACACAAAATATATCTCTCTCTGTCACTATCTCTCTATCTCTCTCTCTCTCTATCTCTCTATTACACTGCAGCAGCAGCAGGAAATCACAAGAAGTCAGATCCAGGAAGCATCCAGCACGCTACAAGCAGTTATCAGGTGATCAGGTAAGGTATTTGCAAGGATCAGGTAAGTATTAGCAAGGATCAGGTCAGTATCACGGCAGATAGGCACGGTGACCGCTCTGCACGCTATTCCAGACCGGAATGGCGTCTGCAGCGCAGTCACCGTTAGTTTAAATGTCGCGCCTTGGCTGTGATTGGCTGTCGGTCCGACGGACCAATCACAGCCTTGGGGGCAGGTGGGGTGAGGGTGGGGTGAGGTGTCATCGTCACCGATGACCCCCTCATGCCCCCTGACGCCCGGCGGTGATTGACACCTGTGTTACCGAGCGTCTGATTCGCTGGTAACACAGGAAAACGCTGTGAATGGCTGTTCACACTGAACAGCCAATCACAGCGATCGCCGACGGGGGGGCGGCATCGCAGCCCACCCTGGGCATGCAGGGACATGTCTGCTGTCAGGGACAGCAGACATCGTCCCTCTGTCACTGCGTCTCTAGACGCAGTGACAGTTTAAAATCATGACGTACATTTATGCCATGTGTCGGGAAGTACATCCCGGCCATGACGTAAATGTACGTCAAATGTCGGGAAGGGGTTAATACTTGACGTGACACTACACTTGAAATCAGCATGTGCGGCCTAGCCAAAAGACCGGAAGCCTGCCTAAATTAAATGACTTATCAATCGCTGCGCCCTCCCAATATATATGCAAACACTATGTGACTTACCTACGATCTTACCACAGAAACATCAACTGGAACACAGCAATGGAATTTTTGGACCCCCCTCCCTCTCGATTTCACTTACCTTCTTCGGACCATCATTTGGGTGGTAACTGCCAATAAAAGAAAACATTGGCCCACCCAGCTCACCTACACATGACTGTCCTGTCTGCCTGTCTGTTCCAAGTGACTGTCTGGCTGTCAGGTTCCGGAATCCGAGTGAGCAGCTTGTGATGTCATAGAGGGCAGATTGTGATGTCACACAAAGGTTCCTGCCACATGAATGCTTGTCCATCTGACTGTCTACTACTGCTGCTGAATGGGCTCAAAACAGGAAAGCCGTCATTGCACCTGATTGTGCAAGATTCCTCCTTCTCCTCTGCAGCAGCTAGCTGATTGATTTAGCCAGCAGCAGTCAGGGACTATCACCCCCCAAGCACCTCACAGTGCCTGGAACATCTCATGCGCCAGTATATGCTTTCACCCCCCTTCATGCACATCGCAAAAGCATGGCAATCTCATGCGCCAGATCTGGCACCTTGCCAAAGCACCTCGCCATGGTCGTAACATTTCATGCGCCGGTTCCAGCTTTCACTCCCAAAAGCACCTCGTCGCGGCCAGAACATCTCATGCGTTGTTTCCGGCTTTACTCCCCCAAGCACCCTGCCAAGGTAGTGACATTTCATTCACAGGTTCCAGCTTTCACCCTCCAGGCACATAGCTGAGTATGGAAAAAGTTAATTGCTGGTTTCGGTTTTCACACCCCAATCAAGTGTGATAGGGTACAGCGGTTTGAAAGTGGTATATTGAGCCCATATATTATCATTTTATTTCTACCAAAGTAGGTGAAAATTATTATTTTCACTCACTTTTGTAGAAAATAAGCACCTCACCCTCCAGGCACATAGCTGCGCATGGAAAAAGTTATTTGCCAGTTACGGTTTTCACACCCCAATCAAGTGTGATAGGGAACAGCAGTGCGAAAAAGGTAAATGGGGCCTATATATTATCACTTCATTTCTACCAAAATAGGTGAAAATTATTATTTTCACTTACTTTTGTAGAAAATAAGCACCTCACAGCGGCAGGAACATCTCATGCACCGTTTTCGGCTTTCACCCCCCAACCATCACGCCGCGGCCGGAACATTTCTTGCGCCGGTTCCGGCTTTCACTCCCAAAAGCACCTCGTCGCGGCCAGAACATCTCATGCGTCGGTTCCGGCTTTACTCCCCCAAGCACCCTGCCAAGGTGGTGACATTTCATTCACAGGTTCCAGCTTTCACCCTCCAGGCACATAGCTGAGTATGGAAAAAGTTATTTGCTGGTTTCGGTTTTCACACCCCAATCAAGTGTGATAGGGTACAGCGGTGTGAAAGTGGTATATTGAGTCCATATATTATCATTTTATTTCTACCAAAGTAGGTGAAAATTATTATTTTCACTCACTTTTGTAGAAAATAAGCACCTCACCCTCCAGGCACATAGCTGCGTATGGAAAAAGTTATTTGCCAGTTTCGGGTTTCACACCCCAATCAAGTGTGATAGTGTACAGCAGTGTGAAAAAGGTATATGGGGCTCTATATATTTTATCACTTCATTTCTACCAAGTAGGTGAAAATTATTATTTTCACTTACTTTTGTAGAAAATAAGTACCTCACAGCGGCAGGAACATCTCGTGCACCGTTTTCGACTTTCACCCCCCAACCATCACTCCGCGGCCGGAAGATTTCTTGCGCTGGTTCCAGCTTTCACACCCAAAAGCACCTTGTCTCGGCCAGAACATCTCATGCGTCGGTTCCGGCTTTACTCCCCCAAGCACCCTGCCAAGGTGGTGACATTTCATTCACAGGTTCATGCTTTTACCCTCCAGGCACATAGCTGAAAATGGAAAAAGTTGTTTGCTGGTTTCGGTTTTCACACCCCAATCAAGTGTTATAGGGTACAGCGGTGTGAAAGTGGTATATTGAGTCCATATATTATCATTTTATTTCTACCAAAGTAGGTGAAAATTATTATTTTCACTCACTTTTGTAGAAAATAAGCACCTCACCCTCCAGGCACATAGCTGCGCATGGAAAAAGTTATTTGTCAGGTCCGGTTTTCACACCCCAATCAAGTGTGATAGGGTACAGCAGTGCGAAAAAGGTATATGGGGCCTATATATTATCACTTCATTTCTACCAAAGTAGGTGAAAATTATTATTTTCACTTACTTTTGTAGAAAAAAAGCACCTCACAGAGGCAGGAACATCTCATGCACCGTTTTCGGCTATCACCCCCCAACCATCACGCCGCGGCCGGAACATTTCTTGCGCCGGTTCCGGCTTTCACTCCCAAAAGCACCTCGTCGCGGCCAGAACATCTCATGCGTCGGTTTTGGCTTTACTCCCCCAAGCACCCTGCCAAGGTGGTGACATTTCATTCACAGGTTCCAGCTTTCACCCTCCAGGCACATAGCTGAGTATGGAAAAAGTTATTTGCTGGTTTCGGTTTTCACACCCCAATCAAGTGTGATAGGGTACAGCGGTTTGAAAGTGGTATATTGAGTCCATATATTATCATTTTATTTCTACCAAAGTAGATGAAAATTATTATTTTCACTCACTTTTATAGAAAATAAGCACCTCACCCTCCAGGCACATAGCTGCGTATGGAAAAAGTTATTTGCCAGTTCCGGTTTTCACACCCCAATCAAGTGTGATAGGGTACAGCAGTGCGAAAAAGGTATATGGGGCCTATATTTTATCACTTCATTTCTACCAAAATAGGTGAAAATTATTATTTTCACTTACTTTTGCAGAAAATAAGCACCTCACAGCGGCAGGAACATCTCATGCACCGTTTTCGGCTTTCACCCCCCAACCATCACGCCGCGGCCGGAACATTTCTTGCGCTGGTTCCGGCTTTCACTCCCAAAAGCACCTCGTCGCGGCCAGAACATCTCATGCGTCGGTTCCGGCTTTACTCCCCCAAGCACCCTGCCAAGGTGGTGACATTTCATTCACAGGTTCCAGCTTTCACCCTCCAGGCACATAGCTGAGTATGGAATAAGTTATTTGCTGGTTTTGGTTTTCACACCCCAATCAAGTGTGATAGGGTACAGCGGTGTGAAAGTGGTATATTGAGCCTATATATTATCATTTTATTTCGACCAAAGTAGGTGAAAATTATTATTTTCACTCACTTTTGTAGAAAATAAGCACCTCACCCTCCAGGCACATAGCTGCGTATGGAAAAAGTTATTTGCCAGTTCCGGTTTTCACACCCCAATCAAGTGTGATAGGGTACAGCAGTGCGAAAAAGGTATATGGGGCCTATATATTATCACTTCATTTCTACCAAAATAGGTGAAAATTTTTATTTTCACTTACTTTTGTAGAAAATAAGCACCTCACAGCGGCAGGAACATCTCATGCACCGTTTTCGGCTTTCACCCCCCAACCATCACGCCGCGGATGGAACATTTCTTGCGCCGGTTCCGGCTTTCACTCCCAAAAGCACCTCGTCGCGGCTAGAACATCTCATGCGTCGGTTCCGGCTTTACTCCCCCAAGCACCCTGCCAAGGTGGTGACATTTCATTCACAGGTTCCAGCTTTCACCCTCCAGATACATAGCTGAGTATGGAAAAAGTTATTTGCTGGTTTCGGTTTTCACACCCTAATCAAGTGTGATAGGGTACAGCGGTGTGAAAGTGGTATATTGAGTCCATATATTATCATTTTATTTCTACCAAAGTAGGTGAAAATTATTATTTTCACTCACTTTTGTAGGAAATAAGCACCTCACCCTCCAGGCACATAGCTGCGTATGGAAAAAGTTATTTGCCAGTTCCGGTTTTCACACCCCAATCAAGTGTGATAGGGTACAGCAGTGCGAAAAAGGTATATGGGGCCTATATTTTATCACTTCATTTCTACCAAAATAGGTGAAAATTATTATTTTCACTTACTTTTGCAGAAAATAAGCACCTCACAGCGGCAGGAACATCTCATGCACCGTTTTCGGCTTTCACCCCCCAACCATCACGCCGCGGCCGGAACATTTTTTGCGCCGGTTCCGGCTTTCACTCCCAAAAGCACCTCGTCGCGGCCAGAACATCTCATGCGTCGGTTCCGGCTTTACTCCCCCAAGCACCCTGCCAAGGTGGTGACATTTCATTCACAGGTTCCAGCTTTCACCCTCCAGGCACATAGCTGAGTATGGAAAAAGTTATTTGCTGGTTTTGATTTTCACACCCCAATCAAGTGTGATAGGGTACAGCGGTGTGAAAGTGGTATATTGAGCCTATATATTATCATTTTATTTCGACCAAAGTAGGTGAAAATTATTATTTTCACTCACTTTTGTAGAAAATAAGCACCTCACCCTCCAGGCACATAGCTGCGTATGGAAAAAGTTATTTGCCAGTTCCGGTTTTCACACCCCAATCAAGTGTGATAGGGTACAGCAGTGCGAAAAAGGTATATGGGGCCTATATATTATCACTTCATTTCTACCAAAATAGGTAAAAAAAATTATTTTCACTTACTTTTGTAGAAAATAAGCACCTCACAGCGGCAGGAACATCTCATGCACCGTTTTCGGCTTTCACCCCCCAACCATCACGCCGCGGATGGAACATTTCTTGCGCCGGTTCCGGCTTTCACTCCCAAAAGCACCTCGTCGCGGCTAGAACATCTCATGCGTCGGTTCCGGCTTTACTCCCCCAAGCACCCTGCCAAGGTGGTGACATTTCATTCACAGGTTCCAGCTTTCACCCTCCAGGCACATAGCTGAGTATGGAAAAAGTTATTTGCTGGTTTCGGTTTTCACACCCCAATCAAGTGTGATAGGGTACAGCGGTGTGAAAGTGGTATATTGAGTCCATATATTATCATTTTATTTCTACCAAAGTAGGTGAAAATTATTATTTTCACTCACTTTTGTAGGAAATAAGCACCTCACCCTCCAGGCACATAGCTGCGTATGGAAAAAGTTATTTGCCAGTTTCGGGTTTCACACCCCAATCAAGTGTGATAGTGTACAGCAGTGTGAAAAAGGTATATGGGGCTCTATATATTTTATCACTTCATTTCTACCAAAGTAGGTGAAAATTATTATTTTCACTTACTTTTGTAGAAAAAAAGCACCTCACAGAGGCAGGAACATCTCATGCACCGTTTTCGGCTATCACCCCCCAACCATCACGCCGCGGCCGGAACATTTCTTGCGCTGGTTCTGGCTTTCACTCCCAAAAGCACCTCGTCGCGGCCAGAACATCTCATGCGTCGGTTCCGGCTTTACTCCCCCAAGCACCCTGCCAAGGTGGTGACATTTCATTCACAGGTTCCAGCTTTCACCCTCCAGGCACATAGCTGAGTATGGAAAAAGTTATTTGCTGGTTTCGGTTTTCACACCCCAATCAAGTGTGATAGGGTACAGCGGTTTGAAAGTGGTATATTGAGTCCATATATTATCATTTTATTTCTACCAAAGTAGATGAAAATTATTATTTTCACTCACTTTTGTAGAAAATAAGCACCTCACCCTCAAGGCACATAGCTGCGTATGGAAAAAGTTATTTGCCAGTTCCGGTTTTCACACCCCAATCAAGTGTGATAGGGTACAGCAGTGCGAAAAAGGTATATGGGGCCTATATATTATCACTTCATTTCTACCAAAATAGGTGAAAATTTTTATTTTCACTTACTTTTGTAGAAAATAAGCACCTCACAGCGGCAGGAACATCTCATGCACCGTTTTCGGCTTTCACCCCCCAACCATCACGCCGCGGATGGAACATTTCTTGCGCCGGTTCCGGCTTTCACTCCCAAAAGCACCTCGTCGCGGCTAGAACATCTCATGCGTCGGTTCCGGCTTTACTCCCCCAAGCACCCTGCCAAGGTGGTGACATTTCATTCACAGGTTCCAGCTTTCACCCTCCAGATACATAGCTGAGTATGGAAAAAGTTATTTGCTGGTTTCGGTTTTCACACCCCAATCAAGTGTGATAGGGTACAGCGGTGTGAAAGTGGTATATTGAGTCCATATATTATCATTTTATTTCTACCAAAGTAGGTGAAAATTATTATTTTCACTCACTTTTGTAGGAAATAAGCACCTCACCCTCCAGGCACATAGCTGCGTATGGAAAAAGTTATTTGCCAGTTTCGGGTTTCACACCCCAATCAAGTGTGATAGTGTACAGCAGTGTGAAAAAGGTATATGGGGCTCTATATATTTTATCACTTCATTTCTACCAAAGTAGGTGAAAATTATTATTTTCACTTACTTTTGTAGAAAATAAGTACCTCACAGCGGCAGGAACATCTCGTGCACCGTTTTCGACTTTCACCCCCCAACCATCACTCCGCGGCCGGAAGATTTCTTGCGCCGGTTCCAGCTTTCACACCCAAAAGCACCTTGTCTCGGCCAGAACATCTCATGCGTCGGTTCCGGCTTTACTCCCCCAAGCACCCTGCCAAGGTGGTGACATTTCATTCACAGGTTCATGCTTTTACCCTCCAGGCACATAGCTGAGTATGGAAAAAGTTGTTTGCTGGTTTCGGTTTTCACACCCCAATCAAGTGTTATAGGGTACAGCGGTGTGAAAGTGGTATATTGAGTCCATATATTATCATTTTATTTCTACCAAAGTAGGTGAAAATTATTATTTTCACTCACTTTTGTAGAAAATAAGCACCTCACCCTCCAGGCACATAGCTGCGTATGGAAAAAGTTATTTGCCAGTTTCGGGTTTCACACCCCAATCAAGTGTGATAGTGTACAGCAGTGTGAAAAAGGTATATGGGGCTCTATATATTTTATCACTTCATTTCTACCAAAGTAGGTGAAAATTATTATTTTCACTTACTTTTGTAGAAAAAAAGCACCTCACAGAGGCAGGAACATCTCATGCACCGTTTTCGGCTATCACCCCCCAACCATCACGCCGCGGCCGGAACATTTCTTGCGCTGGTTCCGGCTTTCACTCCCAAAAGCACCTCGTCGCGGCCAGAACATCTCATGCGTCGGTTCCGGCTTTACTCCCCCAAGCACCCTGCCAAGGTGGTGACATTTCATTCACAGGTTCCAGCTTTCACCCTCCAGGCACATAGCTGAGTATGGAAAAAGTTATTTGCTGGTTTCGGTTTTCACACCCCAATCAAGTGTGATAGGGTACAGCGGTTTGAAAGTGGTATATTGAGTCCATATATTATCATTTTATTTCTACCAAAGTAGATGAAAATTATTATTTTCACTCACTTTTATAGAAAATAAGCACCTCACCCTCCAGGCACATAGCTGCGTATGGAAAAAGTTATTTGCCAGTTCCGGTTTTCACACCCCAATCAAGTGTGATAGGGTACAGCAGTGCGAAAAAGGTATATGGGGCCTATATTTTATCACTTCATTTCTACCAAAATAGGTGAAAATTATTATTTTCACTTACTTTTGCAGAAAATAAGCACCTCACAGCGGCAGGAACATCTCATGCACCGTTTTCGGCTTTCACCCCCCAACCATCACGCCGCGGCCGGAACATTTTTTGCGCCGGTTCCGGCTTTCACTCCCAAAAGCACCTCGTCGCGGCCAGAAGATCTCATGCGTCGGTTCCGGCTTTACTCCCCCAAGCACCCTGCCAAGGTGGTGACATTTCATTCACAGGTTCCAGCTTTCACCCTCCAGGCACATAGCTGAGTATGGAAAAAGTTATTTGCTGGTTTTGGTTTTCACACCCCAATCAAGTGTGATAGGGTACAGCGGTGTGAAAGTGGTATATTGAGCCTATATATTATCATTTTATTTCGACCAAAGTAGGTGAAAATTATTATTTTCACTCACTTTTGTAGAAAATAAGCACCTCACCCTCCAGGCACATAGCTGCGTATGGAAAAAGTTATTTGCCAGTTCCGGTTTTCACACCCCAATCAAGTGTGATAGGGTACAGCAGTGCGAAAAAGGTATATGGGGCCTATATATTATCACTTCATTTCTACCAAAATAGGTAAAAAAAATTATTTTCACTTACTTTTGTAGAAAATAAGCACCTCACAGCGGCAGGAACATCTCATGCACCGTTTTCGGCTTTCACCCCCCAACCATCACGCCGCGGATGGAACATTTCTTGCGCCGGTTCCGGCTTTCACTCCCAAAAGCACCTCGTCGCGGCTAGAACATCTCATGCGTCGGTTCCGGCTTTACTCCCCCAAGCACCCTGCCAAGGTGGTGACATTTCATTCACAGGTTCCAGCTTTCACCCTCCAGGCACATAGCTGAGTATGGAAAAAGTTATTTGCTGGTTTCGGTTTTCACACCCCAATCAAGTGTGATAGGGTACAGCGGTGTGAAAGTGGTATATTGAGTCCATATATTATCATTTTATTTCTACCAAAGTAGGTGAAAATTATTATTTTCACTCACTTTTGTAGGAAATAAGCACCTCACCCTCCAGGCACATAGCTGCGTATGGAAAAAGTTATTTGCCAGTTTCGGGTTTCACACCCCAATCAAGTGTGATAGTGTACAGCAGTGTGAAAAAGGTATATGGGGCTCTATATATTTTATCACTTCATTTCTACCAAAGTAGGTGAAAATTATTATTTTCACTTACTTTTGTAGAAAATAAGTACCTCACAGCGGCAGGAACATCTCGTGCACCGTTTTCGACTTTCACCCCCCAACCATCACTCCGCGGCCGGAAGATTTCTTGCGCCGGTTCCAGCTTTCACACCCAAAAGCACCTTGTCTCGGCCAGAACATCTCATGCGTCGGTTCCGGCTTTACTCCCCCAAGCACCCTGCCAAGGTGGTAACATTTCATTCACAGGTTCATGCTTTTACCCTCCAGGCACATAGCTGAGTATGGAAAAAGTTGTTTGCTGGTTTCGGTTTTCACACCCCAATCAAGTGTTATAGGGTACAGCGGTGTGAAAGTGGTATATTGAGTCCATATATTATCATTTTATTTCTACCAAAGTAGGTGAAAATTATTATTTTCACTCACTTTTGTAGAAAATAAGCACCTCACCCTCCAGGCACATAGCTGTGCATGGAAAAAGTTATTTGTCAGGTCCGGTTTTCACACCCCAGTCAAGTGTGATAGGGTACAGCAGTGCGAAAAATGTATATGGGGCCTATATATTATCACTTCATTTCTACCAAAGTAGGTGAAAATTATTATTTTCACTTACTTTTGTAGAAAAAAAGCACCTCACAGAGGCAGGAACATCTCATGCACCGTTTTCGGCTATCACCCCCCAACCATCACGCCGCGGCCGGAACATTTCTTGCGCTGGTTCCGGCTTTCACTCCCAAAAGCACCTCGTCGCGGCCAGAACATCTCATGCGTCGGTTCCGGCTTTACTCCCCCAAGCACCCTGCCAAGGTGGTGACATTTCATTCACAGGTTCCAGCTTTCACCCTCCAGGCACATAGCTGAGTATGGAAAAAGTTATTTGCTGGTTTCGGTTTTCACACCCCAATCAAGTGTGATAGGGTACAGCGGTTTGAAAGTGGTATATTGAGTCCATATATTATAATTTTATTTCTACCAAAGTAGATGAAAATTATTATTTTCACTCACTTTTATAGAAAATAAGCACCTCACCCTCCAGGCACATAGCTGCGTATGGAAAAAGTTATTTGCCAGTTCCGGTTTTCATACCCCAATCAAGTGTGATAGGGTACAGCAGTGCGAAAAAGGTATATGGGGCCTATATTTTATCACTTCATTTCTACCAAAATGGGTGAAAATGATTGTTTTCACTTACTTTTGCAGAAAATAAGCACCTCACAGCGGCAGGAACATCTCATGCACCGTTTTCGGCTTTCACCCCCCAACCATCACGCCGCGGCCGGTACATTTCTTGCGCCGGTTCCGGCTTTCACTCCCAAAAGCACCTCGTCGCGGCCAGAACATCTCATGCGTCGGTTCCGGCTTTACTCCCCCAAGCACCCTGCCAAGGTGGTGACATTTCATTCACAGGTTCCAGCTTTCACCCTCCAGGCACATAGCTGAGTATGGAAAAAGTTATTTGCTGGTTTTGGTTTTCACACCCAAATCAAGTGTGATAGGGTACAGCGGTGTGAAAGTGGTATATTGAGCCTATATATTATCATTTTATTTCGACCAAAGTAGGTGAAAATTATTATTTTCACTCACTTTTGTAGAAAATAAGCACCTCACCCTCCAGGCACATAGCTGCGTATGGAAAAAGTTATTTGCCAGTTCCGGTTTTCACACCCCAATCAAGTGTGATAGGGTACAGCAGTGCGAAAAAGGTATATGGGGCCTATATATTATCACTTCATTTCTACCAAAATAGGTGAACATTTTTATTTTCACTTACTTTTGTAGAAAATAAGCACCTCACAGCGGCAGGAACATCTCATGCACAGTTTTCGGCTTTCACCCCCCAACCATCACGCCGCGGATGGAACATTTCTTGCGCTGGTTCCGGCTTTCACTTCCAAAAGCACCTCGTCGCGGCCAGAACATCTCATGTGTCGGTTCCGGCTTTACTCCCCCAAGCACCCTGCCAAGGTGGTGACATTTCATTCACAGGTTCCAGCTTTCACCCTCCAGGCACATAGCTGAGTATAGAAAAAGTTATTTGCTGGTTTCGGTTTTTACACCCCAATCAAGTGTGATAGGGTACAGCAGTGCGAAAAAGGTATATGGTGCCTATATATTATCACTTCATTTCTACCAAAATAGGTGAAAATTATTATTTTCACTTACTTTTGTAGAAAATAAGCACCTCACAGCGGCAGGAACATCTCATGCACCGTTTTCGGCTTTCACCCTCCAACCATCACGCCGCGGCCGGAACATTTCTTGCGCCGATTTCCGGCTTTCACTCCCAAAAGCACCTCATCGCGGCCAGAACATCTCATGCGTCGGTTCCGGCTTTACTCCCCCAAGCACCCTGCCAAGGTGGTGACATTTCATTCACAGGTTCCAGCTTTCACCCTCCAGGCACATAGCTGAGTATGGAAAAAGTTATTTGCTGGTTTCGGTTTTCCCACCCCAATCAAGTGTGATAGGGTACAGCGGTTTGAAAGTGGTATATTGAGCCCATATATTATCATTTTATTTCTACCAAAGTAGGTGAAAATTATTATTTTCACTCACTTTTGTAGAAAATAAGCACCTCACCCTCCAGGCACATAGCTGCGTATGGAGCAGGTTATTCGCCGTGTACAGTTTTCACACCCCAATCAAGTGTGATAGGGTACAGCGGTGTGAAAGTGGTATATGGGGCCTATGTACTATCACTTAATTTTTATCAAAGTAGGTGAAAATTATTATATTCACCTACTTTAGTACAAAATAAGTATTCTTGACATTCAATAAAAAGGCAATGCAGACAATATCACTGATATCTCCTGCACAGATATCAGTCCTGATTTGGCTCGCTGTCTGCATAAAATAATATAAGGACCTAAATTCATCAAACTTTAAACGTAATGTACGGGTCTATAACAAATATACACATTTCATAAACACGCATGTATGCCAGCAAGATATTATCGCGCCTCCTTACCTGTTGTGGGTAGCTGCTTCTGCCATCCGACGTTTGGAATATGCTGTAGTAAAAATGACGTCACAGTAGTCCAGAGATGTAGGTGGGTAAGTAGTTGACATCATAATTCATTCATGGAGAAGGTCTACCTGAAAAAAAGAAGAAGGAGGCGCGATAATATGTTCATGACATACATGAATATTTATTAATACTGTGTCTTACATCGTAACACTCATAAATGCAGTACTGTACAGACAACACAAGTCATCCTTATCAGTCCCTGCCACAGTGATTGCAAATACATGCTACAGCACATATTAGACCCTTAACTGTGGACCCGGCACTCAGTTTTACAAACTGAGCATGTCCCCGGGTACGTACTTTGCAGCAGCCAGTCTAGAGGAGCTGTCAGGGACTATCACCCCCCAAGCACCTCACAGTGCCTGGAACATCTCATGCGCCAGTTTAGGCTTTCACCCCCCTGCATGGCAATCTCATGCACCAGATCTGGCACCTTGCCAAAGCACCTCGCCATGGCCGGAACATTTCATGCGCCGGTTCCAGCTTTCACTCCCCCAAGCACCCTGCCAAGGTAGTGACATTTCATTCACAGGTTCCAGCTTTCACCCTCCAGGCACATAGCTGAGTATGGAAAAAGTTAATTGCTGGTTTCGGTTTTCACACCCCAATCAAGTGTGATAGGGTACAGCGGTTTGAAAGTGGTATATTGAGCCCATATATTCTCATTTTATTTCTACCAAAGTAGGTGAAAATTATTATTTTCACTCACTTTTGTAGAAAATAAGCACCTCACCCTCCAGGCACATAGCTGCGCATGGAAAAAGTTATTTGCCAGTTCCGGTTTTCACACCCCAATCAAGTGTGATAGGGAACAGCAGTGCGAAAAAGGTAAATGGGGCATATATATTATCACTTCATTTCTACCAAAATAGGTGAAAATTATTATTTTCACTTACTTTTGTAGAAAATAAGCACCTCACAGCGGCAGGAACATCTCATGCACCGTTTTCGGCTTTCACCCCCCAACCATCACGCCGCGGCCGGAACATTTCTTGCGCCGGTTCCGGCTTTCACTCCCAAAAGCACCTCGTCGCGGCCAGAACATCTCATGCGTCGGTTCCGGCTTTACTCCCCCAAGCACCCTGCCAAGGTGGTGACATTTCATTCACAGGTTCCAGCTTTCACCCTCCAGGCACATAGCTGAGTATGGAAAAAGTTATTTGCTGGTTTCGGTTTTCACACCCCAATCAAGTGTGATAGGGTACAGAGGTGTGAAAGTGGTATATTGAGTCCATATATTATCATTTTATTTCTACCAAAGTAGGTGAAAATTATTATTTTCACTCACTTTTGTAGAAAATAAGCACCTCACCCTCCAGGCACATAGCTGCGTATGGAAAAAGTTATTTGCCAGTTTCGGGTTTCACACCCCAATCAAGTGTGATAGTGTACAGCAGTGTGAAAAAGGTATATGGGGCTCTATATATTTTATCACTTCATTTCTACCAAAGTAGATGAAAATTATTATTTTCACTTACTTTTGTAGAAAATAAGTACCTCACAGCGGCAGGAACATCTCGTGCACCGTTTTCGACTTTCACCCCCCAACCATCACTCCGCGGCCGGAAGATTTCTTGCGCCGGTTTCAGCTTTCACACCCAAAAGCACCTTGTCTCGGCCAGAACATCTCATGCGTCGGTTCCGGCTTTACTCCCCCAAGCACCCTGCCAAGGTGGTGACATTTCATTCACAGGTTCATGCTTTTACCCTCCAGGCACATAGCTGAGTATGGAAAAAGTTGTTTGCTGGTTTCGGTTTTCACACCCCAATCAAGTGTTATAGGGTACAGCGGTGTGAAAGTGGTATATTGAGTCCATATATTATCATTTTATTTCTACCAAAGTAGGTGAAAATTATTATTTTCACTCACTTTTGTAGAAAATAAGCACCTCACCCTCCAGGCACATAGCTGCGTATGGAAAAAGTTATTTGCCAGTTTCGGGTTTCACACCCCAATCAAGTGTGATAGTGTACAGCAGTGTGAAAAAGGTATATGGGGCTCTATATATTTTATAACTTCATTTCTACCAAAGTAGGTGAAAATTATTATTTTCACTTACTTTTGTAGAAAATAAGTACCTCACAGCGGCAGGAACATCTCGTGCACCGTTTTCGACTTTCACCCCCCAACCATCACTCCGCGGCCGGAAGAATTCTTGCGCTGGTTCCAGCTTTCACACCCAAAAGCACCTTGTCTCGGCCAGAACATCTCATGCGTCGGTTCCGGCTTTACTCCCCCAAGCACCCTGCCAAGGTGGTGACATTTCATTCACAGGTTCATGCTTTTACCCTCCAGGCACATAGCTGAAAATGGAAAAAGTTGTTTGCTGGTTTCGGTTTTCACACCCCAATCAAGTGTAATAGGGTACAGCGGTGTGAAAGTGGTATATTGAGTCCATATATTATCATTTTATTTCTACCAAAGTAGGTGAAAATTATTATTTTCACTCACTTTTGTAGAAAATAGGCACCTCACCCTCCAGGCACATAGCTGCGCATGGAAAAAGTTATTTGTCAGGTCCGGTTTTCACACCCCAATCAAGTGTGATAGGGTACAGCAGTGCGAAAAAGGTATATGGGGCCTATATATTATCACTTCATTTCTACCAAAGTAGGTGAAAATTATTATTTTCACTTACTTTTGTAGAAAAAAAGCACCTCACAGAGGCAGGAACATCTCATGCACCGTTTTCGGCTATCACCGCCCAACCATCACGCCGCGGCCGGAACATTTCTTGCGCTGGTTCCGGCTTTCACTCCCAAAAGCACCTCGTCGCGGCCAGAACATCTCATGCGTCGGTTCCGGCTTTACTCCCCCAAGCACCCTGCCAAGGTGGTGACATTTCATTCACAGGTTCCAGCTTTCACCCTCCAGGCACATAGCTGAGTATGGAAAAAGTTATTTGCTGGTTTCGGTTTTCACACCCCAATCAAGTGTGATAGGGTACAGCGGTTTGAAAGTGGTATATTGAGTCCATATATTATCATTTTATTTCTACCAAAGTAGATGAAAATTATTATTTTCACTCACTTTTATAGAAAATAAGCACCTCACCCTCCAGGCACATAGCTGCGTATGGAAAAAGTTATTTGCCAGTTCCGGTTTTCACACCCCAATCAAGTGTGATAGGGTACAGCAGTGCGAAAAAGGTATATGGGGCCTATATTTTATCACTTCATTTCTACCAAAATAGGTGAAAATTATTATTTTCACTTACTTTTGCAGAAAATAAGCACCTCACAGCGGCAGGAACATCTCATGCACCGTTTTCGGCTTTCACCCCCCAACCATCACGCCGCGGCCGGAACATTTCTTGCGCCGGTTCCGGCTTTCACTCCCAAAAGCACCTCGTCGCGGCCAGAACATCTCATGCGTCGGTTCCGGCTTTACTCCCCCAAGCACCCTGCCAAGGTGGTGACATTTCATTCACAGGTTCCAGCTTTCACCCTCCAGGCACATAGCTGAGTATGGAAAAAGTTATTTGCTGGTTTCGGTTTTCACACCCCAATCAAGTGTGATAGGGTACAGCGGTGTGAAAGTGGTATATTGAGTCAATATATTATCATTTTATTTCTACCAAAGTAGGTGAAAATTATTATTTTCACTCACTTTTGTAGGAAATAAGCACCTCACCCTCCAGGCACATAGCTGCGTATGGAAAAAGTTATTTGCCAGTTTCGGGTTTCACACCCCAATCAAGTGTGATAGTGTACAGCAGTGTGAAAAAGGTATATGGGGCTCTATATATTTTATCACTTCATTTCTACCAAAGTAGGTGAAAATTATTATTTTCACTTACTTTTGTAGAAAATAAGTACCTCACAGCGGCAGGAACATCTCGTGCACCGTTTTCGACTTTCACCCCCCAACCATCACTCCGCGGCCGGAAGATTTCTTGCGCCGGTTCCAGCTTTCACACCCAAAAGCACCTTGTCTCGGCCAGAACATCTCATGCGTCGGTTCCGGCTTTACTCCCCCAAGCACCCTGCCAAGGTGGTGACATTTCATTCACAGGTTCATGCTTTTACCCTCCAGGCACATAGCTGAGTATGGAAAAAGTTGTTTGCTGGTTTCGGTTTTCACACCCCAATCAAGTGTTATAGGGTACAGCGGTGTGAAAGTGGTATATTGAGTCCATATATTATCATTTTATTTCTACCAAAGTAGGTGAAAATTATTATTTTCACTCACTTTTGTAGAAAATAAGCACCTCACCCTCCAGGCACATAGCTGCGCATGGAAAAAGTTATTTGTCAGGTCCGGTTTTCACACCCCAGTCAAGTGTGATAGGGTACAGCAGTGCGAAAAAGGTATATGGGGCCTATATATTATCACTTCATTTCTACCAAAGTAGGTGAAAATTATTATTTTCACTTACTTTTGTAGAAAAAAAGCACCTCACAGAGGCAGGAACATCTCATGCACCGTTTTCGGCTATCACCCCCCAACCATCACGCCGCGGCCGGAACATTTCTTGCGCTGGTTCCGGTTTTCACTCCCAAAAGCACCTCGTCGCGGCCAGAACATCTCATGCGTCGGTTCCGGCTTTACTCCCCCAAGCACCCTGCCAAGGTGGTGACATTTAATTCACAGGTTCCAGCTTTCACCCTCCAGGCACATAGCTGAGTATGGAAAAAGTTATTTGCTGGTTTTGGTTTTCACACCCCAATCAAGTGTGATAGGGTACAGCGGTGTGAAAGTGGTATATTGAGCCTATATTATCATTTTATTTCGACCAAAGTAGGTGAAAATTATTATTTTCACTCACTTTTGTAGAAAATAAGCACCTCACCCTCCAGGCACATAGCTGCGTATGGAAAAAGTTATTTGCCAGTTCCGGTTTTCACACCCCAATCAAGTGTGATAGGGTACAGCAGTGCGAAAAAGGTATATGGGGCCTATATATTATCACTTCATTTCTACCAAAATAGGTGAACATTTTTATTTTCACTTACTTTTGTAGAAAATAAGCACCTCACAGCGGCAGGAACATCTCATGCACAGTTTTCGGCTTTCACCCCCCAACCATCACGCCGCGGATGGAACATTTCTTGCGCTGGTTCCGGCTTTCACTCCCAAAAGCACCTCGTCGCGGCCAGAACATCTCATGCGTTGGTTCCGGCTTTACTCCCCCAAGCACCCTGCCAAGGTGGTGACATTTCATTCACAGGTTCCAGCTTTCACCCTCCAGGCACATAGCTGAGTATGGAAAAAGTTATTTGCTGGTTTCGGTTTTCACACCCCAATCAAGTGTGATAGGGTACAGCGGTTTGAAAGTGGTATATTGAGTCCATATATTATCATTTTATTTCTACCAAAGTAGATGAAAATTATTATTTTCACTCACTTTTATAGAAAATAAGCACCTCACCCTCCAGGCACATAGCTGCGTATGGAAAAAGTTATTTGCCAGTTCCGGTTTTCACACCCCAATCAAGTGTGATAGGGTTCAGCAGTGCGAAAAAGGTATATGGGGCCTATATTTTATCACTTCATTTCTACCAAAATAGGTGAAAATTATTATTTTCACTTACTTTTGCAGAAAATAAGCACCTCACAGCGGCAGGAACATCTCATGCACCGTTTTCGGCTTTCACCCCCCAACCATCACGCCGCGGCCGGAACATTTCTTGCGCCGGTTCCGGCTTTCACTCCCAAAAGCACCTCGTCGCGGCCAGAACATCTCATGCGTCGGTTCCGGCTTTACTCCCCCAAGCACCCTGCCAAGGTGGTGACATTTCATTCACAGGTTCCAGCTTTCACCCTCCAGGCACATAGCTGAGTATGGAAAAAGTTATTTGCTGGTTTTGGTTTTCACACCCCAATCAAGTGTGATAGGGTACAGCGGTGTGAAAGTGGTATATTGAGCCTATATATTATCATTTTATTTCGACTAAAGTAGGTGAAAATTATTATTTTCACTCACTTTTGTAGAAAATAAGCACCTCACCCTCCAGGCACATAGCTGCGTATGGAAAAAGTTATTTGCCAGTTCCGGTTTTCACACCCCAATCAAGTGTGATAGGGTACAGCAGTGCGAAAAAGGTATATGGGGCCTATATATTATCACTTCATTTCTACCAAAATAGGTGAACATTTTTATTTTCACTTACTTTTGTAGAAAATAAGCACCTCACAGCGGCAGGAACATCTCATGCACCGTTTTCGGCTTTCACCCCCCAACCATCACGCAGCGGATGGAACATTTCTTGCGCCGGTTCCGGCTTTCACTCCCAAAAGCACCTCGTCGCGGCTAGAACATCTCATGCGTCGGTTCCGGCTTTACTCCCCCAAGCACCCTGCCAAGGTGGTGACATTTCATTCACAGGTTCCAGCTTTCACCCTCCAGGCACATAGCTGAGTATGGAAAAAGTTATTTGCTGGTTTCGGTTTTCACACCCCAATCAAGTGTGATAGGGTACAGCGGTGTGAAAGTGGTATATTGAGTCCATATATTATCATTTTATTTCTACCAAAGTAGGTGAAAATTATTATTTTCACTCACTTTTGTAGGAAATAAGCACCTCACCCTCCAGGCACATAGCTGCGTATGGAAAAAGTTATTTGCCAGTTTCGGGTTTCACACCCCAATCAAGTGTGATAGTGTACAGCAGTGTGAAAAAGGTATATGGGGCTCTATATATTTTATCACTTCATTTCTACCAAAGTAGGTGAAAATTATTATTTTCACTTACTTTTGTAGAAAATAAGTACCTCACAGCGGCAGGAACATCTCGTGCACCGTTTTCGACTTTCACCCCCCAACCATCACTCCGCGGCCGGAAGATTTCTTGCGCCGGTTCCAGCTTTCACACCCAAAAGCACCTTGTCTCGGCCAGAACATCTCATGCGTCGGTTCCGGCTTTACTCCCCCAAGCACCCTGCCAAGGTGGTGACATTTCATTCACAGGTTCATGCTTTTACCCTCCAGGCACATAGCTGAGTATGGAAAAAGTTGTTTGCTGGTTTCGGTTTTCACACCCCAATCAAGTGTTATAGGGTACAGCGGTGTGAAAGTGGTATATTGAGTCCATATATTATCATTTTATTTCTACCAAAGTAGGTGAAAATTATTATTTTCACTTACTTTTGTAGAAAATAAGCACCTCACCCTCCAGGCACATAGCTGCGTATGGAAAAAGTTATTTGCCAGTTTCGGGTTTCACACCCCAATCAAGTGTGATAGTGTACAGCAGTGTGAAAAAGGTATATGGGGCTCTATATATTTTATCACTTCATTTCTACCAAAGTAGGTGAAAATTATTATTTTCACTTACTTTTGTAGAAAATAAGTACCTCACAGCGGCAGGAACATCTCGTGCACCGTTTTCGACTTTCACCCCCCAACCATCACTCCGCGGCCGGAAGAATTCTTGCGCTGGTTCCAGCTTTCACACCCAAAAGCACCTTGTCTCGGCCAGAACATCTCATGCGTCGGTTCCGGCTTTACTCCCCCAAGCACCCTGCCAAGGTGGTGACATTTCATTCACAGGTTCATGCTTTTACCCTCCAGGCACATAGCTGAAAATGGAAAAAGTTGTTTGCTGGTTTCGGTTTTCACACCCCAATCAAGTGTGATAGGGTACAGCGGTTTGAAAGTGGTATATTGAGCCCATATATTATCATTTTATTTCTACCAAAGTAGGTGAAAATTATTATTTTCACTCACTTTTGTAGAAAATAAGCACCTCACCTTCCAGGCACATAGCTGCGTATGGAAAAAGTTATTTGCCAGTTCCGGTTTTCACACCCCAATTAAGTGTGATAGGGTACAGCAGTGCGAAAAAGGTATATGGGGCCTATATATTATCACTTCATTTCTACCAAAGTAGGTGAAAATTATTATTTTCACTTACTTTTGTAGAAAATAAGCACCTCACAGCGGCAGGAACATCTCATGCACTGTTTTCGGCTTTCACCCCCCAACCATCACGCCGCGGCCGGAACATTTCTTGCCCCGGTTTCGGCTTTCACTCCCAAAAGCACCTCGTCGCGGCCAGAACATCTCATGCGTCGGTTCCGGCTTTACTCCCCCAAGCACCCTGCCAAGGTGGTGACATTTCATTCACAGGTTCCAGCTTTCACCCTCCAGGCACATAGCTGAGTATGGAAAAATTTATTTGCTGGTTTCGGTTTCCACACCCCAATCAGGTGTGATATGGTACAGCGGTTTGAAAGTGGTATATTGAGCCCATATATTATCATTTTATTTCTACCAAAGTAGGTGAAAATTATTATTTTCACTCACTTATGTAGAAAATAAGCACCTCACCCTCCAGGCACATAGCTGCGTATGGAAAAAGTTATTTGCCAGTTTCGGGTTTCACACCCCAATCAAGTGTGATAGTGTACAGCAGTGTGAAAAAGGTATATGGGGCTCTATATATTTTATCACTTCATTTCTACCAAAGTAGGTGAAAATTATTATTTTCACTTACTTTTGTACAAAATAAGTACCTCACAGCGGCAGGAACATCTCGTGCACCATTTTCGACTTTCACCCCCCAACCATCACTCCGCGGCCGGAAGATTTCTTGCGCCGGTTCCAGCTTTCACAAGCAAAAGCACCTTGTCGCGGCCAGAACATCTCATGCGTCGGTTCCGGCTTTACTCCCCCAAGCACCCTGCCAAGGTGGTGACATTTCATTCACAGGTTCATGCTTTCACCCTCCAGGCACATAGCTGAGTATGGAAAAAGTTATTTGCTGGTTTCGGTTTTCACACCCCAATCAAGTGTGATAGGGTACAGCGGTGTGAAAGTGGTATATTGAGCCCATAAATTATCATTTTATTTCTACCAAAGTAGGTGAAAATTATTATTTTCAATCACTTTTGTAGAAAATAAGCACCTCACCCTCCAGGCACATAGCTGCGTATGGAAAAAGTTATTTGTCAGGTCCGGTTTTCATACCCCAATCAAGTGTGATAGGGTACAGCAGTGCGAAAAAGGTATATGGGGCCTATATATTATCACTTCATTTCTACCAAAGTAGGTGAAAATTATTATTTTCACTTACTTTTGTAGAAAAAAAGCACCTCACAGAGGCAGGAACATCTCATGCACCGTTTTCGGCTATCACCCCCCAACCATCACGCCGCGGCCGGAACATTTCTTGCGCCGGTTCCGGCTTTCACTCCCAAAAGCACCTCGTCGCGGCCAGAACATCTCATGCGTCGGTTCCGGCTTTACTCCCCCAAGTACCCTGCCAAGGTGGTGACATTTCATTCACAGGTTCCAGCTTTCACCCTCCAGGCACATAGCTGAGTATGGAAAAAGTTATTTGCTGGTTTCGGTTTTCACACCCCAATCAAGTGTGATAGGGTACAGCGGTTTGAAAGTGGTATATTGAGCCCATATATTATCATTTTATTTCTACCAAAGTAGGTGAAAATTATTATTTTCACTCACTTTTGTAGAAAATAAGCACCTCACCTTCCAGGCACATAGCTGCGTATGGAAAAAGTTATTTGCCAGTTCCGGTTTTCACACCCCAATTAAGTCTGATAGGGTACAGCAGTGCGAAAAAGGTATATGGGGCCTATATATTATCACTTCATTTCTACCAAAATAGGTGAAAATTATTATTTTCACTTACTTTTGTAGAAAATAAGCACCTCACAGCGGCAGGAACATCTCATGCACCATTTTCGGCTTTCACCCCCCAACCATCACGCCGCGGCCGGAACATTTCTTGCGCCGGTTCCGGCTTTCACTCCCAAAAGCACCTCGTCGCGGCCAGAACATCTCATGCGTCGGTTCCGGCTTTACTCCCCCAAGCACCCTGCCAAGGTGGTGACATTTCATTCACAGGTTCCAGCTTTCACCCTCCAGGCACATAGCTGAGTATGGAAAAATGTATTTGCTGGTTTCGGTTTTCACACCCCAATCAAGTGTGATAGGGTACAGCGGTTTGAAAGTGGTATATTGAGTCCATATATTATCATTTTATTTCTACCAAAGTAGGTGAAAATTATTATTTTCACTCACTTTTGTAGAAAATAAGCACCTCACCTTCCAGGCACATAGCTGCGTTTGGAAAAAGTTATTTGCCAGTTCCGGTTTTCACACCCCAATCAAGTGTGATAGGGTACAGCAGTGCGAAAAAAGGTATATGGGGCCTATATATTATCACTTCATTTCTTGCGCCGGTTCCGGCTTTCACTCCCAAAAGCACCTTGTCGCGGCCAGAACATCTCATGCGTCGGTTCCGGCTTTACTCCCCCAAGCACCCTACCAAGGTGGTGACATTTCATTCACAGGTTCCAGCTTTCACCCTCCAGACACATAGCTGAGTATGGAAAAAGTTATTTGCTGGTTTTGAATTTCACACCCCAATCAAGTGTGATAGGGTACAGCGGTGTGAAAGTGGTATATTGAGCCTATATATTATCATTTTATTTCGACCAAAGTAGGTGAAAATTTTTATTTTCACTCACTTTTGTAGAAAATAAGCACCTCACAGAGGCAGGAACATCTCATGCACCGTTTTCGGCTATCACCCCCCAACCATCACGCCGCGGCCGGAACATTTCTTGTGCCGGTTCCGGCTTTCACTCCCAAAAGCACCTCGTCGCGGCCAGAACATCTCATGCGTCGGTTCCAGCTTTACTCCCCCAAGCACCCTGCCAAGGTGGTGACATTTCATTCACAGGTTCCAGCTTTCACCCTCCAGGCACATAGCTGAGTATGGAAAAATTTATTTGCTGGTTTCGGTTTTCACACCCCAATCAAGTGTGATAGGGTACAGCGGTTTGAAAGTGGTATATTGAGTCCATATATTATCATTTTATTTCTACCAAAGTAGGTGAAAATTATTATTTTCACTCACTTTTGTAGAAAATAAGCACCTCACCTTCCAGGCACATAGCTGCGTTTGGAAAAAGTTATTTGCCAGTTCCGGTTTTCACACCCCAATCAAGTGTGATAGGGTACAGCAGTGCGAAAAAGGTATATGGGGCCTATATATTATCACTTCATTTCTACCAAAATAGGTGAAAATTTTTATTTTCACTTACTTTTGTAGAAAATAAGCACCTCACAGCGGCAGGAACATATCATGCACAGTTTTCGGCTTTCACCCCCCAACCATCACGCCGCGGATGGAACATTTCTTGCGCTGGTTCCAGCTTTCACTCCCAAAAGCACCTCGTCGCGGCCAGAACATCTCATGCGTCGGTTCCGGCTTTACTCCCCCAAGCACCCTGCCAAGGTGGTGACATTTCATTCACAGGTTCCAGCTTTCACCCTCCAGGCACATAGCTGAGTATAGAAAAAGTTATTTGCTGGTTTCGGTTTTCACACCCCAATCAAGTGTGATAGGGTACAGCGGTTTGAAAGTGGTATATTGAGTCCATATATTATCATTTTATTTCTACCAAAGTAGGTGAAAATTATTATTTTCACTCACTTTTGTAGAAAATAAGCACCTCACCCTCCAGGCACATAGCTGCGTATGGAAAAAGTTATTTGCCAGTTCCGGTTTTCACACCCCAATCAAGTGTGATAGGGTAAAGCAGTGCGAAAAAGGTATATGGGGCCTATATATTATCACTTCATTTCTACCAAAATAGGTGAAAATTATTATTTTCACTTACTTTTGTAGAAAATAAGCAGCTCACAGCGGCAGGAACATCTCATGCACCGTTTTCGGCTTTCACACTCCAACCATCACGCCGCGGCCGGAACATTTCTTGCGCCGGTTCCGGCTTTCACTCCCAAAAGCACCTCATCGCGGCCAGAACATCTCATGCGTCGGTTCCGGCTTTACTCCCCCAAGTACCCTGCCAAGGTGGTGACATTTCATTCACAGGTTCCAGCTTTCACCCTCCAGGCACATAGCTGAGTATGGAAAAAGTTATTTGCTGGTTTCGGTTTTCACACCCCAATCAAGTGTGATAGGGTACAGCGGTTTGAAAGTGGTATATTGAGCCCATATATTATCATTTTATTTCTACCAAAGTAGGTGAAAATTATTATTTTCACTCACTTTTGTAGAAAATAAGCACCTCACCCTCCAGGCACATAGCTGCGTATGGAAAAAGTTATTTGCCAGTTCCGGTTTTCACACCCCAATCAAGTGTGATAGGGTACAGCAGTGCGAAAAAGGTATATGGGGCCTATATATTATCACTTCATTTCTACCAAAGTAGGTGAAAATTATTATTTTCACTTACTTTTGTAGAAAATAAGCACCTCACAGCGGCAGGAACATCTCATGCACTGTTTTCGGCTTTCACCCCCCAACCATCACGCCGCGGCCGGAACATTTCTTGCGCCGGTTCCGGCTTTCACTCCCAAAAGCACCTCGTCGCGGCCAGAACATCTCATGCTTCGGTTCCGGCTTTACTCCCCCAAGCACCCTGCCAAGGTGGTGACATTTCATTCACAGGTTCCAGCTGTCACCCTCCAGGCTCAGAGCTGCATATGGAGCAGGTTATTCGCCGTGTACAGTTTTCACACCCCAATCAAGTGTGATAGGGTACAGCGGTGTGAAAGTGGTATATGGGGCCTATGTACTATCACTTAATTTTTATCAAAGCAGGTGAAAATTATTATATTCACCTACTTTAGTACAAAATAAGTATTCTTGACATTCAATAAAAAGGCAATGCAGACAATATCACTGATATCTCCTGCACAGATATCAGTCCTGATTTGGCTCGCTGTCTGCATAAAATAATATAAGGACCTAAATTCATCAAACTTTAAACGTAATGTACGGGTCTATAACAAATATACACATTTGATAAACACGCATGTATGCCAGCAAGATATTATCGCGCCTCCTTACCTGTTGTGGGTAGCTGCTTCTGCCATCCGACGTTTGGAATATGCTGTAGTAAAAATGACGTCACAGTAGTCCAGAGATGTAGGTGGGTAAGTAGTTGACATCACAATTCATTCATGGAGAAGGTCTACCTGAAAAAAAGAAGAAGGAGGCGCGATAATATGTTCATGACATACATGGATATTTATTAATACTGTGTCTTACATCGTAACACTCATAAATGCAGTACTGTACAGACAACACAAGTCATCCTTATCAGTCCCTGCCACAGTGATTGCAAATACATGCTACAGCACATATTAGACCCTTAACTGTGGACCCGGCACTCAGTTTTACAAACTGAGCATGTCCCCGGGTACGTACTTTGCAGCAGCCAGTCTAGAGGAGCTGTCAGGGACTATCACCCCCCAAGCACCTCACAGTGCCTGGAACATCTCATGCGCCAGTTTAGGCTTTCACCCCCCTGCATGGCAATCTCATGCACCAGATCTGGCACCTTGCCAAAGCACCTCGCCATGGCCGGAACATTTCATGCGCCGGTTCCAGCTTTCACTCCCAAAAGCACCTCGTCGCGGCCAGAACATCTCATGCGTCGGTTCCGGCTTTACTCCCCCAAGCACCCTGCCGAGGTAGTGACATTTCATTCACAGGTTCCAGCTTTCACCCTCCAGGCACATAGCTGAGTATGGAAAAAGTTATTTGCTGGTTTCGGTTTTCACACCCCAATCAAGTGTGATAGGGTACAGCGGTTTGAAAGTGGTATATTGAGCCCATATATTATCATTTTATTTCTACCAAAGTAGGTGAAAATTATTATTTTCACTCACTTTTGTAGAAAATAAGCACCTCACCCTCCAGGCACATAGCTGCGCATGGAAAAAGTTATTTGCCAGTTCCGGTTTTCACACCCCAATCAAGTGTGTTAGGGAACAGCAGTGCGAAAAAGGTATATGGGGCCTATATATTATCACTTCATTTCTACCAAAATAGGTGAAAATTATTATTTTCACTTACTTTTGTAGAAAATAAGCACCTCACAGCGGCAGGAACATCTCATGCACCGTTTTCGGCTTTCACCCCCCAACCATCACGCCGCGGCCGGAACATTTCTTGCGCCGGTTCCGGCTTTCACTCCCAAAAGCACCTTGTCGCGGCCAGAACATCTCATGCGTCGGTTCCGGCTTTACTCCACCGAGCACCCTGCCAAGGTGGTGACATTTCATTCACAGGTTCCAGCTTTCACCCTCCAGGCACATAGCTGAGTATGGAAAAAGTTATTTGCTGGTTTTGGTTTTCACACCCCAAACAAGTGTGATAGGGTACAGCGGTGTGAAAGTGGTATAATGAGCCTATATATTATCATTTTATTTCTACCAAAGTAGGTGAAAATTATTATTTTCACTCACTTATGTAGAAAATAAGCACCTCACCCTCCAGGCACATAGCTGCGTATGGAAAAAGTTATTTGCCAGTTTCGGGTTTCACACCCCAATCAAGTGTGATAGCGTACAGCAGTGTGAAAAAGGTATATGGGGCTCTATATATTTTATCACTTCATTTCTACCAAAGTAGGTGAAAATTATTATTTTCACTTACTTTTGTAGAAAATAAGTACCTCACAGCGGCAGGAACATCTCGTGCACCATTTTCGACTTTCACCCCCCAACCATCACTCCGCGGCCGGAAGATTTCTTGCGCCGGTTCCAGCTTTCACAAGCAAAAGCACCTTGTCGCGGCCAGAACATCTCATGCGTCGGTACCGGCTTTACTCCCCCAAGCACCCTGCCAAGGTGGTGACATTTCATTCACAGGTTCATGCTTTCACCCTCCAGGCACATAGCTGAGTATGGAAAAAGTTATTTGCTGGTTTCGGTTTTCACACCCCAATCAAGTGTGATAGGGTACAACGGTGTGAAAGTGGTATATTGAGCCCATAAATTATTATTTTATTTCTACCAAAGTAGGTGAAAATTATTATTTTCACTCACTTTTGTAGAAAATAAGCACCTCACCCTCCAGGCACATAGCTGCGTATGGAAAAAGTTATTTGTCAGGTCCGGTTTTCACACCCTAATCAAGTGTGATAGGGTACAGCAGTGCGAAAAAGGTATATGGGGCCTATATATTATCACTTCATCTCTACCAAAGTAGGTGAAAATTATTATTTTCACTTACTTTTGTAGAAAAAAAGCACCTCACAGAGGCAGGAACATCTCATGCACCGTTTTCGGCTATCACCGCCCAACCATCACGCCGCGGCCGGAACATTTCTTGCGCTGGTTCCGGCTTTCACTCCCAAAAGCACCTCGTCGCGGCCAGAACATCTCATGCGTCGGTTCCGGCTTTACTCCCCCAAGCACCCTGCCAAGGTGGTGACATTTCATTCACAGGTTCCAGCTTTCACCCTCCAGGCACATAGCTGAGTATGGAAAAAGTTATTTGCTGGTTTCGGTTTTCACACCCCAATCAAGTGTGATAGGGTACAGCGGTTTGAAAGTGGTATATTGAGTCCATATATTATCATTTTATTTCTACCAAAGTAGATGAAAATTATTATTTTCACTCACTTTTATAGAAAATAAGCACCTCACCCTCCAGGCACATAGCTGCGTATGGAAAAAGTTATTTGCCAGTTCCGGTTTTCACACCCCAATCAAGTGTGATAGGGTACAGCAGTGCGAAAAAGGTATATGGGGCCTATATTTTATCACTTCATTTCTACCAAAATAGGTGAAAATTATTATTTTCACTTACTTTTGCAGAAAATAAGCACCTCACAGCGGCAGGAACATCTCATGCACCGTTTTCGGCTTTCACCCCCCAACCATCACGCCGCGGCCGGAACATTTCTTGCGCCGGTTTCGGCTTTCACTCCCAAAAGCACCTCGTCGCGGCCAGAACATCTCATGCGTCGGTTCCGGCTTTACTCCCCCAAGCACCCTGCCAAGGTGGTGACATTTCATTCACAGGTTCCAGCTTTCACCCTCCAGGCACATAGCTGAGTATGGAAAAAGTTATTTGCTGGTTTCGGTTTTCACACCCCAATCAAGTGTGATAGGGTACAGCGGTGTGAAAGTGGTATATTGAGTCAATATATTATCATTTTATTTCTACCAAAGTAGGTGAAAATTATTATTTTCACTCACTTTTGTAGGAAATAAGCACCTCACCCTCCAGGCACATAGCTGCGTATGGAAAAAGTTATTTGCCAGTTTCGGGTTTCACACCCCAATCAAGTGTGATAGTGTACAGCAGTGTGAAAAAGGTATATGGGGCTCTATATATTTTATCACTTCATTTCTACCAAAGTAGGTGAAAATTATTATTTTCACTTACTTTTGTAGAAAATAAGTACCTCACAGCGGCAGGAACATCTCGTGCACCGTTTTCGACTTTCACCCCCCAACCATCACTCCGCGGCCGGAAGATTTCTTGCGCCGGTTCCAGCTTTCACACCCAAAAGCACCTTGTCTCGGCCAGAACATCTCATGCGTCGGTTCCGGCTTTACTCCCCCAAGCACCCTGCCAAGGTGGTGACATTTCATTCACAGGTTCATGCTTTTACCCTCCAGGCACATAGCTGAGTATGGAAAAAGTTGTTTGCTGGTTTCGGTTTTCACACCCCAATCAAGTGTTATAGGGTACAGCGGTGTGAAAGTGGTATATTGAGTCCATATATTATCATTTTATTTCTACCAAAGTAGGTGAAAATTATTATTTTCACTCACTTTTGTAGAAAATAAGCACCTCACCCTCCAGGCACATAGCTGCGCATGGAAAAAGTTATTTGTCAGGTCCGGTTTTCACACCCCAGTCAAGTGTGATAGGGTACAGCAGTGCGAAAAAGGTATATGGGGCCTATATATTATCACTTCATTTCTACCAAAGTAGGTGAAAATTATTATTTTCACTTACTTTTGTAGAAAAAAAGCACCTCACAGAGGCAGGAACATCTCATGCACCGTTTTCGGCTATCACCCCCCAACCATCACGCCGCGGCCGGAACATTTCTTGCGCTGGTTCCGGTTTTCACTCCCAAAAGCACCTCGTCGCGGCCAGAACATCTCATGCGTCGGTTCCGGCTTTACTCCCCCAAGCACCCTGCCAAGGTGGTGACATTTAATTCACAGGTTCCAGCTTTCACCCTCCAGGCACATAGCTGAGTATGGAAAAAGTTATTTGCTGGTTTTGGTTTTCACACCCCAATCAAGTGTGATAGGGTACAGCGGTGTGAAAGTGGTATATTGAGCCTATATTATCATTTTATTTCGACCAAAGTAGGTGAAAATTATTATTTTCACTCACTTTTGTAGAAAATAAGCACCTCACCCTCCAGGCACATAGCTGCGTATGGAAAAAGTTATTTGCCAGTTCCGGTTTTCACACCCCAATCAAGTGTGATAGGGTACAGCAGTGCGAAAAAGGTATATGGGGCCTATATATTATCACTTCATTTCTACCAAAATAGGTGAACATTTTTATTTTCACTTACTTTTGTAGAAAATAAGCACCTCACAGCGGCAGGAACATCTCATGCACAGTTTTCGGCTTTCACTCCCCAACCATCACGCCGCGGATGGAACATTTCTTGCGCTGGTTCCGGCTTTCACTCCCAAAAGCACCTCGTCGCGGCCAGAACATCTCATGCGTTGGTTCCGGCTTTACTCCCCCAAGCACCCTGCCAAGGTGGTGACATTTCATTCACAGGTTCCAGCTTTCACCCTCCAGGCACATAGCTGAGTATGGAAAAAGTTATTTGCTGGTTTCGGTTTTCACACCCCAATCAAGTGTGATAGGGTACAGCGGTTTGAAAGTGGTATATTGAGTCCATATATTATCATTTTATTTCTACCAAAGTAGATGAAAATTATTATTTTCACTCACTTTTATAGAAAATAAGCACCTCACCCTCCAGGCACATAGCTGCGTATGGAAAAAGTTATTTGCCAGTTCCGGTTTTACACCCCAATCAAGTGTGATAGGGTACAGCAGTGCGAAAAAGGTATATGGGGCCTATATTTTATCACTTCATTTCTACCAAAATAGGTGAAAATTATTATTTTCACTTACTTTTGCAGAAAATAAGCACCTCACAGCGGCAGGAACATCTCATGCACCGTTTTCGGCTTTCACCCCCCAACCATCACGCCGCGGCCGGAACATTTCTTGCGCCGGTTCCGGCTTTCACTCCCAAAAGCACCTCGTCGCGGCCAGAACATCTCATGCGTCGGTTCCGGCTTTACTCCCCCAAGCACCCTGCCAAGGTGGTGACATTTCATTCACAGGTTCCAGCTTTCACCCTCCAGGCACATAGCTGAGTATGGAAAAAGTTATTTGCTGGTTTTGGTTTTCACACCCCAATCAAGTGTGATAGGGTACAGCGGTGTGAAAGTGGTATATTGAGCCTATATATTATCATTTTATTTCGACTAAAGTAGGTGAAAATTATTATTTTCACTCACTTTTGTAGAAAATAAGCACCTCACCCTCCAGGCACATAGCTGCGTATGGAAAAAGTTATTTGCCAGTTCCGGTTTTCACACCCCAATCAAGTGTGATAGGGTACAGCAGTGCGAAAAAGGTATATGGGGCCTATATATTATCACTTCATTTCTACCAAAATAGGTGAACATTTTTATTTTCACTTACTTTTGTAGAAAATAAGCACCTCACAGCGGCAGGAACATCTCATGCACCGTTTTCGGCTTTCACCCCCCAACCATCACGCAGCGGATGGAACATTTCTTGCGCCGGTTCCGGCTTTCACTCCCAAAAGCACCTCGTCGCGGCTAGAACATCTCATGCGTCGGTTCCGGCTTTACTCCCCCAAGCACCCTGCCAAGGTGGTGACATTTCATTCACAGGTTCCAGCTTTCACCCTCCAGGCACATAGCTGAGTATGGAAAAAGTTATTTGCTGGTTTCGGTTTTCACACCCCAATCAAGTGTGATAGGGTACAGCGGTGTGAAAGTGGTATATTGAGTCCATATATTATCATTTTATTTCTACCAAAGTAGGTGAAAATTATTATTTTCACTCACTTTTGTAGGAAATAAGCACCTCACCCTCCAGGCACATAGCTGCGTATGGAAAAAGTTATTTGCCAGTTTCGGGTTTCACACCCCAATCAAGTGTGATAGTGTACAGCAGTGTGAAAAAGGTATATGGGGCTCTATATATTTTATCACTTCATTTCTACCAAAGTAGGTGAAAATTATTATTTTCACTTACTTTTGTAGAAAATAAGTACCTCACAGCGGCAGGAACATCTCGTGCACCGTTTTCGACTTTCACCCCCCAACCATCACTCCGCGGCCGGAAGATTTCTTGCGCCGGTTCCAGCTTTCACACCCAAAAGCACCTTGTCTCGGCCAGAACATCTCATGCGTCGGTTCCGGCTTTACTCCCCCAAGCACCCTGCCAAGGTGGTGACATTTCATTCACAGGTTCATGCTTTTACCCTCCAGGCACATAGCTGAGTATGGAAAAAGTTGTTTGCTGGTTTCGGTTTTCACACCCCAATCAAGTGTTATAGGGTACAGCGGTGTGAAAGTGGTATATTGAGTCCATATATTATCATTTTATTTCTACCAAAGTAGGTGAAAATTATTATTTTCACTTACTTTTGTAGAAAATAAGCACCTCACCCTCCAGGCACATAGCTGCGTATGGAAAAAGTTATTTGCCAGTTTCGGGTTTCACACCCCAATCAAGTGTGATAGTGTACAGCAGTGTGAAAAAGGTATATGGGGCTCTATATATTTTATCACTTCATTTCTACCAAAGTAGGTGAAAATTATTATTTTCACTTACTTTTGTAGAAAATAAGTACCTCACAGCGGCAGGAACATCTCGTGCACCGTTTTCGACTTTCACCCCCCAACCATCACTCCGCGGCCGGAAGAATTCTTGCGCTGGTTCCAGCTTTCACACCCAAAAGCACCTTGTCTCGGCCAGAACATCTCATGCGTCGGTTCCGGCTTTACTCCCCCAAGCACCCTGCCAAGGTGGTGACATTTCATTCACAGGTTCATGCTTTTACCCTCCAGGCACATAGCTGAAAATGGAAAAAGTTGTTTGCTGGTTTCGGTTTTCACACCCCAATCAAGTGTGATAGGGTACAGCGGTTTGAAAGTGGTATATTGAGCCCATATATTATCATTTTATTTCTACCAAAGTAGGTGAAAATTATTATTTTCACTCACTTTTGTAGAAAATAAGCACCTCACCTTCCAGGCACATAGCTGCGTATGGAAAAAGTTATTTGCCAGTTCCGGTTTTCACACCCCAATTAAGTGTGATAGGGTACAGCAGTGCGAAAAAGGTATATGGGGCCTATATATTATCACTTCATTTCTACCAAAGTAGGTGAAAATTATTATTTTCACTTACTTTTGTAGAAAATAAGCACCTCACAGCGGCAGGAACATCTCATGCACTGTTTTCGGCTTTCACCCCCCAACCATCACGCCGCGGCCGGAACATTTCTTGCCCCGGTTTCGGCTTTCACTCCCAAAAGCACCTCGTCGCGGCCAGAACATCTCATGCGTCGGTTCCGGCTTTACTCCCCCAAGCACCCTGCCAAGGTGGTGACATTTCATTCACAGGTTCCAGCTTTCACCCTCCAGGCACATAGCTGAGTATGGAAAAATTTATTTGCTGGTTTCGGTTTCCACACCCCAATCAGGTGTGATATGGTACAGCGGTTTGAAAGTGGTATATTGAGCCCATATATTATCATTTTATTTCTACCAAAGTAGGTGAAAATTATTATTTTCACTCACTTATGTAGAAAATAAGCACCTCACCCTCCAGGCACATAGCTGCGTATGGAAAAAGTTATTTGCCAGTTTCGGGTTTCACACCCCAATCAAGTGTGATAGTGTACAGCAGTGTGAAAAAGGTATATGGGGCTCTATATATTTTATCACTTCATTTCTACCAAAGTAGGTGAAAATTATTATTTTCACTTACTTTTGTACAAAATAAGTACCTCACAGCGGCAGGAACATCTCGTGCACCATTTTCGACTTTCACCCCCCAACCATCACTCCGCGGCCGGAAGATTTCTTGCGCCGGTTCCAGCTTTCACAAGCAAAAGCACCTTGTCGCGGCCAGAACATCTCATGCGTCGGTTCCGGCTTTACTCCCCCAAGCACCCTGCCAAGGTGGTGACATTTCATTCACAGGTTCATGCTTTCACCCTCCAGGCACATAGCTGAGTATGGAAAAAGTTATTTGCTGGTTTCGGTTTTCACACCCCAATCAAGTGTGATAGGGTACAGCGGTGTGAAAGTGGTATATTGAGCCCATAAATTATCATTTTATTTCTACCAAAGTAGGTGAAAATTATTATTTTCAATCACTTTTGTAGAAAATAAGCACCTCACCCTCCAGGCACATAGCTGCGTATGGAAAAAGTTATTTGTCAGGTCCGGTTTTCATACCCCAATCAAGTGTGATAGGGTACAGCAGTGCGAAAAAGGTATATGGGGCCTATATATTATCACTTCATTTCTACCAAAGTAGGTGAAAATTATTATTTTCACTTACTTTTGTAGAAAAAAAGCACCTCACAGAGGCAGGAACATCTCATGCACCGTTTTCGGCTATCACCCCCCAACCATCACGCCGCGGCCGGAACATTTCTTGCGCCGGTTCCGGCTTTCACTCCCAAAAGCACCTCGTCGCGGCCAGAACATCTCATGCGTCGGTTCCGGCTTTACTCCCCCAAGTACCCTGCCAAGGTGGTGACATTTCATTCACAGGTTCCAGCTTTCACCCTCCAGGCACATAGCTGAGTATGGAAAAAGTTATTTGCTGGTTTCGGTTTTCACACCCCAATCAAGTGTGATAGGGTACAGCGGTTTGAAAGTGGTATATTGAGCCCATATATTATCATTTTATTTCTACCAAAGTAGGTGAAAATTATTATTTTCACTCACTTTTGTAGAAAATAAGCACCTCACCTTCCAGGCACATAGCTGCGTATGGAAAAAGTTATTTGCCAGTTCCGGTTTTCACACCCCAATTAAGTCTGATAGGGTACAGCAGTGCGAAAAAGGTATATGGGGCCTATATATTATCACTTCATTTCTACCAAAATAGGTGAAAATTATTATTTTCACTTACTTTTGTAGAAAATAAGCACCTCACAGCGGCAGGAACATCTCATGCACCATTTTCGGCTTTCACCCCCCAACCATCACGCCGCGGCCGGAACATTTCTTGCGCCGGTTCCGGCTTTCACTCCCAAAAGCACCTCGTCGCGGCCAGAACATCTCATGCGTCGGTTCCGGCTTTACTCCCCCAAGCACCCTGCCAAGGTGGTGACATTTCATTCACAGGTTCCAGCTTTCACCCTCCAGGCACATAGCTGAGTATGGAAAAATGTATTTGCTGGTTTCGGTTTTCACACCCCAATCAAGTGTGATAGGGTACAGCGGTTTGAAAGTGGTATATTGAGTCCATATATTATCATTTTATTTCTACCAAAGTAGGTGAAAATTATTATTTTCACTCACTTTTGTAGAAAATAAGCACCTCACCTTCCAGGCACATAGCTGCGTTTGGAAAAAGTTATTTGCCAGTTCCGGTTTTCACACCCCAATCAAGTGTGATAGGGTACAGCAGTGCGAAAAAAGGTATATGGGGCCTATATATTATCACTTCATTTCTTGCGCCGGTTCCGGCTTTCACTCCCAAAAGCACCTTGTCGCGGCCAGAACATCTCATGCGTCGGTTCCGGCTTTACTCCCCCAAGCACCCTACCAAGGTGGTGACATTTCATTCACAGGTTCCAGCTTTCACCCTCCAGACACATAGCTGAGTATGGAAAAAGTTATTTGCTGGTTTTGGTTTTCACACCCCAATCAAGTGTGATAGGGTACAGCGGTGTGAAAGTGGTATATTGAGCCTATATATTATCATTTTATTTCGACCAAAGTAGGTGAAAATTTTTATTTTCACTCACTTTTGTAGAAAATAAGCACCTCACAGAGGCAGGAACATCTCATGCACCGTTTTCGGCTATCACCCCCCAACCATCACGCCGCGGCCGGAACATTTCTTGTGCCGGTTCCGGCTTTCACTCCCAAAAGCACCTCGTCGCGGCCAGAACATCTCATGCGTCGGTTCCAGCTTTACTCCCCCAAGCACCCTGCCAAGGTGGTGACATTTCATTCACAGGTTCCAGCTTTCACCCTCCAGGCACATAGCTGAGTATGGAAAAATTTATTTGCTGGTTTCGGTTTTCACACCCCAATCAAGTGTGATAGGGTACAGCGGTTTGAAAGTGGTATATTGAGTCCATATATTATCATTTTATTTCTACCAAAGTAGGTGAAAATTATTATTTTCACTCACTTTTGTAGAAAATAAGCACCTCACCTTCCAGGCACATAGCTGCGTTTGGAAAAAGTTATTTGCCAGTTCCGGTTTTCACACCCCAATCAAGTGTGATAGGGTACAGCAGTGCGAAAAAGGTATATGGGGCCTATATATTATCACTTCATTTCTACCAAAATAGGTGAAAATTTTTATTTTCACTTACTTTTGTAGAAAATAAGCACCTCACAGCGGCAGGAACATATCATGCACAGTTTTCGGCTTTCACCCCCCAACCATCACGCCGCGGATGGAACATTTCTTGCGCTGGTTCCAGCTTTCACTCCCAAAAGCACCTCGTCGCGGCCAGAACATCTCATGCGTCGGTTCCGGCTTTACTCCCCCAAGCACCCTGCCAAGGTGGTGACATTTCATTCACAGGTTCCAGCTTTCACCCTCCAGGCACATAGCTGAGTATAGAAAAAGTTATTTGCTGGTTTCGGTTTTCACACCCCAATCAAGTGTGATAGGGTACAGCGGTTTGAAAGTGGTATATTGAGTCCATATATTATCATTTTATTTCTACCAAAGTAGGTGAAAATTATTATTTTCACTCACTTTTGTAGAAAATAAGCACCTCACCCTCCAGGCACATAGCTGCGTATGGAAAAAGTTATTTGCCAGTTCCGGTTTTCACACCCCAATCAAGTGTGATAGGGTAAAGCAGTGCGAAAAAGGTATATGGGGCCTATATATTATCACTTCATTTCTACCAAAATAGGTGAAAATTATTATTTTCACTTACTTTTGTAGAAAATAAGCAGCTCACAGCGGCAGGAACATCTCATGCACCGTTTTCGGCTTTCACACTCCAACCATCACGCCGCGGCCGGAACATTTCTTGCGCCGGTTCCGGCTTTCACTCCCAAAAGCACCTCATCGCGGCCAGAACATCTCATGCGTCGGTTCCGGCTTTACTCCCCCAAGTACCCTGCCAAGGTGGTGACATTTCATTCACAGGTTCCAGCTTTCACCCTCCAGGCACATAGCTGAGTATGGAAAAAGTTATTTGCTGGTTTCGGTTTTCACACCCCAATCAAGTGTGATAGGGTACAGCGGTTTGAAAGTGGTATATTGAGCCCATATATTATCATTTTATTTCTACCAAAGTAGGTGAAAATTATTATTTTCACTCACTTTTGTAGAAAATAAGCACCTCACCCTCCAGGCACATAGCTGCGTATGGAAAAAGTTATTTGCCAGTTCCGGTTTTCACACCCCAATCAAGTGTGATAGGGTACAGCAGTGCGAAAAAGGTATATGGGGCCTATATATTATCACTTCATTTCTACCAAAGTAGGTGAAAATTATTATTTTCACTTACTTTTGTAGAAAATAAGCACCTCACAGCGGCAGGAACATCTCATGCACTGTTTTCGGCTTTCACCCCCCAACCATCACGCCGCGGCCGGAACATTTCTTGCGCCGGTTCCGGCTTTCACTCCCAAAAGCACCTCGTCGCGGCCAGAACATCTCATGCTTCGGTTCCGGCTTTACTCCCCCAAGCACCCTGCCAAGGTGGTGACATTTCATTCACAGGTTCCAGCTGTCACCCTCCAGGCTCAGAGCTGCATATGGAGCAGGTTATTCGCCGTGTACAGTTTTCACACCCCAATCAAGTGTGATAGGGTACAGCGGTGTGAAAGTGGTATATGGGGCCTATGTACTATCACTTAATTTTTATCAAAGCAGGTGAAAATTATTATATTCACCTACTTTAGTACAAAATAAGTATTCTTGACATTCAATAAAAAGGCAATGCAGACAATATCACTGATATCTCCTGCACAGATATCAGTCCTGATTTGGCTCGCTGTCTGCATAAAATAATATAAGGACCTAAATTCATCAAACTTTAAACGTAATGTACGGGTCTATAACAAATATACACATTTGATAAACACGCATGTATGCCAGCAAGATATTATCGCGCCTCCTTACCTGTTGTGGGTAGCTGCTTCTGCCATCCGACGTTTGGAATATGCTGTAGTAAAAATGACGTCACAGTAGTCCAGAGATGTAGGTGGGTAAGTAGTTGACATCACAATTCATTCATGGAGAAGGTCTACCTGAAAAAAAGAAGAAGGAGGCGCGATAATATGTTCATGACATACATGGATATTTATTAATACTGTGTCTTACATCGTAACACTCATAAATGCAGTACTGTACAGACAACACAAGTCATCCTTATCAGTCCCTGCCACAGTGATTGCAAATACATGCTACAGCACATATTAGACCCTTAACTGTGGACCCGGCACTCAGTTTTACAAACTGAGCATGTCCCCGGGTACGTACTTTGCAGCAGCCAGTCTAGAGGAGCTGTCAGGGACTATCACCCCCCAAGCACCTCACAGTGCCTGGAACATCTCATGCGCCAGTTTAGGCTTTCACCCCCCTGCATGGCAATCTCATGCACCAGATCTGGCACCTTGCCAAAGCACCTCGCCATGGCCGGAACATTTCATGCGCCGGTTCCAGCTTTCACTCCCAAAAGCACCTCGTCGCGGCCAGAACATCTCATGCGTCGGTTCCGGCTTTACTCCCCCAAGCACCCTGCCGAGGTAGTGACATTTCATTCACAGGTTCCAGCTTTCACCCTCCAGGCACATAGCTGAGTATGGAAAAAGTTATTTGCTGGTTTCGGTTTTCACACCCCAATCAAGTGTGATAGGGTACAGCGGTTTGAAAGTGGTATATTGAGCCCATATATTATCATTTTATTTCTACCAAAGTAGGTGAAAATTATTATTTTCACTCACTTTTGTAGAAAATAAGCACCTCACCCTCCAGGCACATAGCTGCGCATGGAAAAAGTTATTTGCCAGTTCCGGTTTTCACACCCCAATCAAGTGTGTTAGGGAACAGCAGTGCGAAAAAGGTATATGGGGCCTATATATTATCACTTCATTTCTACCAAAATAGGTGAAAATTATTATTTTCACTTACTTTTGTAGAAAATAAGCACCTCACAGCGGCAGGAACATCTCATGCACCGTTTTCGGCTTTCACCCCCCAACCATCACGCCGCGGCCGGAACATTTCTTGCGCCGGTTCCGGCTTTCACTCCCAAAAGCACCTTGTCGCGGCCAGAACATCTCATGCGTCGGTTCCGGCTTTACTCCACCGAGCACCCTGCCAAGGTGGTGACATTTCATTCACAGGTTCCAGCTTTCACCCTCCAGGCACATAGCTGAGTATGGAAAAAGTTATTTGCTGGTTTTGGTTTTCACACCCCAAACAAGTGTGATAGGGTACAGCGGTGTGAAAGTGGTATATTGAGCCTATATATTATCATTTTATTTCTACCAAAGTAGGTGAAAATTATTATTTTCACTCACTTATGTAGAAAATAAGCACCTCACCCTCCAGGCACATAGCTGCGTATGGAAAAAGTTATTTGCCAGTTTCGGGTTTCACACCCCAATCAAGTGTGATAGTGTACAGCAGTGTGAAAAAGGTATATGGGGCTCTATATATTTTATCACTTCATTTCTACCAAAGTAGGTGAAAATTATTATTTTCACTTACTTTTGTAGAAAATAAGTACCTCACAGCGGCAGGAACATCTCGTGCACCATTTTCGACTTTCACCCCCCAACCATCACTCCGCGGCCGGAAGATTTCTTGCGCCGGTTCCAGCTTTCACAAGCAAAAGCACCTTGTCGCGGCCAGAACATCTCATGCGTCGGTACCGGCTTTACTCCCCCAAGCACCCTGCCAAGGTGGTGACATTTCATTCACAGGTTCATGCTTTCACCCTCCAGGCACATAGCTGAGTATGGAAAAAGTTATTTGCTGGTTTCGGTTTTCACACCCCAATCAAGTGTGATAGGGTACAACGGTGTGAAAGTGGTATATTGAGCCCATAAATTATTATTTTATTTCTACCAAAGTAGGTGAAAATTATTATTTTCACTCACTTTTGTAGAAAATAAGCACCTCACCCTCCAGGCACATAGCTGCGTATGGAAAAAGTTATTTGTCAGGTCCGGTTTTCACACCCTAATCAAGTGTGATAGGGTACAGCAGTGCGAAAAAGGTATATGGGGCCTATATATTATCACTTCATCTCTACCAAAGTAGGTGAAAATTATTATTTTCACTTACTTTTGTAGAAAAAAAGCACCTCACAGAGGCAGGAACATCTCATGCACCGTTTTCGGCTATCACCCCCCAACCATCACGCCGCGGCCCGGAACATTTCTTGCGCCGGTTCCGGCTTTCACTCCCAAAAGCACCTTGTCGCGGCCAGAACATCTCATGCGTCGGTTCCGGCTTTACTCCCCCAAGTACCCTGCCAAGGTGGTGACATTTCATTCACAGGTTCCAGCTTTCACCCTCCAGGCACATAGCTGAGTATGGAAAAAGTTATTTGCTGGTTTCGGTTTTCACACCCCAATCAAGTGTGATAGGGTACAGCGGTTTGAAAGTGGTATATTGAGCCCATATATTATCATTTTATTTCTACCAAAGTAGGTGAAAATTATTATTTTCACTCACTTTTGTAGAAAATAAGCACCTCACCTTCCAGGCACATAGCTGCGTATGGAAAAAGTTATTTGCCAGTTCCGGTTTTCACACCCCAATTAAGTGTGATAGGGTACAGCAGTGCGAAAAAGGTATATGGGGCCTATATATTATCACTTCATTTCTACCAAAGTAGGTGAAAATTATTATTTTCACTTACTTTTGTAGAAAATAAGCACCTCACAGCGGCAGGAACATCTCATGCACTGTTTTCGGCTTTCACCCCCCAACCATCACGCCGCGGCCGGAACATTTCTTGCCCCGGTTTCGGCTTTCACTCCCAAAAGCACCTCGTCGCGGCCAGAACATCTCATGCGTCGGTTCCGGCTTTACTCCCCCAAGCACCCTGCCAAGGTGGTGACATTTCATTCACAGGTTCCAGCTTTCACCCTCCAGGCACATAGCTGAGTATGGAAAAATTTATTTGCTGGTTTTGGTTTCCACACCCCAATCAAGTGTGATAGGGTACAGCGGTTTGAAAGTGGTATATTGAGCCCATATATTATCATTTTATTTCTACCAAAGTAGGTGAAAATTATTATTTTCACTCACTTATGTAGAAAATAAGCACCTCACCCTCCAGGCACATAGCTGCGTATGGAAAAAGTTATTTGCCAGTTTCGGGTTTCACACCCCAATCAAGTGTGATAGTGTACAGCAGTGTGAAAAAGGTATATGGGGCTCTATATATTTTATCACTTCATTTCTACCAAAGTAGGTGAAAATTATTATTTTCACTTACTTTTGTACAAAATAAGTACCTCACAGCGGCAGGAACATCTCGTGCACCATTTTCGACTTTCACCCCCCAACCATCACTCCGCGGCCGGAAGATTTCTTGCGCCGGTTCCAGCTTTCACAAGCAAAAGCACCTTGTCGCGGCCAGAACATCTCATGCGTCGGTTCCGGCTTTACTCCCCCAAGCACCCTGCCAAGGTGGTGACATTTCATTCACAGGTTCATGCTTTCACCCTCCAGGCACATAGCTGAGTATGGAAAAAGTTATTTGCTGGTTTCGGTTTTCACACCCCAATCAAGTGTGATAGGGTACAGCGGTGTGAAAGTGGTATATTGAGCCCATAAATTATCATTTTATTTCTACCAAAGTAGGTGAAAATTATTATTTTCAATCACTTTTGTAGAAAATAAGCACCTCACCCTCCAGGCACATAGCTGCGTATGGAAAAAGTTATTTGTCAGGTCCGGTTTTCATACCCCAATCAAGTGTGATAGGGTACAGCAGTGCGAAAAAGGTATATGGGGCCTATATATTATCACTTCATTTCTACCAAAGTAGGTGAAAATTATTATTTTCACTTACTTTTGTAGAAAAAAAGCACCTCACAGAGGCAGGAACATCTCATGCACCGTTTTCGGCTATCACCCCCCAACCATCACGCCGCGGCCGGAACATTTCTTGCGCCGGTTCCGGCTTTCACTCCCAAAAGCACCTCGTCGCGGCCAGAACATCTCATGCGTCGGTTCCGGCTTTACTCCCCCAAGTACCCTGCCAAGGTGGTGACATTTCATTCACAGGTTCCAGCTTTCACCCTCCAGGCACATAGCTGAGTATGGAAAAAGTTATTTGCTGGTTTCGGTTTTCACACCCCAATCAAGTGTGATAGGGTACAGCGGTTTGAAAGTGGTATATTGAGCCCATATATTATCATTTTATTTCTACCAAAGTAGGTGAAAATTATTATTTTCACTCACTTTTGTAGAAAATAAGCACCTCACCTTCCAGGCACATAGCTGCGTATGGAAAAAGTTATTTGCCAGTTCCGGTTTTCACACCCCAATTAAGTCTGATAGGGTACAGCAGTGCGAAAAAGGTATATGGGGCCTATATATTATCACTTCATTTCTACCAAAATAGGTGAAAATTATTATTTTCACTTACTTTTGTAGAAAATAAGCACCTCACAGCGGCAGGAACATCTCATGCACCATTTTCGGCTTTCACCCCCCAACCATCACGCCGCGGCCGGAACATTTCTTGCGCCGGTTCCGGCTTTCACTCCCAAAAGCACCTCGTCGCGGCCAGAACATCTCATGCGTCGGTTCCGGCTTTACTCCCCCAAGCACCCTGCCAAGGTGGTGACATTTCATTCACAGGTTCCAGCTTTCACCCTCCAGGCACATAGCTGAGTATGGAAAAATTTATTTGCTGGTTTCGGTTTTCACACCCCAATCAAGTGTGATAGGGTACAGCGGTTTGAAAGTGGTATATTGAGTCCATATATTATCATTTTATTTCTACCAAAGTAGGTGAAAATTATTATTTTCACTCACTTTTGTAGAAAATAAGCACCTCACCTTCCAGGCACATAGCTGCGTTTGGAAAAAGTTATTTGCCAGTTCCGGTTTTCACACCCCAATCAAGTGTGATAGGGTACAGCAGTGCGAAAAAAGGTATATGGGGCCTATATATTATCACTTCATTTCTTGCGCCGGTTCCGGCTTTCACTCCCAAAAGCACCTTGTCGCGGCCAGAACATCTCATGCGTCGGTTCCGGCTTTACTCCCCCAAGCACCCTACCAAGGTGGTGACATTTCATTCACAGGTTCCAGCTTTCACCCTCCAGACACATAGCTGAGTATGGAAAAAGTTATTTGCTGGTTTTGGTTTTCACACCCCAATCAAGTGTGATAGGGTACAGCGGTGTGAAAGTGGTATATTGAGCCTATATATTATCATTTTATTTCGACCAAAGTAGGTGAAAATTATTATTTTCACTCACTTTTGTAGAAAATAAGCACCTCACAGAGGCAGGAACATCTCATGCACCGTTTTCGGCTATCACCCCCCAACCATCACGCCGCGGCCGGAACATTTCTTGTGCCGGTTCCGGCTTTCACTCCCAAAAGCACCTCGTCGCGGCCAGAACATCTCATGCGTCGGTTCCAGCTTTACTCCCCCAAGCACCCTGCCAAGGTGGTGACATTTCATTCACAGGTTCCAGCTTTCACCCTCCAGGCACATAGCTGAGTATGGAAAAATTTATTTGCTGGTTTCGGTTTTCACACCCCAATCAAGTGTGATAGGGTACAGCGGTTTGAAAGTGGTATATTGAGTCCATATATTATCATTTTATTTCTACCAAAGTAGGTGAAAATTATTATTTTCACTCACTTTTGTAGAAAATAAGCACCTCACCTTCCAGGCACATAGCTGCGTTTGGAAAAAGTTATTTGCCAGTTCCGGTTTTCACACCCCAATCAAGTGTGATAGGGTACAGCAGTGCGAAAAAAGGTATATGGGGCCTATATATTATCACTTCATTTCTTGCGCCGGTTCCGGCTTTCACTCCCAAAAGCACCTTGTCGCGGCCAGAACATCTCATGCGTCGGTTCCGGCTTTACTCCCCCAAGCACCCTGCCAAGGTGGTGACATTTCATTCACAGGTTCCAGCTTTCACCCTCCAGGCACATAGCTGAGTATGGAAAAATTTATTTGCTGGTTTTGGTTTTCACACGCCAATCAAGTGTGATAAGGTACAGCGGTGTGAAAGTGGTATATTGAGCCTATATATTATCATTTTATTTCGACCAAAGTAGGTGAAAATTATTATTTTCACTCACTTTTGTAGAAAATAAGCACCTCACAGAGGCAGGAACATCTCATGCACCGTTTTCGGCTATCACCCCCCCAACCATCACGCCGCGGCCGGAACATTTCTTGTGCCGGTTCCGGCTTTCACTCCCAAAAGCACCTTGTCGCGGCCAGAACATCTCATGCGTCGGTTCCGGCTTTACTCCCCCAAGCACCCTACCAAGGTGGTGACATTTCATTCACAGGATCCAGCTTTCACCCTCCAGACACATAGCTGAGTATGGAAAAAGTTATTTGCTGGTTTTGGTTTTCACACCCCAATCAAGTGTGATAGGGTACAGCGGTGTGGTGTGAAAGTGGTATATTGAGCCTATATATTATCATTTTATTTCTACCAAAGTAGGTGAAAATTATTATTTTCACACACTTTTGTAGAAAATAAGCACCTTACCCTCCGTGTGGTGTGAAAGTGGTATATTGAGCCTATATATTATCATTTTATTTCTACCAAAGTAGGTGAAAATTATTATTTTCACTCACTTTTGTAGAAAATAAGCACCTTACCCTCCAGGCACATAGCTGCGTTTGGAAAAAGTTATTTGCCAGTTCCGGTTTTCACACCCCAATCAAGTGTGATAGGGTACAGCAGTGCGAAAAAGGTATATGGGGCCTATATATTATCACTTCATTTCTACCAAAGTAGGTGAAAATTATTATTTTCACTTACTTTTGTAGAAAATAAGCACCTCACAGCGGCAGGAACATCTCATGCACCGTTTTCGGCTTTCACCCCCCAACCATCACGCCGCGGCCGGAACATTTCTTGCGCCGGTTCCGGCTTTCACTCCCAAAAGCACCTTGTCGCGGCCAGAACATCTCATGCGTCGGTTCCGTATATTATCATTTTATTTCTACCAAAGTAGGTGAAAATTATTATTTTCACTCACTTTTGTAGAAAATAAGCACCTCACCCTCCAGGCACATAGCTGCGTATGGAAAAAGTTATTTGTCAGGTCCGGTTTTCACACCCCAATCAAGTGTGATAGGGTACAGCAGTGCGAAAAAGGTATATGGGGCCTATATATTATCAATGAAGTGATAATATATAGGCCCCATATACCTTTTTCGCACTGCTGGGGGCGAGGGGGCAGCTTGCCCCCCCCAAAATTTCTGTGGCGGCGGCGCTAAGGCAGATGCGGAAGCCAGGGGAAGGAGACGTGACGTCTCCTTCCCCTGACTAGTGAGCGGCTCATGTGGGCGGGGGCTGAAGATGCGGCCAGCGCGCGCCAAGCCCAGCCGCCCTCCCTCCCGCCCGGCGCTGCCCGGCCGTCCTCCCTGCTGCCCGCCCGGCGCTGCCCGGCCGTCCTCCCTGCTGCCCGGCCGCCCTCCCTCCCGCCCGGCCGCCCGCCCGCCCTCCCTCCCTCCCGCCCGGCGCTGCCCGCCCGCCCTCCCTCCCTCCCGCCCGGCGCTGCCCGCCCGCCCTCCCTCCCTCCCGCCCGGCGCTGCCCGCCCGCCCTCCCTCCCTCCCGCCCGGCGCTGCCCACCCGCCCGCAGAATCAAGGACCAAAGAGGTGAGCAAAATTGCCAGCAGTGTCCCCATATTGCAAGCAGTGTGCCCTTATTGCAAGCAGTGTGCCCTTATTGCCAGCAGTGTGCCCTTATTGCCAGCATTGTGCCCTTATTGCCAGCAGTGTCCCCATATTGCCAGCAGTGTGCCCTTATTGCCAGCATTGTGCCCTTATTGCCAGCATTGTGCCCTTATTGCCAGCAGTGTGCCCTTATTGCCAGCAGTGTCCCTGTATTGCCAGCAGTGTCCCCGTATTGCCAGCAGTGTCCCCGTATTGCCAGCATTGTGCCCGTATTGCCAGCATTGTCCCCATATTGCCAGCATTGTGCCTGTATTGCCTGTATTGCCAGCAGTGTCCCCGTATTGCCAGCATTGTGCCTGTATTGTGCCCGTATTGCCAGCATTGTGCCTGTATTGTGCCCGTATTGCCAGCATTGAGCCCTTATTGCCAGCATTGTGCCCTTATTGCCAGCATTGTGCCCTTATTGCCAGCAGTGTCCCCGTATTGCCAGCAGTGTCCCCGTATTGCCAGCAGTGTCCCCGTATTGCCAGCAGTGTCCTCGTATTGCCAGCAGTGTGCCCTTATTGCCAGCATTGTGCCCTTATTGCCAGCAGTGTGCCCTTATTGCCAGCATTGTGCCTGTATTGCCAGCATTGTGCCCTTATTGCCAGCATTGTGCCCTTATTGCCAGCAGTGTCCCCGTATTGCCAGCAGTGTCCCCGTATTGCCAGCAGTGTCCCCGTATTGCCAGCAGTGTGCCCGTATTGCCAGCAGTGTCCCCGTATTGCCAGCAGTGTGCCCGTATTGCCAGCAGTGTCCCCGTATTGCCATCATTGTGCCTGTATTGTGCCCGTATTGCCAGCATTGTGCCCGTATTGCCAGCATTGTGCCCGTATTGCCAGCATTGTGCCTGTATTGCCCGTATTGCCAGCAGTGTCCCCGTATTGCCAACATTGTGCCTGTATTGGCAGCATTGTCCCCGTATTGGCAGCATTTTTTGGACATCGACCAAAATCATTTCAAAATTCCGGACTCCATCAAAAATTACTTGCCTACCCCTGGCCTATATTACTGATTAATCGCAGCCGCCCGCCCGCACAGCTGCTTTAGCGCCTCAGCAAGAATCCGATTCCTATTCGCAGCCGTCCGCCCACATGGATGACTGCTGCGGGGAGCCGAAGAGGAAGGAGGGACACGCGGGCGTAGAGACCCTCCCCACTTGAAGCAGCCCAGAGCAGAAGCGGTGCATCTGAGTGTGGCAACGCTGCAATAGCAGCGCCCACACTAGAACGCCCCTGCACAGGAGAGGAAGCCAGCGCCAGCCTGACCGATGGCCGGAGGACCAGTCGAGACGGGCAGGAGCCTGCACCTTGTTCCAGGATACAGGTACTCTCCCTTACAAGGGCCCCTGACTGGTGTCCCACGCTCCACTCCCTGCCACCAACGTCTCGCTGTGCTAAAGCTAGGCTAGGAGCCCACGTTGAATTCCCTGTCCCTACCCTGATGTGTGGCTGGAGCCTCAGGGACTCCCGGAAAAGACCCTCTTTGCCCCATTCATCATTTGCCCGTCTGCCGCTCCGTAGAAGTACAAAGTGTACTTTCCCTGCTAGAACTGAATGCATGTGTCAGCAGGCTCTCAGCATTGCAGCACTCCTGCTCTAGCTCCAGCAGTGACAGTCCCCTCAATCCCCCCGGTGTATAATGCCCACGTGTATATGCCGCTGCCCTGTGCATAATGCCCATGCGTAAATGCAGCTGCCTTGTGTATAATGCCCACGCATATATGCCGCTGCCCTGTGTATAATGCCCATGCATATATGCCGCTGCCCTGTGTATAATGCCCACGTGTATATGCCGCTGCCAGTGTGTATAGTGCCCGGGGGTAACATATAGCAATTTAGGGGGCGCCAAAATGAGATTATATCTTGCCCCCCCCAACCTAAAAACGTTCCAGCGCCCCTGACTTCATTTCTACCAAAGTAGGTGAAAATTATTATTTTCACTTACTTTTGTAGAAAAAAAGCACCTCACAGAGGCAGGAATATCTCATGCACCGTTTTCGGCTATCACCCCCCAACCATCACGCCGCGGCCGGAACATTTCTTGCGCCGGTTCCGGCTTTCACTCCCAAAAGCACCTCGTCGCGGCCAGAACATCTCATGCGTCAGTTCCGGCTTTACTCCCCCAAGCACCCTGCCAAGGTGGTGACATTTCATTCACAGGTTCCAGCTTTCACCCTCCAGGCACATAGCTGAGTATGGAAAAAGTTATTTGCTGGTTTTGGTTTCACACCCCAATCAAGTGTGATAGGGTACAGCGGTGTGAAAAAGGTATATGGGGCTCTATATATTTTATCACTTCATTTCTACCAAAAGTAGGAGAAAATTATTATTTTCACTTACTTTTGTAGAAAATAAGCACCTCACAGCGGCAGGAACATCTCATGCACTGTTTTCGGCTTTCACCCCCCAACCATCACGCCGCGGCCGGAACATTTCTTGCGCCGGTTCCGGCTTTCACTCCCAAAAGCACCTCGTCGCGGCCAGAACATCTCATGCGTCGGTTCCGGCGTCACTCCCCCAAGCAACTTGCCAAGTCGAGAACATTTCATTCACAGGTTCCAGCTTTCACCCTCCAGGCACAGAGCTGCTTATGGAGCAGGTTATTCGCCGTGTACAGTTTTCACACCCCAATCAAGTGTGATAGGGTACAGCGGTGTGAAAGTGGTATATGGGGCCTATGTACTATCACTTAATTTTTATCAAAGTAGGTGAAAATTATTATATTCACCTACTTTAGTACAAAATAAGTATTCTTGACATTCAATGAAAAGGCAATGCAGACAATATCACTGATATCTCCGGCACAGATATCAGTCCTGATTTGGCTCGCTGTCTGCATAAAATAATATAAGGACCTAAATTCATCAAACTTTAAACGTAATGTACGGGTCTATAACAAATATACACATTTGATAAACACGCATGTATGCCAGCAAGATATTATCGCGCCTCCTTACCTGTTGTGGGTAGCTGCTTCTGCCATCCGACGTTTGGAATATGCTGTAGTAAAAATGACGTCACAGTAGTCCAGAGATGTAGGTGGGTAAGTAGTTGACATCACAATTCATTCATGGTGAAGGTCTACCTGAAAAAAAGAAGAAGGAGGCGCGATAATATGTTCATGACATACATGAATATTTATTAATACTGTGTCTTACATCGTAACACTCATAAATGCAGTACTGTACAGACAACACAAGTCATCCTTATCAGTCCCTGCCCCAGTGATTGCAAATACATGCTACAGCACATATTAGACCCTTAACTGTGGACCCGGCACTCAGTTTTACAAACTGAGCAGGTCCCCGGGTACGTACTTTGCAGAAGCCAGTCTTGAGGAGCTGTCAGGGACTATCACCCCCCAAGCACCTCACAGTGCCTGGAACATCTCATGTGCCAGTTTAGGCTTTCACCCCCCTTCATGCACATCGCAAAAGCATGGCAATCTCATGCGCCAGATCTGGCACCTTGCCAAAGCACCTCGCCATGGCCGTAACATTTCATGCGCTGGTTCCAGCTTTCACTCCCAAAAGCACCTAGTCGCGGCCAGAACATCTCATGCGTCGGTTCCGGCTTTACTCCCCCAAGCACCCTACCAAGGTAGTGACATTTCATTCACAGGTTCCAGCTTTCACCCTCCAGGCACATAGCTGAGTATGGAAAAAGTTAATTGCTGGTTTCGGTTTTCACACCCCAATCAAGTGTGATAGGGTACAGCGGTTTGAAAGTGGTATATTGAGCCCATATATTATCATTTTATTTCTACCAAAGTAGGTGAAAATTATTATTTTCACTCACTTTTGTAGAAAATAAGCACCTCACCCTCCAGGCACATAGCTGCGTATGGAAAAAGTTATTTGTCAGGTCCGGTTTTCACACCCCAATCAAGTGTGATAGGGTACAGCAGTGCGAAAAAGGTATATGGGGCCTATATATTATCACTTCATTTCTACCAAAGTAGGTGAAAATTATTATTTTCACTTACTTTTGTAGAAAAAAAGCACCTCACAGCGGCAGGAACATCTCATGCACCGTTTTCGGCTTTCACCCCCCAACCATCATGCCGCGGCCGGAACATTTCTTGCGCCGGTTCCAGCTTTCACTCCCAAAAGCACCTCGTCGCGGCCAAAACATCTCATTCGTCGGTTCCGGCTTTACTCCCCCAAGCACTCTGCCAAGGTGGTGACATTTCATTCACAGGTTCCAGCTTTCACCCTCCAGGCACATAGCTGAGTATGGAAAAAGTTAATTGCTGGTTTCGGTTTTCACACCCCAATCAAGTGTGATAGGGTACAGCGGTTTGAAAGTGGTATATTGAGCCCATATATTATCATTTTATTTCTACCAAAGTAGGTGAAAATTATTATTTTCACTCACTTTTGTAGAAAATAAGCACCTCACCCTCCAGGCACATAGCTGCGTATGGAAAAAGTTATTTGTCAGGTCCGGTTTTCACACCCCAATCAAGTGTGATAGGGTACAGCAGTGCGAAAAAGGTATATGGGGCCTATATATTATCACTTCATTTCTACCAAAGTAGGTGAAAATTATTATTTTCACTTACTTTTGTAGAAAAAAAGCACCTCACAGAGGCAGGAATATCTCATGCACAGTTTTCGGCTATCACCCCCCAACCATCACGCCGCGGCCGGAACATTTCTTGCGCCGGTTCCGGCTTTCACTCCCAAAAGCACCTCGTCGCGGCCAGAACATCTCATGCGTCAGTTCCGGCTTTACTCCCCCAAGCACCCTGCCAAGGTGGTGACATTTCATTCACAGGTTCCAGCTTTCACCCTCCAGGCACATAGCTGAGTATGGAAAAAGTTATTTGCTGGTTTTGGTTTCACACCCCAATCAAGTGGGATAGGGTACAGCGGTGTGAAAGTGGTATATTGAGCCTATATATTATCATTTTATTTCGACCAAAGTAGGTGAAAATTATTATTTTCACTCACTTTTGTAGAAAATAAGCACCTCACTCTCCAGGCACATAGCTGCATATGGAAAAAGTTATTTGCCAGTTTCGGTTTTCACACCCCAATCAAGTGTGATAGGGTAAAGCAGTGTGAAAAAGGTATATGGGGCTCTATATATTTTATCACTTCATTTCTACCAAAGTAGGTGAAAATTATTATTTTCACTTACTTTTGTAGAAAATAAGCACCTCACCCTCCTGGCACATAGCTGCGTATGGAAAAAGTTATTTGTCAGGTCCGGTTTTCACACCCCAATCAAGTGTGATAGGGTACAGCAGTGCGAAAAAGGTATATGGGGCCTATATATTATCACTTCATTTCTACCAAAGTGGGTGAAAATTATTATTTTCACTTACTTTTGTAGAAAAAAAGCACCTCACAGAGGCAGGAACATCTCATGCACCGTTTTCGGCTATCACCCCCCAACCATCACGCCGCGGCCGGAACATTTCTTGAGCCGGTTCCGGTTAACACTCCCAAAAGCACCTCGTCGCGGCCAGAACATCTCATGCGTCGGTTCCAGCTTTACTCCCCCAAGCACCCTGCCAAGGTGGTGACATTTCATTCACAGGTTCCAGCTTTCACCCTCCAGGCACATAGCTTAGTATGGAAAAAGTTATTTGCTGGTTTCGGTTTTCACACCCCAATCAAGTGTGATAGGGTACAGCGGTTTGAAAATGGTATATTGAGTCCATATATTATCATTTTATTTCTACCAAAGTAGGTGAAAATTATTATTTTCACTCACTTTTGTAGAAAATAAGCACCTCACCCTCCAGGCACATAGCTGCGTATGGAAAAAGTTATTTGCCAGTTCCGGTTTTCACACCCCAATCAAGTGTGATAGGGTACAGCAGTGCGAAAAAGGTATATGGGGCCTATATATTATCACTTAATTTCTACCAAAATAGGTGAAAATTATTATTTTCACTTACTTTTGTAGAAAATAAGCACCTCACAGCGGCAGGAACATCTCATGCACTGTTTTCGGCTTTCACCCCCCAACCATCACGCCGCGGCCGGAACATTTCTTGCGCCGGTTCCGGCTTTCACTCCCAAAAGCACCTCGTCGCGGCCAGAACATCTCATGCGTCGGTTCCGGCGTTACTCCCCCAAGCAACTTGCCAAGGTGGTGACATTTCATTCACAGGTTCCAGCTTTCACCCTCCAGGCACATAGCTGAGTATGGAAAAAGTTATTTGCTGGTTTCGGTTTTCACACCCCAATCAAGTGTGATAGGGTACAGCGGTGTGAAAGTGGTATATTGAGTCCATATATTATCATTTTATTTCTACCAAAGTAGGTGAAAATTATTATTTTCACTCACTTTTGTAGGAAATAAGCACCTCACCCTCCAGGCACATAGCTGCGTATGGAAAAAGTTATTTGCCAGTTTCGGGTTTCACACCCCAATCAAGTGTGATAGTGTACAGCAGTGTGAAAAAGGTATATGGGGCTCTATATATTTTATCACTTCATTTCTACCAAAGTAGGTGAAAATTATTATTTTCACTTACTTTTGTAGAAAATAAGTACCTCACAGCGGCAGGAACATCTCGTGCACCGTTTTCGACTTTCACCCCCCAACCATCACTCCGCGGCCGGAAGATTTCTTGCGCCGGTTCCAGCTTTCACACCCAAAAGCACCTTGTCTCGGCCAGAACATCTCATGCGTCGGTTCCGGCTTTACTCCCCCAAGCACCCTGCCAAGGTGGTGACATTTCATTCACAGGTTCATGCTTTTACCCTCCAGGCACATAGCTGAGTATGGAAAAAGTTGTTTGCTGGTTTCGGTTTTCACACCCCAATCAAGTGTTATAGGGTACAGCGGTGTGAAAGTGGTATATTGAGTCCATATATTATCATTTTATTTCTACCAAAGTAGGTGAAAATTATTATTTTCACTCACTTTTGTAGAAAATAAGCACCTCACCCTCCAGGCACATAGCTGCGTATGGAAAAAGTTATTTGCCAGTTTCGGGTTTCACACCCCAATCAAGTGTGATAGTGTACAGCAGTGTGAAAAAGGTATATGGGGCTCTATATATTTTATCACTTCATTTCTACCAAAGTAGGTGAAAATTATTATTTTCACTTACTTTTGTAGAAAATAAGTACCTCACAGCGGCAGGAACATCTCGTGCACCGTTTTCGACTTTCACCCCCCAACCATCACTCCGCGGCCGGAAGAATTCTTGCGCTGGTTCCAGCTTTCACACCCAAAAGCACCTTGTCTCGGCCAGAACATCTCATGCGTCGGTTCCGGCTTTACTCCCCCAAGCACCCTGCCAAGGTGGTGACATTTCATTCACAGGTTCATGCTTTTACCCTCCAGGCACATAGCTGAAAATGGAAAAAGTTGTTTGCTGGTTTCGGTTTTCACACCCCAATCAAGTGTAATAGGGTACAGCGGTGTGAAAGTGGTATATTGAGTCCATATATTATCATTTTATTTCTACCAAAGTAGGTGAAAATTATTATTTTCACTCACTTTTGTAGAAAATAAGCACCTCACCCTCCAGGCACATAGCTGCGCATGGAAAAAGTTATTTGTCAGGTCCGGTTTTCACACCCCAATCAAGTGTGATAGGGTATAGCAGTGCGAAAAAGGTATATGGGGCCTATATATTATCACTTCATTTCTACCAAAATAGGTGAACATTTTTATTTTCACTTACTTTTGTAGAAAATAAGCACCTCACAGCGGCAGGAACATCTCATGCACCGTTTTCGGCTTTCACCCCCCAACCATCACGCCGCGGATGGAACATTTCTTGCGCCGGTTCCGGCTTTCACTCCCAAAAGCACCTCGTCGCGGCTAGAACATCTCATGCGTCGGTTCCGGCTTTACTCCCCCAAGCACCCTGCCAAGGTGGTGACATTTCATTCACAGGTTCCAGCTTTCACCCTCCAGGCACATAGCTGAGTATGGAAAAAGTTATTTGCTGGTTTCGGTTTTCACACCCCAATCAAGTGTGATAGGGTACAGCGGTGTGAAAGTGGTATATTGAGTCCATATATTATCATTTTATTTCTACCAAAGTAGGTGAAAATTATTATTTTCACTCACTTTTGTAGGAAATAAGCACCTCACCCTCCAGGCACATAGCTGCGTATGGAAAAAGTTATTTGCCAGTTTCGGGTTTCACACCCCAATCAAGTGTGATAGTGTACAGCAGTGTGAAAAAGGTATATGGGGCTCTATATATTTTATCACTTCATTTCTACCAAAGTAGGTGAAAATTATTATTTTCACTTACTTTTGTAGAAAATAAGTACCTCACAGCGGCAGGAACATCTCGTGCACCGTTTTCGACTTTCACCCCCCAACCATCACTCCGCGGCAGGAAGATTTCTTGCGCCGGTTCCAGCTTTCACACCCAAAAGCACCTTGTCTCGGCCAGAACATCTCATGCGTCGGTTCCGGCTTTACTCCCCCAAGCACCCTGCCAAGGTGGTGACATTTCATTCACAGGTTCATGCTTTTACCCTCCAGGCACATAGCTGAGTATGGAAAAAGTTGTTTGCTGGTTTCGGTTTTCACACCCCAATCAAGTGTAATAGGGTACAGCGGTGTGAAAGTGGTATATTGAGTCCATATATTATCATTTTATTTCTACCAAAGTAGGTGAAAATTATTATTTTCACTCACTTTTGTAGAAAATAAGCACCTCACCCTCCAGGCACATAGCTGCGCATGGAAAAAGTTATTTGTCAGGTCCGGTTTTCACACCCCAATCAAGTGTGATAGGGTATAGCAGTGCGAAAAAGGTATATGGGGCCTATATATTATCACTTCATTTCTACCAAAATAGGTGAACATTTTTATTTTCACTTACTTTTGTAGAAAATAAGCACCTCACAGCGGCAGGAACATCTCATGCACCGTTTTCGGCTTTCACCCCCCAACCATCACGCCGCGGATGGAACATTTCTTGCGCCGGTTCCGGCTTTCACTCCCAAAAGCACCTCGTCGCGGCTAGAACATCTCATGCGTCGGTTCCGGCTTTACTCCCCCAAGCACCCTGCCAAGGTGGTGACATTTCATTCACAGGTTCCAGCTTTCACCCTCCAGGCACATAGCTGAGTATGGAAAAAGTTATTTGCTGGTTTCGGTTTTCACACCCCAATCAAGTGTGATAGGGTACAGCGGTGTGAAAGTGGTATATTGAGTCCATATATTATCATTTTATTTCTACCAAAGTAGGTGAAAATTATTATTTTCACTCACTTTTGTAGGAAATAAGCACCTCACCCTCCAGGCACATAGCTGCGTATGGAAAAAGTTATTTGCCAGTTTCGGGTTTCACACCCCAATCAAGTGTGATAGTGTACAGCAGTGTGAAAAAGGTATATGGGGCTCTATATATTTTATCACTTCATTTCTACCAAAGTAGGTGAAAATTATTATTTTCACTTACTTTTGTAGAAAATAAGTACCTCACAGCGGCAGGAACATCTCGTGCACCGTTTTCGACTTTCACCCCCCAACCATCACTCCGCGGCAGGAAGATTTCTTGCGCCGGTTCCAGCTTTCACACCCAAAAGCACCTTGTCTCGGCCAGAACATCTCATGCGTCGGTTCCGGCTTTACTCCCCCAAGCACCCTGCCAAGGTGGTGACATTTCATTCACAGGTTCATGCTTTTACCCTCCAGGCACATAGCTGAGTATGGAAAAAGTTGTTTGCTGGTTTCGGTTTTCACACCCCAATCAAGTGTTATAGGGTACAGCGGTGTGAAAGTGGTATATTGAGTCCATATATTATCATTTTATTTCTACCAAAGTAGGTGAAAATTATTATTTTCACTCACTTTTGTAGAAAATAAGCACCTCACCCTCCAGGCACATAGCTGCGCATGGAAAAAGTTATTTGCCAGTTTCGGGTTTCACACCCCAATCAAGTGTGATAGTGTACAGCAGTGTGAAAAAGGTATATGGGGCTCTATATATTTTATCACTTCATTTCTACCAAAGTAGGTGAAAATTATTATTTTCACTTACTTTTGTAGAAAATAAGTACCTCACAGCGGCAGGAACATCTCGTGCACCGTTTTCGACTTTCACCCCCCAACCATCACTCCGCGGCCGGAAGAATTCTTGCGCTGGTTCCAGCTTTCACACCCAAAAGCACCTTGTCTCGGCCAGAACATCTCATGCGTCGGTTCCGGCTTTACTCCCCCAAGCACCCTGCCAAGGTGGTGACATTTCATTCACAGGTTCATGCTTTTACCCTCCAGGCACATAGCTGAAAATGGAAAAAGTTGTTTGCTGGTTTCGGTTTTCACACCCCAATCAAGTGTAATAGGGTACAGCGGTGTAAAAGTGGTATATTGAGTCCATATATTATCATTTTATTTCTACCAAAGTAGGTGAAAATTATTATTTTCACTCACTTTTGTAGAAAATAAGCACCTCACCCTCCAGGCACATAGCTGCGCATGGAAAAAGTTATTTGTCAGGTCCGGTTTTCACACCCCAATCAAGTGTGATAGGGTACAGCAGTGCGAAAAAGGTATATGGGGCCTATATATTATCACTTCATTTCTACCAAAGTAGGTGAAAATTATTATTTTCACTTACTTTTGTAGAAAAAAAGCACCTCACAGAGGCAGGAACATCTCATGCACCGTTTTCGGCTATCACCCCCCAACCATCACGCCGCGGCCGGAACATTTCTTGCGCTGGTTCCGGCTTTCACTCCCAAAAGCACCTCGTCGCGGCCAGAACATCTCATGCGTCGGTTCCGGCTTTACTCCCCCAAGCACCCTGCCAAGGTGGTGACATTTCATTCACAGGTTCCAGCTTTCACCCTCCAGGCACATAGCTGAGTATGGAAAAAGTTATTTGCTGGTTTCGGTTTTCACACCCCAATCAAGTGTGATAGGGTACAGCGGTTTGAAAGTGGTATATTGAGTCCATATATTATCATTTTATTTCTACCAAAGTAGATGAAAATTATTATTTTCACTCACTTTTATAGAAAATAAGCACCTCACCCTCCAGGCACATAGCTGCGTATGGAAAAAGTTATTTGCCAGTTCCGGTTTTCACACCCCAATCAAGTGTGATAGGGTACAGCAGTGCGAAAAAGGTATATGGGGCCTATATTTTATCACTTCATTTCTACCAAAATAGGTGAAAATTATTATTTTCACTTACTTTTGCAGAAAATAAGCACCTCACAGCGGCAGGAACATCTCATGCACCGTTTTCGGCTTTCACCCCCCAACCATCACGCCGCGGCCGGAACATTTCTTGCGCCGGTTCCGGCTTTCACTCCCAAAAGCACCTCGTCGCGGCCAGAACATCTCATGCGTCGGTTCCGGCTTTACTCCCCCAAGCACCCTGCCAAGGTGGTGACATTTCATTTACAGGTTCCAGCTTTCACCCTCCAGGCACATAGCTGAGTATGGAAAAAGTTATTTGCTGGTTTCGGTTTTCACACCCCAATCAAGTGTGATAGGGTACAGCGGTGTGAAAGTGGTATATTGAGTCCATATATTATCATTTTATTTCTACCAAAGTAGGTGAAAATTATTATTTTCACTCACTTTTGTAGGAAATAAGCACCTCACCCTCCAGGCACATAGCTGCGTATGGAAAAAGTTATTTGCCAGTTTCGGGTTTCACACCCCAATCAAGTGTGATAGTGTACAGCAGTGTGAAAAAGGTATATGGGGCTCTATATATTTTATCACTTCATTTCTACCAAAGTAGGTGAAAATTATTATTTTCACTTACTTTTGTAGAAAATAAGTACCTCACAGCGGCAGGAACATCTCGTGCACCGTTTTCGACTTTCACCCCCCAACCATCACTCCGCGGCCGGAAGATTTCTTGCGCCGGTTCCAGCTTTCACACCCAAAAGCACCTCATCGCGGCCAGAACATCTCATGCGTCGGTTCCGGCTTTACTCCCCCAAGCACCCTGCCAAGGTGGTGACATTTCATTCACAGGTTCTAGCTTTCACCCTCCAGGCACATAGCTGAGTATGGAAAAAGTTATTTGCTGGTTTTGGTTTTCACACCCCAATCAAGTGTGATAGGGTACAGCAGTGCGAAAAAGGTATATGGGGCCTATATATTATCACTTCATTTCTACCAAAGTAGGTGAAAATTATTATTTTCACTTACTTTTGTAGAAAATAAGCACCTCACAGCGGCAGGAACATCTCATGCACTGTTTTCGGCTTTCACCCCCCAACCATCACGCCGCGGCCGGAACATTTCTTGCGCCGGTTCCGGCTTTCACTCCCAAAAGCACCTCGTCGCGGCCAGAACATCTCATGCTTCGGTTCCGGCTTTACTCCCCCAAGCACCCTGCCAAGGTGGTGACATTTCATTCACAGGTTCCAGCTGTCACCCTCCAGGCTCAGAGCTGCATATGGAGCAGGTTATTCGCCGTGTACAGTTTTCACACCCCAATCAAGTGTGATAGGGTACAGCGGTGTGAAAGTGGTATATGGGGCCTATGTACTATCACTTAATTTTTATCAAAGCAGGTGAAAATTATTATATTCACCTACTTTAGTACAAAATAAGTATTCTTGACATTCAATAAAAAGGCAATGCAGACAATATCACTGATATCTCCTGCACAGATATCAGTCCTGATTTGGCTCGCTGTCTGCATAAAATAATATAAGGACCTAAATTCATCAAACTTTAAACGTAATGTACGGGTCTATAACAAATATACACATTTGATAAACACGCATGTATGCCAGCAAGATATTATCGCGCCTCCTTACCTGTTGTGGGTAGCTGCTTCTGCCATTCGACGTTTGGAATATGCTGTAGTAAAAATGACGTCACAGTAGTCCAGAGATGTAGGTGGGTAAGTAGTTGACATCACAATTCATTCATGGAGAAGGTCTACCTGAAAAAAAGAAGAAGGAGGCGCGATAATATGTTCATGACATACATGAATATTTATTAATACTGTGTCTTACATCGTAACACTCATAAATGCAGTACTGTACAGACAACACAAGTCATCCTTATCAGTCCCTGCCACAGTGATTGCAAATACATGCTACAGCACATATTAGACCCTTAACTGTGGACCCGGCACTCAGTTTTACAAACTGAGCATGTCCCCGGGTACGTACTTTGCAGCAGCCAGTCTAGAGGAGCTGTCAGGGACTATCACCCCCCAAGCACCTCACAGTGCCTGGAACATCTCATGCGCCAGTTTAGGCTTTCACCCCCCTGCATGGCAATCTCATGCACCAGATCTGGCACCTTGCCAAAGCACCTCGCCATGGCCGGAACATTTCATGCGCCGGTTCCAGCTTTCACTCCCAAAAGCACCTCGTCGCGGCCAGAACATCTCATGCGTCGGTTCCGGCTTTACTCCCCCAAGCACCCTGCCGAGGTAGTGACATTTCATTCACAGGTTCCAGCTTTCACCCTCCAGGCACATAGCTGAGTATGGAAAAAGTTATTTGCTGGTTTCGGTTTTCACACCCCAATCAAGTGTGATAGGGTACAGCGGTTTGAAAGTGGTATATTGAGCCCATATATTATCATTTTATTTCTACCAAAGTAGGTGAAAATTATTATTTTCACTCACTTTTGTAGAAAATAAGCACCTCACCCTCCAGGCACATAGCTGCGCATGGAAAAAGTTATTTGCCAGTTCCGGTTTTCACACCCCAATCAAGTGTGTTAGGGAACAGCAGTGCGAAAAAGGTATATGGGGCCTATATATTATCACTTCATTTCTACCAAAATAGGTGAAAATTATTATTTTCACTTACTTTTGTAGAAAATAAGCACCTCACAGCGGCAGGAACATCTCATGCACCGTTTTCGGCTTTCACCCCCCAACCATCACGCCGCGGCCGGAACATTTCTTGCGCCGGTTCCGGCTTTCACTCCCAAAAGCACCTCGTCGCGGCCAGAACATCTCATGCGTCGGTTCCGGCTTTACTCCACCGAGCACCCTGCCAAGGTGGTGACATTTCATTCACAGGTTCCAGCTTTCACCCTCCAGGCACATAGCTGAGTATGGAAAAAGTTATTTGCTGGTTTTGGTTTTCACACCCCAAACAAGTGTGATAGGGTACAGCGGTGTGAAAGTGGTATATTGAGCCTATATATTATCATTTTATTTCTACCAAAGTAGGTGAAAATTATTATTTTCACTCACTTATGTAGAAAATAAGCACCTCACCCTCCAGGCACATAGCTGCGTATGGAAAAAGTTATTTGCCAGTTTCGGGTTTCACACCCCAATCAAGTGTGATAGTGTACAGCAGTGTGAAAAAGGTATATGGGGCTCTATATATTTTATCACTTCATTTCTACCAAAGTAGGTGAAAATTATTATTTTCACTTACTTTTGTAGAAAATAAGTACCTCACAGCGGCAGGAATATCTCGTGCACCATTTTCGACTTTCACCCCCCAACCATCACTCCGCGGCCGGAAGATTTCTTGCGCCGGTTCCAGCTTTCACAAGCAAAAGCACCTTGTCGCGGCCAGAACATCTCATGCGTCGGTACCGGCTTTACTCCCCCAAGCACCCTGCCAAGGTGGTGACATTTCATTCACAGGTTCATGCTTTCACCCTCCAGGCACATAGCTGAGTATGGAAAAAGTTATTTGCTGGTTTCGGTTTTCACACCCCAATCAAGTGTGATAGGGTACAACGGTGTGAAAGTGGTATATTGAGCCCATAAATTATTATTTTATTTCTACCAAAGTAGGTGAAAATTATTATTTTCACTCACTTTTGTAGAAAATAAGCACCTCACCCTCCAGGCACATAGCTGCGTATGGAAAAAGTTATTTGTCAGGTCCGGTTTTCACACCCTAATCAAGTGTGATAGGGTACAGCAGTGCGAAAAAGGTATATGGGGCCTATATATTATCACTTCATTTCTACCAAAGTAGGTGAAAATTATTATTTTCACTTACTTTTGTAGAAAAAAAGCACCTCACAGAGGCAGGAACATCTCATGCACCGTTTTCGGCTATCACCCCCCAACCATCACGCCGCGGCCCGGAACATTTCTTGCGCCGGTTCCGGCTTTCACTCCCAAAAGCACCTTGTCGCGGCCAGAACATCTCATGCGTCGGTTCCGGCTTTACTCCCCCAAGTACCCTGCCAAGGTGGTGACATTTCATTCACAGGTTCCAGCTTTCACCCTCCAGGCACATAGCTGAGTATGGAAAAAGTTATTTGCTGGTTTCGGTTTTCACACCCCAATCAAGTGTGATAGGGTACAGCGGTTTAAAAGTGGTATATTGAGCCCATATATTATCATTTTATTTCTACCAAAGTAGGTGAAAATTATTATTTTCACTCACTTTTGTAGAAAATAAGCACCTCACCTTCCAGGCACATAGCTGCGTATGGAAAAAGTTATTTGCCAGTTCCGGTTTTCACACCCCAATTAAGTGTGATAGGGTACAGCAGTGCGAAAAAGGTATATGGGGCCTATATATTATCACTTCATTTCTACCAAAGTAGGTGAAAATTATTATTTTCACTTACTTTTGTAGAAAATAAGCACCTCACAGCGGCAGGAACATCTCATGCACTGTTTTCGGCTTTCACCCCCCAACCATCACGCCGCGGCCGGAACATTTCTTGCCCCGGTTTCGGCTTTCACTCCCAAAAGCACCTCGTCGCGGCCAGAACATCTCATGCGTCGGTTCCGGCTTTACTCCCCCAAGCACCCTGCCAAGGTGGTGACATTTCATTCACAGGTTCCAGCTTTCACCCTCCAGGCACATAGCTGAGTATGGAAAAATTTATTTGCTGGTTTCGGTTTCCACACCCCAATCAAGTGTGATAGGGTACAGCGGTTTGAAAGTGGTATATTGAGCCCATATATTATCATTTTATTTCTACCAAAGTAGGTGAAAATTATTATTTTCACTCACTTATGTAGAAAATAAGCACCTCACCCTCCAGGCACATAGCTGCGTATGGAAAAAGTTATTTGCCAGTTTCGGGTTTCACACCCCAATCAAGTGTGATAGTGTACAGCAGTGTGAAAAAGGTATATGGGGCTCTATATATTTTATCACTTCATTTCTACCAAAGTAGGTGAAAATTATTATTTTCACTTACTTTTGTACAAAATAAGTACCTCACAGCGGCAGGAACATCTCGTGCACCATTTTCGACTTTCACCCCCCAACCATCACTCCGCGGCCGGAAGATTTCTTGCGCCGGTTCCAGCTTTCACAAGCAAAAGCACCTTGTCGCGGCCAGAACATCTCATGCGTCGGTTCCGGCTTTACTCCCCCAAGCACCCTGCCAAGGTGGTGACATTTCATTCACAGGTTCATGCTTTCACCCTCCAGGCACATAGCTGAGTATGGAAAAAGTTATTTGCTGGTTTCGGTTTTCACACCCCAATCAAGTGTGATAGGGTACAGCGGTGTGAAAGTGGTATATTGAGCCCATAAATTATCATTTTATTTCTACCAAAGTAGGTGAAAATTATTATTTTCAATCACTTTTGTAGAAAATAAGCACCTCACCCTCCAGGCACATAGCTGCGTATGGAAAAAGTTATTTGTCAGGTCCGGTTTTCATACCCCAATCAAGTGTGATAGGGTACAGCAGTGCGAAAAAGGTATATGAGGCCTATATATTATCACTTCATTTCTACCAAAGTAGGTGAAAATTATTATTTTCACTTACTTTTGTAGAAAAAAAGCACCTCACAGAGGCAGGAACATCTCATGCACCGTTTTCGGCTATCACCCCCCAACCATCACGCCGCGGCCGGAACATTTCTTGCGCCGGTTCCGGCTTTCACTCCCAAAAGCACCTCGTCGCGGCCAGAACATCTCATGCGTCGGTTCCGGCTTTACTCCCCCAAGTACCCTGCCAAGGTGGTGACATTTCATTCACAGGTTCCAGCTTTCACCCTCCAGCAGGGGCGGATCCAGGATAAAATGACAGGGGGGGCACCATTATAAAAGAGGGTTTAGGTGGGGGGGCGGTGTTAGTGGTGCCCAGTGGTGCAAGTATGGCGGTACGGGGTGGTACGGCGTACCGGTAAAAGATATACTGCCGGTACCCCGTACCGCCATAACAAATGCCCCCAAAAATGCTCAATGCGCATGCGCGCATATGGAAGTGGCGGGGGGCGTGGCCTGCGCCGCCCCGCCACAGCTGATAGCGTTCGGAGGGGAGCGTATCTCCCTTTCCCTCCCTGTGTCACTGTGACACAGGCACCTGCTCTCCAATCAGAGCTCGCGGGCTGGCAGCCAATCAGGAGCCAGCCCGCGAGAGAGACTGCAGGGCTGGAGAGTGGAGACACGGAAGATGCGCTCCCCTCCAGTCCCCAGGGAAGAAGCAGACAGCGGCCCCAGGGAAGATGCAGGCAGCGGCGGCGGAGAACTAGAGGAGGGGGAGAACACCTGACGGTGAGTTGCTGCTGAATACTGTGGGGGCATTCATGTGTGGCACTGTGGGGGCAGATCTGGCACTGGGGGCATATGTGTGGCCCTGTGGGGGCAGATCTGGCACTGGGGGCATATGTGTGGCACTGTGGGGCATATGATATCTGGCACTGGGGGCATGTGTGGCACTGTGGGGGCAGATCTGGCACTGGGGGCATATGTGTGGCACTGTGGGGGCATATCTGGCACTCGGGGCATATCTGACACTGCTGGGGCATAAGTGGCACTTTGCGGGCATATGTATGGCACTGTGGGGCATACTTAGCACTGTGTGGGCATATCTAGCACTGTGGGGGCATATGTGTGGCACTGTGGGGAATATGATATTTGGCACTAGGGGCATATGTGTGACACTGTGGGGGCATTTATGTGCGGCACTGTGGGCATACCTAGCACTGTGAGGGCATATGTGTGGCACTGTGGGGGCATACTTAGCACTGTGGGGGCATATCTGGGACTAGCGGCATATGTGTGGCACTGTGGGGGCATGTGTGGCACTGGGGGCATACTAAGCACTGTGGGGGAATATCTGGCACTAGGGGCTAATCTGGCACTGCTGGCGCATATCTGGCACTTTGGGGGCATATGTATGGCACTGTGGGGGCGTATGTGTGGCACTGGGGGGGCATATGTGTGGCACTGTGGGGGCATATGTGTGGAACTGTGGGGGCATATCTGGCACTGGGGGCATACTTGGCACTGTGGGGGCATATATGTCTGGCACTGTGGGGGCATATATGTGCACAAGCCCAAACAGAAATGTCATTGTGTTTTAAAGTTTTGTCATGTAGCCACTCCCCCTCGTGTCATATGACCACACCCATGACCACGCCTACGGCGCGCAACACAGTACCACTAAGAAGTTTTTTCTACTTGCACCACTGGTGGTGCCAGTGTACATGCTAAGAGAGCGGCAGAGAGAGGGTGGGAATGGGATTAAAAATAGGCCCTGGCATTTAAAGTACGCAGGCCCATCATGGTGACAAAAGTGAAGGATGCAGTTTTGCGCGCGCCGAAGGCGCGCTACGGAAAATGTGGTGTGGCCACTCAACAGGGGGCATGTCCTTGAGTGTAGTGTACAACACCATATACAACTTCTACACACTATGCAACAAAATACTAGACCCCATTATACAGTACTTGCCCCTTACACATGATGCCAAATGGAATGAGCCAAAATTCACATAATGCCACACGGATTGATCCAAAATTCACATAATGCCACACGGATTGAGCCAAAATTCAAATAATGCCACATGGATTGTGTCAAAATTCACATCAAGCCACACGGATTGAGCCAAAATTCTCATAATGCCAAATGGATTGAGCCAAAATAAACATAATGCGACACGGATTGAGGCAAAATTCACATAATGCCACACGGATTGAGCCAAAATTCACATAATGCCACACGGATTGAGACAAAATTCACATAATGCCACACGTATTGAGCCAAAATTCACATAATGCCACACGGATTGTGACAAAATTCACATAATTCCACATGGATTGAGCCAAAATTCACATAATGCCACACATATTAAGCCAAAATTCACAATACGTTTCATAAATAGGAACATTGTCCACCAAAGGCGCGCATTAAACATTTACACCATAATGTCCATTACACGTTAAATTACATGCCATTATATCCATTATGTATTATGTCAAACACCATAATGCCTATTAAAAATTATGCTACATAAGTGCTGCTTATCTACATGCTCATTGCCAAGGGTTCCATGCTTATTGCCAGAGGTTCCATGCTCATTGCCATGTGGGATTACATGCTCATTGCCAAGGGGAATACATGCTCGTGGTAAATGGGGGACAGCCGCTAGGCAGAAGTGATAGCCACTGACAGTGGCAGAGCCTGGCTGTATTCAGAGCACTGCAGGTCCAGGCTATTTGAAATAATACCCCTTTCACACCAGAAAATGCATTCCCAGGTTGGCCCCTTTTACACCAGCCTAGTCCCTGCATTTTCTTGTGTGAGGGGGAGAGAAAACCACCCCTCCCCCCCCCTTTAACCAGTTATCTTATTTAATCGGCTATATCTTCGGAACCAACCGATCCATTTACATGAGACAAGTATCATATTGAAGAACTTTTGAGTGGGCTTTGAATGATTTTGGTCCAGTGAAACTGGAACATTTGGTTCCAGAGTAATCTGCCCTCAAAGAACATGAACAGCAATGAAATTACATTTCAAAAATAAAAAAATTAGTTTACACGTAATATCTCTGGAATCGATTAACCTATATGGACCAGCCTGGTATCATATTGAAGGCCCAGCGATTTGGAATTGAATGAGATCAACCACAAGCTTCTGTGATGCCAGGGCGGGAACTGGCAGCCGTCGGAAACGGGTGGGGGTCGGAATTGACGGGTCCCATATTATCCTATGGGGAAAAAACGTTACAGCTTTGCCAGGCGATATATCTGGTTCCTGGAGGGCTAGAGACACGGGGCTGGGCTCGTTGGAAAGCCCTGGTCCTCAGCTACAAAATGAAATGACAGGGGGGGCACGTGCCCGGGTGCCCCCCCCCTGAATCCGCCACTGCCCTCCAGGCACATAGCTGAGTATGGAAAAAGTTATTTGCTGGTTTCGGTTTTCACACCCCAATCAAGTGTGATAGGGTACAGCGGTTTGAAAGTGGTATATTGAGCCCATATATTATCATTTTATTTCTACCAAAGTAGGTGAAAATTATTATTTTCACTCACTTTTGTAGAAAATAAGCACCTCACCTTCCAGGCACATAGCTGCGTATGGAAAAAGTTATTTGCCAGTTCCGGTTTTCACACCCCAATTAAGTCTGATAGGGTACAGCAGTGCGAAAAAGGTATATGGGGCCTATATATTATCACTTCATTTCTACCAAAATAGGTGAAAATTATTATTTTCACTTACTTTTGTAGAAAATAAGCACCTCACAGCGGCAGGAACATCTCATGCACCATTTTCGGCTTTCACCCCCCAACCATCACGCCGCGGCCGGAACATTTCTTGCGCCGGTTCCGGCTTTCACTCCCAAAAGCACCTCGTCGCGGCCAGAACATCTCATGCGTCGGTTCCGGCTTTACTCCCCCAAGCACCCTGCCAAGGTGGTGACATTTCATTCACAGGTTCCAGCTTTCACCCTCCAGGCACATAGCTGAGTATGGAAAAATTTATTTGCTGGTTTCGGTTTTCACACCCCAATCAAGTGTGATAGGGTACAGCGGTTTGAAAGTGGTATATTGAGTCCATATATTATCATTTTATTTCTACCAAAGTAGGTGAAAATTATTATTTTCACTCACTTTTGTAGAAAATAAGCACCTCACCTTCCAGGCACATAGCTGCGTTTGGAAAAAGTTATTTGCCAGTTCCGGTTTTCACACCCCAATCAAGTGTGATAGGGTACAGCAGTGCGAAAAAAGGTATATGGGGCCTATATATTATCACTTCATTTCTTGCGCCGGTTCCGGCTTTCACTCCCAAAAGCACCTTGTCGCGGCCAGAACATCTCATGCGTCGGTTCCGGCTTTACTCCCCCAAGCACCCTACCAAGGTGGTGACATTTCATTCACAGGTTCCAGCTTTCACCCTCCAGACACATAGCTGAGTATGGAAAAAGTTATTTGCTGGTTTTGGTTTTCACACCCCAATCAAGTGTGATAGGGTACAGCGGTGTGAAAGTGGTATATTGAGCCTATAAATTATCATTTTATTTCGACCAAAGTAGGTGAAAATTATTATTTTCACTCACTTTTGTAGAAAATAAGCACCTCACAGAGGCAGGAACATCTCATGCACCGTTTTCGGCTATCACCCCCCAACCATCACGCCGCGGCCGGAACATTTCTTGTGCCGGTTCCGGCTTTCACTCCCAAAAGCACCTCGTCGCGGCCAGAACATCTCATGCGTCGGTTCCAGCTTTACTCCCCCAAGCACCCTGCCAAGGTGGTGACATTTCATTCACAGGTTCCAGCTTTCACCCTCCAGGCACATAGCTGAGTATGGAAAAATTTATTTGCTGGTTTCGGTTTTCACACCCCAATCAAGTGTGATAGGGTACAGCGGTTTGAAAGTGGTATATTGAGTCCATATATTATCATTTTATTTCTACCAAAGTAGGTGAAAATTATTATTTTCACTCACTTTTGTAGAAAATAAGCACCTCACCTTCCAGGCACATAGCTGCGTTTGGAAAAAGTTATTTGCCAGTTCCGGTTTTCACACCCCAATCAAGTGTGATAGGGTACAGCAGTGCGAAAAAAGGTATATGGGGCCTATATATTATCACTTCATTTCTTGCGCCGGTTCCGGCTTTCACTCCCAAAAGCACCTTGTCGCGGCCAGAACATCTCATGCGTCGGTTCCGGCTTTACTCCCCCAAGCACCCTACCAAGGTGGTGACATTTCATTCACAGGTTCCAGCTTTCACCCTCCAGACACATAGCTGAGTATGGAAAAAGTTATTTGCTGGTTTTGGTTTTCACACCCCAATCAAATGTGATAGGGTACAGCGGTGTAAAAGTGGTATATTGAGCCTATATATTATCATTTTATTTCGACCAAAGTAGGTGAAAATTATTATTTTCACTCACTTTTGTAGAAAATAAGCACCTCACAGAGGCAGGAACATCTCATGCACCGTTTTCGGCTATCACCCCCCAACCATCACGCCGCGGCCGGAACATTTCTTGTGCCGGTTCCGGCTTTCACTCCCAAAAGCACCTCGTCGCGGCCAGAACATCTCATGCGTCGGTTCCAGCTTTACTCCCCCAAGCACCCTGCCAAGGTGGTGACATTTCATTCACAGGTTCCAGCTTTCACCCTCCAGGCACATAGCTGAGTATGGAAAAATTTATTTGCTGGTTTTGGTTTTCACACCCCAATCAAGTGTGATAAGGTACAGCGGTGTGAAAGTGGTATATTGAGCCTATATATTATCATTTTATTTCGACCAAAGTAGGTGAAAATTATTATTTTCACTCACTTTTGTAGAAAATAAGCACCTCACAGAGGCAGGAACATCTCATGCACCGTTTTCGGCTATCACCCCCCAACCATCACGCCGCGGCCGGAACATTTCTTGTGCCGGTTCCGGCTTTCACTCCCAAAAGCACCTTGTCGCGGCCAGAACATCTCATGCGTCGGTTCCGGCTTTACTCCCCCAAGCACCCTACCAAGGTGGTGACATTTCATTCACAGGATCCAGCTTTCACCCTCCAGACACATAGCTGAGTATGGAAAAAGTTATTTGCTGGTTTTGGTTTTCACACCCCAATCAAGTGTGATAGGGTACAGCGGTGTGGTGTGAAAGTGGTATATTGAGCCTATATATTATCATTTTATTTCTACCAAAGTAGGTGAAAATTATTATTTTCACTCACTTTTGTAGAAAATAAGCACCTTACCCTCCGTGTGGTGTGAAAGTGGTATATTGAGCCTATATATTATCATTTTATTTCTACCAAAGTAGGTGAAAATTATTATTTTCACTCACTTTTGTAGAAAATAAGCACCTTACCCTCCAGGCACATAGATGCGTATGGAATAAGTTATTTGCCAGTTCCGGTTTTCACACCCCAATCAAGTGTGATAGGGTACAGCAGTGCGAAAAAGGTATATGGGGCCTATATATTATCACTTCATTTCTACCAAAGTAGGTGAAAATTATTATTTTCACTTACTTTTGTAGAAAATAAGCACCTCACAGCGGCAGGAACATCTCATGCACCGTTTTCGGCTTTCACCCCCCAACCATCACGCCGCGGCCGGAACATTTCTTGCGCCGGTTCCGGCTTTCACTCCCAAAAGCACCTCGTCGCGGCCAGAACATCTCATGCGTCGGTTCCGTATATTATCATTTTATTTCTACCAAAGTAGGTGAAAATTATTATTTTCACTCACTTTTGTAGAAAATAAGCACCTCACCCTCCAGGCACATAGCTGCGTATGGAAAAAGTTATTTGTCAGGTCCGGTTTTCACACCCCAATCAAGTGTGATAGGGTACAGCAGTGCGAAAAAGGTATATGGGGCCTATATATTATCACTTCATTTCTACCAAAGTAGGTGAAAATTATTATTTTCACTTACTTTTGTAGAAAAAAAGCACCTCACAGAGGCAGGAATATCTCATGCACCGTTTTCGGCTATCACCCCCCAACCATCACGCCGCGGCCGGAACATTTCTTGCGCCGGTTCCGGCTTTCACTCCCAAAAGCACCTCGTCGTGGCCAGAACATCTCATGCGTCAGTTCCGGCTTTACTCCCCCAAGCACCCTGCCAAGGTGGTGACATTTCATTCACAGGTTCCAGCTTTCACCCTCCAGGCACATAGCTGAGTATGGAAAAAGTTATTTGCTGGTTTTGGTTTCACACCCCAATCAAGTGTGATAGGGTACAGCGGTGTGAAAGTGGTATATTGAGCCTATATATTATCATTTTATTTCGACCAAAGTAGGTGAAAATTATTATTTTCACTCACTTTTGTAGAAAATAAGCACCTCACTCTCCAGGCACATAGCTGCATATGGAAAAAGTTATTTGCCAGTTTCGGTTTTCACACCCCAATCAAGTGTGATAGGGTAAAGCAGTGTGAAAAAGGTATATGGGGCTCTATATATTTTATCACTTCATTTCTACCAAAAGTAGGAGAAAATTATTATTTTCACTTACTTTTGTAGAAAATAAGCACCTCACAGCGGCAGGAACATCTCATGCACTGTTTTCGGCTTTCACCCCCCAACCATCACGCCGCGGCCGGAACATTTCTTGCGCCGGTTCCGGCTTTCACTCCCAAAAGCACCTCGTCGCGGCCAGAACATCTCATGCGTCGGTTCCGGCGTCACTCCCCCAAGCAACTTGCCAAGTCGAGAACATTTCATTCACAGGTTCCAGCTTTCACCCTCCAGGCACAGAGCTGCTTATGGAGCAGGTTATTCGCCGTGTACAGTTTTCACACCCCAATCAAGTGTGATAGGGTACAGCGGTGTGAAAGTGGTATATGGGGCCTATGTACTATCACTTAATTTTTATCAAAGTAGGTGAAAATTATTATATTCACCTACTTTAGTACAAAATAAGTATTCTTGACATTCAATGAAAAGGCAATGCAGACAATATCACTGATATCTCCGGCACAGATATCAGTCCTGATTTGGCTCGCTGTCTGCATAAAATAATATAAGGACCTAAATTCATCAAACTTTAAACGTAATGTACGGGTCTATAACAAATATACACATTTGATAAACACGCATGTATGCCAGCAAGATATTATCGCGCCTCCTTACCTGTTGTGGGTAGCTGCTTCTGCCATCCGACGTTTGGAATATGCTGTAGTAAAAATGACGTCACGGTAGTCCAGAGATGTAGTAGGTGGGTAAGTAGTTGACATCACAATTCATTCATGGTGAAGGTCTACCTGAAAAAAAGAAGAAGGAGGCGCGATAATATGTTCATGACATACATGAATATTTATTAATACTGTGTCTTACATCGTAACACTCATAAATGCAGTACTGTACAGACAACACAAGTCATCCTTATCAGTCCCTGCCCCAGTGATTGCAAATACATGCTACAGCACATATTAGACCCTTAACTGTGGACCCGGCACTCAGTTTTACAAACTGAGCAGGTCCCCGGGTACGTACTTTGCAGAAGCCAGTCTTGAGGAGCTGTCAGGGACTATCACCCCCCAAGCACCTCACAGTGCCTGGAACATCTCATGTGCCAGTTTAGGCTTTCACCCCCCTTCATGCACATCGCAAAAGCATGGCAATCTCATGCGCCAGATCTGGCACCTTGCCAAAGCACCTCGCCATGGCCGTAACATTTCATGCGCTGGTTCCAGCTTTCACTCTCAAAAGCACCTAGTCGCGGCCAGAACATCTCATGCGTCGGTTCCGGCTTTACTCCCCCAAGCACCCTACCAAGGTAGTGACATTTCATTCACAGGTTCCAGCTTTCACCCTCCAGGCACATAGCTGAGTATGGAAAAAGTTAATTGCTGGTTTCGGTTTTCACACCCCAATCAAGTGTGATAGGGTACAGCGGTTTGAAAGTGGTATATTGAGCCCATATATTATCATTTTATTTCTACCAAAGTAGGTGAAAATTATTATTTTCACTCACTTTTGTAGAAAATAAGCACCTCACCCTCCAGGCACATAGCTGCGTATGGAAAAAGTTATTTGTCAGGCCCGGTTTTCACACCCCAATCAAGTGTGATAGGGTACAGCAGTGCGAAAAAGGTATATGGGGCCTATATATTTTCACTTCATTTCTACCAAAGTAGGTGAAAATTATTATTTTCACTTACTTTTGTAGAAAAAAAGCACCTCACAGCGGCAGGAACATCTCATGCACCGTTTTCGGCTTTCACCCCCCAACCATCATGCCGCGGCCGGAACATTTCTTGCGCCGGTTCCAGCTTTCACTCCCAAAAGCACCACGTCGCGGCCAAAACATCTCATTCGACGGTTCCGGCTTTACTCCCCCAAGCACTCTGCCAAGGTGGTGACATTTCATTCACAGGTTCCAGCTTTCACCCTCCAGGCACATAGCTGAGTATGGAAAAAGTTAATTGCTGGTTTCGGTTTTCACACCCCAATCAAGTGTGATAGGGTACAGCGGTTTGAAAGTGGTATATTGAGCCCATATATTATCATTTTATTTCTACCAAAGTAGGTGAAAATTATTATTTTCACTCACTTTTGTAGAAAATAAGCACCTCACCCTCCAGGCACATAGCTGCGTATGGAAAAAGTTATTTGTCAGGTCCGGTTTTCACACCCCAATCAAGTGTGATAGGGTACAGCAGTGCGAAAAAGGTATATGGGGCCTATATATTATCACTTCATTTCTACCAAAGTAGGTGAAAATTATTATTTTCACTTACTTTTGTAGAAAAAAAGCACCTCACAGAGGCAGGAATATCTCATGCACCGTTTTCGGCTATCACCCCCCAACCATCACGCCGCGGCCGGAACATTTCTTGCGCCGGTTCCGGCTTTCACTCCCAAAAGCACCTCGTCGCGGCCAGAACATCTCATGCGTCAGTTCCGGCTTTACTCCCCCAAGCACCCTGCCAAGGTGGTGACATTTCATTCACAGGTTCCAGCTTTCACCCTCCAGGCACATAGCTGAGTATGGAAAAAGTTATTTGCTGGTTTTGGTTTCACACCCCAATCAAGTGGGATAGGGTACAGCGGTGTGAAAGTGGTATATTGAGCCTATATATTATCATTTTATTTCGACCAAAGTAGGTGAAAATTATTATTTTCACTCACTTTTGTAGAAAATAAGCACCTCACTCTCCAGGCACATAGCTGCATATGGAAAAAGTTATTTGCCAGTTTCGGTTTTCACACCCCAATCAAGTGTGATAGGGTAAAGCAGTGTGAAAAAGGTATATGGGGCTCTATATATTTTATCACTTCATTTCTACCAAAGTAGGTGAAAATTATTATTTTCACTTACTTTTGTAGAAAATAAGCACCTCACCCTCCTGGCACATAGCTGCGTATGGAAAAAGTTATTTGTCAGGTCCGGTTTTCACACCCCAATCAAGTGTGATAGGGTACAGCAGTGCGAAAAAGGTATATGGGGCCTATATATTATCACTTCATTTCTACCAAAGTGGGTGAAAATTATTATTTTCACTTACTTTTGTAAAAAAAAAGCACCTCACAGAGGCAGGAACATCTCATGCACCGTTTTCGGCTATCACCCCCCAACCATCACGCCGCGGCCGGAACATTTCTTGAGCCGGTTCCGGTTAACACTCCCAAAAGCACCTCGTCGCGGCCAGAACATCTCATGCGTCGGTTCCAGCTTTACTCCCCCAAGCACCCTGCCAAGGTGGTGACATTTCATTCACAGGTTCCAGCTTTCACCCTCCAGGCACATAGCTGAGTATGGAAAAAGTTATTTGCTGGTTTCGGTTTTCACACCCCAATCAAGTGTGATAGGGTACAGCGGTTTGAAAATGGTATATTGAGTCCATATATTATCATTTTATTTCTACCAAAGTAGGTGAAAATTATTATTTTCACTCACTTTTGTAGAAAATAAGCACCTCACCCTCCAGGCACATAGCTGCGTATGGAAAAAGTTATTTGCCAGTTCCGGTTTTCACACCCCAATCAAGTGTGATAGGGTACAGCAGTGCGAAAAAGGTATATGGGGCCTATATATTATCACTTCATTTCTACCAAAATAGGTGAAAATTATTATTTTCACTTACTTTTGTAGAAAATAAGCACCTCACAGCGGCAGGAACATCTCATGCACTGTTTTCGGCTTTCACCCCCCAACCATCACGCCGCGGCCGGAACATTTCTTGCGCCGGTTCCGGCTTTCACTCCCAAAAGCACCTCGTCACGGCCAGAACATCTCATGCGTCGGTTCCGGCGTTACTCCCCCAAGCAACTTGCCAAGTCGAGAACATTTCATTCACAGGTTCCAGCTTTCACCCTCCAGGCACAGAGCTGCTTATGGAGCAGGTTATTCGCCGTGTACAGTTTTCACACCCCAATCAAGTGTGATAGGGTACAGCGGTGTGAAAGTGGTATATGGGGCCTATGTACTATCACTTAATTTTTATCAAAGTAGGTGAAAATTATTATATTCACCTACTTTAGTACAAAATAAGTATTCTTGACATTCAATGAAAAGGCAATGCAGACAATATCACTGATATCTCCGGCACAGATATCAGTCCTGATTTGGCTCGCTGTCTGCATAAAATAATATAAGGACCTAAATTAATCAAACTTTAAACGTAATGTACGGGTCTATAACAAATATACACATTTGATAAACACGCATGTATGCCAGCAAGATATTATCACGCCTCCTTACCTGTTGTGGGTAGCTGCTTCTGCCATCCGACGTTTGGAATATGCTGTAGTAAAAATGACGTCACAGTAGTCCAGAGATGTAGGTGGGTAAGTAGTTGACATCACAATTCATTCATGGTGAAGGTCTACCTGAAAAAAAGAAGAAGGAGGCGCGATAATATGTTCATGACATACATGAATATTTATTAATACTGTGTCTTACATCGTAACACTCATAAATGCAGTACTGTACAGACAACACAAGTCATCCTTATCAGTCCCTGCCCCAGTGATTGCAAATACATGCTACAGCACATATTAGACCCTTAACTGTGGACCCGGCACTCAGTTTTACAAACTGAGCAGGTCCCCGGGTACGTACTTTGCAGCAGCCAGTCTTGAGGAGCTGTCAGGGACTATCACCCCCCAAGCACCTCACAGTGCCTGGAACATCTCATGCGCCAGTTTAGGCTTTCACCCCCCTTCATGCACATCGCAAAAGCATGGCAATCTCATGCGCCAGATATGGCACCTTGCCAAAGCACCTCGCCATGGCCGTAACATTTCATGCGCCGGTTCCAGCTTTCACTCCCAAAAGCACCTCGTCGCGGCCAGAACATCTCATTCGTCGGTTCCGGCTTTACTCCCCCAAGCACTCTGCCAAGGTAGTGACATTTCATTCACAGGTTCCAGCTTTCACCCTCCAGGCACATAGCTGAGTATGGAAAAAGTTAATTGCTGGTTTCGGTTTTCACACCCCAATCAAGTGTGATAGGGTACAGCGGTTTGAAAGTGGTATATTAAGCCCATATATTATCATTTTATTTCTACCAAAGTAGGTGAAAATTATTATTTTCACTCAATTTTGTAGAAAATAAGCACCTCACCCTCCAGGCACATAGCTGCGTATGGAAAAAGTTATTTGTCAGGTCCGGTTTTCACACCCCAATCAAGTGTGATAGGGTACAGCAGTGCGAAAAAGGTATATGGGGCCTATATATTGTCACTTTATTTCTACCAAAGTAGGTGAAAATTATTATTTTCACTTACTTTTGTAGAAAAAAAGCACCTCACAGAGGCAGGAATATCTCATGCACCGTTTTCGGCTATCACCCCCCAACCATCACGCCGCGGCCGGAACATTTCTTGCGCCGGTTCCGGCTTTCACTCCCAAAAGCACCTCGTCGCGGCCAGAACATCTCATGCGTCGGTTCCGGCTTTACTCCCCCAAGCACCCTGCCAAGGTGGTGACATTTCATTCACAGGTTCCAGCTTTCACCCTCCAGGCACATAGCTGAGTATGGAAAAAGTTATTTGATGGTTTCGGTTTTCACACCCCAATCAAGTGTGATAGGGTACAGCGGTTTGAAAGTGGTATATTGAGCCCATATGTTATCATTTTATTTCTACCAAAGTAGGTGAAAATTATTATTTTCACTCACTTTTGTAGAAAATAAGCACCTCACCCTCCAGGCACATAGCTGCGTATGAAAAAAGTTATTTGTCAGGTCCGGTTTTCACACCCCAATCAAGTGTGATAGGGTACAGCAGTGCGAAAAAGGTATATGGGGCCTATACATTATCACTTCATTTCTACCAAAGTAGGTGAAAATTATTATTTTCACTAACTTTTGTAGAAAAAAAGCACCTCACAGAGGCAGGAATATCTCATGCACCGTTTTCGGCTATCACCCCCCAACCATCACGCCGCGGCCGGAACATTTCTTGCGCCGGTTCCGGCTTTCACTCCCAAAAGCACCTCGTCGCGGCCAGAACATCTCATGCGTCGGTTCCGGCTTTACTCCCCCAAGCACCCTGCCAAGGTGGTGACATTTCATTCACAGGTTCCAGCTTTCACCCTCCAGGCACATAGCTGAGTATGGAAAAAGTTATTTGCTGGTTTCGGTTTTCACACCCCAATCAAGTGTGATAGGGTACAGCGGTTTGAAAGTGGTATATTGAGTCCATATATTATCATTTTATTTCTACCAAAGTAGGTGAAAATTATTATTTTCACTCACTTTTGTAGAAAATAAGCACCTCACCCTCCAGGCACATAGCTGCGTATGGAAAAAGTTATTTGCCAGTTCCGGTTTTCACACCCCAATCAAGTGTGATAGGGTACAGCAGTGCGAAAAAGGTATATGGGGCCTATATATTATCACTTCATTTCTACCAAAATAGGTGAAAATTATTATTTTCACTTACTTTTGTAGAAAATAAGCACCTCACAGCGGCAGGAACATCTCATGCACCGTTTTCGGCTTTCACCCCCCAACCATCACGCCGCGGCCGGAACATTTCTTGCGCCGGTTCCGGCTTTCACTCCCAAAAGCACCTCGTCGCGGCCAGAACATCTCATGCGTCGGTTCCGGCTTTACTCCCCCAAGCACCCTGCCAAGGTGGTGACATTTCATTCACAAGTTCCAGCTTTCACCCTCCAGGCACATAGCTGAGTATGGAAAAAGTTATTTGCTGGTTTTGGTTTTCACACCCCAATCAAGTGTGATAGGGTACAGCGGTGTGAAAGTGGTATATTGAGCCTATATATTATCATTTTATTTCGACCAAAGTAGGTGAAAATTATTATTTTCACTCACTTTTGTAGAAAATAAGCACCTCACTCTCCAGGCACATAGCTGCATATGCAAAAAGTTATTTGCCAGTTTCGGTTTTCACACCCCAATCAAGTGTGATAGGGTACAGCAGTGTGAAAAAGGTATATGGGGCTCTATATATTTTATCACTTCATTTCTACCAAAGTCGGTGAAAATTATTATTTTCACTTACTTTTGTAGAAAATAAGCACCTCACCCTCCAGGCACATAGCTGCGTATGGAAAAAGTTATTTGTCAGGTCCGGTTTTCACACCCCAATCAAGTGTGATAGGGTACAGCAGTGCGAAAAAGGTATATGGGGCCTATATATTATCACTTCATTTCTACCAAAGTGGGTGAAAATTATTATTTTCACTTACTTTTGTAGAAAAAAAGCACCTCACAGCGGCAGGAACATCTCATGCACCGTTTTCGGCTTTCACCCCCCAACCATCACGCCGCGGCCGGAACATTTCTTGCGCCGGTTCCGGCTTTCACTCCCAAAAGCACCTCATCGCGGCCAGAACATCTCATGCGTCGGTTCCGGCTTTACTCCCCCAAGCACCCTGCCAAGGTGGTGACATTTCATTCACAGGTTCCAGCTTTCACCCTCCAGGCACATAGCTGAGTATGGAAAAATTTATTTGCTGGTTTCGGTTTTCACACCCCAATCAAGTGTGATAGGGTACAGCGGTTTGAAAGTGGTATATTGAGTCCATATATTATCATTTTATTTCTACCAAAGTAGGTGAAAATTATTATTTTCACTCACTTTTGTAGAAAATAAGCACCTCACCTTCCAGGCACATAGCTGCGTATGGAAAAAGTTATTTGCCAGTTCCGGTTTTCACACCCCAATCAAGTGTGATAGGGTACAGCAGTGCGAAAAAAGGTATATGGGGCCTATATATTATCACTTCATTTCTTGCGCCGGTTCCGGCTTTCACTCCCAAAAGCACCTCGTCGCGGCCAGAACATCTCATGCGTCGGTTCCGGCGTTACTCCCCCAAGCAACTTGCCAAGTCGAGAACATTTCATTCACAGGTTCCAGCTTTCACCCTCCAGGCACAGAGCTGCTTATGGAGCAGGTTATTCGCCGTGTACAGTTTTCACACCCCAATCAAGTGTGATAGGGTACAGCGGTGTGAAAGTGGTATATGGGGCCTATGTACTATCACTTAATTTTTATCAAAGTAGGTGAAAATTATTATATTCACCTACTTTAGTACAAAATAAGTATTCTTGACATTCAATGAAAAGGCAATGCAGACAATATCACTGATATCTCCTGCACAGATATCAGTCCTGATTTGGCTCGCTGTCTGCATAAAATAATATAAGGACCTAAATTCATCAAACTTTAAACGTAATGTACGGGTCTATAACAAATATACACATTTGATAAACACGCATGTATGCCAGCAAGATATTATCGCGCCTCCTTACCTGTTGTGGGTAGCTGCTTCTGCCATCCGACGTTTGGAATATGCTGTAGTAAAAATGACGTCACAGTAGTCCAGAGATGTAGGTGGGTAAGTAGTTGACATCACAATTCATTCATGGTGAAGGTCTACCTGAAAAAAAGAAGAAGGAGGCGCGATAATATGTTCATGACATACATGAATATTTATTAATACTGTGTCTTACATCGTAACACTCATAAATGCAGTACTGTACAGACAACACAAGTCATCCTTATCAGTCCCTGCCCCAGTGATTGCAAATACATGCTACAGCACATATTAGACCCTTAACTGTGGACCCGGCACTCAGTTTTACAAACTGAGCAGGTCCCCGGGTACGTACTTTGCAGAAGCCAGTCTTGAGGAGCTGTCAGGGACTATCACCCCCCAAGCACCTCACAGTGCCTGGAACATCTCATGTGCCAGTTTAGGCTTTCACCCCCCTTCATGCACATCGCAAAAGCATGGCAATCTCATGCGCCAGATCTGGCACCTTGCCAAAGCACCTCGCCATGGCCGTAACATTTAATGTGCCGGTTCCAGCTTTCACTCCCAAAAGCACCTCGTCGCGGCCAAAACATCTCATTCGTCGGTTCCGGCTTTACTCCCCCAAGCACTCTGCCAAGGTAGTGACATTTCATTCACAGGTTCCAGCTTTCACCCTCCAGGCACATAGCTGAGTATGGAAAAATTTATTTGCTGGTTTCGGTTTTCACACCCCAATCAAGTGTGATAGGGTACAGCGGTTTGAAAGTGGTATATTGAGTCCATATATTATCATTTTATTTCTACCAAAGTAGGTGAAAATTATTATTTTCACTCACTTTTGTAGAAAATAAGCACCTCACCTTCCAGGCACATAGCTGCGTATGGAAAAAGTTATTTGCCAGTTCCGGTTTTCACACCCCAATCAAGTGTGATAGGGTACAGCAGTGCGAAAAAAGGTATATGGGGCCTATATATTATCACTTCATTTCTTGCGCCGGTTCCGGCTTTCACTCCCAAAAGCACCTCGTCGCGGCCAGAACATCTCATGCGTCGGTTCCGGCGTTACTCCCCCAAGCAACTTGCCAAGTCGAGAACATTTCATTCACAGGTTCCAGCTTTCACCCTCCAGGCACAGAGCTGCTTATGGAGCAGGTTATTCGCCGTGTACAGTTTTCACACCCCAATCAAGTGTGATAGGGTACAGCGGTGTGAAAGTGGTATATGGGGCCTATGTACTATCACTTAATTTTTATCAAAGTAGGTGAAAATTATTATATTCACCTACTTTAGTACAAAATAAGTATTCTTGACATTCAATGAAAAGGCAATGCAGACAATATCACTGATATCTCCTGCACAGATATCAGTCCTGATTTGGCTCGCTGTCTGCATAAAATAATATAAGGACCTAAATTCATCAAACTTTAAACGTAATGTACGGGTCTATAACAAATATACACATTTGATAAACACGCATGTATGCCAGCAAGATATTATCGCGCCTCCTTACCTGTTGTGGGTAGCTGCTTCTGCCATCCGACGTTTGGAATATGCTGTAGTAAAAATGACGTCACAGTAGTCCAGAGATGTAGGTGGGTAAGTAGTTGACATCACAATTCATTCATGGTGAAGGTCTACCTGAAAAAAAGAAGAAGGAGGCGCGATAATATGTTCATGACATACATGAATATTTATTAATACTGTGTCTTACATCGTAACACTCATAAATGCAGTACTGTACAGACAACACAAGTCATCCTTATCAGTCCCTGCCCCAGTGATTGCAAATACATGCTACAGCACATATTAGACCCTTAACTGTGGACCCGGCACTCAGTTTTACAAACTGAGCAGGTCCCCGGGTACGTACTTTGCAGAAGCCAGTCTTGAGGAGCTGTCAGGGACTATCACCCCCCAAGCACCTCACAGTGCCTGGAACATCTCATGTGCCAGTTTAGGCTTTCACCCCCCTTCATGCACATCGCAAAAGCATGGCAATCTCATGCGCCAGATCTGGCACCTTGCCAAAGCACCTCGCCATGGCCGTAACATTTAATGTGCCGGTTCCAGCTTTCACTCCCAAAAGCACCTCGTCGCGGCCAAAACATCTCATTCGTCGGTTCCGGCTTTACTCCCCCAAGCACTCTGCCAAGGTAGTGACATTTCATTCACAGGTTCCAGCTTTCACCCTCCAGGCACATAGCTGAGTATGGAAAAAGTTAATTGCTGGTTTCGGTTTTCACACCCCAATCAAGTGTGATAGGGTACAGCGGTTTGAAAGTGGTATATTGAGCCCATATATTATCATTTTATTTCTACCAAAGTAGGTGAAAATTATTATTTTCACTCACTTTTGTAGAAAATAAGCACCTCATCCTCCAGGCACATAGCTGCGTATGGAAAAAGTTATTTGTCAGGTCCGGTTTTCACACCCCAATCAAGTGTGATAGGGTACAGCAGTGCGAAAAAGGTATATGGGGCCTATATATTATCACTTCATTTCTACCAAAGTAGGTGAAAATTATTATTTTCACTTACTTTTGTAGAAAAAAAGCACCTCACAGAGGCAGGAATATCTCATGCACCGTTTTCGGCTATCACCCCCCAACCATCACGCCGCGGCCGGAACATTTCTTGCGCCGGTTCCGGCTATCACTCCCAAAAGCACCTCGTCGCGGCCAGAACATCTCATGCGTCGGTTCCAGCTTTACTCCCCCAAGCACCCTGCCAAGGTGGTGACATTTCATTCACAGGTTCCAGCTTTCACCCTCCAGGCACATAGCTGAGTATGGAAAAAGTTATTTGCTGGTTTCGGTTTTCACACCCCAATCAAGTGTGATAGGGTACAGCGGTTTGAAAATGGTATATTGAGTCCATATATTATCATTTTATTTCTACCAAAGTAGGTGAAAATTATTATTTTCACTCACTTTTGTAGAAAATAAGCACCTCACCCTCCAGGCACATAGCTGCGTATGGAAAAAGTTATTTGCCAGTTCCGGTTTTCACACCCCAATCAAGTGTGATAGGGTACAGCAGTGCGAAAAAGGTATATGGGGCCTATATATTATCACTTCATTTCTACCAAAATAGGTGAAAATTATTATTTTCACTTACTTTTGTAGAAAATAAGCACCTCACAGCGGCAGGAACATCTCATGCACCGTTTTCGGCTTTCACCCCCCAACCATCACGCCGCGGCCGGAACATTTCTTGCGCCGGTTCCGGCTTTCACTCCCAAAAGCACCTCGTCGCGGCCAGAACATCTCATGCGTCGGTTACGGCTTTACTCCCCCAAGCACCCTGCCAAGGTGGTGACATTTCATTCACAGGTTCCAGCTTTCACCCTCCAGGCACATAGCTGAGTATGGAAAAAGTTATTTGCTGGTTTTGGTTTTCACACCCCAATCAAGTGTGATAGAGTACAGCGGTGTGAAAGTGGTATATTGAGCCTATATATTATCATTTTATTTCTACCAAAGTAGGTGAAAATTATTATTTTCACTCACTTTTGTAGAAAATAAGCACCTCACCTTCCAGGCACATAGCTGCGTATGGAAAAAGTTATTTGCCAGTTCCGGTTTTCACACCCCAATCAAGTGTGATAGGGTACAGCAGTGCGAAAAAGGTATATGGGGCCTATATATTATCACTTCATTTCTACCAAAGTGGGTGAAAATTATTATTTTCACTTACTTTTGTAGAAAAAAAGCACCTCACAGAGGCAGGAACATCTCATGCACCGTTTTCGGCTATCACCCCCCAACCATCACGCCGCGGCCGGAACATTTCTTGTGCCGGTTCCGGCTATCACTCCCAAAAGCACCTCGTCGCGGCCAGAACATCTCATGCGTCGGTTCCAGCTTTACTCCCCCAAGCACCCTGCCAAGGTGGTGACATTTCATTCACAGGTTCCAGCTTTCACCCTCCAGGCACATAGCTGAGTATGGAAAAAGTTATTTGCTGGTTTCGGTTTTCACACCCCAATCAAGTGTGATAGGGTACAGCGGTTTGAAAATGGTATATTGAGTCCATATATTATCATTTTATTTCTACCAAAGTAGGTGAAAATTATTATTTTCACTCACTTTTGTAGAAAATAAGCACCTCACCCTCCAGGCACATAGCTGCGTATGGAAAAAGTTATTTGCCAGTTCCGGTTTTCACACCCCAATCAAGTGTGATAGGGTACAGCAGTGCGAAAAAGGTATATGGGGCCTATATATTATCACTTCATTTCTACCAAAATAGGTGAAAATTATTATTTTCACTTACTTTTGTAGAAAATAAGCACCTCACAGCGGCAGGAACATCTCGTGCACCGTTTTCGACTTTCACCCCCCAACCATCACTCCGCGGCCGGAAGAATTCTTGCGCTGGTTCCAGCTTTCACACCCAAAAGCACCTTGTCTCGGCCAGAACATCTCATGCGTCGGTTCCGGCTTTACTCCCCCAAGCACCCTGCCAAGGTGGTGACATTTCATTCACAGGTTCATGCTTTTACCCTCCAGGCACATAGCTGAAAATGGAAAAAGTTGTTTGCTGGTTTCGGTTTTCACACCCCAATCAAGTGTAATAGGGTACAGCGGTTTGAAAGTGGTATATTGAGTCCATATATTATCATTTTATTTCTACCAAAGTAGATGAAAATTATTATTTTCACTCACTTTTATAGAAAATAAGCACCTCACCCTCCAGGCACATAGCTGCGTATGGAAAAAGTTATTTGCCAGTTCCGGTTTTCACACCCCAATCAAGTGTGATAGGGTACAGCAGTGCGAAAAAGGTATATGGGGCCTATATTTTATCACTTCATTTCTACCAAAATAGGTGAAAATTATTATTTTCACTTACTTTTGCAGAAAATAAGCACCTCACAGCGGCAGGAACATCTCATGCACCGTTTTCGGCTTTCACCCCCCAACCATCACGCCGCGGCCGGAACATTTCTTGCGCCGGTTCCGGCTTTCACTCCCAAAAGCACCTCGTCGCGGCCAGAACATCTCAAGCGTCGGTTCCGGCTTTACTCCCCCAAGCACCCTGCCAAGGTGGTGACATTTCATTCACAGGTTCCAGCTTTCACCCTCCAGGCACATAGCTGAGTATGGAAAAAGTTATTTGCTGGTTTCGGTTTTCACACCCCAATCAAGTGTGATAGGGTACAGCGGTGTGAAAGTGGTATATTGAGTCCATAAATTATCATTTTATTTCTACCAAAGTAGGTGAAAATTATTATTTTCACTCACTTTTGTAGGAAATAAGCACCTCACCCTCCAGGCACATAGCTGCGTATGGAAAAAGTTATTTGCCAGTTTCGGGTTTCACACCCCAATCAAGTGTGATAGTGTACAGCAGTGTGAAAAAGGTATATGGGGCTCTATATATTTTATCACTTCATTTCTACCAAAGTAGGTGAAAATTATTATTTTCACTTACTTTTGTAGAAAATAAGTACCTCACAGCGGCAGGAACATCTCGTGCACCGTTTTCGACTTTCACCCCCCAACCATCACTCCGCGGCCGGAAGATTTCTTGCGCCGGTTCCAGATTTCACACCCAAAAGCACCTTGTCTCGGCCAGAACATCTCATGCGTCGGTTCCGGCTTTACTCCCCCAAGCACCCTGCCAAGGTGGTGACATTTCATTCACAGGTTCTAGCTTTCACCCTCCAGGCACATAGCTGAGTATGGAAAAAGTTATTTGCTGGTTTTGGTTTTCACACCCCAATCAAGTGTGATAGGGTACAGCAGTGCGAAAAAGGTATATGGGGCCTATATATTATCACTTCATTTCTACCAAAGTAGGTGAAAATTATTATTTTCACTTACTTTTGTAGAAAATAAGCACCTCACAGCGGCAGGAACATCTCATGCACTGTTTTCGGCTTTCACCCCCCAACCATCACGCCGCGGCCGGAACATTTCTTGCGCCGGTTCCGGCTTTCACTCCCAAAAGCACCTCGTCGCGGCCAGAACATCTCATGCTTCGGTTCCGGCTTTACTCCTCCAAGCACCCTGCCAAGGTGGTGACATTTCATTCACAGGTTCCAGCTGTCACCCTCCAGGCTCAGAGCTGCATATGGAGCAGGTTATTCGCCGTGTACAGTTTTCACACCCCAATCAAGTGTGATAGGGTACAGCGGTGTGAAAGTGGTATATGGGGCCTATGTACTATCACTTAATTTTTATCAAAGTAGGTGAAAATTATTATATTCACCTACTTTAGTACAAAATAAGTATTCTTGACATTCAATAAAAAGGCAATGCAGACAATATCACTGATATCTCCTGCACAGATATCAGTCCTGATTTGGCTCGCTGTCTGCATAAAATAATATAAGGACCTAAATTCATCAAACTTTAAACGTAATGTACGGGTCTATAACAAATATACACATTTGATAAACACGCATGTATGCCAGCAAGATATTATCGCGCCTCCTTACCTGTTGTGGGTAGCTGCTTCTGCCATCCGACGTTTGGAATATGCTGTAGTAAAAATGACGTCACAGTAGTCCAGAGATGTAGGTGGGTAAGTAGTTGACATCACAATTCATTCATGGAGAAGGTCTACCTGAAAAAAAGAAGAAGGAGGCGTGATAATATGTTCATGACATACATGAATATTTATTAATACTGTGTCTTACATCGTAACACTCATAAATGCAGTACTGTACAGACAACACAAGTCATCCTTATCAGTCCCTGCCACAGTGATTGCAAATACATGCTACAGCACATATTAGACCCTTAACTGTGGACCCGGCACTCAGTTTTACAAACTGAGCATGTCCCCGGGTACGTACTTTGCAGCAGCCAGTCTAGAGGAGCTGTCAGGGACTATCACCCCCCAAGCACCTCACAGTGCCTGGAACATCTCATGCGCCAGTTTAGGCTTTCACCCCCCTGCATGGCAATCTCATGCACCAGATCTGGCACCTTGCCAAAGCACCTCGCCATGGCCGGAACATTTCATGCGCCGGTTCCAGCTTTCACTCCCAAAAGCACCTCGTCGCGGCCAGAACATCTCATGCGTCGGTTCCGGCTTTACTCCCCCAAGCACCCTGCCGAGGTAGTGACATTTCATTCACAGGTTCCAGCTTTCACCCTCCAGGCACATAGCTGAGTATGGAAAAAGTTATTTGCTGGTTTCGGTTTTCACACCCCAATCAAGTGTGATAGGGTACAGCGGTTTGAAAGTGGTATATTGAGCCCATATATTATCATTTTATTTCTACCAAAGTAGGTGAAAATTATTATTTTCACTCACTTTTGTAGAAAATAAGCACCTCACCCTCCAGGCACATAGCTGCGCATGGAAAAAGTTATTTGCCAGTTCCGGTTTTCACACCCCAATCAAGTGTGTTAGGGAACAGCAGTGCGAAAAAGGTATATGGGGCCTATATATTATCACTTCATTTCTACCAAAATAGGTGAAAATTATTATTTTCACTTACTTTTGTAGAAAATAAGCACCTCACAGCGGCAGGAACATCTCATGCACCGTTTTCGGCTTTCACCCCCCAACCATCACGCCGCGGCCGGAACATTTCTTGCGACGGTTCCAGCTTTCACTCCCAAAAGCACCTCGTCGCGGCCAGAACATCTCATGCGTCGGTTCCGGCTTTACTCCACCGAGCACCCTGCCAAGGTGGTGACATTTCATTCACAGGTTCCAGCTTTCACCCTCCAGGCACATAGCTGAGTATGGAAAAAGTTATTAGCTGGTTTTGGTTTTCACACCCCAAACAAGTGTGATAGGGTACAGCGGTGTGAAAGTGGTATATTGAGCCTATATATTATCATTTTATTTCTACCAAAGTAGGTGAAAATTATTATTTTCACTCACTTATGTAGAAAATAAGCACCTCACCCTCCAGGCACATAGCTGCGTATGGAAAAAGTTATTTGCCAGTTTCGGGTTTCACACCCCAATCAAGTGTGATAGTGTACAGCAGTGTGAAAAAGGTATATGGGGCTCTATATATTTTATCACTTCATTTCTACCAAAGTAGGTGAAAATTATTATTTTCACTTACTTTTGTAGAAAATAAGTACCTCACAGCGGCAGGAACATCTCGTGCACCATTTTCGACTTTCACCCCCCAACCATCACTCCGCGGCCGGAAGATTTCTTGCGCCGGTTCCAGCTTTCACAAGCAAAAGCACCTTGTCGCGGCCAGAACATCTCATGCGTCGGTACCGGCTTTACTCCCCCAAGCACCCTGCCAAGGTGGTGACATTTCATTTACAGGTTCATGCTTTCACCCTCCAGGCACATAGCTGAGTATGGAAAAAGTTATTTGCTGGTTTCGGTTTTCACACCCCAATCAAGTGTGATAGGGTACAACGGTGTGAAAGTGGTATATTGAGCCCATAAATTATTATTTTATTTCTACCAAAGTAGGTGAAAATTATTATTTTCACTCACTTTTGTAGAAAATAAGCACCTCACCCTCCAGGCACATAGCTGCGTATGGAAAAAGTTATTTGTCAGGTCCGGTTTTCACACCCTAATCAAGTGTGATAGGGTACAGCAGTGCGAAAAAGGTATATGGGGCCTATATATTATCACTTCATTTCTACCAAAGTAGGTGAAAATTATTATTTTCACTCACTTATGTAGAAAATAAGCACCTCACCCTCCAGGCACATAGCTGCGTATGGAAAAAGTTATTTGCCAGTTTCGGGTTTCACACCCCAATCAAGTGTGATAGTGTACAGCAGTGTGAAAAAGGTATATGGGGCTCTATATATTTTATCACTTCATTTCTACCAAAGTAGGTGAAAATTATTATTTTCACTTACTTTTGTACAAAATAAGTACCTCACAGCGGCAGGAACATCTCGTGCACCATTTTCGACTTTCACCACCCAACCATCACTCCGCGGCCGGAAGATTTCTTGCGCCGGTTCCAGCTTTCACAAGCAAAAGCACCTTGTCGCGGCCAGAACATCTCATGCGTCGGTTCCGGCTTTACTCCCCCAAGCACCCTGCCAAGGTGGTGACATTTCATTCACAGGTTCCAGCTTTCACCCTCCAGGCACATAGCTGAGTATGGAAAAAGTTATTTGCTGGTTTCGTTTTTCACACCCCAATCAAGTGTGATAGGGTACAGCGGTTTGAAAGTGGTATATTGAGCCCATATATTATCATTTTATTTCTACCAAAGTAGGTGAAAATTATTATTTTCACTCACTTTTGTAGAAAATAAGCACCTCACCTTCCAGGCACATAGCTGTGTATGGAAAAAGTTATTTGCCAGTTCCGGTTTTCACACCCCAATTAAGTGTGATAGGGTACAGCAGTGCGAAAAAGGTATATGGGGCCAATATATTATCACTTCATTTCTACCAAAATAGGTGAAAATTATTATTTTCACTTACTTTTGTAGAAAATAAGCACCTCACAGCGGCAGGAACATCTCATGCACCATTTTCGGCTTTCACCCCCCAACCATCACGCCGCGGCCGGAACATTTCTTGCGCCGGTTCCGGCTTTCACTCCCAAAAGCCCCTCTTCGCGGCCAGAACATCTCATGCGTCGGTTCCGGCTTTACTCCCCCAAGCACCCTGCCAAGGTGGTGACATTTCATTCACAGGTTCCAGCTTTCACCCTCCAGGCACATAGCTGAGTATGGAAAAATTTATTTGCTGGTTTCGGTTTTCACACCCCAATCAAGTGTGATAGGGTACAGCGGTTTGAAAGTGGTATATTGAGCCCATATATTATCATTTTATTTCTACCAAAGTAGGTGAAAATTATTATTTTCACTCACTTTTGTAGAAAATAAGCACCTCACCTTCCAGGCACATAGCTGCGTATGGAAAAAGTTATATGCCAGTTCCGGTTTTCACACCCCAATTAAGTGTGATAGGGTACAGCAGTGCGAAAAAGGTATATGGGGCCTATATATTATCACTTCATTTCTTGCGCCGGTTCCGGCTTTCACTCCCAAAAGCACCTTGTCGCGGCCAGAACATCTCATGCGTCGGTTCCGGCTTTACTCCCCCAAGCACCCTACCAAGGTGGTGACATTTCATTCACAGGTTCCAGCTTTCACTCTCCAGACACATAGCTGAGTATGGAAAAAGTTATTTGCTGGTTTTGGTTTTCACACCCCAATCAAGTGTGATAGGGTACAGCGGTGTGAAAGTGGTATATTGAGCCTATATATTATCATTTTATTTCGACCAAAGTAGGTGAAAATTATTATTTTCACTCACTTTTGTAGAAAATAAGCACCTCACAGAGGCAGGAACATCTCATGCACCGTTTTCGGCTATCACCCCCCAACCATCACGCCGCGGCCGGAACATTTCTTATGCCGGTTCCGGCTTTCACTCCCAAAAGCACCTCGTCGCGGCCAGAACATCTCATGCGTCGGTTCCAGCTTTACTCCCCCAAGCACCCTGCCAAGGTGGTGACATTTCATTCACAGGTTCCAGCTTTCACCCTCCAGACACATAGCTGAGTATGGAAAAATTTATTTGCTGGTTTCGGTTTTTACACCCCAATCAAGTGTGATAGGGTACAGCGGTTTGAAAGTGGTATATTGAGTCCATATATTATCATTTTATTTCTACCAAAGTAGGTGAAAATTATTATTTTCACTCACTTTTGTAGTAAATAAGCACCTCACCTTCCAGGCACATAGCTGCGTTTGGAAAAAGTTATTTGCCAGTTCCGGTTTTCACACCCCAATCAAGTGTGATAGGGTACAGCAGTGCGAAAAAAGGTATATGGGGCCTATATATTATCACTTCATTTCTTGCGCCGGTTCCGGCTTTCACTCCCAAAAGCACCTTGTCGCGGCCAGAACATCTCATGCGTCGGTTCCGGCTTTACTCCCCCAAGCACCCTACCAAGGTGGTGACATTTCATTCACAGGTTCCAGCTTTCACCCTCCAGACACATAGCTGAGTATGGAAAAAGTTATTTGCTGGTTTTGGTTTTCACACCCCAATCAAGTGTGGTAGGGTACAGCGGTGTGAAAGTGGTATATTGAGCCTATATATTATCATTTTATTTCGACCAAAGTAGGTGAAAATTATTATTTTCACTCACTTTTGTAGAAAATAAGCACCTCACAGAGGCAGGAACATCTCATGCACCGTTTTCGGCTATCACCCCCCAACCATCACGCCGCGGCCGGAACATTTCTTGTGCCGGTTCCGGCCTTCACTCCCAAAAGCACCTCGTCGCGGCCAGAACATCTCATGCGTCAGTTCCAGCTTTACTCCCCCAAGCACCCTGCCAAGGTGGTGACATTTCATTCACAGGTTTCAGCTTTCACCCTCCAGGCACATAGCTGAGTATGGAAAAAGTTATTTGCTGGTTTTGGTTTTCACACCCCAATCAAGTGTGATAGGGTACAGCGGTGTGAAAGTGGTATATTGAGCCTATATATTATCATTTTATTTCGAACAAAGTAGGTGAAAATTATTATTTTCACTCACTTTTGTAGAAAATAAGCACCTCACAGAGGCAGGAACATCTCATGCACCGTTTTCGGCTATCACCCCCCAACCATCACGCCGCGGCCGGAACATTTCTTGTGCCGGTTCCGGCTTTCACTCCCAAAAGCACCTCGTCGCGGCCAGAACATCTCATGCGTCGGTTCCAGCTTTACTCCCCCAAGCACCCTGCCAAGGTGGTGACATTTCATTCACAGGTTCCAGCTTTCACCCTCCAGACACATAGCTGAGTATGGAAAAATTTATTTGCTGGTTTCGGTTTTTACACCCCAATCAAGTGTGATAGGGTACAGCGGTTTGAAAGTGGTATATTGAGTCCATATATTATCATTTTATTTCTACCAAAGTAGGTGAAAATTATTATTTTCACTCACTTTTGTAGAAAATAAGCACCTCACCTTCCAGGCACATAGCTGCGTTTGGAAAAAGTTATTTGCCAGTTCCGGTTTTCACACCCCAATCAAGTGTGATAGGGTACAGCAGTGCGAAAAAAGGTATATGGGGCCTATATATTATCACTTCATTTCTTGCGCCGGTTCCGGCTTTCACTCCCAAAAGCACCTTGTCGCGGCCAGAACATCTCATGCGTCGGTTCCGGCTTTACTCCCCCAAGCACCCTACCAAGGTGGTGACATTTCATTCACAGGTTCCAGCTTTCACCCTCCAGACACATAGCTGAGTATGGAAAAAGTTATTTGCTGGTTTTGGTTTTCACACCCCAATCAAGTGTGGTAGGGTACAGCGGTGTGAAAGTGGTATATTGAGCCTATATATTATCATTTTATTTCGACCAAAGTAGGTGAAAATTATTATTTTCACTCACTTTTGTAGAAAATAAGCACCTCACAGAGGCAGGAACATCTCATGCACCGTTTTCGGCTATCACCCCCCAACCATCACGCCGCGGCCGGAACATTTCTTGTGCCGGTTCCGGCCTTCACTCCCAAAAGCACCTCGTCGCGGCCAGAACATCTCATGCGTCGGTTCCAGCTTTACTCCCCCAAGCACCCTGCCAAGGTGGTGACATTTCATTCACAGGTTCCAGCTTTCACCCTCCAGGCACATAGCTGAGTATGGAAAAATTTATTTGCTGGTTTCGGTTTTCACACCCCAATCAAGTGTGATAGGGTACAGCGGTTTGAAAGTGGTATATTGAGTCCATATATTATCATTTTATTTTTACCAAAGTAGGTGAAAATTATTATTTTCACTCACTTTTGTAGAAAATAAGCACCTCACCTTCCAGGCACATAGCTGCGTTTGGAAAAAGTTATTTGCTAGTTCCGGTTTTCACACCCCAATCAAGTGTGATAGGGTACAGCAGTGCGAAAAAAGGTATATGGGGCCTATATATTATCACTTCATTTCTTGCGCCGGTTCCGGCTTTCACTCCCAAAAGCACCTTGTCGCGGCCAGAACATCTCATGCGTCGGTTCCGGCTTTACTCCCCCAAGCACCCTACCAAGGTGGTGACATTTCATTCACAGGTTCCAGCTTTCACCCTCCAGACACATAGCTGAGTATGGAAAAAGTTATTTGCTGGTTTTGGTTTTCACACCCCAATCAAGTGTGATAGGGTACAGCGGTGTGAAAGTGGTATATTGAGCCTATATATTATCATTTTATTTCGACCAAAGTAGGTGAAAATTATTATTTTCACTCACTTTTGTAGAAAATAAGCACCTCACAGAGGCAGGAACATCTCATGCACCGTTTTCGGCTATCACCCCCCAACCATCACGCCGCGGCCGGAACATTTCTTGTGCCGGTTCCGGCTTTCACTCCCAAAAGCACCTTGTCGCGGCCAGAACATCTCATGCGTCGGTTCCAGCTTTACTCCCCCAAGCACCCTGCCAAGGTGGTGACATTTCATTCACAGGTTCCAGCTTTCACCCTCCAGGCACATAGCTGAGAATGGAAAAAGTTATTTGCTGGTTTCGGTTTTCACACCCCAATCAAGTGTGATAGGGTACAGCGGTTTGAAAATGGTATATTGAGTCCATATATTATCATTTTATTTCTACCAAAGTAGGTGAAAATTATTATTTTCACTCACTTTTGTAGAAAATAAGCACCTCACCCTCCAGGCACATAGCTGCGTATGGAAAAAGTTATTTGCCAGTTCCGGTTTTCACACCCCAATCAAGTGTGATAGGGTACAGCAGTGCGAAAAAGGTATATGGGGCCTATATATTATCACTTCATTTCTACCAAAATAGGTGAAAATTATTATTTTCACTTACTTTTGTAGAAAATAAGCACCTCACAGCGGCAGGAACATCTCATGCACCGTTTTCGGCTTTCACCCCCCAACCATCACGCCGCGGCCAGAACATTTCTTGCGCCGGTTTCGGCTTTCACTCCCAAAAGCACCTCATCGCGGCCAGAACATCTCATGCGTCGGTTCCGGCTTTACTCCCCCAAGCACCCTGCCAAGGTGGTGACATTTCATTCACAGGTTCCAGCTTTCACCCTCCAGGCACATAGCAGAGTATGAAAAAAGTTATTTGCTGGTTTCGGTTTTCACACCCCAATCAAGTGTGATAGGGTACAGCGGTGTGAACGTGGTATATTGAGCCTATATATTATCATTTTATTTCGACCAAAGTAGGTGAAAATTATTATTTTCACTCACTTTTGTAGAAAATAAGCACCTCACCCTCCAGGCACATAGCTGCTTATGGAAAAAGTTATTTGCCAGTTCCGGTTTTCACACCCCAATCAAGTGTGATAGGGTACAGCAGTGCGAAAAAGGTATATGGGGCCTATATATTATCACTTCATTTCTACCAAAGTAGGTGAAAATTATTATTTTCACTTACTTTTGTAGAAAATAAGCACCTCACAGCGGCAGGAACATTTCATGCACTGTTTTCGGCTTTCACCCCCCAACCATCACGCCGCGGCCGGAACATTTCTTGCGCCGGTTCCGGCTTTCACTCCCAAAAGCACCTCGTCGCGGCCAGAACATCTCATGCGTCGGTTCCGGCGTTACTCCCCCAAGCAACTTGCCAAGTCGAGAACATTTCATTCACAGGTTCCAGCTTTCACCCTCCAGGCACAGAGCTGCTTATGGAGCAGGTTATTCGCCGTGTACAGTTTTCACACCCCAATCAAGTGTGATAGGGTACAGCGGTGTGAAAGTGGTATATGGGGCCTATGTACTATCACTTAATTTTTATCAAAGTAGGTGAAAATTATTATATTCACCTACTTTAGTACAAAATAAGTATTCTTGACATTCAATGAAAAGGCAATGCAGACAATATCACTGATATCTCCGGCACAGATATCAGTCCTGATTTGGCTCGCTGTCTGCATAAAATAATATAAGGACCTAAATTCATCAAACTTTAAACGTAATGTACGGGTCTATAACAAATATACACATTTGATAAACACGCATGTATGCCAGCAAGATATTATCGCGCCTCCTTACCTGTTGTGGGTAGCTGCTTCTGCCATCCGACGTTTGGAATATGCTGTAGTAAAAATGACGTCACAGTAGTCCAGAGATGTAGTAAGTGGGTAAGTAGTTGACATCACAATTCATTCATGGAGAAGGTCTACCTGAAAAAAAGAAGAAGGAGGCGCGATAATATGTTCATGACATACATGAATATTTATTAATACTGTGTCTTACATCGTAACACTCATAAATGCAGTACTGTACAGACAACACAAGTCATCCTTATCAGTCCCTGCCCCAGTGATTGCAAATACATGCTACAGCACATATTAGACCCTTAACTGTGGACCCGGCACTCAGTTTTACAAACTGAGCAGGTCCCCGGGTACGTACTTTGCAGCAGCCAGTCTTGAGGAGCTGTCAGGGACTATCACCCCCCAAGCACCTCACAGTGCCTGGACTCAGGAGCCGCTATTTGCGCTGATGCCTATCACCCTGCCTCAACCCAGCCCTCTTCACACGCGCAGGATAACACATCTACCTGCCGGAGTCACAGCAGGTTCAGGTACGGGAGCAACCTCAGACTGCCATCGCGTCTGAGCTCTGCTCCACAGATCATACCACGCTGTCTATATCAGAATATATATTCTCTCTGATTAAATTTTCCAACGGTGAATACATCCAGCCAGTGCGCCCAGACGAGACAGTACCTCTTATATTTAGAAATTGTTGTATTGGTTACTTGTGGCATTATCAGTCAGTCGGACAGAGGTCTTTTCTATTATTAGCTGTCTAAAGCGCACAACGGGTATATTGGGATACCAGCGGATTGTACATTGATTTAACTTCTAATCTTCAAAACAATCTGCCAGCGCAGTGCGCCAATATCAGTTTATAACCACCAGCATTCAATTATTGTACCAGAACATTTGTGGCTTCTCTGTTTTGTTTGATTATCAGCTGTCTAAACCGCACGACTGTTATTGTCTGAAACCAGCAAAAATTTATTTGCTGGTTTCGGTTTTCACACCCCAATCAAGTGTGATAGGGTACAGCGGTTTGAAAGTGGTATATTGAGTCCATATATTATCATTTTATTTCTACCAAAGTAGGTGAAAATTATTATTTTCACTCACTTTTGTAGAAAATAAGCACCTCACCCTCCAGGCACATAGCTGCGTATGGAAAAAGTTATTTGCCAGTTCCGGTTTTCACACCCCAATCAAGTGTGATAGGGTACAGCAGTGCGAAAAAGGTATATGGGGCCTATATATTATCACTTCATTTCTACCAAAATAGGTGAAAATTATTATTTTCACTTACTTTTGTAGAAAATAAGCACCTCATAGCGGCAGGAACATCTCATGCACCGTTTTCGGCTTTCACCCCCCAACCATCACGCCGCGGCCGGAACATTTCTTGCGCCGGTTCCGGCTTTCACTCCCAAAAGCACCTCGTCGCGGCCAGAACATCTCATGCGTCGGTTCCGGCTTTACTCCCCCAAGCACCCTGCCAAGGTGGTGACATTTCATTCACAAGTTCCAGCTTTCACCCTCCAGGCACATAGCTGAGTATGGAAAAAGTTATTTGCTGTTTTTGGTTTTCACACCCCAATCAAGTGTGATAGGGTACAGCGGTGTGAAAGTGGTATATTGAGCCTATATATTATCATTTTATTTCGACCAAAGTAGGTGAAAATTATTATTTTCACTCACTTTTGTAGAAAATAAGCACCTCACTCTCCAGGCACATAGCTGCATATGGAAAAAGTTATTTGCCAGTTTCGGTTTTCACACCCCAATCAAGTGTGATAGGGTACAGCAGTGTGAAAAAGGTATATGGGGCTCTATATATTTTATCACTTCATTTCTACCAAAGTCGGTGAAAATTATTATTTTCACTTACTTTTGTAGAAAATAAGCACCTCACCCTCCAGGCACATAGCTGCGTATGGAAAAAGTTATTTGTCAGGTCCGGTTTTCACACCCCAATCAAGTGTGATAGGGTACAGCGGTTTGAAAGTGGTATATTGAGTCCTATATATTATCACTTCATTTCTACCAAAGTGGGTGAAAATTATTATTTTCACTTACTTTTGTAGAAAAAAAGCACCTCACCTTCCAGGCACATAGCTGCGTATGGAAAAAGTTATTTGCCAGTTCCGGTTTTCACACCCCAATCAAGTGTGATAGGGTACAGCAGTGCGAAAAAAGGTATATGGGGCCTATATATTATCACTTCATTTCTTGCGCCGGTTCCGGCTTTCACTCCCAAAAGCACCTTGTCGCGGCCAGAACATCTCATGCGTCGGTTCCGGCTTTACTCCCCCAAGCACCCTACCAAGGTGGTGACATTTCATTCACAGGTTCCAGCTTTCACCCTCCAGACACATAGCTGAGTATGGAAAAAGTTATTTGCTGGTTTTGGTTTTCACACCCCAATCAAGTGTGATAGGGTACAGCGGTGTGGTGTGAAAGTGGTATATTGAGCCTATATATTATCATTTTATTTCTACCAAAGTAGGTGAAAATTATTATTTGCACTCACTTTTGTAGAAAATAAGCACCTCACCCTCCAGGCACATAGCTGCGTATGGAAAAAGTTATTTGTCAGGTCTGGTTTTCACACTCCAATCAAGTGTGATAGGGTACAGCAGTGCGAAAAAAGGTATATGGGGCCTATATATTATCACTTCATTTCTTGCGCCGGTTCCGGCTTTCACTCCCAAAAGCACCTTGTCGCGGCCAGAACATCTCATGCGTCGGTTCCGGCTTTACTCCCCCAAGCACCCTGCCAAGGTGGTGACATTTCATTCACAGGTTTCAGCTTTCACCCTCCAGGCACATAGCTGAGTATGGAAAAAGTTATTTGCTGGTTTTGGTTTTCACACCCCAATCAAGTGTGATAGGGTACAGCGGTGTGAAAGTGGTATATTGAGCCTATATATTATCATTTTATTTCGAACAAAGTAGGTGAAAATTATTATTTTCACTCACTTTTGTAGAAAATAAGCACCTCACAGAGGCAGGAACATCTCATGCACCGTTTTCGGCTATCACCCCCCAACCATCACGCCGCGGCCGGAACATTTCTTGTGCCGGTTCCGGCTTTCACTCCCAAAAGCACCTCGTCGCGGCCAGAACATCTCATGCGTCGGTTCCAGCTTTACTCCCCCAAGCACCCTGCCAAGGTGGTGACATTTCATTCACAGGTTCCAGCTTTCACCCTCCAGACACATAGCTGAGTATGGAAAAATTTATTTGCTGGTTTCGGTTTTTACACCCCAATCAAGTGTGATAGGGTACAGCGGTTTGAAAGTGGTATATTGAGTCCATATATTATCATTTTATTTCTACCAAAGTAGGTGAAAATTATTATTTTCACTCACTTTTGTAGAAAATAAGCACCTCACCTTCCAAGCACATAGCTGCGTTTGGAAAAAGTTATTTGCCAGTTCCGGTTTTCACACCCCAATCAAGTGTGATAGGGTACAGCAGTGCGAAAAAAGGTATATGGGGCCTATATATTATCACTTCATTTCTTGCGCCGGTTCCGGCTTTCACTCCCAAAAGCACCTTGTCGCGGCCAGAACATCTCATGCGTCGGTTCCGGCTTTACTCCCCCAAGCACCCTACCAAGGTGGTGACATTTCATTCACAGGTTCCAGCTTTCACCCTCCAGACACATAGCTGAGTATGGAAAAAGTTATTTGCTGGTTTTGGTTTTCACACCCCAATCAAGTGTGGTAGGGTACAGCGGTGTGAAAGTGGTATATTGAGCCTATATATTATCATTTTATTTCGACCAAAGTAGGTGAAAATTATTATTTTCACTCACTTTTGTAGAAAATAAGCACCTCACAGAGGCAGGAACATCTCATGCACCGTTTTCGGCTATCACCCCCCAACCATCACGCCGCGGCCGGAACATTTCTTGTGCCGGTTCCGGCCTTCACTCCCAAAAGCACCTCGTCGCGGCCAGAACATCTCATGCGTCGGTTCCAGCTTTACTCCCCCAAGCACCCTGCCAAGGTGGTGACATTTCATTCACAGGTTCCAGCTTTCACCCTCCAGGCACATAGCTGAGTATGGAAAAATTTATTTGCTGGTTTCGGTTTTCACACCCCAATCAAGTGTGATAGGGTACAGCGGTTTGAAAGTGGTATATTGAGTCCATATATTATCATTTTATTTTTACCAAAGTAGGTGAAAATTATTATTTTCACTCACTTTTGTAGAAAATAAGCACCTCACCTTCCAGGCACATAGCTGCGTTTGGAAAAAGTTATTTGCTAGTTCCGGTTTTCACACCCCAATCAAGTGTGATAGGGTACAGCAGTGCGAAAAAAGGTATATGGGGCCTATATATTATCACTTCATTTCTTGCGCCGGTTCCGGTTTTCACTCCCAAAAGCACCTTGTCGCGGCCAGAACATCTCATGCGTCGGTTCCGGCTTTACTCCCCCAAGCACCCTACCAAGGTGGTGACATTTCATTCACAGGTTCCAGCTTTCACCCTCCAGACACATAGCTGAGTATGGAAAAAGTTATTTGCTGGTTTTGGTTTTCACACCCCAATCAAGTGTGATAGGGTACAGCGGTGTGAAAGTGGTATATTGAGCCTATATATTATCATTTTATTTCGACCAAAGGTGCTTATTTTCGACTTTTGTAGAAAATAAGCACCTCACAGAGGCAGGAACATCTCATGCACCGTTTTCGGCTATCACCCCCCAACCATCACGCCGCGGCCGGAACATTTCTTGTGCCGGTTCCGGCTTTCACTCCCAAAAGCACCTTGTCGCGGCCAGAACATCTCATGCGTCGGTTCCAGCTTTACTCCCCCAAGCACCCTGCCAAGGTGGTGACATTTCATTCACAGGTTCCAGCTTTCACCCTCCAGGCACATAGCTGAGAATGGAAAAAGTTATTTGCTGGTTTCGGTTTTCACACCCCAATCAAGTGTGATAGGGTACAGCGGTTTGAAAATGGTATATTGAGTCCATATATTATCATTTTATTTCTACCAAAGTAGGTGAAAATTATTATTTTCACTCACTTTTGTAGAAAATAAGCACCTCACCCTCCAGGCACATAGCTGCGTATGGAAAAAGTTATTTGCCAGTTCCGGTTTTCACACCCCAATCAAGTGTGATAGGGTACAGCAGTGCGAAAAAGGTATATGGGGCCTATATATTATCACTTCATTTCTACCAAAATAGGTGAAAATTATTATTTTCACTTACTTTTGTAGAAAATAAGCACCTCACAGCGGCAGGAACATCTCATGCACCGTTTTCGGCTTTCACCCCCCAACCATCACGCCGCGGCCAGAACATTTCTTGCGCCGGTTTCGGCTTTCACTCCCAAAAGCACCTCATCGCGGCCAGAACATCTCATGCGTCGGTTCCGGCTTTACTCCCCCAAGCACCCTGCCAAGGTGGTGACATTTCATTCACAGGTTCCAGCTTTCACCCTCCAGGCACATAGCAGAGTATGAAAAAAGTTATTTGCTGGTTTCGGTTTTCACACCCCAATCAAGTGTGATAGGGTACAGCGGTGTGAACGTGGTATATTGAGCCTATATATTATCATTTTATTTCGACCAAAGTAGGTGAAAATTATTATTTTCACTCACTTTTGTAGAAAATAAGCACCTCACCCTCCAGGCACATAGCTGCTTATGGAAAAAGTTATTTGCCAGTTCCGGTTTTCACACCCCAATCAAGTGTGATAGGGTACAGCAGTGCGAAAAAGGTATATGGGGCCTATATATTATCACTTCATTTCTACCAAAGTAGGTGAAAATTATTATTTTCACTTACTTTTGTAGAAAATAAGCACCTCACAGCGGCAGGAACATTTTATGCACTGTTTTCGGCTTTCACCCCCCAACCATCACGCCGCGGCCGGAACATTTCTTGCGCCGGTTCCGGCTTTCACTCCCAAAAGCACCTCGTCGCGGCCAGAACATCTCATGCGTCGGTTCCGGCGTTACTCCCCCAAGCAACTTGCTAAGTCGAGAACATTTCATTCACAGGTTCCAGCTTTCACCCTCCAGGCACATAGCTGCGTATGGAGCAGGTTATTCGCCGTGTACAGTTTTCACACCCCAATCAAGTGTGATAGGGTACAGCGGTGTGAAAGTGGTATATGGGGCCTATGTACTATCACTTAATTTTTATCAAAGTAGGTGAAAATTATTATATTCACCTACTTTAGTACAAAATAAGTATTCTTGACATTCAATAAAAAGGCAATGCAGACAATATCACTGATATCTCCTGCACAGATATCAGTCCTGATTTGGCTCGCTGTCTGCATAAAATAATATAAGGACCTAAATTCATCAAACTTTAAACGTAATGTACGGGTCTATAACAAATATACACATTTGATAAACACGCATGTATGCCAGCAAGATATTATCGCGCCTCCTTACCTGTTGTGGGTAGCTGCTTCTGCCATCCGACGTTTGGAATATGCTGTAGTAAAAATGACGTCACAGTAGTCCAGAGATGTAGGTGGGTAAGTAGTTGACATCACAATTCATTCATGGTGAAGGTCTACCTGAAAAAAAGAAGAAGGAGGCGCGATAATATGTTCATGACATACATGAATATTTATTAATACTGTGTCTTACATCGTAACACTCATAAATGCAGTACTGTACAGACAACACAAGTCATCCTTATCAGTCCCTGCCCCAGTGATTGCAAATACATGCTACAGCACATATTAGACCCTTAACTGTGGACCCGGCACTCAGTTTTACAAACTGAGCAGGTCCCCGGGTACGTACTTTGCAGCAGCCAGTCTTGAGGAGCTGTCAGGGACTATCACCCCCCAAGCACCTCACAGTGCCTGGACTCAGGAGCCGCTATTTGCGCTGATGCCTATCACCCTGCCTCAACCCAGCCCTCTTCACACGCGCAGGATAACACATCTACCTGCCGGAGTCACAGCAGGTTCAGGTACGGGAGCAACCTCAGAATGCCATCGCGTCTGAGCTCTGCTCCACAGATCATACCACGCTGTCTATATCAGAATATATATTCTCTCTGATTAAATTTTCCAACGGTGAATACATCCAGCCAGTGCGCCCAGACGAGACAGTACCTCTTATATTTAGAAATTGTTGTATTGGTTACTTGTGGCATTATCAGTCAGTCGGACAGAGGTCTTTTCTATTATTAGCTGTCTAAAGCGCACAACGGGTATATTGGGATACCAGCGGATTGTACATTGATTTAACTTCTAATCTTCAAAACAATCTGCCAGCGCAGTGCGCCAATATCAGTTTATAACCACCAGCATTCAATTATTGTACCAGAACATTTGTGGCTTCTCTGTTTTGTTTGATTATCAGCTGTCTAAACCGCACGACTGTTATTGTCTGAAACCAGCAAAAATTTATTTGCTGGTTTCGGTTTTCACACCCCAATCAAGTGTGATAGGGTACAGCGGTTTGAAAGTGGTATATTGAGTCCATATATTATCATTTTATTTCTACCAAAGTAGGTGAAAATTATTATTTTCACTCACTTTTGTAGAAAATAAGCACCTCACCCTCCAGGCACATAGCTGCGTATGGAAAAAGTTATTTGCCAGTTCCGGTTTTCACACCCCAATCAAGTGTGATAGGGTACAGCAGTGCGAAAAAGGTATATGGGGCCTATATATTATCACTTCATTTCTACCAAAATAGGTGAAAATTATTATTTTCACTTACTTTTGTAGAAAATAAGCACCTCATAGCGGCAGGAACATCTCATGCACCGTTTTCAACTTTCACCCCCCAACCATCACGCCGCGGCCGGAACATTTCTTGCGCCGGTTCCGGCTTTCACTCCCAAAAGCACCTCGTCGCGGCCAGAACATCTCATGCGTCGGTTCCGGCTTTACTCCCCCAAGCACCCTGCCAAGGTGGTGACATTTCATTCACAAGTTCCAGCTTTCACCCTCCAGGCACATAGCTGAGTATGGAAAAAGTTATTTGCTGGTTTTGGTTTTCACACCCCAATCAAGTGTGATAGGGTACAGCGGTGTGAAAGTGGTATATTGAGCCTATATATTATCATTTTATTTCGACCAAAGTAGGTGAAAATTATTATTTTCACTCACTTTTGTAGAAAATAAGCACCTCACTCTCCAGGCACATAGCTGCATATGGAAAAAGTTATTTGCCAGTTTCGGTTTTCACACCCCAATCAAGTGTGATAGGGTACAGCAGTGTGAAAAAGGTATATGGGGCTCTATATATTTTATCACTTCATTTCTACCAAAGTCGGTGAAAATTATTATTTTCACTTACTTTTGTAGAAAATAAGCACCTCACCCTCCAGGCACATAGCTGCGTATGGAAAAAGTTATTTGTCAGGTCCGGTTTTCACACCCCAATCAAGTGTGATAGGGTACAGCGGTTTGAAAGTGGTATATTGAGTCCTATATATTATCACTTCATTTCTACCAAAGTGGGTGAAAATTATTATTTTCACTTACTTTTGTAGAAAAAAAGCACCTCACCTTCCAGGCACATAGCTGCGTATGGAAAAAGTTATTTGCCAGTTCCGGTTTTCACACCCCAATCAAGTGTGATAGGGTACAGCAGTGCGAAAAAAGGTATATGGGGCCTATATATTATCACTTCATTTCTTGCGCCGGTTCCGGCTTTCACTCCCAAAAGCACCTTGTCGCGGCCAGAACATCTCATGCGTCGGTTCCGGCTTTACTCCCCCAAGCACCCTACCAAGGTGGTGACATTTCATTCACAGGTTGCAGCTTTCACCCTCCAGACACATAGCTGAGTATGGAAAAAGTTATTTGCTGGTTTTGGTTTTCACACCCCAATCAAGTGTGATAGGGTACAGCGGTGTGGTGTGAAAGTGGTATATTGAGCCTATATATTATCATTTTATTTCTACCAAAGTAGGTGAAAATTATTATTTGCACTCACTTTTGTAGAAAATAAGCACCTCACCCTCCAGGCACATAGCTGCGTATGGAAAAAGTTATTTGTCAGGTCTGGTTTTCACACTCCAATCAAGTGTGATAGGGTACAGCAGTGCGAAAAAGGTATATGGGGCCTATATATTATCACTTAATTTCTACCAAAATAGGTGAAAATTATTATTTTCACTTACTTTTGCAGAAAATAAGCACCTCACAGCGGCAGGAACATCTCATGCACCGTTTTCGGCTTTCACCCCCCCAACCATCACGCCGCGGCCGGAACATTTCTTGCGCCGGTTCCGGCTTTCACTCCCAAAAGCACCTCGTCGCGGCCAGAACATCTCATGCGTCGGTTCCGGGTTTACTCCCCCAAGCACCCTGCCAAGGTGGTGACATTTCATTCACAGGTTCCAGCCTTCATCCTCCAGGCACATAGCTGAGTATGGAAAAAGTTATTTGCTGGTTTTGGTTTTCACACCCCAATCAAGTGTGATAGGGTACAGCGGTGTGAAAGTGGTATATTGAGCCTATATATTATCATTTTATTTCGACCAAAGTAGGTGAAAATTATTATTTTCACTCACTTTTGTAGAAAATAAGCACCTCACCCTCCAGGCACATAGCTGCGTATGGAAAAAGTTATTTGCCAGTTCCGGTTTTCACACCCCAATCAAGTGTGATAGGGTACAGCAGTGCGAAAAAGGTATATGGGGCCTATATATTATCACTTCATTTCTACCAAAATAGGTGAAAATTATTATTTTCACTTACTTTTGTAGAAAATAAGCACCTCACAGCGGCAGGAACATCTCATGCACCGTTTTCGGCTATCACCCCCAACCATCACGCCGCGGCCGGAACATTTCTTGCGCCGGTTCCGGCTTTCACTCCCAAAAGCACCTCGTCGCGGCCAGAACATCTCATGCGTCGGTTCCGGCTTTACTCCCCCAAGCACCCTGCCAAGGTGGTGACATTTCATTCACAGGTTCCAGCTTTCACCCTCCAGGCACATAGCTGAGTATGGAAAAAGTTATTTGCTGGTTTCGGTTTTCACACCCCAATCAAGTGTGATAGGGTACAGCGGTGTGAAAGTGGTATATTGAGCCTATATATTATCATTTTATTTCGACCAAAGTAGGTGAAAATTATTATTTTCACTCACTTTTGTAGAAAATAAGCACCTCACCTTCCAGGCACATAGCTGCGTATGGAAAAAGTTATTTCCCAGTTCCGGTTTTCACACATAAATCAAGTGTGATAGGGTAGAGCAGTGCGAAAAAGGTATATGGGGCTCTATATATTTTATCACTTCATTTCTACCAAAGTAGGTGAAAATTATTATTTTCACTTTCTTTTGCAGAAAATAAGTACCTCACAGCGGCAGGAACATCTCGTGCACCGTTTTCGACTTTCACCCCCCAACCATCACTCCGCGGCCGGAACATTTCTTGCGCCGGTTCCAGCTTTCACACCCAAAAGCACCTTGTCGCGGCCAGAACATCTCATGCGTCGGTTCCGGCTTTACTCCCCCAAGCACCCTGCCAAGGTGGTGACATTTCATTCACAGGTTCATGCTTTCACCCTCCAGGCACATAGCTGAGTATGGAAAAAGTTATTTGCTGGTTTCGGTTTTCACACCCCAATCAAGTGTGATAGGGTACAGCGGTGTGAAAGTGGTATATTGAGCCCATAAATTATCATTTTATTTCTACCAAAGTAGGTGAAAATTATTATTATCACTCACTTTTGTAGAAAATAAGCACCTCACCCTCCAGGCACATAGCTGCGTATGGAAAAAGTTATTTGTCAGGTCCGGTTTTCACACCCCAATCAAGTGTGATAGGGTACAGCAGTGCGAAAAAGGTATATGGGGCCTATATATTATCACTTCATTTCTACCAAAGTAGGTGAAAATTAATATTTTCACTTACTTTTGTAGAAAAAAAGCACCTCACAGAGGCAGGAACATCTCATGCACCGTTTTCGGCTATCACCCCCAACCATCACGCAGCGGCCGGAACATTTCTTGCGCCGGTTCCGGCTTTCACTCCCAAAAGCACCTCGTTGCGGCCAGAACATCTCATGCGTCGGTTCCGGCTTTACTCCCACAAGCACCCTGCCAAGGTGGTGACATTTCATTCACAGGTTCCAGCTTTCACCCTCCAGGCACATAGCTGAGTATGGAAAAAGTTATTTGCTGGTTTCGGTTTTCACACCCCAATCAAGTGTGATAGGGTACAGCGGTTTGAAAGTGGTATATTGAGCCCATATATTATCATTTTATTTCTACCAAAGTAGGTGAAAATTATTATTTTCACTCACTTTTGTAGAAAATAAGCACCTCACCTTCCAGGCACATAGCTGCGTATGGAAAAAGTTATTTGCCAGTTCCGGTTTTCACACCCCAATTAAGTGTGATAGGGTACAGCAGTGCGAAAAAGGTATATGGGGCCTATATATTATCACTTTATTTCTACCAAAATAGGTGAAAATTATTATTTTCACTTACTTTTGTAGAAAATAAGCACCTCACAGCGGCAGGAACATCTCATGCACCGTTTTCGGCTTTCACCCCCCAACCATCACGCCGCGGCCGGAACATTTCTTGCGCCGGTTCCGGCTTTCACTCCCAAAAGCACCTCGTCGCGGCCAGAACATCTCATGCGTCGGTTCCGGCTTTACTCCCCCAAGCACCCTGCCAAGGTGGTGACATTTCATTCACAGGTTCCAGCTTTCACCCTCCAGGCACATAGCTGAGTATGGAAAAATTTATTTGCTGGTTTCGGTTTTCACACCCCAATCAAGTGTGATAGGGTACAGCGGTGTGAAAGTGGTATATTGAGCCCATATATTATCATTTTATTTCTACCAAAGTAGGTGAAAATTATTATTTTCACTCACTTTTGTAGAAAATAAGCACCTCACCCTCCAGGCACATAGCTGCGCATGGAAAAAGTTATTTGCCAGTTCCGGTTTTCACACCCCAATCAAGTGTGATAGGGAACAGCAGTGTGAAAAAGGTATATGGGGCCTACATATTATCACTTCATTTCTACCAAAATAGGTGAAAATTATTATTTTCACTTACTTTTGTAGAAAAAAAGCACCTCACAGAGGCAGGAACATCTCATGCACCGTTTTCGGCTTTCACCCCCCAACCATCACGCCGCGGCCGGAACATTTCTTGCGCCGGTTCCGGCTTTCACTCCCAAAAGCACCTTGTCGCGGCCAGAACATCTCATGCGTCGGTTCCGGCTTTACTCCCCCAAGCACCCTGCCAAGGTGGTGACATTTCATTCACAGGTTCATGCTTTCACCCTCCAGGCACATAGCTGAGTATGGAAAAAGTTATTTGCTGGTTTCGGTTTTCACACCCCAATCAAGTGTGATAGGGTACAGCAGTGTGAAAGTGGTATATTGAGCCCATATATTATCATTTTATTTCTACCAAAGTAGGTGAAAATTATTATTTTCACTCACTTTTGTAGAAAATAAGCACCTCACCCTCCAGGCACATAGCTGCGTATGGAAAAAGTTATTTGCCAGTTCCGGTTTTCACACCCCAATCAAGTGTGATAGGGTACAGCAGTGCGAAAAAGGTATATGGGGCCTATATATTATCACTTCCTTTCTACCTAAATAGGTGAAAATTATTATTTTCACTTACTTTTGTAGAAAATAAGTACCGTATTTAATCAAGTGTGATAGGGTACAGCGGTGTGAAAGTGGTATATTGAGCCCATATATTATCATTTTATTTCTACCAAAGTAGGTGAAAATTATTATTTTCACTCACTTTTGTAGAAAATAAGCACCTCACCCTCCAGGCACATAGCTGCGCATGGAAAAAGTTATTTGCCAGTTCCGGTTTTCACACCCCAATCAAGTGTGATAGGGATCAGCAGTGCGAAAAAGGAATATGGGGCCTATATATTATCACTTAATTTCTACCAAAATAGGTAAAAATTATTATTTTCACTTACTTTTGTAGAAAATAAGCACCTCACAGTGGCAGGAACATCTCATGCACCGTTTTCGGCTTTCACCCCCCAACCATCACGCCGCGGCCGGAACATTTCTTGCGCCGGTTCCGGCTTTCACTCCCAAAAGCACCTCGTCGCGGCCAGAACATCTCATGCGTCGGTTCCGGCTTTACTCCCCCAAGCACCCTGCCAAGGTGGTGACATTTCATTCACAGGTTCCAGCTTTCACCCTCCAGGCACATAGCTGAGTATGGAAAAAGTTATTTGCTGGTTTCGGTTTTCACACCCCAATCAAGTGTGATAGGGAACAGCGGTGTGATAGTGGTATATTGAGTCCATATATTAATATTTTATTTCTACCAAAGTAGGTGAAAATTATTATTTTCACTCACTTTTGTAGAAAATAAGCACCTCACCCTCCAGGCACATAGCTGCGTATGGAAAAAGTTATTTGCCAGTTTCGGGTTTCACACCCCAATCAAGTGTGATAGTGTACAGCAGTGTGAAAAAGGTATATGGGGCTCTATATATTTTATCACTTCATTTCTAACAAAGTAGGTGAAAATTATTATTTTCACTTACTTTTGTAGAAAATAAGTACCTCACAGCAGCAGGAACATCTCGTGCACCGTTTTCGACTTTCACCCCCCAACCATCACTCTGCGGCCGGAAGATTTCTTGCGCTGGTTCCAGCTTTCACACCCAAAAGCACCTTGTCGCGGCCAGAACATCTCATGCGTTGGTTCCGGCTTTACTCCCCCAAGCACCCTGCCAAGGTGGTGACATTTCATTCACAGGTTCATGCTTTTACCCTCCAGGCACATAGCTGAGTATGGAAAAAGTTGTTTGCTGGTTTCGGTTTTCACACCCCAATCAAGTGTTATAGGGTACAGCGGTGTGAAAGTGGTATATTGAGTCCATATATTATCATTTTATTTCTACCAAAGTAGGTTAAAATTATTATTTTCACTCACTTTTGTAGAAAATAAGCACCTCACCCTCCAGGCACATAGCTGCGTATGGAAAAAGTTATTTGTCAGGTCCGGTTTTCACACCCCAATCAAGTGTGATAGGGTACAGCAGTGCGAAAAAGGTATATGGGGCCTATATATTATCACTTCATTTCTACCAAAGTAGGTGAAAATTATTATTTTCACTTACTTTTGTAGAAAAAAAGCACCTCACAGCAGCAGGAACATCTCGTGCACCGTTTTCGACTTTCACCCCCCAACCATCACTCTGCGGCCGGAAGATTTCTTGCGCTGGTTCCGGCTTTCACTCCCAAAAGCACCTCGTCGCGGCCAGAACATCTCATGCGTCGGTTCCCGCTTTACTCCCCCAAGCACCCTGCCAAGGTGGTGACATTTCATTCACAGGTTCCAGCTTTCACCCTCCAGGCACATAGCTGAGTATGGAAAAAGTTATTTGCTGGTTTCGGTTTTCACACCCCAATCAAGTGTGATAGGGTACAGCGGTTTGAAAATGGTATATTGAGTCCATATATTATCATTTTATTTCTACCAAAGTAGATGAAAATTATTATTTTCACTCACTTTTATAGAAAATAAGCACCTCACCCTCCAGGCACATAGCTGCGTATGGAAAAAGTTATTTGCCAAATCCGGTTTTCACACCCCAATCAAGTGTGATAGGGTACAGCAGTGCGAAAAAGGTATATGGGGCCTATATTTTATCACTTCATTTCTACCAAAATAGGTGAAAATTATTATTTTCACTTACTTTTGCAGAAAATAAGCACCTCACAGCGGCAGGAACATCTCATGCACCGTTTTAGGCTTTCACCCCCCAACCATCACGCCGCGGCCGGAACATTTTTTGCGCCGGTTCCGGCTTTCACTCCCAAAAGCACCTCGTCGCGGCCAGAACATCTCATGCGTCGGTTCCGGCTTTACTCCCCCAAGCACCCTGCCAAGGTGGTGACATTTCATTCACAGGTTCCAGCTTTCACCCTCCAGGCACATAGCTGAGTATGGAAAAAGTTATTTGCTGGTTTTGGTTTTCACACCCCAATCAAGTGTGATAGGGTACAGCGGTGTGAAAGTGGTATATTGAGCCTATATATTATCATTTTATTTCGACCAAAGTAGGTGAAAATTATTATTTTCACTCACTTTTGTAGAAAATAAGCACCTCACCCTCCAGGCACATAGCTGCGTATGGAAAAAGTTATTTGCCAGTTCCGGTTTTCACACCCCAATCAAGTGTGATAGGGTACAGCAGTGCGAAAAAGGTATATGGGGCCTATATATTATCACTTCATTTCTACCAAAATAGGTGAAAATTATTATTTTCACTTACTTTTGTAGAAAATAAGCACCTCACAGCTGCAGGAACATCTCATGCACCGTTTTCGGCTTTCACCCCCCAACCATCACGCCGCGGCCGGAACATTTCTTGCGCCGGTTCCGGCTTTCACTCCCAAAAGCACCTTGTCGCGGCCAGAACATCTCATGCGTCGGTTCCGGCTTTACTCCCCCAAGCACCGTGCCAAGGTGGTGACATTTCATTCACAGGTTCCAGCTTTCACCCTCCAGGCACATAGCTGAGTATGGAAAAAGTTATTTGCTGGTTTCGGTTTTCACACCCCAATCAAGTGTGATAGGGTACAGCGGTTTGAAAGTGGTATATTGAGTCCATATATTATCATTTTATTTCTACCAAAGTAGGTGAAAATTATTATTTTCACTCACTTTTGTAGAAAATAAGCACTTCACCCTCCAGGCACATAGCTGCGTATGGAAAAAGTTATTTGCCAGTTCCGGTTTTCACACCCCAATCAAGTGTGATAGGGTACAGCAGTGCGAAAAAGGTATATGGGGCCTATATATTATCACTTCATTTCTACCAAAGTAGGTGAAAATTATTATTTTCACTTACTTTTGTAGAAAAAAAGCACCTCACAGAGGCAGGAACATCTCATGCACCGTTTTCGGCTTTCACCCCCCAACCATCACGCCGCGGCCGGAACATTTCTTGCGCCGGTTCCGGCTTTCACTCCCAAAAGCACCTCGTCGCGGCCAGAACATCTCATGCGTCGGTTCCGGCTTTACTCCCCCAAGCACCCTGCCAAGGTAGTGACATTTCATTCACAGGTTCCAGCTTTCACCCTCCAGGCACATAGCTGAGTATGGAAAAAGTTATTTGCTGGTTTCGGTTTTCACACCCCAATCAAGTGTGATAGGGTACAGCGGTTTGAAAGTGGTATATTGAGCCCATATATTATCATTTTATTTCTACCAAAGTAGGTGAAAATTATTATTTTCACTCACTTTTGTAGAAAATAAGCACCTCACCCTCCAGGCACATGGCTGCGCATGGAAAAAGTTATTTGCCAGTTCCGGTTTTCACACCCCAATCAAGTGTGATAGGGTACAGCAGTGCGAAAAAGGTATATGGGGCCTATATTTTATCACATCATTTCTACCAAAATAGGTGAAAATTATTATTTTCACTTACTTTTGCAGAAAATAAGCACCTCACAGCGGCAGGAACATCTCATGCACCATTTTCGGCTTTCACCCCCCAACCATCACGCCGCGGCCGGAACATTTCTTGCGCCGGTTCCGGCTTTCACTCCCAAAAGCACCTCGTCGCGGCCAGAACATCTCATGCGTCGGTTCCGGCTTTACTCCCCCAAGCACCCTGCCAAGGTGGTGACATTTCATTCACAGGTTCCAGCTTTCACCCTCCAGGCACATAGCTGAGTATGGAAAAAGTTATTTGCTGGTTTTGGTTTTCACACCCCAATCAAGTGTGATAGGGTACAGCGGTGTGAAAGTGGTATATTGAGCCTATATATTATCATTTTATTTCGACCAAAGTAGGTGAAAATTATTATTTTCACTCACTTTTGTAGAAAATAAGCACCTCACCCTCCAGGCACATAGCTGCGTATGGAAAAAGTTATTTGCCAGTTTCGGTTTTCACACCCCAATCAAGTGTGATAGGGTACAGCAGTTTGAAAGTGGTATATTGAGTAAATATATTATAATTTTATTTCTACCAAAGTAGGTGAAAATTATTATTTTCACTCACTTTTGTAGAAAATAAGCACCTCACCCTCCAGGCACATAGCTGCGTATGGAAAAAGTTATTTGCCAGTTCCGGTTTTCACACCCCAATCAAGTGTGATAGGGTACAGCAGTGCGAAAAAGGTATATGGGGCCTATATATTATCACTTCATTTCTACCAAAATAGGTGAAAATTATTATTTTCACTTACTTTTGTAGAAAATAAGCACCTCACAGCGGCAGGAACATCTCATGCACCGTTTTCGGCTTTCACCCTCCAACCATCACGCCGCGGCCGGAACATTTCTTGCGCCGGTTCCGGCTTTCACTCCCAAAAGCACCTCATCGCGGCCAGAACATCTCATGCGTCGGTTCCGGCTTTACTCCCCCAAGCACCCTGCCAAGGTGGTGACATTTCATTCACAGGTTCCAGCTTTCACCCTCCAGGCACATAGCTGAGTATGGAAAAAGTTATTTGCTGGTTTCGGTTTTCACACCCCAATCAAGTGTGATAGGGTACAGCCGTTTGAAAGTGGTATATTGAGCCTATATATTATCATTTTATTTCTACCAAAGTAGGTGAAAATTATTATTTTCACTCACTTTTGTAGAAAATAAGCACCTCACCCTCCAGGCACATAGCTGCGTATGGAAAAAGTTATTTGCCAGTTCCGGTTTTCACACCCCAATCAAGTGTGATAGGGTACAGCAGTGCGAAAAAGGTATATGGGGCCTATATATTATCACTTCATTTCTACCAAAATAGGTGAAAATTATTATTTTCACTTACTTTTGTAGAAAATAAGCACCTCACAGCGGCAGGAACATCTCATGCACCGTTTTCGGCTTTCACCCCCCAACCATCACGCCGCGGCCGGAACATTTATTGCGCCGGTTCCGGCTTTCACTCCCAAAAGCACCTCGTCGCGGCCAGAACATCTCATGCGTCGGTTCCGGCTTTACTCCCCCAAGCACCCTGCCAAGGTGGTGACATTTCATTCACAGGTTCCAGCTGTCACCCTCCAGGCTCAGAGCTGCATATGGAGCAGGTTATTCGCCGTGTACAGTTTTCACACCCCAATCAAGTGTGATAGGGTACAGCGGTGTGAAAGTGGTATATGGGGCCTATGTACTATCACTTAATTTTTATCAAAGTAGGTGAAAATTATTATATTCACCTACTTTAGTACAAAATAAGTATTCTTGACATTCAATAAAAAGGCAATGCAGACAATATCACTGATATCTCCTGCACAGATATCAGTCCTGATTTGGCTCGCTGTCTGCATAAAATAATATAAGGACCTAAATTCATCAAACTTTAAACGTAATGTACGGGTCTATAACAAATATACACATTTGATAAACACGCATGTATGCCAGCAAGATATTATCGCGCCTCCTTACCTGTTGTGGGTAGCTGCTTCTGCCATCTGACGTTTGGAATATGCTGTAGTAAAAATGACGTCACAGTAGTCCAGAGATGTAGTAAGTGGGTAAGTAGTTGACATCACAATTCATTCATGGAGAAGGTCTACCTGAAAAAAAGAAGAAGGAGGCGCGATAATATGTTCATGACATACATGAATATTTATTAATACTGTGTCTTACATCGTAACACTTATAAATGCAATACTGTACAGACAACACAAGTCATCCTTATCAGTCCCTGCCACAGTGATTGCAAATACATGCTACAGCACATATTAGACCCTTAACTGTGGACCCGGCACTCAGTTTTACAAACTGAGCATGTCCCCGGGTACGTACTTTGCAGCAGCCAGTCTAGAGGAGCTGTCAGGGACTATCACCCCCCAAGCACCTCACAGTGCCTGGAACATCTCATGCGCCAGTTTAGGCTTTCACCCCCCTGCATGGCAATCTCATGCGCCAGATCTGGCACCTTGACAAAGCACCTCGCCATGGCCGGAACATTTCATGCGCCGGTTCCAGCTTTCACTCCCAAAAGCACCTCGTCGCGGCCAGAACATCTCATGCGTCGGTTCCGGGCTTTACTCCCCCAAGCACCCTACCAAGGTGGTGACATTTCATTCACAGGTTCCAGCTTTCACCCTCCAGACACATAGCTGAGTATGGAAAAAGTTATTTGCTGGTTTTGGTTTTCACACCCCAATCAAGTGTGATAGGGTACAGCGGTGTGAAAGTGGTATATTGAGCCTATATATTATCATTTAATTTCGACCAAAGTAGGTGAAAATTATTATTTTCACTCACTTTTGTAGAAAATAAGCACCTCACCTTCCAGGAACATAGCTGCGTATGGAAAAAGTTATTTGCCAGTTCCGGTTTTCACACCCCAATCAAGTGTGATAGAGTACAGCAGTGCGAAAAAGGTATATGGGGCCTATATATTATAACTTCATTTCTACCAAAATAGGTGAAAATTATTATTTTCACTTACTTTTGTAGAAAATAAGCACCTCACAGCGGCAGGAACATCTCATGCACCGTTTTCGGCTTTCACCCCCCAACCATCACGCCGCGGCCGGAACATTTCTTGCGCCGGTTCCGGCTTTCACTCCCAAAAGCACCTCATCGCGGCCAGAACATCTCATGCGTCGGTTCCGGCTTTACTCCCCCAAGCACCCTGCCAAGGTGGTGACATTTCATTCACAGGTTCCAGCTTTCACCCTCCAGGCACATAGCTGAGTATGGAAAAAGTTATTTGCTGGTTTCGGTTTTCACACCCCAATCAAGTGTGATAGGGTACAGCAGTTTGAAAGTGGTATATTGAGTAAATATATTATCATTTTATTTCTACCAAAGTAGGTGAAAATTATTATTTTCACTCACTTTTGTAGAAAATAAGCACCTCACCCTCCAGGCACATAGCTGCGTATGGAAAAAGTTATTTGCCAGTTCCGGTTTTCACACCCCAATCAAGTGTGATAGGGTACAGCAGTGCGAAAAAGGTATATGGAGCCTATATATTATCACTTCATTTCTACCAAAATAGGTGAAAATTATTATTTTCACTTACTTTTGTAGAAAATAACCACCTCACAGCGGCAGGAACATCTCATGCACCGTTTTCGGCTTTCACCCTCCAACCATCACGCCGCGGCCGGAACATTTCTTGCGCCGGTTCCGGCTTTCACTCCCAAAAGCACCTCATCGCGGCCAGAACATCTCATGCGTCGGTTCCGGCTTTACTCCCCCAAGCACCCTGCCAAGGTGGTGACATTTCATTCACAGGTTCCAGCTTTCACCCTCCAGGCACATAGCTGAGTATGGAAAAAGTTATTTGCTGGTTTCGGTTTTCACACCCCAATCAAGTGTGATAGGGTACAGCCGTTTGAAAGTGGTATATTGAGCCTATATATTATCATTTTATTTCTACCAAAGTAGGTGAAAATTATTATTTTCACTCACTTTTGTAGAAAATAAGCACCTCACCCTCCAGGCACATAGCTGCGTATGGAAAAAGTTATTTGCCAGTTCCGGTTTTCACACCCCAATCAAGTGTGATAGGGTACAGCAGTGCGAAAAAGGTATATGGGGCCTATATATTATCACTTAATTTCTACCAAAATAGGTGAAAATTATTATTTTCACTTACTTTTGTAGAAAATAAGCACCTCACAGCGGCAGGAACATCTCATGCACCATTTTCGGCTTTCACCCCCCAACCATCACGCCGCGGCCGGAACATTTCTTGCGCCGGTTCCAGCTTTCACACCCAAAAGCACCTTGTCGCGGCCAGAACATCTCATGCGTCGGTTCCGGCTTTACTCCCCCAAGCACCCTGCCAAGGTGGTGACATTTCATTCACAGGTTCATGCTTTAACCCTCCAGGCACATAGCTGAGTATGGAAAAAGTTATTTGCTGGTTTCGGTTTTCACACCCCAATCAAGTGTGATAGGGTACAGCGGTGTGAAAGTGGTATATTGAGCCTATATATTATCATTTTATTTCGACCAAAGTAGGTGAAAATTATTTTTTTCACTCACTTTTGTAGAAAATAAGCACCTCACCTTCCAGGAACATAGCTGCGTATGGAAAAAGTTATTTGCCAGTTCCGGTTTTCACACCCCAATCAAGTGTGATAGAGTACAGCAGTGCGAAAAAGGTATATCGTGCCTATATATTATCACTTCATTTCTACCAAAATAGGTGAAAATTATTATTTTCACTTACCTTTGTAGAAAATAAGTACCTCACAGCGGCAGGAACATCTCATGCACCGTTTTCGGCATTCACCCCCCAACCATCACGCCGCGGCCGGAACATTTCTTGCGCCGGTTCCAGCTTTCACACCCAAAAGCACCTTGTCGCGGCCAGAACATCTCATGCGTCGGTTCCGGCTTTACTCCCCCAAGCACCCTGCCAAGGTGGTGACATTTCATTCACAGGTTCATGCTTTCACCCTCCAGGCACATAGCTGAGTATGGAAAAAGTTATTTGCTGGTTTCGGTTTTCACACCCCAATCAAGTGTGATAGGGTACAGCGGTGTGAAAGTGGTATATTGAGCCTATATATTATCATTTTATTTCGACCAAAGTAGGTGAAAATTATTCTTTTCACTCACTTTTGTAGAAAATAAGCACCTCACCCTCCAGGCATATAGCTGCGTATGGAAAAAGTTATTTGCCAGTTCCGGTTTTCACACCCCAATCAAGTGTGATAGGGTACAGCAGTGCGAAAAAGGTATATGGGGCCTATATATTATCACTTCATTTCTACCAAAGTAGGTGAAAATTATTATTTTCACTTACTTTTGTAGAAAAAAAGCACCTCACAGAGGCAGGAACATCTCATGCACCGTTTTCGGCTATCACCCCCAACCATCACGCCGCGGCCGGAACATTTCTTGCGCCGGTTCCGGCTTTCACTCCCAAAAGCACCTCGTTGCGGCCAGAACATCTCATGCGTCGGTTCCGGCTTTACTCCCCCAAGCACCCTGCCAAGGTGGTGACATTTCATTCACAGGTTCATGCTTTCACCCTCCAGGCACATAGCTGAGTATGGAAAAAGTTATTTGCTGGTTTCGGTTTTCACACCCCAATCAAGTGTGATAGGGTACAGCGGTGTGAAAGTGGTATATTGAGCCCATATATTATCATTTTATTTCTACCAAAGTAGGTGAAAATTATTATTTTCACTCACTTTTGTAGAAAATAAGCACCTCACCCTCCAGGCACATAGCTGCGTATGGAAAAAGTTATTTGCCAGTTCCGGTTTTCACACCCCAATCAAGTGTGATAGGGTACAGCAGTGCGAAAAAGGTATATGGGGCCTATATATTATCACTTCATTTCTACCAAAATAGGTGAAAATTATTATTTTCACTTACTTTTGTAGAAAATAAGCACCTCACAGCGGCAGGAACATCTCATGCACCGTTTTCGGCTTTCACCCCCCAACCATCACGCCGCGGCCGGAACATTTCTTGCGCCGGTTCCGGCTTTCACTCCCAAAAGCACCTCGTCGCGGCCAGAACATCTCATGCGTCGGTTCCGGCTTTACTCCCCCAAGCACCCTGCCAAGGTAGTGACATTTCATTCACAGGTTCCAGCTTTCACCCTCCAGGCACATAGCTGAGTATGGAAAAAGTTATTTGCTGGTTTCGGTTTTCACACCCCAATCAAGTGTGATAGGGTACAGCGGTTTGAAAGTGGTATATTGAGCCCATATATTATCATTTTATTTCTACCAAAGTAGGTGAAAATTATTATTTTCACTCACTTTTGTAGAAAATAAGCACCTCACCCTCCAGGCACATGGCTGCACATGGAAAAAGTTATTTGCCAGTTCCGGTTTTCACACCCCAATCAAGTGTGATAGGGTACAGCAGTGCGAAAAAGGTATATGGGGCCTATATTTTATCACATCATTTCTACCAAAATAGGTGAAAATTATTATTTTCACTTACTTTTGCAGAAAATAAGCACCTCACAGCGGCAGGAACATCTCATGCACCATTTTCGGCTTTCACCCCCCAACCATCACGCCGCGGCCGGAACATTTCTTGCGCCGGTTCCGGCTTTCACTCCCAAAAGCACCTCGTCGCGGCCAGAACATCTCATGCGTCGGTTCCGGCTTTACTCCCCCAAGCACCCTGCCAAGGTGGTGACATTTCATTCACAGGTTCCAGCTTTCACCCTCCAGGCACATAGCTGAGTATGGAAAAAGTTATTTGCTGGTTTTGGTTTTCACACCCCAATCAAGTGTGATAGGGTACAGCAGTTTGAAAGTGGTATATTGAGTAAATATATTATCATTTTATTTCTACCAAAGTAGGTGAAAATTATTATTTTCACTCACTTTTGTAGAAAATAAGCACCTCACCCTCCAGGCACATAGCTGCGTATGGAAAAAGTTATTTGCCAGTTTCGGTTTTCACACCCCAATCAAGTGTGATAGGGTACAGCAGTTTGAAAGTGGTATATTGAGTAAATATATTATCATTTTATTTCTACCAAAGTAGGTGAAAATTATTATTTTCACTCACTTTTGTAGAAAATAAGCACCTCACCCTCCAGGCACATAGCTGCGTATGGAAAAAGTTATTTGCCAGTTCCGGTTTTCACACCCCAATCAAGTGTGATAGGGTACAGCAGTGCGAAAAAGGTATATGGGGCCTATATATTATCACTTCATTTCTACCAAAATAGGTGAAAATTATTATTTTCACTTACTTTTGTAGAAAATAAGCACCTCACAGCGGCAGGAACATCTCATGCACCGTTTTCGGCTTTCACCCCCCAACCATCACGCCGCGGCCGGAACATTTCTTGCGCCGGTTCCGGCTTTCACTCCCAAAAGCACCTCGTCGCGGCCAGAACATCTCATGCGTCGGTTCCGGCTTTACTCCCCCAAGCAACTTGCCAAGTCGGGAACATTTCATTCACAGGTTCCAGCTTTCACTCTCCAGGCACAGAGCTGCGTATGGAGCAGGTTATTCGCCGTGTACAGTTTTCACACCCCAATCAAGTGTGATAGGGTACAGCGGTGTGAAAGTGGTATATGGGGCCTATGTACTATCACTTAATTTTTATCAAAGTAGGTGAAAATTATTATATTCACCTACTTAAGTACAAAATAAGTATTCTTGACATTCAATAAAAAGGCAATCCAGACAATATCACTGATATCTCCTGCACAGATATCAGTCCTGATTTGGCTCGCTGTCTGCATAAAATAATATAAGGACCTAAATTCATCAAACTTTAAACGTAATGTACGGGTCTATAACAAATATACACATTTGATAAACACGCATGTATGCCAGCAAGATATTATCGCGCCTCCTTACCTGTTGTGGGTAGCTGCTTCTGAGATCCGACGTTTGGAATATGCTGTAGTAAAAATGACGTCACAGTAGTCCAGAGATGTAGTAAGTGGGTAAGTAGTTGACATCACAATTCATTCATGGAGAAGGTCTACCTGAAAAAAAGAAGAAGGAGGCGCGATAATATGTTCATGACATACATGAATATTTATTAATACTGTGTCTTACATCGTAACACTCATAAATGCAGTACTGTACAGACAACACAAGTCATCCTTATCAGTCCCTGCCACAGTGATTGCAAATACATGCTACAGCACATATTAGACCCTTAACTGTGGACCCGGCACTCAGTTTTACAAACTGAGCAGGTCCCCGGGTACGTACTTTGCAGCAAGCTCTGTCCACTCCACGCATTGACCTTGTATTGCAGTACTTCCAGGACCGGTGCACCACCCTAATCTGTTATCCAAAAATAGACTAATTCCATTCCTGGCACTTGATTTGGTGTATCAATTGTTTGTGCACCTTTGTTCTAACTTTGTATTTAGAAATGCATGCATTTGCTTCAAGGTTTAACCCTTGTGCATAAAAAGTTTGAAATCCTGCCTCCAGTGTATCATTTTGTGACTATTTCTTGACTCCTTGAATTGTACTTTCTGGAATCGAGGCAGTTTAATACTTGACGTGACACTACACTTGAAATCAGCATGTGCGGCCTAGCCAAAAGACCGGAAGCCTGCCTAAATTAAATGACTTATCAATCGCTGCGCCCTCCCAATATATATACAAACACTATGTGACTTACCTACGATCTTACCACAGAAACATCAACTGGAACACAGCAATGGAATTTTTGGACCCCCCTCCCTCTCGATTTGAAATGGCTTGGTTTTTGTTTTGTTTTTCTTTTATTTCTTTTTCGCTTCTCTTATATTTTGTTTTCTTTTGTTAAACTTATATTTTTTCTTTTCTCTTTTCTCTCTTTTGTTTTGGGAATTTTTTTTCCTCTTCAATTTTTTCTGAGCCAAACAATTGATGATCATTGAGAGGGGGATTTAGACAAAGTATCACTTACCTTCTTCGGACCATCATTTGGGTGGTAACTGCCAATAAAAGAAAACATTGGCCCACCCAGCTCACCTACACATGACTGTCCTGTCTGCCTGTCTGTTCCAAGTGACTGTCTGGCTGTCAGGTTCCGGAATCCGAGTGAGCAGCTTGTGATGTCATAGAGGGCAGATTGTGATGTCACACAAAGGTTCCTGCCACATGAATGCTTGTCCATCTGACTGTCTACTACTGCTGCTGAATGGGCTCAAAACAGGAAAGCCGTCATTGCACCTGATTGTGCAAGATTCCTCCTTCTCCTCTGCAGCAGCTAGCTGATTGATTTAGCCAGCAGCAGTCAGGGACTATCACCCCCCAAGCACCTCACAGTGCCTGGAACATCTCATGCGCCAGTTTAGGCTTTCAACCCCCTTCATGCACATCGCAAAAGCATGGCAATCTCATGCGCCAGATCTGGCACCTTGCCAAAGCACCTCGCCATGGTCGTAACATTTCATGCGCCGGTTCCAGCTTTCACTCCCAAAAGAACCTCGTCGCGGCCAGAACATCTCATGCGTCGGTTCCGGCTTTACTCCCCCAAGCACCCTGCCAAGGTAGTGACATTTCATTCACAGGTTCCAGCTTTCACCCTCCAGGCACATAGCTGAGTATGGAAAAAGTTATTTGCTGGTTTTGGTTTTCACACCCCAATCAAGTGTGATAGGGTACAGCGGTGTGAAAGTGGTATATTGAGCCTATATATTATCATTTTATTTCTACCAAAGTAGGTGAAAATTATTATTTTCACTCACTTTTGTAGAAAATAAGCACCTCACCCTCCAGGCACATAGCTGCGCATGGAAAAAGTTATTTGCCAGTTCCGGTTTTCACACCCCAATCAAGTGTGATAGGGATCAGCAGTGCGAAAAAGGAATATGGGGCCTATATATTATCACTTCATTTCTACCAAAATAGGTAAAAATTATTATTTTCACTTACTTTTGTAGAAAATAAGCACCTCACAGCGGCAGGAACATCTCATGCACCGTTTTCGGCTTTCACCCCCCAACCATCACGCCGCGGCCGGAACATTTCTTGCGCCGGTTCCGGCTTTCACTCCCAAAAGCACCTCGTCGCGGCCAGAACATCTCATGCGTCGGTTCCGGCTTTACTCCCCCAAGCACCCTGCCAAGGTGGTGACATTTCATTCACAGGTTCCAGCTTTCACCCTCCAGGCACATAGCTGAGTATGGAAAAAGTTATTTGCTGGTTTCGGTTTTCACACCCCAATCAAGTGTGATAGGGTACAGCGGTGTGGTGTGAAAGTGGTATATTGAGTCCATATATTATCATTTTATTTCTACCAAAGTAGGTGAAAATTATTATTTTCACTCACTTTTGTAGAAAATAAGCACCTCACCCTCCAGGCACATAGCTGCGTATGGAAAAAGTTATTTGCCAGTTTCGGGTTTCACACCCCAATCAAGTGTGATAGTGTACAGCAGTGTGAAAAAGGTATATGGGGCTCTATATATTTTATCACTTCATTTCTAACAAAGTAGGTGAAAATTATTATTTTCACTTACTTTTGTAGAAAATAAGTACCTCACAGCAGCAGGAACATCTCGTGCACCGTTTTCGACTTTCACCCCCCAACCATCACTCTGCGGCCGGAAGATTTCTTGCGCTGGTTCCAGCTTTCACACCCAAAAGCACCTTGTCGCGGCCAGAACATCTCATGCGTTGGTTCCGGCTTTACTCCCCCAAGCACCCTGCCAAGGTGGTGACATTTCATTCACAGGTTCATGCTTTTACCCTCCAGGCACATAGCTGAGTATGGAAAAAGTTGTTTGCTGGTTTCGGTTTTCACACCCCAATCAAGTGTTATAGGGTACAGCGGTGTGAAAGTGGTATATTGAGTTCATATATTATCATTTTATTTCTACCAAAGTAGGTTAAAATTATTATTTTCACTCACTTTTGTAGAAAATAAGCACCTCACCCTCCAGGCACATAGCTGCGTATGGAAAAAGTTATTTGTCAGGTCCGGTTTTCACACCCCAATCAAGTGTGATAGGGTACAGCAGTGCGAAAAAGGTATATGGGGCCTATATATTATCACTTCATTTCTACCAAAGTAGGTGAAAATTATTATTTTCACTTACTTTTGTAGAAAAAAAGCACCTCACAGCAGCAGGAACATCTCGTGCACCATTTTCGACTTTCACCCCCCAACCATCACTCTGCGGCCGGAAGATTTCTTGCGCTGGTTCCGGCTTTCACTCCCAAAAGCACCTCGTCGCGGCCAGAACATCTCATGCGTCGGTTCCGGCTTTACTCCCCCAAGCACCCTGCCAAGGTGGTGACATTTCATTCACAGGTTCCAGCTTTCACCCTCCAGGCACATAGCTGAGTATGGAAAAAGTTATTTGCTGGTTTTGGTTTTCACACCCCAATCAAGTGTGATAGGGTACAGCGGTGTGAAAGTGGTATATTGAGCCTATATATTATCATTTTATTTCGACCAAAGTAGGTGAAAATTATTATTTTCACTCACTTTTGTAGAAAATAAGCACCTCACCCTCCAGGCACATAGCTGCGTATGGAAAAAGTTATTTGCCAGTTCCGGTTTTCACACCCCAATCAAGTGTGATAGGGTACAGCAGTGCGAAAAAGGTATATGGGGCCTATATATTATCACTTCATTTCTACCAAAATAGGTGAAAATTATTATTTTCACTTACTTTTGTAGAAAATAAGCACCTCACAGCGGCAGGAACATCTCATGCACCGTTTTCGGCTTTCACCCCCCAACCATCACGCCGCGGCCGGAACATTTCTTGCGCCGGTTCCGGCTTTCACTCCCAAAAGCACCTCGTCGCGGCCAGAACATCTCATGCGTCGGTTCCGGCTTTACTCCCCCAAGCACCGTGCCAAGGTGGTGACATTTCATTCACAGGTTCCAGCTTTCACCCTCCAGGCACATAGCTGAGTATGGAAAAAGTTATTTGCTGGTTTCGGTTTTCACACCCCAATCAAGTGTGATAGGGTACAGCGGTTTGAAAGTGGTATATTGAGTCCATATATTATCATTTTATTTCTACCAAAGTAGGTGAAAATTATTATTTTCACTCACTTTTGTAGAAAATAAGCACTTCACCCTCCAGGCACATAGCTGCGTATGGAAAAAAGTTATTTGCCAGTTCCGGTTTTCACACCCCAATCAAGTGTGATAGGGTACAGCAGTGCGAAAAAGGTATATGGGGCCTATATATTATCACTTCATTTCTACCAAAATAGGTGAAAATTATTATTTTCACTTACTTTTGTAGAAAATAAGCACCTCACAGCGGCAGGAACATCTCATGCACCGTTTTCGGCTTTCACCCTCCAACCATCACGCCGCGGCCGGAACATTTCTTGCGCCGGTTCCGGCTTTCACTCCCAAAAGCACCTCATCGCGGCCAGAACATCTCATGCGTCGGTTCCGGCTTTACTCCCCCAAGCACCCTGCCAAGGTGGTGACATTTCATTCACAGGTTCCAGCTTTCACCCTCCAGGCACATAACTGAGTATGGAAAAAGTTATTTGCTGGTTTCGGTTTTCACAGCCCAATCAAGTGTGATAGGGTACAGCGGTTTGAAAGTGGTATATTGAGCCCATATATTATCATTTTATTTCTACCAAAGTAGGTGAAAATTATTATTTTCACTTACTTTTGTAGAAAATAAGCACCTCACAGCGGCAGGAACATCTCATGCACCGTTTTCGGCTTTCACCCCCCAACCATCACGCCGCGGCCGGAACATTTCTTGCGCCGGTTCCGGCTTTCACTCCCAAAAGCACATCGTCGCGGCCAGAACATCTCATGCGTCGGTTCCGGCTTTACTCCCCCAAGCACCCTGCCAAGGTAGTGACATTTCATTCACAGGTTCCAGCTTTAACCCTCCAGGCACATAGCTGAGTATGGAAAAAGTTATTTGCTGGTTTCGGTTTTCACACCCCAATCAAGTGTGATAGGGTACAGCGGTTTGAAAGTGGTATATTGAGCCCATATATTATCATTTTATTTCTACCAAAGTAGGTGAAAATTATTATTTTCACTCACTTTTGTAGAAAATAAGCACCTCACCCTCCAGGCACATGGCTGCGCATGGAAAAAGTTATTTGCCAGTTCCGGTTTTCACACCCCAATCAAGTGTGATAGGGTACAGCAGTGCGAAAAAGGTATATGGGGCCTATATATTATCACTTCATTTCTACCAAAGTAGGTGAAAATTATTATTTTCACTTACTTTTGTAGAAAAAAAGCACCTCACAGAGGCAGGAACATCTCATGCACCGTTTTCGGCTATCACCCCCAACCATCACGCCGCGGCCGGAACATTTCTTGCGCCGGTTCCGGCTTTCACTCCCAAAAGCACCTCGTCGCGGCCAGAACATCTCATGCGTCGGTTCCGGCTTTACTCCCCCAAGCACCCTGCCAAGGTAGTGACATTTCATTCACAGGTTCCAGCTTTCACCCTCCAGGCACATAGCTGAGTATGGAAAAAGTTATTTGCTGGTTTCGGTTTTCACACCCCAATCAAGTGTGATAGGGTACAGCGGTTTGAAAGTGGTATATTGAGCCCATATATTATCATTTTATTTCTACCAAAGTAGGTGAAAATTATTATTTTCACTCACTTTTGTAGAAAATAAGCACCTCACCCTCCAGGCACATAGCTGCGTATGGAAAAAGTTATTTGCCAGTTCCGGTTTTCACACCCCAATCAAGTGTGATAGGGTACAGCAGTGCGAAAAAGGTATATGGGGCCTATATATTATCACTTCATTTCTACCAAAATAGGTGAAAATTATTATTTTCACTTACTTTTGTAGAAAATAAGCACCTCACAGCGGCAGGAACATCTCATGCACCGTTTTCGGCTTTCACCCCCCAACCATCACGCCGCGGCCGGAACATTTCTTGCGCCGGTTCCGGCTTTCACTCCCAAAAGCACCTCGTCGCGGCCAGAACATCTCATGCGTCGGTTCCGGCTTTACTCCCCCAAGCACCCTGCCAAGGTAGTGACATTTCATTCACAGGTTAATGCTTTCACCCTCCAGGCACATAGCTGAGTATGGAAAAAGTTATTTGCTGGTTTCGGTTTTCACACCCCAATCAAGTGTGATAGGGTACAGCGGTTTGAAAGTGGTATATTGAGCCCATATATTATCATTTTATTTCTACCAAAGTAGGTGAAAATTATTATTTTCACTCACTTTTGTAGAAAATAAGCACCTCACCCTCCAGGCACATGGCTGCGCATGGAAAAAGTTATTTGCCAGTTCCGGTTTTCACACCCCAATCAAGTGTGATAGGGTACAGCAGTGCGAAAAAGGTATATGGGGCCTATATTTTATCACATCATTTCTACCAAAATAGGTGAAAATTATTATTTTCACTTACTTTTGCAGAAAATAAGCACCTCACAGCGGCAGGAACATCTCATGCACCATTTTCGGCTTTCACCCCCCAACCATCACGCCGCGGCCGGAACATTTCTTGCGCCGGTTCCGGCTTTCACTCCCAAAAGCACCTCGTCGCGGCCAGAACATCTCATGCGTCGGTTCCGGCTTTACTCCCCCAAGCACCCTGCCAAGGTGGTGACATTTCATTCACAGGTTCCAGCTTTCACCCTCCAGGCACATAGCTGAGTATGGAAAAAGTTATTTGCTGGTTTTGGTTTTCACACCCCAATCAAGTGTGATAGGGTACAGCGGTGTGAAAGTGGTATATTGAGCTTATATATTATCATTTTATTTCGACCAAAGTAGGTGAAAATTATTATTTTCACTCACTTTTGTAGAAAATAAGCACCTCACCCTCCAGGCACATAGCTGCGTATGGAAAAAGTTATTTGCCAGTTTCGGTTTTCACACCCCAATCAAGTGTGATAGGGTACAGCAGTTTGAAAGTGGTATATTGAGTAAATATATTATAATTTTATTTCTACCAAAGTAGGTGAAAATTATTATTTTCACTCACTTTTGTAGAAAATAAGCACCTCACCCTCCAGGCACATAGCTGCGTATGGAAAAAGTTATTTGCCAGTTCCGGTTTTCACACCCCAATCAAGTGTGATAGGGTACAGCAGTGCGAAAAAGGTATATGGGGCCTATATATTATCACTTCATTTCTACCAAAATAGGTGAAAATTATTATTTTCACTTACTTTTGTAGAAAATAAGCACCTCACAGCGGCAGGAACATCTCATGCACCGTTTTCGGCTTTCACCCTCCAACCATCACGCCGCGGCCGGAACATTTCTTGCGCCGGTTCCGGCTTTCACTCCCAAAAGCACCTCATCGCGGCCAGAACATCTCATGCGTCGGTTCCGGCTTTACTCCCCCAAGCACCCTGCCAAGGTGGTGACATTTCATTCACAGGTTCCAGCTTTCACCCTCCAGGCACATAGCTGAGTATGGAAAAAGTTATTTGCTGGTTTCGGTTTTCACACCCCAATCAAGTGTGATAGGGTACAGCCGTTTGAAAGTGGTATATTGAGCCTATATATTATCATTTTATTTCTACCAAAGTAGGTGAAAATTATTATTTTCACTCACTTTTGTAGAAAATAAGCACCTCACCCTCCAGGCACATAGCTGCGTATGGAAAAAGTTATTTGCCAGTTCCGGTTTTCACACCCCAATCAAGTGTGATAGGGTACAGCAGTGCGAAAAAGGTATATGGGGCCTATATATTATCACTTCATTTCTACCAAAATAGGTGAAAATTATTATTTTCACTTACTTTTGTAGAAAATAAGCACCTCACAGCGGCAGGAACATCTCATGCACCGTTTTCGGCTTTCACCCCCCAACCATCACGCCGCGGCCGGAACATTTATTGCGCCGGTTCCGGCTTTCACTCCCAAAAGCACCTCGTCGCGGCCAGAACATCTCATGCGTCGGTTCCGGCTTTACTCCCCCAAGCACCCTGCCAAGGTGGTGACATTTCATTCACAGGTTCCAGCTGTCACCCTCCAGGCTCAGAGCTGCATATGGAGCAGGTTATTCGCCGTGTACAGTTTTCACACCCCAATCAAGTGTGATAGGGTACAGCGGTGTGAAAGTGGTATATGGGGCCTATGTACTATCACTTAATTTTTATCAAAGTAGGTGAAAATTATTATATTCACCTACTTTAGTACAAAATAAGTATTCTTGACATTCAATAAAAAGGCAATGCAGACAATATCACTGATATCTCCTGCACAGATATCAGTCCTGATTTGGCTCGCTGTCTGCATAAAATAATATAAGGACCTAAATTCATCAAACTTTAAACGTAATGTACGGGTCTATAACAAATATACACATTTGATAAACACGCATGTATGCCAGCAAGATATTATCGCGCCTCCTTACCTGTTGTGGGTAGCTGCTTCTGCCATCTGACGTTTGGAATATGCTGTAGTAAAAATGACGTCACAGTAGTCCAGAGATGTAGTAAGTGGGTAAGTAGTTGACATCACAATTCATTCATGGAGAAGGTCTACCTGAAAAAAAGAAGAAGGAGGCGCGATAATATGTTCATGACATACATGAATATTTATTAATACTGTGTCTTACATCGTAACACTTATAAATGCAATACTGTACAGACAACACAAGTCATCCTTATCAGTCCCTGCCACAGTGATTGCAAATACATGCTACAGCACATATTAGACCCTTAACTGTGGACCCGGCACTCAGTTTTACAAACTGAGCATGTCCCCGGGTACGTACTTTGCAGCAGCCAGTCTAGAGGAGCTGTCAGGGACTATCACCCCCCAAGCACCTCACAGTGCCTGGAACATCTCATGCGCCAGTTTAGGCTTTCACCCCCCTGCATGGCAATCTCATGCGCCAGATCTGGCACCTTGACAAAGCACCTCGCCATGGCCGGAACATTTCATGCGCCGGTTCCAGCTTTCACTCCCAAAAGCACCTCGTCGCGGCCAGAACATCTCATGCGTCGGTTCCGGCTTTACTCCCCCAAGCACCCTACCAAGGTGGTGACATTTCATTCACAGGTTCCAGCTTTCACCCTCCAGACACATAGCTGAGTATGGAAAAAGTTATTTGCTGGTTTTGGTTTTCACACCCCAATCAAGTGTGATAGGGTACAGCGGTGTGAAAGTGGTATATTGAGCCTATATATTATCATTTAATTTCGACCAAAGTAGGTGAAAATTATTATTTTCACTCACTTTTGTAGAAAATAAGCACCTCACCTTCCAGGAACATAGCTGCGTATGGAAAAAGTTATTTGCCAGTTCCGGTTTTCACACCCCAATCAAGTGTGATAGAGTACAGCAGTGCGAAAAAGGTATATGGGGCCTATATATTATAACTTCATTTCTACCAAAATAGGTGAAAATTATTATTTTCACTTACTTTTGTAGAAAATAAGCACCTCACAGCGGCAGGAACATCTCATGCACCGTTTTCGGCTTTCACCCCCCAACCATCACGCCGCGGCCGGAACATTTCTTGCGCCGGTTCCGGCTTTCACTCCCAAAAGCACCTCATCGCGGCCAGAACATCTCATGCGTCGGTTCCGGCTTTACTCCCCCAAGCACCCTGCCAAGGTGGTGACATTTCATTCACAGGTTCCAGCTTTCACCCTCCAGGCACATAGCTGAGTATGGAAAAAGTTATTTGCTGGTTTCGGTTTTCACACCCCAATCAAGTGTGATAGGGTACAGCAGTTTGAAAGTGGTATATTGAGTAAATATATTATCATTTTATTTCTACCAAAGTAGGTGAAAATTATTATTTTCACTCACTTTTGTAGAAAATAAGCACCTCACCCTCCAGGCACATAGCTGCGTATGGAAAAAGTTATTTGCCAGTTCCGGTTTTCACACCCCAATCAAGTGTGATAGGGTACAGCAGTGCGAAAAAGGTATATGGGGCCTATATATTATCACTTCATTTCTACCAAAATAGGTGAAAATTATTATTTTCACTTACTTTTGTAGAAAATAACCACCTCACAGCGGCAGGAACATCTCATGCACCGTTTTCGGCTTTCACCCTCCAACCATCACGCCGCGGCCGGAACATTTCTTGCGCCGGTTCCGGCTTTCACTCCCAAAAGCACCTCATCGCGGCCAGAACATCTCATGCGTCGGTTCCGGCTTTACTCCCCCAAGCACCCTGCCAAGGTGGTGACATTTCATTCACAGGTTCCAGCTTTCACCCTCCAGGCACATAGCTGAGTATGGAAAAAGTTATTTGCTGGTTTCGGTTTTCACACCCCAATCAAGTGTGATAGGGTACAGCCGTTTGAAAGTGGTATATTGAGCCTATATATTATCATTTTATTTCTACCAAAGTAGGTGAAAATTATTATTTTCACTCACTTTTGTAGAAAATAAGCACCTCACCCTCCAGGCACATAGCTGCGTATGGAAAAAGTTATTTGCCAGTTCCGGTTTTCACACCCCCAATCAAGTGTGATAGGGTACAGCAGTGCGAAAAAGGTATATGGGGCCTATATATTATCACTTAATTTCTACCAAAATAGGTGAAAATTATTATTTTCACTTACTTTTGTAGAAAATAAGCACCTCACAGCGGCAGGAACATCTCATGCACCGTTTTCGGCTTTCACCCCCCAACCATCACGCCGCGGCCGGAACATTTCTTGCGCCGGTTCCAGCTTTCACACCCAAAAGCACCTTGTCGCGGCCAGAACATCTCATGCGTCGGTTCCGGCTTTACTCCCCCAAGCACCCTGCCAAGGTGGTGACATTTCATTCACAGGTTCATGCTTTCACCCTCCAGGCACATAGCTGAGTATGGAAAAAGTTATTTGCTGGTTTCGGTTTTCACACCCCAATCAAGTGTGATAGGGTACAGCGGTGTGAAAGTGGTATATTGAGCCTATATATTATCATTTTATTTCGACCAAAGTAGGTGAAAATTATTCTTTTCACTCACTTTTGTAGAAAATAAGCACCTCACCTTCCAGGAACATAGCTGCGTATGGAAAAAGTTATTTGCCAGTTCCGGTTTTCACACCCCAATCAAGTGTGATAGAGTACAGCAGTGCGAAAAAGGTATATCGTGCCTATATATTATCACTTCATTTCTACCAAAATAGGTGAAAATTATTATTTTCACTTACCTTTGTAGAAAATAAGTACCTCACAGCGGCAGGAACATCTCATGCACCGTTTTCGGCATTCACCCCCCAACCATCACGCCGCGGCCGGAACATTTCTTGCGCCGGTTCCAGCTTTCACACCCAAAAGCACCTTGTCGCGGCCAGAACATCTCATGCGTCGGTTCCGGCTTTACTCCCCCAAGCACCCTGCCAAGGTGGTGACATTTCATTCACAGGTTCATGCTTTCACCCTCCAGGCACATAGCTGAGTATGGAAAAAGTTATTTGCTGGTTTCGGTTTTCACACCCCAATCAAGTGTGATAGGGTACAGCGGTGTGAAAGTGGTATATTGAGCCTATATATTATCATTTTATTTCGACCAAAGTAGGTGAAAATTATTCTTTTCACTCACTTTTGTAGAAAATAAGCACCTCACCCTCCAGGCATATAGCTGCGTATGGAAAAAGTTATTTGCCAGTTCCGGTTTTCACACCCCAATCAAGTGTGATAGGGTACAGCAGTGCGAAAAAGGTATATGGGGCCTATATATTATCACTTCATTTCTACCAAAGTAGGTGAAAATTATTATTTTCACTTACTTTTGTAGAAAAAAAGCACCTCACAGAGGCAGGAACATCTCATGCACCGTTTTCGGCTATCACCCCCAACCATCACGCCGCGGCCGGAACATTTCTTGCGCCGGTTCCGGCTTTCACTCCCAAAAGCACCTCGTTGTGGCCAGAACATCTCATGCGTCGGTTCCGGCTTTACTCCCCCAAGCACCCTGCCAAGGTGGTGACATTTCATTCACAGGTTCATGCTTTCACCCTCCAGGCACATAGCTGAGTATGGAAAAAGTTATTTGCTGGTTTCGGTTTTCACACCCCAATCAAGTGTGATAGGGTACAGCGGTGTGAAAGTGGTATATTGAGCCCATATATTATCATTTTATTTCTACCAAAGTAGGTGAAAATTATTATTTTCACTCACTTTTGTAGAAAATAAGCACCTCACCCTCCAGGCACATAGCTGCGTATGGAAAAAGTTATTTGCCAGTTCCGGTTTTCACACCCCAATCAAGTGTGATAGGGTACAGCAGTGCGAAAAAGGTATATGGGGCCTATATATTATCACTGCATTTCTACCAAAATAGGTGAAAATTATTATTTTCACTTACTTTTGTAGAAAATAAGCACCTCACAGCGGCAGGAACATCTCATGCACCGTTTTCGGCTTTCACCCCCCAACCATCACGCCGCGGCCGGAACATTTCTTGCGCCGGTTCCGGCTTTCACTCCCAAAAGCACCTCGTCGCGGCCAGAACATCTCATGCGTCGGTTCCGGCTTTACTCCCCCAAGCACCCTGCCAAGGTAGTGACATTTCATTCACAGGTTCCAGCTTTCACCCTCCAGGCACATAGCTGAGTATGGAAAAAGTTATTTGCTGGTTTCGGTTTTCACACCCCAATCAAGTGTGATAGGGTACAGCGGTTTGAAAGTGGTATATTGAGCCCATATATTATCATTTTATTTCTACCAAAGTAGGTGAAAATTATTATTTTCACTCACTTTTGTAGAAAATAAGCACCTCACCCTCCAGGCACATGGCTGCACATGGAAAAAGTTATTTGCCAGTTCCGGTTTTCACACCCCAATCAAGTGTGATAGGGTACAGCAGTGCGAAAAAGGTATATGGGGCCTATATTTTATCACATCATTTCTACCAAAATAGGTGAAAATTATTATTTTCACTTACTTTTGCAGAAAATAAGCACCTCACAGCGGCAGGAACATCTCATGCACCATTTTCGGCTTTCACCCCCCAACCATCACGCCGCGGCCGGAACATTTCTTGCGCCGGTTCCGGCTTTCACTCCCAAAAGCACCTCGTCGCGGCCAGAACATCTCATGCGTCGGTTCCGGCTTTACTCCCCCAAGCACCCTGCCAAGGTGGTGACATATCATTCACAGGTTCCAGCTTTCACCCTCCAGGCACATAGCTGAGTATGGAAAAAGTTATTTGCTGGTTTTGGTTTTCACACCCCAATCAAGTGTGATAGGGTACAGCGGTGTGAAAGTGGTATATTGAGCCTATATATTATCATTTTATTTCGACCAAAGTAGGTGAAAATTATTATTTTCACTCACTTTTGTAGAAAATAAGCACCTCACCCTCCAGGCACATAGCTGCGTATGGAAAAAGTTATTTGCCAGTTTCGGTTTTCACACCCCAATCAAGTGTGATAGGGTACAGCAGTTTGAAAGTGGTATATTGAGTAAATATATTATCATTTTATTTCTACCAAAGTAGGTGAAAATTATTATTTTCACTCACTTTTGTAGAAAATAAGCACCTCACCCTCCAGGCACATAGCTGCGTATGGAAAAAGTTATTTGCCAGTTCCGGTTTTCACACCCCAATCAAGTGTGATAGGGTACAGCAGTGCGAAAAAGGTATATGGGGCCTATATATTATCACTTCATTTCTACCAAAATAGGTGAAAATTATTATTTTCACTTACTTTTGTAGAAAATAAGCACCTCACAGCGGCAGGAACATCTCATGCACCGTTTTCGGCTTTCACCCCCCAACCATCACGCCGCGGCCAGAACATTTCTTGCGCCCGTTTCGGCTTTCACTCCCAAAAGCACCTCATCGCGGCCAGAACATCTCATGCGTCGGTTTCGGCTTTACTCCCCCAAGCACCCTGCCAAGGTGGTGACATTTCATTCACAGGTTCCAGCTTTCACCCTCCAGGCACATAGCAGAGTATGAAAAAAGTTATTTGCTGGTTTCGGTTTTCACACCCCAATCAAGTGTGATAGGGTACAGCGGTGTGAACGTGGTATATTGAGCCTATATATTATCATTTTATTTCGACCAAAGTAGGTGAAAATTATTATTTTCACTCACTTTTGTAGAAAATAAGCACCTCACCCTCCAGGCACATAGCTGCTTAAGGAAAAAGTTATTTGCCAGTTCCGGTTTTCACACCCCAATCAAGTGTGATAGGGTACAGCAGTGCGAAAAAGGTATATGGGGCCTATATATTATCACTTCATTTCTACCAAAGTAGGTGAAAATTATTATTTTCACTTACTTTTGTAGAAAATAAGCACCTCACAGCGGCAGGAACATTTCATGCACTGTTTTCGGCTTTCACCCCCCAACCATCACGCCGCGGCCGGAACATTTCTTGCGCCGGTTCCGGCTTTCACTCCCAAAAGCACCTCGTCGCGGCCAGAACATCTCATGCGTCGGTTCCGGCGTTACTCCCCCAAGCAACTTGCCAAGTCGAGAACATTTCATTCACAGGTTCCAGCTTTCACCCTCCAGGCACAGAGCTGCTTATGGAGCAGGTTATTCGCCGTGTACAGTTTTCACACCCCAATCAAGTGTGATAGGGTACAGCGGTGTGAAAGTGGTATATGGGGCCTATGTACTATCACTTAATTTTTATCAAAGTAGGTGAAAATTATTATATTCACCTACTTTAGTACAAAATAAGTATTCTTGACATTCAATGAAAAGGCAATGCAGACAATATCACTGATATCTCCGGCACAGATATCAGTCCTGATTTGGCTCGCTGTCTGCATAAAATAATATAAGGACCTAAATTCATCAAACTTTAAACGTAATGTACGGGTCTATAACAAATATACACATTTGATAAACACGCATGTATGCCAGCAAGATATTATCGCGCCTCCTTACCTGTTGTGGGTAGCTGCTTCTGCCATCCGACGTTTGGAATATGCTGTAGTAAAAATGACGTCACAGTAGTCCAGAGATGTAGTAGGTGGGTAAGTAGTTGACATCACAATTCATTCATGGAGAAGGTCTACCTGAAAAAAAGAAGAAGGAGGCGCGATAATATGTTCATGACATACATGAATATTTATTAATACTGTGTCTTACATCGTAACACTCATAAATGCAGTAGTGTACAGACAACACAAGTCATCCTTATCAGTCCCTGCCCCAGTGATTGCAAATACATGCTACAGCACATATTAGACCCTTAACTGTGGACCCAGCACTCAGTTTTACAAACTGAGCAGGTCCCCGGGTACGTACTTTGCAGCAGCCAGTCTTGAGGAGCTGTCAGGGACTATCACCCCCCAAGCACCTCACAGTGCCTGGACTCAGGAGCCGCTATTTGCGCTGATGCCTATCACCCTGCCTCAACCCAGCCCTCTTCACACGCGCAGGATAACACATCTACCTGCCGGAGTCACAGCAGGTTCAGGTACGGGAGCAACCTCAGACTGCCATCGCGTCTGAGCTCTGCTCCACAGATCATACCACGCTGTCTATATCAGAATATATATTCTCTCTGATTAAATTTTCCAACGGTGAATACATCCAGCCAGTGCGCCCAGACGAGACAGTACCTCTTATATTTAGAAATTGTTGTATTGGTTACTTGTGGCATTATCAGTCAGTCGGACAGAGGTCTTTTCTATTATTAGCTGTCTAAAGCGCACAACGGGTATATTGGGATACCAGCGGATTGTACATTGATTTAACTTCTAATCTTCAAAACAATCTGCCAGCGCAGTGCGCCAATATCAGTTTATAACCACCAGCATTCAATTATTGTACCAGAACATTTGTGGCTTCTCTGTTTTGTTTGATTATCAGCTGTCTAAACCGCACGACTGTTATTGTCTGAAACCAGCAAAAATTTATTTGCTGGTTTCGGTTTTCACACCCCAATCAAGTGTGATAGGGTACAGCGGTTTGAAAGTGGTATATTGAGTCCATATATTATCATTTTATTTCTACCAAAGTAGGTGAAAATTATTATTTTCACTCACTTTTGTAGAAAATAAGCACCTCACCCTCCAGGCACATAGCTGCGTATGGAAAAAGTTATTTGCCAGTTCCGGTTTTCACACCCCAATCAAGTGTGATAGGGTACAGCAGTGCGAAAAAGGTATATGGGGCCTATATATTATCACTTCATTTCTACCAAAATAGGTGAAAATTATTATTTTCACTTACTTTTGTAGAAAATAAGCACCTCATAGCGGCAGGAACATCTCATGCACCGTTTTCGGCTTTCACCCCCCAACCATCACGCCGCGGCCGGAACATTTCTTGCGCCGGTTCCGGCTTTCACTCCCAAAAGCACCTCGTCGCGGCCAGAACATCTCATGCGTCGGTTCCGGCTTTACTCCCCCAAGCACCCTGCCAAGGTGGTGACATTTCATTCACAAGTTCCAGCTTTCACCCTCCAGGCACATAGCTGAGTATGGAAAAAGTTATTTGCTGGTTTTGGTTTTCACACCCCAATCAAGTGTGATAGGGTACAGCGGTGTGAAAGTGGTATATTGAGCCTATATATTATCATTTTATTTCGACCAAAGTAGGTGAAAATTATTATTTTCACTCACTTTTGTAGAAAATAAGCACCTCACTCTCCAGGCACATAGCTGCATATGGAAAAAGTTATTTGCCAGTTTCGGTTTTCACACCCCAATCAAGTGTGATAGGGTACAGCAGTGTGAAAAAGGTATATGGGGCTCTATATATTTTATCACTTCATTTCTACCAAAGTCGGTGAAAATTATTATTTTCACTTACTTTTGTAGAAAATAAGCACCTCACCCTCCAGGCACATAGCTGCGTATGGAAAAAGTTATTTGTCAGGTCCGGTTTTCACACCCCAATCAAGTGTGATAGGGTACAGCGGTTTGAAAGTGGTATATTGAGTCCTATATATTATCACTTCATTTCTACCAAAGTGGGTGAAAATTATTATTTTCACTTACTTTTGTAGAAAAAAAGCACCTCACCTTCCAGGCACATAGCTGCGTATGGAAAAATTTATTTGCCAGTTCCGGTTTTCACACCCCAATCAAGTGTGATAGGGTACAGCAGTGCGAAAAAAGGTATATGGGGCCTATATATTATCACTTCATTTCTTGCGCCGGTTCCGGCTTTCACTCCCAAAAGCACCTTGTCGCGGCCAGAACATCTCATGCGTCGGTTCCGGCTTTACTCCCCCAAGCACCCTACCAAGGTGGTGACATTTCATTCACAGGTTCCAGCTTTCACCCTCCAGACACATAGCTGAGTATGGAAAAAGTTATTTGCTGGTTTTGGTTTTCACACCCCAATCAAGTGTGATAGGGTACAGCGGTGTGGTGTGAAAGTGGTATATTGAGCCTATATATTATCATTTTATTTCTACCAAAGTAGGTGAAAATTATTATTTGCACTCACTTTTGTAGAAAATAAGCACCTCACCCTCCAGGCACATAGCTGCGTATGGAAAAAGTTATTTGTCAGGTCTGGTTTTCACACTCCAATCAAGTGTGATAGGGTACAGCAGTGCGAAAAAGGTATATGGGGCCTATATATTATCACTTAATTTCTACCAAAATAGGTGAAAATTATTATTTTCACTTACTTTTGCAGAAAATAAGCACCTCACAGCGGCAGGAACATCTCATGCACCGTTTTCGGCTTTCACCCCCCCAACCATCACGCCGCGGCCGGAACATTTTTTGCGCCGGTTCCGGCTTTCACTCCCAAAAGCACCTCGTCGCGGCCAGAACATCTCATGCGTCGGTTCCGGGTTTACTCCCCCAAGCACCCTGCCAAGGTGGTGACATTTCATTCACAGGTTCCAGCCTTCATCCTCCAGGCACATAGCTGAGTATGGAAAAAGTTATTTGCTGGTTTTGGTTTTCACACCCCAATCAAGTGTGATAGGGTACAGCGGTGTGAAAGTGGTATATTGAGCCTATATATTATCATTTTATTTCGACCAAAGTAGGTGAAAATTATTATTTTCACTCACTTTTGTAGAAAATAAGCACCTCACCTTCCAGGCACATAGCTGCGTATGGAAAAAGTTATTTGCCAGTTCCGGTTTTCACACCCAAATCAAGTGTGATAGGGTAGAGCAGTGCGAAAAAGGTATATGGGGCTCTATATATTTTATCACTTCATTTCTACCAAAGTAGGTGAAAATTATTATTTTCACTTTCTTTTGCAGAAAATAAGTACCTCACAGCGGCAGGAACATCTCGTGCACCGTTTTCGACTTTCACCCCCCAACCATCACTCCGCGGCCGGAACATTTCTTGCGCCGGTTCCAGCTTTCACACCCAAAAGCACCTTGTCGCGGCCAGAACATCTCATGCGTCGGTTCCGGCTTTACTCCCCCAAGCACCCTGCCAAGGTGGTGACATTTCATTCACAGGTTCATGCTTTCACCCTCCAGGCACATAGCTAAGTATGGAAAAAGTTATTTGCTGGTTTCGGTTTTCACACCCCAATCAAGTGTGATAGGGTACAGCGGTGTGAAAGTGGTATATTGAGCCCATAAATTATCATTTGATTTCTACCAAAGTAGGTGAAAATTATTATTATCACTCACTTTTGTAGAAAATAAGCACCTCACCCTCCAGGCACATAGCTGCGTATGGAAAAAGTTATTTGTCAGGTCCGGTTTTCACACCCCAATCAAGTGTGATAGGGTACAGCAGTGCGAAAAAGGTATATGGGGCCTATATATTATCACTTCATTTCTACCAAAGTAGGTGAAAATTATTATTTTCACTTACTTTTGTAGAAAAAAAGCACCTCACAGAGGCAGGAACATCTCATGCACCGTTTTCGGCTATCACCCCCAACCATCACGCCGCGGCCGGAACATTTCTTGCGCCGGTTCCGGCTTTCACTCCCAAAAGCACCTCGTTGCGGCCAGAACATCTCATGCGTCGGTTCCGGCTTTACTCCCACAAGCACCCTGCCAAGGTGGTGACATTTCATTCACAGGTTCCAGCTTTCACCCTCCAGGCACATAGCTGAGTATGGAAAAAGTTATTTGCTGGTTTCGGTTTTCACACCCCAATCAAGTGTGATAGGGTACAGCGGTTTGAAAGTGGTATATTGAGCCCATATATTATCATTTTATTTCTACCAAAGTAGGTGAAAATTATTATTTTCACTTACTTTTGTAGAAAATAAGCACCTCACCTTCCAGGCACATAGCTGCGTATGGAAAAAGTTATTTGCCAGTTCCGGTTTTCACACCCCAATTAAGTGTGATAGGGTACAGCAGTGCGAAAAAGGTATATGGGGCCTATATATTATCACTTTATTTCTACCAAAATAGGTGAAAATTATTATTTTCACTTACTTTTGTAGAAAATAAGCACCTCACAGCGGCAGGAACATCTCATGCACCGTTTTCGGCTTTCACCCCCCAACCATCACGCCGCGGCCGGAACATTTCTTGCGCCGGTTCCGGCTTTCACTCCCAAAAGCACCTCGTCGCGGCCAGAACATCTCATGCGTCGGTTCCGGCTTTACTCCCCCAAGCACCCTGCCAAGGTGGTGACATTTCATTCACAGGTTCCAGCTTTCACCCTCCAGGCACATAGCTGAGTATGGAAAAATTTATTTGCTGGTTTCGGTTTTCACACCCCAATCAAGTGTGATAGGGTACAGCGGTGTGAAAGTGGTATATTGAGCCCATATATTATCATTTTATTTCTACCAAAGTAGGTGAAAATTATTATTTTCACTCACTTTTGTAGAAAATAAGCACCTCACCCTCCAGGCACATAGCTGCGCATGGAAAAAGTTATTTGCCAGTTCCGGTTTTCACACCCCAATCAAGTGTGATAGGGAAAAGCAGTGTGAAAAAGGTATATGGGGCCTACATATTATCACTTAATTTCTACCAAAATAGGTGAAAATTATTATTTTCACTTACTTTTGTAGAAAAAAAGCACCTCACAGAGGCAGGAACATCTCATGCACCGTTTTCGGCTTTCACCCCTCAACCATCACGCCGCGGCCGGAACATTTCTTGCGCCGGTTCCGGCTTTCACTCCCAAAAGCACCTTGTCGCGGCCAGAACATCTCATGCGTTGGTTCCGGCTTTACTCCCCCAAGCACCCTGCCAAGGTGGTGACATTTCATTCACAGGTTCATGCTTTCACCCTCCAGGCACATAGCTGAGTATGGAAAAAGTTATTTGCTGGTTTCGGTTTTCACACCCCAATCAAGTGTGATAGGGTACAGCAGTGTGAAAGTGGTATATTGAGCCCATATATTATCATTTTATTTCTACCAAAGTAGGTGAAAATTATTATTTTCACTCACTTTTGTAGAAAATAAGCACCTCACCCTCCAGGCACATAGCTGCGTATGGAAAAAGTTATTTGCCAGTTCCGGTTTTCACACCCCAATCAAGTGTGATAGGGTACAGCAGTGCGAAAAAGGTATATGGGGCCTATATATTATCACTTCCTTTCTACCTAAATAGGTGAAAATTATTATTTTCACTTACTTTTGTAGAAAATAAGTACCGTATTTAATCAAGTGTGATAGGGTACAGCGGTGTGAAAGTGGTATATTGAGCCCATATATTATCATTTTATTTCTACCAAAGTAGGTGAAAATTATTATTTTCACTCACTTTTGTAGAAAATAAGCACCTCACCCTCCAGGCACATAGCTGCGTATGGAAAAAGTTATTTGCCAGTTCCGGTTTTCACACCCCAATCAAGTGTGATAGGGTACAGCAGTGCGAAAAAGGTATATGGGGCCTATATATTATCACTTCATTTCTACCAAAGTAGGTGAAAATTATTATTTTCACTCACTTTTGTAGAAAATAAGCACCTCACAGCGGCAGGAACATCTCATGCACCGTTTTCGGCTTTCACCCCCCAACCATCACGCCGCGGCCGGAACATTTCTTGCGCCGGTTCCAGCTTTCACACCCAAAAGCACCTTGTCGCGGCCAGAACATCTCATGCGTCGGTTCCGGCTTTACTCCCCCAAGCACCCTGCCAAGGTGGTGACATTTCATTCACAGGTTCATGCTTTCACCCTCCAGGCACATAGCTGAGTATGGAAAAAGTTATTTGCTGGTTTCGGTTTTCACACCCCAATCAAGTGTGATAGGGTACAGCGGTGTGAAAGTGGTATATTGAGCCCATAAATTATCATTTTATTTCTACCAAAGTAGGTGAAAATTATTATTTTCACTCACTTTTGTAGAAAATAAGCACCTCACCCTCCAGGCACATAGCTGCGTATGGAAAAAGTTATTTGTCAGGTCCGGTTTTCACACCCCAATCAAGTGTTATAGGGTACAGCAGTGCGAAAAAGGTATATGGGGCCTATATATTATCACTTCATTTCTACCAAAGTAGGTGAAAATTATTATTTTCACTCACTTTTGTAGAAAATAAGCACCTCACAGCGGCAGGAACATCTCATGCACCGTTTTCGGCTTTCACCCCCCAACCATCACGCCGCGGCCGGAACATTTCTTGCGCCGGTTCCAGCTTTCACACCCAAAAGCACCTTGTCGCGGCCAGAACATCTCATGCGTCGGTTCCGGCTTTACTCCCCCAAGCACCCTGCCAAGGTGGTGACATTTCATTCACAGGTTCATGCTTTCACCCTCCAGGCACATAGCTGAGTATGGAAAAAGTTATTTGCTGGTTTCGGTTTTCACACCCCAATCAAGTGTGATAGGGTACAGCGGTGTGAAAGTGGTATATTGAGCCCATATATTATCATTTTATTTCTACCAAAGTAGGTGAAAATTATTATTTTCACTCACTTTTGTAGAAAATAAGCACCTCACCCTCCAGGCACATAGCTGCGTATGGAAAAAGTTATTTGTCAGGTCCGGTTTTCACACCCCAATCAAGTGTGATAGGGTACAGCAGTGCGAAAAACGTATATGGGGCCTATATATTATCACTTCATTTCTACCAAAGTAGGTGAAAATTATTATTTTCACTTACTTTTGTAGAAAAAAAAGCACCTCACAGAGGCAGGAACATCTCATGCACCGTTTTCGGCTATCACCCCCCAACCATCACGCCGCGGCCGGAACATTTCTTGCGCCGGTTCCGGCTTTCACTCCCAAAAGCACCTCGTCGCGGCCAGAACATCTCATGCGTCGGTTCCGGCTTTACTCCCCCAAGCACCCTGCCAAGGTGGTGACATTTCATTCACAGGTTCCAGCTTTCACCCTCCAGGCACATAGCTGAGTATGGAAAAAGTTATTTGCTGGTTTCGGTTTTCACACCCCAATCAAGTGTGATAGGGTACAGCGGTTTGAAAGTGGTATATTGAGCCTATATATTATCATTTTATTTCGACCAAAGTAGGTGAAAATTATTATTTTCACTCACTTTTGTAGAAAAAAAGCACCTCACCCTCCAGGCACATAGCTGCATATGGAAAGTTATTTGCCAGTTTCGTTTTTCACACCCCAATCAAGTGTGATAGGGTACAGCAGTGTGAAAAAGGTATATGGGGCTCTATATATTTTATCACTTCATTTCTACCAAAGTAGGTGAAAATTATTATTTTCACTTACTGTTGTAGAAAATAAGTACCTCACAGCGGCAGGAACATCTCGTGCACCGTTTTCGGCTTTCACCCCCCAACCATCACTCCGCGGCCGGAACATTTCTTGCGCCGGTTCCGGCTTTCACACCCAAAAGCACCTTGTCGTGGCCAGAACATCTCATGCGTCGGTTCCGGCTTCACTCCCCAAGCACCCTGCCAAGGTGGTGACATTTCATTCACAGGTAAATGCTTTCACCCTCCAGGCACATAGCTGAGTATGGAAAAAGTTATTTGCTGGTTTCGGTTTTCACACCCCAATCAAGTGTGATAGGGTACAGCGTGTGAAAGTGGTATATTGAGCCTATATATTATCATTTTATTTCTACCAAAGTAGGTGAAAATTATTATTTACACTCACTTTTGTAGAAAATAAGCACCTCACCCTCCAGGCACATAGATGCGTATGAAAAAAGTTATTCACCAGTTCCGGTTTTCACACCCCAATCAAGTGTGATAGGGTACAGCAGTGCAAATAAGGTATATATATATATTATCACTTCATTTCTACCAAAGTAGGTGAAAATTATTATTTTCACTTACTTTTGTAGAAAATAAGCACCTCACAGCGGCAGGAACATCTCATGCACCGTTTTCGGCTTTCACCCCCCAACCATCACGCCGCGGCCGGAACATTTCTTGCGCCGGTTCCGGCTTTCACTCCCAAAAGCACCTCGTCGCGGCCAGAACATCTCATGCGTCGGTTCCGGCTTTACTCCCCCAAGCAACTTGCCAAGTCGGGAACATTTCATTCACAGGTTCCAGCTTTCACTCTCCAGGCACAGAGCTGCGTATGGAGCAGGTTATTCGCCGTGTACAGTTTTCACACCCCAATCAAGTGTGATAGGGTACAGCGGTGTGAAAGTGGTATATGGGGCCTATGTACTATCACTTAATTTTTATCAAAGTAGGTGAAAATTATTATATTCACCTACTTAAGTACAAAATAAGTATTCTTGACATTCAATAAAAAGGCAATCCAGACAATATCACTGATATCTCCTGCACAGATATCAGTCCTGATTTGGCTCGCTGTCTGCATAAAATAATATAAGGACCTAAATTCATCAAACTTTAAACGTAATGTACGGGTCTATAACAAATATACACATTTGATAAACACGCATGTATGCCAGCAAGATATTATCGCGCCTCCTTACCTGTTGTGGGTAGCTGCTTCTGAGATCCGACGTTTGGAATATGCTGTAGTAAAAATGACGTCACAGTAGTCCAGAGATGTAGTAAGTGGGTAAGTAGTTGACATCACAATTCATTCATGGAGAAGGTCTACCTGAAAAAAAGAAGGAGGCGCGATAATATGTTCATGACATACATGAATATTTATTAATACTGTGTCTTACATCGTAACACTCATAAATGCAGTACTGTACAGACAACACAAGTCATCCTTATCAGTCCCTGCCACAGTGATTGCAAATACATGCTACAGCACATATTAGACCCTTAACTGTGGACCCGGCACTCAGTTTTACAAACTGAGCAGGTCCCCGGGTACGTATTTTGCAGCAAGCTCTGTCCACTCCACGCATTGACCTTGTATTGCAGTACTTCCAGGACCGGTGCACCACCCTAATCTGTTATCCAAAAATAGACTAATTCCATTCCTGGCACTTGATTTGGTGTATCAATTGTTTGTGCACCTTTGTTCTAACTTTGTATTTAGAAATGCATGCATTTGCTTCAAGGTTTAACCCTTGTGCATAAAAAGTTTGAAATCCTGCCTCCAGTGTATCATTTTGTGACTATTTCTTGACTCCTTGAATTGTACTTTCTGGAATCGAGGCAGTTTAATACTTGACGTGACACTACACTTGAAATCAGCATGTGCGGCCTAGCCAAAAGACCGGAAGCCTGCCTAAATTAAATGACTTATCAATCGCTGCGCCCTCCCAATATATATACAAACACTATGTGACTTACCTACGATCTTACCACAGAAACATCAACTGGAACACAGCAATGGAATTTTTGGACCCCCCTCCCTCTCGATTTGAAATGGCTTGGTTTTTGTTTTGTTTTTCTTTTATTTCTTTTTCGCTTCTCTTATATTTTGTTTTCTTTTGTTAAACTTATATTTTTTCTTTTCTCTTTTCTCTCTTTTGTTTTGGGAATTTTTTTTCCTCTTCAATTTTTTCTGAGCCAAACAATTGATGATCATTGAGAGGGGGATTTAGACAAAGTATCACTTACCTTCTTCGGACCATCATTTGGGTGGTAACTGCCAATAAAAGAAAACATTGGCCCACCCAGCTCACCTACACATGACTGTCCTGTCTGCCTGTCTGTTCCAAGTGACTGTCTGGCTGTCAGGTTCCGGAATCCGAGTGAGCAGCTTGTGATGTCATAGAGGGCAGATTGTGATGTCACACAAAGGTTCCTGCCACATGAATGCTTGTCCATCTGACTGTCTACTACTGCTGCTGAATGGGCTCAAAACAGGAAAGCCGTCATTGCACCTGATTGTGCAAGATTCCTCCTTCTCCTCTGCAGCAGCTAGCTGATTGATTTAGCCAGCAGCAGTCAGGGACTATCACCCCCCAAGCACCTCACAGTGCCTGGAACATCTCATGCGCCAGTTTAGGCTTTCAACCCCCTTCATTCACATCGCAAAAGCATGGCAATCTCATGCGCCAGATCTGGCACCTTGCCAAAGCACCTCGCCATGGTCGTAACATTTCATGCGCCGGTTCCAGCTTTCACTCCCAAAAGAACCTCGTCGCGGCCAGAACATCTCATGCGTCGGTTCCGGCTTTACTCCCCCAAGCACCCTGCCAAGGTAGTGACATTTCATTCACAGGTTCCAGCTTTCACCCTCCAGGCACATAGCTGAGTATGGAAAAAGTTATTTGCTGGTTTTGGTTTTCACACCCCAATCAAGTGTGATAGGGTACAGCGGTGTGAAAGTGGTATATTGAGCCTATATATTATCATTTTATTTCTACCAAAGTAGGTGAAAATTATTATTTTCACTCACTTTTGTAGAAAATAAGCACCTCACCCTCCAGGCACATAGCTGCGCATGGAAAAAGTTATTTGCCAGTTCCGGTTTTCACACCCCAATCAAGTGTGATAGGGATCAGCAGTGCGAAAAAGGAATATGGGGCCTATATATTATCACTTCATTTCTACCAAAATAGGTAAAAATTATTATTTTCACTTACTTTTGTAGAAAATAAGCACCTCACAGCGGCAGGAACATCTCATGCACCGTTTTCGGCTTTCACCCCCCAACCATCACGCCGCGGCCGGAACATTTCTTGCGCCGGTTCCGGCTTTCACTCCCAAAAGCACCTCGTCGCGGCCAGAACATCTCATGCGTCGGTTCCGGCTTTACTCCCCCAAGCACCCTGCCAAGGTGGTGACATTTCATTCACAGGTTCCAGCTTTCACCCTCCAGGCACATAGCTGAGTATGGAAAAAGTTATTCACCAGTTCCGGTTTTCACACCCCAATCAAGTGTGATAGGGTACAGCAGTGCAAATAAGGTATATATATATTATCACTTCATTTCTACCAAAGTAGGTGAAAATTATTATTTTCACTTACTTTTGTAGAAAATAAGCACCTCACAGCGGCAGGAACATCTCATGCACCGTTTTCGGCTTTCACCCCCCAACCATCACGCCGCGGCCGGAACATTTCTTGCGCCGGTTCCGGCTTTCACTCCCAAAAGCACCTCGTCGCGGCCAGAACATCTCATGCGTCGGTTCCGGCTTTACTCCCCCAAGCAACTTGCCAAGTCGGGAACATTTCATTCACAGGTTCCAGCTTTCACTCTCCAGGCACAGAGCTGCGTATGGAGCAGGTTATTCGCCGTGTACAGTTTTCACACCCCAATCAAGTGTGATAGGGTACAGCGGTGTGAAAGTGGTATATGGGGCCTATGTACTATCACTTAATTTTTATCAAAGTAGGTGAAAATTATTATATTCACCTACTTAAGTACAAAATAAGTATTCTTGACATTCAATAAAAAGGCAATCCAGACAATATCACTGATATCTCCTGCACAGATATCAGTCCTGATTTGGCTCGCTGTCTGCATAAAATAATATAAGGACCTAAATTCATCAAACTTTAAACGTAATGTACGGGTCTATAACAAATATACACATTTGATAAACACGCATGTATGCCAGCAAGATATTATCGCGCCTCCTTACCTGTTGTGGGTAGCTGCTTCTGAGATCCGACGTTTGGAATATGCTGTAGTAAAAATGACGTCACAGTAGTCCAGAGATGTAGTAAGTGGGTAAGTAGTTGACATCACAATTCATTCATGGAGAAGGTCTACCTGAAAAAAAGAAGAAGGAGGCGCGATAATATGTTCATGACATACATGAATATTTATTAATACTGTGTCTTACATCGTAACACTCATAAATGCAGTACTGTACAGACAACACAAGTCATCCTTATCAGTCCCTGCCACAGTGATTGCAAATACATGCTACAGCACATATTAGACCCTTAACTGTGGACCCGGCACTCAGTTTTACAAACTGAGCAGGTCCCCGGGTACGTATTTTGCAGCAAGCTCTGTCCACTCCACGCATTGACCTTGTATTGCAGTACTTCCAGGACCGGTGCACCACCCTAATCTGTTATCCAAAAATAGACTAATTCCATTCCTGGCACTTGATTTGGTGTATCAATTGTTTGTGCACCTTTGTTCTAACTTTGTATTTAGAAATGCATGCATTTGCTTCAAGGTTTAACCCTTGTGCATAAAAAGTTTGAAATCCTGCCTCCAGTGTATCATTTTGTGACTATTTCTTGACTCCTTGAATTGTACTTTCTGGAATCGAGGCAGTTTAATACTTGACGTGACACTACACTTGAAATCAGCATGTGCGGCCTAGCCAAAAGACCGGAAGCCTGCCTAAATTAAATGACTTATCAATCGCTGCGCCCTCCCAATATATATACAAACACTATGTGACTTACCTACGATCTTACCACAGAAACATCAACTGGAACACAGCAATGGAATTTTTGGACCCCCCTCCCTCTCGATTTGAAATGGCTTGGTTTTTGTTTTGTTTTTCTTTTATTTCTTTTTCGCTTCTCTTATATTTTGTTTTCTTTTGTTAAACTTATATTTTTTCTTTTCTCTTTTCTCTCTTTTGTTTTGGGAATTTTTTTTCCTCTTCAATTTTTTCTGAGCCAAACAATTGATGATCATTGAGAGGGGGATTTAGACAAAGTATCACTTACCTTCTTCGGACCATCATTTGGGTGGTAACTGCCAATAAAAGAAAACATTGGCCCACCCAGCTCACCTACACATGACTGTCCTGTCTGCCTGTCTGTTCCAAGTGACTGTCTGGCTGTCAGGTTCCGGAATCCGAGTGAGCAGCTTGTGATGTCATAGAGGGCAGATTGTGATGTCACACAAAGGTTCCTGCCACATGAATGCTTGTCCATCTGACTGTCTACTACTGCTGCTGAATGGGCTCAAAACAGGAAAGCCGTCATTGCACCTGATTGTGCAAGATTCCTCCTTCTCCTCTGCAGCAGCTAGCTGATTGATTTAGCCAGCAGCAGTCAGGGACTATCACCCCCCAAGCACCTCACAGTGCCTGGAACATCTCATGCGCCAGTTTAGGCTTTCAACCCCCTTCATGCACATCGCAAAAGCATGGCAATCTCATGCGCCAGATCTGGCACCTTGCCAAAGCACCTCGCCATGGTCGTAACATTTCATGCGCCGGTTCCAGCTTTCACTCCCAAAAGAACCTCGTCGCGGCCAGAACATCTCATGCGTCGGTTCCGGCTTTACTCCCCCAAGCACCCTGCCAAGGTAGTGACATTTCATTCACAGGTTCCAGCTTTCACCCTCCAGGCACATAGCTGAGTATGGAAAAAGTTATTTGCTGGTTTTGGTTTTCACACCCCAATCAAGTGTGATAGGGTACAGCGGTGTGAAAGTGGTATATTGAGCCTATATATTATCATTTTATTTCTACCAAAGTAGGTGAAAATTATTATTTTCACTCACTTTTGTAGAAAATAAGCACCTCACCCTCCAGGCACATAGCTGCGCATGGAAAAAGTTATTTGCCAGTTCCGGTTTTCACACCCCAATCAAGTGTGATAGGGATCAGCAGTGCGAAAAAGGAATATGGGGCCTATATATTATCACTTCATTTCTACCAAAATAGGTAAAAATTATTATTTTCACTTACTTTTGTAGAAAATAAGCACCTCACAGCGGCAGGAACATCTCATGCACCGTTTTCGGCTTTCACCCCCCAACCATCACGCCGCGGCCGGAACATTTCTTGCGCCGGTTCCGGCTTTCACTCCCAAAAGCACCTCGTCGCGGCCAGAACATCTCATGCGTCGGTTCCGGCTTTACTCCCCCAAGCACCCTGCCAAGGTGGTGACATTTCATTCACAGGTTCCAGCTTTCACCCTCCAGGCACATAGCTGAGTATGGAAAAAGTTATTTGCTGGTTTCGGTTTTCACACCCCAATCAAGTGTGATAGGGTACAGTGGTGTGAAAGTGGTATATTGAGTCCATATATTATCATTTTATTTCTACCAAAGTAGGTGAAAATTATTATTTTCACTCACTTTTGTAGAAAATAAGCACCTCACCCTCCAGGCACATAGCTGCGTATGGAAAAAGTTATTTGCCAGTTTCGGGTTTCACACCCCAATCAAGTGTGATAGTGTACAGCAGTGTGAAAAAGGTATATGGGGCTCTATATATTTTATCACTTCATTTCTAACAAAGTAGGTGCATTTCTAACAAAGTAGGTGAAAATTATTATTTTCACTTACTTTTGTAGAAAATAAGTACCTCACAGCAGCAGGAACATCTCGTGCACCGTTTTCGACTTTCACCCCCCAACCATCACTCTGCGGCCAGAAGATTTCTTGCGCTGGTTCCAGCTTTCACACCCAAAAGCACCTTGTCGCGGCCAGAACATCTCATGCGTTGGTTCCGGCTTTACTCCCCCAAGCACCCTGCCAAGGTGGTGACATTTCATTCACAGGTTCATGCTTTTACCCTCCAGGCACATAGCTGAGTATGGAAAAAGTTGTTTGCTGGTTTCGGTTTTCACACCCCAATCAAGTGTTATAGGGTACAGCGGTGTGGAAGTGGTATATTGAGTCCATAAATTATCATTTTATTTCTACCAAAGTAGGTTAAAATTATTATTTTCACTCACTTTTGTAGAAAATAAGCACCTCACCCTCCAGGCACATAGCTGCGTATGGAAAAAGTTATTTGTCAGGTCCGGTTTTCACACCCCAATCAAGTGTGATAGGGTACAGCAGTGCGAAAAAGGTATATGGGGCCTATATATTATCACTTCATTTCTACCAAAGTAGGTGAAAATTATTATTTTCACTTACTTTTGTAGAAAAAAAGCACCTCACAGCAGCAGGAACATCTCGTGCACCGTTTTCGACTTTCACCCCCCAACCATCACTCTGCGGCCGGAAGATTTCTTGCGCTGGTTCCGGCTTTCACTCCCAAAAGCACCTCGTCGCGGCCAGAACATCTCATGCGTCGGTTCCAGCTTTACTCCCCCAAGCACCCTGCCAAGGTGGTGACATTTCATTCACAGGTTCCAGCTTTCACCCTCCAGGCACATAGCTGAGTATGGAAAAAGTTATTTGCTGGTTTCGGTTTTCACACCCCAATCAAGTGTGATAGGGTACAGCGGTTTGAAAATGGTATATTGAGTCCATATATTATCATTTTATTTCTACCAAAGTAGATGAAAATTATTATTTTCACTCACTTTTATAGAAAATAAGCACCTCACCCTCCAGGCACATAGCTGCGTATGGAAAAAGTTATTTGCCAGTTCCGGTTTTCACACCCCAATCAAGTGTGATAGGGTACAGCAGTGCGAAAAAGGTATATGGGGCCTATATTTTATCACTTCATTTCTACCAAAATAGGTGAAAATTATTATTTTCACTTACTTTTGCAGAAAATAAGCACCTCACAGCGGCAGGAACATCTCATGCACCGTTTTAGGCTTTCACCCCCCAACCATCACGCCGCGGCCGGAACATTTCTTGCGCCGGTTCCGGCTTTCACTCCCAAAAGCACCTCGTCGCGGCCAGAACATCTCATGCGTCGGTTCCGGCTTTACTCCCCCAAGCACCCTGCCAAGGTGGTGACATTTCATTCACAGGTTCCAGCTTTCACCCTCCAGGCACATAGCTGAGTATGGAAAAAGTTATTTGCTGGTTTTGGTTTTCACACCCCAATCAAGTGTGATAGGGTACAGCGGTGTGAAAGTGGTATATTGAGCCTATATATTATCATTTTATTTCGACCAAAGTAGGTGAAAATTATTATTTTCACTCACTTTTGTAGAAAATAAGCACCTCACCCTCCAGGCACATAGCTGCGTATGGAAAAAGTTATTTGCCAGTTCCGGTTTTCACACCCCAATCAAGTGTGATAGGGTACAGCAGTGCGAAAAAGGTATATGGGGCCTATATATTATCACTTCATTTCTACCAAAATAGGTGAAAATTATTATTTTCACTTACTTTTGTAGAAAATAAGCACCTCACAGCGGCAGGAACATCTCATGCACCGTTTTCGGCTTTCACCCCCCAACCATCATGCCGCGGCCGGAACATTTCTTGCGCCGGTTCCGGCTTTCACTCCCAAAAGCACCTCGTCGCGGCCAGAACATCTCATGCGTCGGTTCCGGCTTTACTCCCCCAAGCACCCTGCCAAGGTGGTGACATTTCATTCACAGGTTCATGCTTTCACCCTCCAGGCACATAGCTGAGTATGGAAAAAGTTATTTGCTGGTTTCGGTTTTCACAACCCAATCAAGTGTGATAGGGTACAGCGGTTTGAAAGTGGTATATTGAGTCCATATATTATCATTTTATTTCTACCAAAGTAGGTGAAAATTATTATTTTCACTCACTTTTGTAGAAAATAAGCACTTCACCCTCCAGGCACATAGCTGCGTATGGAAAAAAGTTATTTGCCAGTTCCGGTTTTCACACCCCAATCAAGTGTGATAGGGTACAGCAGTGCGAAAAAGGTATATGGGGCCTATATATTATCACTTCATTTCTACCAAAATAGGTGAAAATTATTATTTTCACTTACTTTTGTAGAAAATAAGCACCTCACAGCGGCAGGAACATCTCATGCACCGTTTTCGGCTTTCACCCTCCAACCATCACGCCGCGGCCGGAACATTTCTTGCGCCGGTTCCGGCTTTCACTCCCAAAAGCACCTCATCGTGGCCAGAACATCTCATGCGTCGGTTCCGGCTTTACTCCCCCAAGCACCCTGCCAAGGTGGTGACATTTCATTCACAGGTTCCAGCTTTCACCCTCCAGGCACATAGCTGAGTATGGAAAAAGTTATTTGCTGGTTTCGGTTTTCACACCCCAATCAAGTGTGATAGGGTACAGCGGTTTGAAAGTGGTATATTGAGCCCATATATTATCATTTTATTTCTACCAAAGTAGGTGAAAATTATTATTTTCACTCACTTTTGTAGAAAATAAGCACCTCACCCTCCAGGCACATAGCTGCGTATGGAAAAAGTTATTTGCCAGTTCCGGTTTTCACACCCCAATCAAGTGTGATAGGGTACAGCAGTGCGAAAAAGGTATATGGGGCCTATATATTATCACTTCATTTCTACCAAAATAGGTGAAAATTATTATTTTCACTTACTTTTGTAGAAAATAAGCACCTCACAGCGGCAGGAACATCTCATGCACCGTTTTCGGCTTTCACCCCCCAAACATCACGCCGCGGCCGGAACATTTCTTGCGCCGGTTCCGGCTTTCACTCCCAAAAGCACATCGTCGCGGCCAGAACATCTCATGCGTCGGTTCCGGCTTAACTCCCCCAAGCACCCTGCCAAGGTAGTGACATTTCATTCACAGGTTCCAGCTTTCACCCTCCAGGCACATAGCTGAGTATGGAAAAAGTTATTTGCTGGTTTCGGTTTTCACACCCCAATCAAGTGTGATAGGGTACAGCGGTTTGAAAGTGGTATATTGAGCCCATATATTATCATTTTATTTCTACCAAAGTAGGTGAAAATTATTATTTTCACTCACTTTTGTAGAAAATAAGCACCTCACCCTCCAGGCACATGGCTGCGCATGGAAAAAGTTATTTGCCAGTTTCGGTTTTCACACCCCAATCAAGTGTGATAGGGTACAGCAGTGCGAAAAAGGTATATGGGGCCTATATATTATCACTTCATTTCTACCAAAGTAGGTGAAAATTATTATTTTCACTTACTTTTGTAGAAAAAAAGCACCTCACAGAGGCAGGAACATCTCATGCACCGTTTTCGGCTATCACCCCCAACCATCACGCCGCGGCCGGAACATTTCTTGCGCCGGTTCCGGCTTTCACTCCCAAAAGCACCTCGTCGCGGCCAGAACATCTCATGCGTCGGTTCCGGCTTTACTCCCCCAAGCACCCTGCCAAGGTAGTGACATTTCATTCACAGGTTCCAGCTTTCACCCTCCAGGCACATAGCTGAGTATGGAAAAAGTTATTTGCTGGTTTCGGTTTTCACACCCCAATCAAGTGTGATAGGGTACAGCGGTTTGAAAGTGGTATATTGAGCCCATATATTATCATTTTATTTCTACCAAAGTAGGTGAAAATTATTATTTTCACTCACTTTTGTAGAAAATAAGCACCTCACCCTCCAGGCACATAGCTGCGTATGGAAAAAGTTATTTGCCAGTTCCGGTTTTCACACCCCAATCAAGTGTGATAGGGTACAGCAGTGCGAAAAAGGTATATGGGGCCTATATATTATCACTTCATTTCTACCAAAATAGGTGAAAATTATTATTTTCACTTACTTTTGTAGAAAATAAGCACCTCACAGCGGCAGGAACATCTCATGCACCGTTTTCGGCTTTCACCCCCCAACCATCACGCCGCGGCCGGAACATTTCTTGCGCCGGTTCCGGCTTTCACTCCCAAAAGCACCTCGTCGCGGCCAGAACATCTCATGCGTCGGTTCCGGCTTTACTCCCCCAAGCACCCTGCCAAGGTAGTGACATTTCATTCACAGGTTCCAGCTTTCACCCTCCAGGCACATAGCTGAGTATGGAAAAAGTTATTTGCTGGTTTCGGTTTTCACACCCCAATCAAGTGTGATAGGGTACAGCGGTTTGAAAGTGGTATATTGAGCCCATATATTATCATTTTATTTCTACCAAAGTAGGTGAAAATTATTATTTTCACTCACTTTTGTAGAAAATAAGCACCTCACCCTCCAGGCACATGGCTGCGCATGGAAAAAGTTATTTGCCAGTTCCGGTTTTCACACCCCAATCAAGTGTGATAGGGTACAGCAGTGCGAAAAAGGTATATGGGGCCTATATTTTATCACATCATTTCTACCAAAATAGGTGAAAATTATTATTTTCACTTACTTTTGCAGAAAATAAGCACCTCACAGCGGCAGGAACATCTCATGCACCATTTTCGGCTTTCACCCCCCAACCATCACGCCGCGGCCGGAACATTTCTTGCGCCGGTTCCGGCTTTCACTCCCAAAAGCACCTCGTCGCGGCCAGAACATCTCATGCGTCGGTTCCGGCTTTACTCCCCCAAGCACCCTGCCAAGGTGGTGACATTTCATTCACAGGTTCCAGCTTTCACCCTCCAGGCACATAGCTGAGTATGGAAAAAGTTATTTGCTGGTTTTGGTTTTCACACCCCAATCAAGTGTGATAGGGTACAGCGGTGTGAAAGTGGTATATTGAGCCTATATATTATCATTTTATTTCGACCAAAGTAGGTGAAAATTATTATTTTCACTCACTTTTGTAGAAAATAAGCACCTCACCCTCCAGGCACATAGCTGCGTATGGAAAAAGTTATTTGCCAGTTTCGGTTTTCACACCCCAATCAAGTGTGATAGGGTACGGCAGTTTGAAAGTGGTATATTGAGTAAATATATTATCATTTTATTTCTACCAAAGTAGGTGAAAATTATTATTTTCACTCACTTTTGTAGAAAATAAGCACCTCACCCTCCAGGCACATAGCTGCGTATGGAAAAAGTTATTTGCCAGTTCCGGTTTTCACACCCCAATCAAGTGTGATAGGGTACAGCAGTGCGAAAAAGGTATATGGGGCCTATATATTATCACTTCATTTCTACCAAAATAGGTGAAAATTATTATTTTCACTTACTTTTGTAGAAAATAAGCACCTCACAGCGGCAGGAACATCTCATGCACCGTTTTCGGCTTTCACCCTCCAACCATCACGCCGCGGCCGGAACATTTCTTGCGCCGGTTCCGGCTTTCACTCCCAAAAGCACCTCATCGCGGCCAGAACATCTCATGCGTCGGTTCCGGCTTTACTCCCCCAAGCACCCTGCCAAGGTGGTGACATTTCATTCACAGGTTCCAGCTTTCACCCTCCAGGCACATAGCTGAGTATGGAAAAAGTTATTTGCTGGTTTCGGTTTTCACACCCCAATCAAGTGTGATAGGGTACAGCCGTTTGAAAGTGGTATATTGAGCCTATATATTATCATTTTATTTCTACCAAAGTAGGTGAAAATTATTATTTTCACTCACTTTTGTAGAAAATAAGCACCTCACCCTCCAGGCACATAGCTGCGTATGGAAAAAGTTATTTGCCAGTTCCGGTTTTCACACCCCAATCAAGTGTGATAGGGTACAGCAGTGCGAAAAAGGTATATGGGGCCTATATATTATCACTTCATTTCTACCAAAATAGGTGAAAATTATTATTTTTACTTACTTTTGTAGAAAATAAGCACCTCACAGCGGCAGGAACATCTCATGCACCGTTTTCGGCTTTCACCCCCCAACCATCACGCCGCGGCCGGAACATTTATTGCGCCGGTTCCGGCTTTCACTCCCAAAAGCACCTCGTCGCGGCCAGAACATCTCATGCGTCGGTTCCGGCTTTACTCCCCCAAGCACCCTGCCAAGGTGGTGACATTTCATTCACAGGTTCCAGCTGTCACCCTCCAGGCTCAGAGCTGCATATGGAGCAGGTTATTCGCCGTGTACAGTTTTCACACCCCAATCAAGTGTGATAGGGTACAGCGGTGTGAAAGTGGTATATGGGGCCTATGTACTATCACTTAATTTTTATCAAAGTAGGTGAAAATTATTATATTCACCTACTTTAGTACAAAATAAGTATTCTTGACATTCAATAAAAAGGCAATGCAGACAATATCACTGATATCTCCTGCACAGATATCAGTCCTGATTTGGCTCGCTGTCTGCATAAAATAATATAAGGACCTAAATTCATCAAACTTTAAACGTAATGTACGGGTCTATAACAAATATACACATTTGATAAACACGCATGTATGCCAGCAAGATATTATCGCGCCTCCTTACCTGTTGTGGGTAGCTGCTTCTGCCATCCGACGTTTGGAATATGCTGTAGTAAAAATGACGTCACAGTAGTCCAGAGATGTAGTAAGTGGGTAAGTAGTTGACATCACAATTCATTCATGGAGAAGGTCTACCTGAAAAAAAGAAGAAGGAGGCGCGATAATATGTTCATGACATACATGAATATTTATTAATACTGTGTCTTACATCGTAACACTTATAAATGCAATACTGTACAGACAACACAAGTCATCCTTATCAGTCCCTGCCACAGTGATTGCAAATACATGCTACAGCACATATTAGACCCTTAACTGTGGACCCGGCACTCAGTTTTACAAACTGAGCATGTCCCCGGGTACGTACTTTGCAGCAGCCAGTCTAGAGGAGCTGTCAGGGACTATCACCCCCCAAGCACCTCACAGTGCCTGGAACATCTCATGCGCCAGTTTAGGCTTTCACCCCCCTGCATGGCAATCTCATGCGCCAGATCTGGCACCTTGACAAAGCACCTCGCCATGGCCGGAACATTTCATGCGCCGGTTCCAGCTTTCACTCCCAAAAGCACCTCGTCGCGGCCAGAACATCTCATGCGTCGGTTCCGGCTTTACTCCCCCAAGCACCCTACCAAGGTGGTGACATTTCATTCACAGGTTCCAGCTTTCACCCTCCAGACACATAGCTGAGTATGGAAAAAGTTATTTGCTGGTTTTGGTTTTCACACCCCAATCAAGTGTGATAGGGTACAGCGGTGTGAAAGTGGTATATTGAGCCTATATATTATCATTTTATTTCGACCAAAGTAGGTGAAAATTATTATTTTCACTCACTTTTGTAGAAAATAAGCACCTCACCCTCCAGGCACATAGCTGCGTATGGAAAAAGTTATTTGCCAGTTCCGGTTTTCACACCCCAATCAAGTGTGATAGGGTACAGCAGTGCGAAAAAGGTATATGGGGCCTATATATTATCACTTCATTTCTACCAAAATAGGTGAAAATTATTATTTTCACTTACTTTTGTAGAAAATAAGCACCTCACAGCGGCAGGAACATCTCATGCACCGTTTTCGGCTTTCACCCTCCAACCATCACGCCGCGGCCGGAACATTTCTTGCGCCGGTTCCGGCTTTCACTCCCAAAAGCACCTCATCGCGGCCAGAACATCTCATGCGTCGGTTCCGGCTTTACTCCCCCAAGCACCCTGCCAAGGTGGTGACATTTCATTCACAGGTTCCAGCTTTCACCCTCCAGGCACATAGCTGAGTATGGAAAAAGTTATTTGCTGGTTTCGGTTTTCACACCCCAATCAAGTGTGATAGGGTACAGCCGTTTGAAAGTGGTATATTGAGCCTATATATTATCATTTTATTTCTACCAAAGTAGGTGAAAATTATTATTTTCACTCACTTTTGTAGAAAATAAGCACCTCACCCTCCAGGCACATAGCTGCGTATGGAAAAAGTTATTTGCCAGTTCCGGTTTTCACACCCCAATCAAGTGTGATAGGGTACAGCAGTGCGAAAAAGGTATATGGGGCCTATATATTATCACTTCATTTCTACCAAAATAGGTGAAAATTATTATTTTCACTTACTTTTGTAGAAAATAAGCACCTCACAGCGGCAGGAACATCTCATGCACCGTTTTCGGCTTTCACCCCCCAACCATCACGCCGCGGCCGGAACATTTATTGCGCCGGTTCCGGCTTTCACTCCCAAAAGCACCTCGTCGCGGCCAGAACATCTCATGCGTCGGTTCCGGCTTTACTCCCCCAAGCACCCTGCCAAGGTGGTGACATTTCATTCACAGGTTCCAGCTGTCACCCTCCAGGCTCAGAGCTGCATATGGAGCAGGTTATTCGCCGTGTACAGTTTTCACACCCCAATCAAGTGTGATAGGGTACAGCGGTGTGAAAGTGGTATATGGGGCCTATGTACTATCACTTAATTTTTATCAAAGTAGGTGAAAATTATTATATTCACCTACTTTAGTACAAAATAAGTATTCTTGACATTCAATAAAAAGGCAATGCAGACAATATCACTGATATCTCCTGCACAGATATCAGTCCTGATTTGGCTCGCTGTCTGCATAAAATAATATAAGGACCTAAATTCATCAAACTTTAAACGTAATGTACGGGTCTATAACAAATATACACATTTGATAAACACGCATGTATGCCAGCAAGATATTATCGCGCCTCCTTACCTGTTGTGGGTAGCTGCTTCTGCCATCCGACGTTTGGAATATGCTGTAGTAAAAATGACGTCACAGTAGTCCAGAGATGTAGTAAGTGGGTAAGTAGTTGACATCACAATTCATTCATGGAGAAGGTCTACCTGAAAAAAAGAAGAAGGAGGCGCGATAATATGTTCATGACATACATGAATATTTATTAATACTGTGTCTTACATCGTAACACTTATAAATGCAATACTGTACAGACAACACAAGTCATCCTTATCAGTCCCTGCCACAGTGATTGCAAATACATGCTACAGCACATATTAGACCCTTAACTGTGGACCCGGCACTCAGTTTTACAAACTGAGCATGTCCCCGGGTACGTACTTTGCAGCAGCCAGTCTAGAGGAGCTGTCAGGGACTATCACCCCCCAAGCACCTCACAGTGCCTGGAACATCTCATGCGCCAGTTTAGGCTTTCACCCCCCTGCATGGCAATCTCATGCGCCAGATCTGGCACCTTGACAAAGCACCTCGCCATGGCCGGAACATTTCATGCGCCGGTTCCAGCTTTCACTCCCAAAAGCACCTCGTCGCGGCCAGAACATCTCATGCGTCGGTTCCGGCTTTACTCCCCCAAGCACCCTACCAAGGTGGTGACATTTCATTCACAGGTTCCAGCTTTCACCCTCCAGACACATAGCTGAGTATGGAAAAAGTTATTTGCTGGTTTTGGTTTTCACACCCCAATCAAGTGTGATAGGGTACAGCGGTGTGAAAGTGGTATATTGAGCCTATATATTATCATTTTATTTCGACCAAAGTAGGTGAAAATTATTATTTTCACTCACTTTTGTAGAAAATAAGCACCTCACCTTCCAGGAACATAGCTGCGTATGGAAAAAGTTATTTGCCAGTTCCGGTTTTCACACCCCAATCAAGTGTGATAGAGTACAGCAGTGCGAAAAAGGTATATGGGGCCTATATATTATAACTTCATTTCTACCAAAATAGGTGAAAATTATTATTTTCACTTACTTTTGTAGAAAATAAGCACCTCACAGCGGCAGGAACATCTCATGCACCGTTTTCGGCTTTCACCCCCCAACCATCACGCCGCGGCCGGAACATTTCTTGCGCCGGTTCCGGCTTTCACTCCCAAAAGCACCTCATCGCGGCCAGAACATCTCATGCGTCGGTTCCGGCTTTACTCCCCCAAGCACCCTGCCAAGGTGGTGACATTTCATTCACAGGTTCCAGCTTTCACCCTCCAGGCACATAGCTGAGTATGGAAAAAGTTATTTGCTGGTTTCGGTTTTCACACCCCAATCAAGTGTGATAGGGTACAGCAGTTTGAAAGTGGTATATTGAGTAAATATATTATCATTTTATTTCTACCAAAGTAGGTGAAAATTATTATTTTCACTCACTTTTGTAGAAAATAAGCACCTCACCCTCCAGGCACATAGCTGCGTATGGAAAAAGTTATTTGCCAGTTCCGGTTTTCACACCCCAATCAAGTGTGATAGGGTACAGCAGTGCGAAAAAGGTATATGGGGCCTATATATTATCACTTCATTTCTACCAAAATAGGTGAAAATTATTATTTTCACTTACTTTTGTAGAAAATAACCACCTCACAGCGGCAGGAACATCTCATGCACCGTTTTCGGCTTTCACCCTCCAACCATCACGCCGCGGCCGGAACATTTCTTGCGCCGGTTCCGGCTTTCACTCCCAAAAGCACCTCATCGCGGCCAGAACATCTCATGCGTCGGTTCCGGCTTTACTCCCCCAAGCACCCTGCCAAGGTGGTGACATTTCATTCACAGGTTCCAGCTTTCACCCTCCAGGCACATAGCTGAGTATGGAAAAAGTTATTTGCTGGTTTCGGTTTTCACACCCCAATCAAGTGTGATAGGGTACAGCAGTTTGAAAGTGGTATATTGAGCCTATATATTATCATTTTATTTCTACCAAAGTAGGTGAAAATTATTATTTTCACTCACTTTTGTAGAAAATAAGCACCTCACCCTCCAGGCACATAGCTGCGTATGGAAAAAGTTATTTGCCAGTTCCGGTTTTCACACCCCAATCAAGTGTGATAGGGTACAGCAGTGCGAAAAAGGTATATGGGGCCTATATATTATCACTTCATTTCTACCAAAATAGGTGAAAATTATTATTTTCACTTACTTTTGTAGAAAATAAGCACCTCACAGCGGCAGGAACATCTCATGCACCGTTTTCGGCTTTCACCCCCCAACCATCACGCCGCGGCCGGAACATTTCTTGCGCCGGTTCCAGCTTTCACACCCAAAAGCACCTTGTCGCGGCCAGAACATCTCATGCGTCGGTTCCGGCTTTACTCCCCCAAGCACCCTGCCAAGGTGGTGACATTTCATTCACAGGTTCATGCTTTCACCCTCCAGGCACATAGCTGAGTATGGAAAAAGTTATTTGCTGGTTTCGGTTTTCACACCCCAATCAAGTGTGATAGGGTACAGCGGTGTGAAAGTGGTATATTGAGCCTATATATTATCATTTTATTTCGACCAAAGTAGGTGAAAATTATTCTTTTCACTCACTTTTGTAGAAAATAAGCACCTCACCTTCCAGGAACATAGCTGCGTATGGAAAAAGTTATTTGCCAGTTCCGGTTTTCACACCCCAATCAAGTGTGATAGAGTACAGCAGTGCGAAAAAGGTATATCGTGCCTATATATTATCACTTCATTTCTACCAAAATAGGTGAAAATTATTATTTTCACTTACCTTTGTAGAAAATAAGTACCTCACAGCGGCAGGAACATCTCATGCACCGTTTTCGGCTTTCACCCCCCAACCATCACGCCGCGGCCGGAACATTTCTTGCGCCGGTTCCAGCTTTCACACCCAAAAGCACCTTGTCGCGGCCAGAACATCTCATGCGTCGGTTCCGGCTTTACTCCCCCAAGCACCCTGCCAAGGTGGTGACATTTCATTCACAGGTTCATGCTTTCACCCTCCAGGCACATAGCTGAGTATGGAAAAAGTTATTTGCTGGTTTCGGTTTTCACACCCCAATCAAGTGTGATAGGGTACAGCGGTGTGAAAGTGGTATATTGAGCCTATATATTATCATTTTATTTCGACCAAAGTAGGTGAAAATTATTCTTTTCACTCACTTTTGTAGAAAATAAGCACCTCACCCTCCAGGCATATAGCTGCGTATGGAAAAAGTTATTTGCCAGTTCCGGTTTTCACACCCCAATCAAGTGTGATAGGGTACAGCAGTGCGAAAAAGGTATATGGGGCCTATATATTATCACTTCATTTCTACCAAAGTAGGTGAAAATTATTATTTTCACTTACTTTTGTAGAAAAAAAGCACCTCACAGAGGCAGGAACATCTCATGCACCGTTTTCGGCTATCACCCCCAACCATCACGCCGCGGCCGGAACATTTCTTGCGCCGGTTCCGGCTTTCACTCCCAAAAGCACCTCGTTGCGGCCAGAACATCTCATGCGTCGGTTCCGGCTTTACTCCCCCAAGCACCCTGCCAAGGTGGTGACATTTCATTCACAGGTTCATGCTTTCACCCTCCAGGCACATAGCTGAGTATGGAAAAAGTTATTTGCTGGTTTCGGTTTTCACACCCCAATCAAGTGTGATAGGGTACAGCGGTGTGAAAGTGGTATATTGAGCCCATATATTATCATTTTATTTCTACCAAAGTAGGTGAAAATTATTATTTTCACTCACTTTTGTAGAAAATAAGCACCTCACCCTCCAGGCACATAGCTGCGTATGGAAAAAGTTATTTGCCAGTTCCGGTTTTCACACCCCAATCAAGTGTGATAGGGTACAGCAGTGTGAAAAAGGTATATGGGGCTCTATATATTTTATCACTTCATTTCTAACAAAGTAGGTGAAAATTATTATTTTCACTTACTTTTGTAGAAAATAAGTACCTCACAGCAGCAGGAACATCTCGTGCACCGTTTTCGACTTTCACCCCCCAACCATCACTCTGCGGCCGGAAGATTTCTTGCGCTGGTTCCAGCTTTCACACCCAAAAGCACCTTGTCGCGGCCAGAACATCTCATGCGTTGGTTCCGGCTTTACTCCCCCAAGCACCCTGCCAAGGTGGTGACATTTCATTCACAGGTTCATGCTTTTACCCTCCAGGCACATAGCTGAGTATGGAAAAAGTTGTTTGCTGGTTTCGGTTTTCACACCCCAATCAAGTGTTATAGGGTACAGCGGTGTGGAAGTGGTATATTGAGTCCATATATTATCATTTTATTTCTACCAAAGTAGGTTAAAATTATTATTTTCACTCACTTTTGTAGAAAATAAGCACCTCACCCTCCAGGCACATAGCTGCGTATGGAAAAAGTTATTTGTCAGGTCCGGTTTTCACACCCCAATCAAGTGTGATAGGGTACAGCAGTGCGAAAAAGGTATATGGGGCCTATATATTATCACTTCATTTCTACCAAAGTAGGTGAAAATTATTATTTTCACTTACTTTTGTAGAAAAAAAGCACCTCACAGCAGCAGGAACATCTCGTGCACCGTTTTCGACTTTCACCCCCCAACCATCACTCTGCGGCCGGAAGATTTCTTGCGCTGGTTCCGGCTTTCACTCCCAAAAGCACCTCGTCGCGGCCAGAACATCTCATGCGTCGGTTCCAGCTTTACTCCCCCAAGCACCCTGCCAAGGTGGTGACATTTCATTCACAGGTTCCAGCTTTCACCCTCCAGGCACATAGCTGAGTATGGAAAAAGTTATTTGCTGGTTTCGGTTTTCACACCCCAATCAAGTGTGATAGGGTACAGCGGTTTGAAAATGGTATATTGAGTCCATATATTATCATTTTATTTCTACCAAAGTAGATGAAAATTATTATTTTCACTCACTTTTATAGAAAATAAGCACCTCACCCTCCAGGCACATAGCTGCGTATGGAAAAAGTTATTTGCCAGTTCCGGTTTTCACACCCCAATCAAGTGTGATAGGGTACAGCAGTGCGAAAAAGGTATATGGGGCCTATATTTTATCACTTCATTTCTACCAAAATAGGTGAAAATTATTATTTTCACTTACTTTTGCAGAAAATAAGCACCTCACAGCGGCAGGAACATCTCATGCACCGTTTTAGGCTTTCACCCCCCAACCATCACGCCGCGGCCGGAACATTTCTTGCGCCGGTTCCGGCTTTCACTCCCAAAAGCACCTCGTCGCGGCCAGAACATCTCATGCGTCGGTTCCGGCTTTACTCCCCCAAGCACCCTGCCAAGGTGGTGACATTTCATTCACAGGTTCCAGCTTTCACCCTCCAGGCACATAGCTGAGTATGGAAAAAGTTATTTGCTGGTTTTGGTTTTCACACCCCAATCAAGTGTGATAGGGTACAGCGGTGTGAAAGTGGTATATTGAGCCTATATATTATCATTTTATTTCGACCAAAGTAGGTGAAAATTATTATTTTCACTCACTTTTGTAGAAAATAAGCACCTCACCCTCCAGGCACATAGCTGCGTATGGAAAAAGTTATTTGCCAGTTCCGGTTTTCACACCCCAATCAAGTGTGATAGGGTACAGCAGTGCGAAAAAGGTATATGGGGCCTATATATTATCACTTCATTTCTACCAAAATAGGTGAAAATTATTATTTTCACTTACTTTTGTAGAAAATAAGCACCTCACAGCGGCAGGAACATCTCATGCACCGTTTTCGGCTTTCACCCCCCAACCATCATGCCGCGGCCGGAACATTTCTTGCGCCGGTTCCGGCTTTCACTCCCAAAAGCACCTCGTCGCGGCCAGAACATCTCATGCGTCGGTTCCGGCTTTACTCCCCCAAGCACCCTGCCAAGGTGGTGACATTTCATTCACAGGTTCCAGCTTTCACCCTCCAGGCACATAGCTGAGTATGGAAAAAGTTATTTGCTGGTTTCGGTTTTCACACCCCAATCAAGTGTGATAGGGTACAGCGGTTTGAAAGTGGTATATTGAGTCCATATATTATCATTTTATTTCTACCAAAGTAGGTGAAAATTATTATTTTCACTCACTTTTGTAGAAAATAAGCACTTCACCCTCCAGGCACATAGCTGCGTATGGAAAAAAGTTATTTGCCAGTTCCGGTTTTCACACCCCAATCAAGTGTGATAGGGTACAGCAGTGCGAAAAAGGTATATGGGGCCTATATATTATCACTTCATTTCTACCAAAATAGGTGAAAATTATTATTTTCACTTACTTTTGTAGAAAATAAGCACCTCACAGCGGCAGGAACATCTCATGCACCGTTTTCGGCTTTCACCCTCCAACCATCACGCCGCGGCCGGAACATTTCTTGCGCCGGTTCCGGCTTTCACTCCCAAAAGCACCTCATCGTGGCCAGAACATCTCATGCGTCGGTTCCGGCTTTACTCCCCCAAGCACCCTGCCAAGGTGGTGACATTTCATTCACAGGTTCCAGCTTTCACCCTCCAGGCACATAGCTGAGTATGGAAAAAGTTATTTGCTGGTTTCGGTTTTCACACCCCAATCAAGTGTGATAGGGTACAGCGGTTTGAAAGTGGTATATTGAGCCCATATATTATCATTTTATTTCTACCAAAGTAGGTGAAAATTATTATTTTCACTCACTTTTGTAGAAAATAAGCACCTCACCCTCCAGGCACATAGCTGCGTATGGAAAAAGTTATTTGCCAGTTCCGGTTTTCACACCCCAATCAAGTGTGATAGGGTACAGCAGTGCGAAAAAGGTATATGGGGCCTATATATTATCACTTCATTTCTACCAAAATAGGTGAAAATTATTATTTTCACTTACTTTTGTAGAAAATAAGCACCTCACAGCGGCAGGAACATCTCATGCACCGTTTTCGGCTTTCACCCCCCAAACATCACGCCGCGGCCGGAACATTTCTTGCGCCGGTTCCGGCTTTCACTCCCAAAAGCACATCGTCGCGGCCAGAACATCTCATGCGTCGGTTCCGGCTTTACTCCCCCAAGCACCCTGCCAAGGTAGTGACATTTCATTCACAGGTTCCAGCTTTCACCCTCCAGGCACATAGCTGAGTATGGAAAAAGTTATTTGCTGGTTTCGGTTTTCACACCCCAATCAAGTGTGATAGGGTACAGCGGTTTGAAAGTGGTATATTGAGCCCATATATTATCATTTTATTTCTACCAAAGTAGGTGAAAATTATTATTTTCACTCACTTTTGTAGAAAATAAGCACCTCACCCTCCAGGCACATGGCTGCGCATGGAAAAAGTTATTTGCCAGTTCCGGTTTTCACACCCCAATCAAGTGTGATAGGGTACAGCAGTGCGAAAAAGGTATATGGGGCCTATATATTATCACTTCATTTCTACCAAAGTAGGTGAAAATTATTATTTTCACTTACTTTTGTAGAAAAAAAGCACCTCACAGAGGCAGGAACATCTCATGCACCGTTTTCGGCTATCACCCCCAACCATCACGCCGCGGCCGGAACATTTCTTGCGCCGGTTCCGGCTTTCACTCCCAAAAGCACCTCGTCGCGGCCAGAACATCTCATGCGTCGGTTCCGGCTTTACTCCCCCAAGCACCCTGCCAAGGTAGTGACATTTCATTCACAGGTTCCAGCTTTCACCCTCCAGGCACATAGCTGAGTATGGAAAAAGTTATTTGCTGGTTTCGGTTTTCACACCCCAATCAAGTGTGATAGGGTACAGCGGTTTGAAAGTGGTATATTGAGCCCATATATTATCATTTTATTTCTACCAAAGTAGGTGAAAATTATTATTTTCACTCACTTTTGTAGAAAATAAGCACCTCACCCTCCAGGCACATAGCTGCGTATGGAAAAAGTTATTTGCCAGTTCCGGTTTTCACACCCCAATCAAGTGTGATAGGGTACAGCAGTGCGAAAAAGGTATATGGGGCCTATATATTATCACTTCATTTCTACCAAAATAGGTGAAAATTATTATTTTCACTTACTTTTGTAGAAAATAAGCACCTCACAGCGGCAGGAACATCTCATGCACCGTTTTCGGCTTTCACCCCCCAACCATCACGCCGCGGCCGGAACATTTCTTGCGCCGGTTCCGGCTTTCACTCCCAAAAGCACCTCGTCGCGGCCAGAACATCTCATGCGTCGGTTCCGGCTTTACTCCCCCAAGCACCCTGCCAAGGTAGTGACATTTCATTCACAGGTTCCAGCTTTCACCCTCCAGGCACATAGCTGAGTATGGAAAAAGTTATTTGCTGGTTTCGGTTTTCACACCCCAATCAAGTGTGATATGGTACAGCGGTTTGAAAGTGGTATATTGAGCCCATATATTATCATTTTATTTCTACCAAAGTAGGTGAAAATTATTATTTTCACTCACTTTTGTAGAAAATAAGCACCTCACCCTCCAGGCACATGGCTGCGCATGGAAAAAGTTATTTGCCAGTTCCGGTTTTCACACCCCAATCAAGTGTGATAGGGTACAGCAGTGCGAAAAAGGTATATGGGGCCTATATTTTATCACATCATTTCTACCAAAATAGGTGAAAATTATTATTTTCACTTACTTTTGCAGAAAATAAGCACCTCACAGCGGCAGGAACATCTCATGCACCATTTTCGGCTTTCACCCCCCAACCATCACGCCGCGGCCGGAACATTTCTTGCGCCGGTTCCGGCTTTCACTCCCAAAAGCACCTCGTCGCGGCCAGAACATCTCATGCGTCGGTTCCGGCTTTACTCCCCCAAGCACCCTGCCAAGGTGGTGACATTTCATACACAGGTTCCAGCTTTCACCCTCCAGGCACATAGCTGAGTATGGAAAAAGTTATTTGCTGGTTTTGGTTTTCACACCCCAATCAAGTGTGATAGGGTACAGCGGTGTGAAAGTGGTATATTGAGCCTATATATTATCATTTTATTTCGACCAAAGTAGGTGAAAATTATTATTTTCACTCACTTTTGTAGAAAATAAGCACCTCACCCTCCAGGCACATAGCTGCGTATGGAAAAAGTTATTTGCCAGTTTCGGTTTTCACACCCCAATCAAGTGTGATAGGGTACAGCAGTTTGAAAGTGGTATATTGAGTAAATATATTATCATTTTATTTCTACCAAAGTAGGTGAAAATTATTATTTTCACTCACTTTTGTAGAAAATAAGCACCTCACCCTCCAGGCACATAGCTGCGTATGGAAAAAGTTATTTGCCAGTTCCGGTTTTCACACCCCAATCAAGTGTGATAGGGTACAGCAGTGCGAAAAAGGTATATGGGGCCTATATATTATCACTTCATTTCTACCAAAATAGGTGAAAATTATTATTTTCACTTACTTTTGTAGAAAATAAGCACCTCACAGCGGCAGGAACATCTCATGCACCGTTTTCGGCTTTCACCCTCCAACCATCACGCCGCGGCCGGAACATTTCTTGCGCCGGTTCCGGCTTTCACTCCCAAAAGCACCTCATCGCGGCCAGAACATCTCATGCGTCGGTTCCGGCTTTACTCCCCCAAGCACCCTGCCAAGGTGGTGACATTTCATTCACAGGTTCCAGCTTTCACCCTCCAGGCACATAGCTGAGTATGGAAAAAGTTATTTGCTGGTTTCGGTTTTCACACCCCAATCAAGTGTGATAGGGTACAGCCGTTTGAAAGTGGTATATTGAGCCTATATATTATCATTTTATTTCTACCAAAGTAGGTGAAAATTATTATTTTCACTCACTTTTGTAGAAAATAAGCACCTCACCCTCCAGGCACATAGCTGCGTATGGAAAAAGTTATTTGCCAGTTCCGGTTTTCACACCCCAATCAAGTGTGATAGGGTACAGCAGTGCGAAAAAGGTATATGGGGCCTATATATTATCACTTCATTTCTACCAAAATAGGTGAAAATTATTATTTTCACTTACTTTTGTAGAAAATAAGCACCTCACAGCGGCAGGAACATCTCATGCACCGTTTTCGGCTTTCACCCCCCAACCATCACGCCGCGGCCGGAACATTTATTGCGCCGGTTCCGGCTTTCACTCCCAAAAGCACCTCGTCGCGGCCAGAACATCTCATGCGTCGGTTCCGGCTTTACTCCCCCAAGCACCCTGCCAAGGTGGTGACATTTCATTCACAGGTTCCAGCTGTCACCCTCCAGGCTCAGAGCTGCATATGGAGCAGGTTATTCGCCGTGTACAGTTTTCACACCCCAATCAAGTGTGATAGGGTACAGCGGTGTGAAAGTGGTATATGGGGCCTATGTACTATCACTTAATTTTTATCAAAGTAGGTGAAAATTATTATATTCACCTACTTTAGTACAAAATAAGTATTCTTGACATTCAATAAAAAGGCAATGCAGACAATATCACTGATATCTCCTGCACAGATATCAGTCCTGATTTGGCTCGCTGTCTGCATAAAATAATATAAGGACCTAAATTCATCAAACTTTAAACGTAATGTACGGGTCTATAACAAATATACACATTTGATAAACACGCATGTATGCCAGCAAGATATTATCGCGCCTCCTTACCTGTTGTGGGTAGCTGCTTCTGCCATCCGACGTTTGGAATATGCTGTAGTAAAAATGACGTCACAGTAGTCCAGAGATGTAGTAAGTGGGTAAGTAGTTGACATCACAATTCATTCATGGAGAAGGTCTACCTGAAAAAAAGAAGGAGGCGCGATAATATGTTCATGACATACATGAATATTTATTAATACTGTGTCTTACATCGTAACACTTATAAATGCAATACTGTACAGACAACACAAGTCATCCTTATCAGTCCCTGCCACAGTGATTGCAAATACATGCTACAGCACATATTAGACCCTTAACTGTGGACCCGGCACTCAGTTTTACAAACTGAGCATGTCCCCGGGTACGTACTTTGCAGCAGCCAGTCTAGAGGAGCTGTCAGGGACTATCACCCCCCAAGCACCTCACAGTGCCTGGAACATCTCATGCGCCAGTTTAGGCTTTCACCCCCCTGCATGGCAATCTCATGCGCCAGATCTGGCACCTTGACAAAGCACCTCGCCATGGCCGGAACATTTCATGCGCCGGTTCCAGCTTTCACTCCCAAAAGCACCTCGTCGCGGCCAGAACATCTCATGCGTCGGTTCCGGCTTTACTCCCCCAAGCACCCTACCAAGGTGGTGACATTTCATTCACAGGTTCCAGCTTTCACCCTCCAGACACATAGCTGAGTATGGAAAAAGTTATTTGCTGGTTTTGGTTTTCACACCCCAATCAAGTGTGATAGGGTACAGCGGTGTGAAAGTGGTATATTGAGCCTATATATTATCATTTTATTTCGACCAAAGTAGGTGAAAATTATTATTTTCACTCACTTTTGTAGAAAATAAGCACCTCACCTTCCAGGAACATAGCTGCGTATGGAAAAATATTATTATTTGCCAGTTCCGGTTTTCACACCCCAATCAAGTGTGATAGAGTACAGCAGTGCGAAAAAGGTATATGGGGCCTATATATTATAACTTCATTTCTACCAAAATAGGTGAAAATTATTATTTTCACTTACTTTTGTAGAAAATAAGCACCTCACAGCGGCAGGAACATCTCATGCACCGTTTTCGGCTTTCACCCTCCAACCATCACGCCGCGGCCGGAACATTTCTTGCGCCGGTTCCGGCTTTCACTCCCAAAAGCACCTCATCGTGGCCAGAACATCTCATGCGTCGGTTCCGGCTTTACTCCCCCAAGCACCCTGCCAAGGTGGTGACATTTCATTCACAGGTTCCAGCTTTCACCCTCCAGGCACATAGCTGAGTATGGAAAAAGTTATTTGCTGGTTTCGGTTTTCACACCCCAATCAAGTGTGATAGGGTACAGCGGTTTGAAAGTGGTATATTGAGCCCATATATTATCATTTTATTTCTACCAAAGTAGGTGAAAATTATTATTTTCACTCACTTTTGTAGAAAATAAGCACCTCACCCTCCAGGCACATAGCTGCGTATGGAAAAAGTTATTTGCCAGTTCCGGTTTTCACACCCCAATCAAGTGTGATAGGGTACAGCAGTGCGAAAAAGGTATATGGGGCCTATATATTATCACTTCATTTCTACCAAAATAGGTGAAAATTATTATTTTCACTTACTTTTGTAGAAAATAAGCACCTCACAGCGGCAGGAACATCTCATGCACCGTTTTCGGCTTTCACCCCCCAAACATCACGCCGCGGCCGGAACATTTCTTGCGCCGGTTCCGGCTTTCACTCCCAAAAGCACATCGTCGCGGCCAGAACATCTCATGCGTCGGTTCCGGCTTTACTCCCCCAAGCACCCTGCCAAGGTAGTGACATTTCATTCACAGGTTCCAGCTTTCACCCTCCAGGCACATAGCTGAGTATGGAAAAAGTTATTTGCTGGTTTCGGTTTTTACACCCCAATCAAGTGTGATAGGGTACAGCGGTTTGAAAGTGGTATATTGAGCCCATATATTATCATTTTATTTCTACCAAAGTAGGTGAAAATTATTATTTTCACTCACTTTTGTAGAAAATAAGCACCTCACCCTCCAGGCACATGGCTGCGCATGGAAAAAGTTATTTGCCAGTTCCGGTTTTCACACCCCAATCAAGTGTGATAGGGTACAGCAGTGCGAAAAAGGTATATGGGGCCTATATATTATCACTTCATTTCTACCAAAGTAGGTGAAAATTATTATTTTCACTTACTTTTGTAGAAAAAAAGCACCTCACAGAGGCAGGAACATCTCATGCACCGTTTTCGGCTATCACCCCCAACCATCACGCCGCGGCCGGAACATTTCTTGCGCCGGTTCCGGCTTTCACTCCCAAAAGCACCTCGTCGCGGCCAGAACATCTCATGCGTCGGTTCCGGCTTTACTCCCCCAAGCACCCTGCCAAGGTAGTGACATTTCATTCACAGGTTCCAGCTTTCACCCTCCAGGCACATAGCTGAGTATGGAAAAAGTTATTTGCTGGTTTCGGTTTTCACACCCCAATCAAGTGTGATAGGGTACAGCGGTTTGAAAGTGGTATATTGAGCCCATATATTATCATTTTATTTCTACCAAAGTAGGTGAAAATTATTATTTTCACTCACTTTTGTAGAAAATAAGCACCTCACCCTCCAGGCACATAGCTGCGTATGGAAAAAGTTATTTGCCAGTTCCGGTTTTCACACCCCAATCAAGTGTGATAGGGTACAGCAGTGCGAAAAAGGTATATGGGGCCTATATATTATCACTTCATTTCTACCAAAGTAGGTGAAAATTATTATTTTCACTTACTTTTGTAGAAAAAAAGCACCTCACAGAGGCAGGAACATCTCATGCACCGTTTTCGGCTATCACCCCCAACCATCACGCCGCGGCCGGAACATTTCTTGCGCCGGTTCCGGCTTTCACTCCCAAAAGCACCTCGTCGCGGCCAGAACATCTCATGCGTCGGTTCCGGCTTTACTCCCCCAAGCACCCTGCCAAGGTAGTGACATTTCATTCACAGGTTCCAGCTTTCACCCTCCAGGCACATAGCTGAGTATGGAAAAAGTTATTTGCTGGTTTCGGTTTTCACACCCCAATCAAGTGTGATAGGGTACAGCAGTGCGAAAAAGGTATATGGGGCCTATATTTTATCACATCATTTCTACCAAAATAGGTGAAAATTATTATTTTCACTTACTTTTGCAGAAAATAAGCACCTCACAGCGGCAGGAACATCTCATGCACCATTTTCGGCTTTCACCCCCCAACCATCACGCCGCGGCCGGAACATTTCTTGCGCCGGTTCCGGCTTTCACTCCCAAAAGCACCTCGTCGCGGCCAGAACATCTCATGCGTCGGTTCCGGCTTTACTCCCCCAAGCACCCTGCCAAGGTGGTGACATTTCATTCACAGGTTCCAGCTTTCACCCTCCAGGCACATAGCTGAGTATGGAAAAAGTTATTTGCTGGTTTTGGTTTTCACACCCCAATCAAGTGTGATAGGGTACAGCGGTGTGAAAGTGGTATATTGAGCCTATATATTATCATTTTATTTCGACCAAAGTAGGTGAAAATTATTATTTTCACTCACTTTTGTAGAAAATAAGCACCTCACCCTCCAGGCACATAGCTGCGTATGGAAAAAGTTATTTGCCAGTTTCGGTTTTCACACCCCAATCAAGTGTGATAGGGTACAGCAGTTTGAAAGTGGTATATTGAGTAAATATATTATCATTTTATTTCTACCAAAGTAGGTGAAAATTATTATTTTCACTCACTTTTGTAGAAAATAAGCACCTCACCCTCCAGGCACATAGCTGCGTATGGAAAAAGTTATTTGCCAGTTCCGGTTTTCACACCCCAATCAAGTGTGATAGGGTACAGCAGTGCGAAAAAGGTATATGGGGCCTATATATTATCACTTCATTTCTACCAAAATAGGTGAAAATTATTATTTTCACTTACTTTTGTAGAAAATAAGCACCTCACAGCGGCAGGAACATCTCATGCACCGTTTTCGGCTTTCACCCTCCAACCATCACGCCGCGGCCGGAACATTTCTTGCGCCGGTTCCGGCTTTCACTCCCAAAAGCACCTCATCGCGGCCAGAACATCTCATGCGTCGGTTCCGGCTTTACTCCCCCAAGCACCCTGCCAAGGTGGTGACATTTCATTCACAGGTTCCAGCTTTCACCCTCCAGGCACATAGCTGAGTATGGAAAAAGTTATTTGCTGGTTTCGGTTTTCACACCCCAATCAAGTGTGATAGGGTACAGCCGTTTGAAAGTGGTATATTGAGCCTATATATTATCATTTTATTTCTACCAAAGTAGGTGAAAATTATTATTTTCACTCACTTTTGTAGAAAATAAGCACCTCACCCTCCAGGCACATAGCTGCGTATGGAAAAAGTTATTTGCCAGTTCCGGTTTTCACACCCCAATCAAGTGTGATAGGGTACAGCAGTGCGAAAAAGGTATATGGGGCCTATATATTATCACTTCATTTCTACCAAAATAGGTGAAAATTATTATTTTCACTTACTTTTGTAGAAAATAAGCACCTCACAGCGGCAGGAACATCTCATGCACCGTTTTCGGCTTTCACCCCCCAACCATCACGCCGCGGCCGGAACATTTACTGCGCCGGTTCCGGCTTTCACTCCCAAAAGCACCTCGTCACGGCCAGAACATCTCATGCGTCGGTTCCGGCTTTACTCCCCCAAGCACCCTGCCAAGGTGGTGACATTTCATTCACAGGTTCCAGCTGTCACCCTCCAGGCTCAGAGCTGCATATGGAGCAGGTTATTCGCCGTGTACAGTTTTCACACCCCAATCAAGTGTGATAGGGTACAGCGGTGTGAAAGTGGTATATGGGGCCTATGTACTATCACTTAATTTTTATCAAAGTAGGTGAAAATTATTATATTCACCTACTTTAGTACAAAATAAGTATTCTTGACATTCAATAAAAAGGCAATGCAGACAATATCACTGATATCTCCTGCACAGATATCAGTCCTGATTTGGCTCGCTGTCTGCATAAAATAATATAAGGACCTAAATTCATCAAACTTTAAACGTAATGTACGGGTCTATAACAAATATACACATTTGATAAACACGCATGTATGCCAGCAAGATATTATCGCGCCTCCTTACCTGTTGTGGGTAGCTGCTTCTGCCATCCGACGTTTGGAATATGCTGTAGTAAAAATGACGTCACAGTAGTCCAGAGATGTAGTAAGTGGGTAAGTAGTTGACATCACAATTCATTCATGGAGAAGGTCTACCTGAAAAAAAGAAGAAGGAGGCGCGATAATATGTTCATGACATACATGAATATTTATTAATACTGTGTCTTACATCGTAACACTTATAAATGCAATACTGTACAGACAACACAAGTCATCCTTATCAGTCCCTGCCACAGTGATTGCAAATACATGCTACAGCACATATTAGACCCTTAACTGTGGACCCGGCACTCAGTTTTACAAACTGAGCATGTCCCCGGGTACGTACTTTGCAGCAGCCAGTCTAGAGGAGCTGTCAGGGACTATCACCCCCCAAGCACCTCACAGTGCCTGGAACATCTCATGCGCCAGTTTAGGCTTTCACCCCCCTGCATGGCAATCTCATGCGCCAGATCTGGCACCTTGACAAAGCACCTCGCCATGGCCGGAACATTTCATGCGCCGGTTCCAGCTTTCACTCCCAAAAGCACCTCGTCGCGGCCAGAACATCTCATGCGTCGGTTCCGGCTTTACTCCCCCAAGCACCCTACCAAGGTGGTGACATTTCATTCACAGGTTCCAGCTTTCACCCTCCAGACACATAGCTGAGTATGGAAAAAGTTATTTGCTGGTTTTGGTTTTCACACCCCAATCAAGTGTGATAGGGTACAGCGGTGTGAAAGTGGTATATTGAGCCTATATATTATCATTTTATTTCGACCAAAGTAGGTGAAAATTATTATTTTCACTCACTTTTGTAGAAAATAAGCACCTCACCTTCCAGGAACATAGCTGCGTATGGAAAAAGTTATTTGCCAGTTCCGGTTTTCACACCCCAATCAAGTGTGATAGAGTACAGCAGTGCGAAAAAGGTATATGGGGCCTATATATTATAACTTCATTTCTACCAAAATAGGTGAAAATTATTATTTTCACTTACTTTTGTAGAAAATAAGCACCTCACAGCAGCAGGAACATCTCATGCACCGTTTTCGGCTTTCACCCTCCAACCATCACGCCGCGGCCGGAACATTTCTTGCGCCGGTTCCGGCTTTCACTCCCAAAAGCACCTCATCGTGGCCAGAACATCTCATGCGTCGGTTCCGGCTTTACTCCCCCAAGCACCCTGCCAAGGTGGTGACATTTCATTCACAGGTTCCAGCTTTCACCCTCCAGGCACATAGCTGAGTATGGAAAAAGTTATTTGCTGGTTTCGGTTTTCACACCCCAATCAAGTGTGATAGGGTACAGCGGTTTGAAAGTGGTATATTGAGCCCATATATTATCATTTTATTTCTACCAAAGTAGGTGAAAATTATTATTTTCACTCACTTTTGTAGAAAATAAGCACCTCACCCTCCAGGCACATAGCTGCGTATGGAAAAAGTTATTTGCCAGTTCCGGTTTTCACACCCCAATCAAGTGTGATAGGGTACAGCAGTGCGAAAAAGGTATATGGGGCCTATATATTATCACTTCATTTCTACCAAAATAGGTGAAAATTATTATTTTCACTTACTTTTGTAGAAAATAAGCACCTCACAGCGGCAGGAACATCTCATGCACCGTTTTCGGCTTTCACCCCCCAAACATCACGCCGCGGCCGGAACATTTCTTGCGCCGGTTCCGGCTTTCACTCCCAAAAGCACATCGTCGCGGCCAGAACATCTCATGCGTCGGTTCCGGCTTTACTCCCCCAAGCACCCTGCCAAGGTAGTGACATTTCATTCACAGGTTCCAGCTTTCACCCTCCAGGCACATAGCTGAGTATGGAAAAAGTTATTTGCTGGTTTCGGTTTTCACACCCCAATCAAGTGTGATAGGGTACAGCGGTTTGAAAGTGGTATATTGAGCCCATATATTATCATTTTATTTCTACCAAAGTAGGTGAAAATTATTATTTTCACTCACTTTTGTAGAAAATAAGCACCTCACCCTCCAGGCACATGGCTGCGCATGGAAAAAGTTATTTGCCAGTTCCGGTTTTCACACCCCAATCAAGTGTGATAGGGTACAGCAGTGCGAAAAAGGTATATGGGGCCTATATATTATCACTTCATTTCTACCAAAGTAGGTGAAAATTATTATTTTCACTTACTTTTGTAGAAAAAAAGCACCTCACAGAGGCAGGAACATCTCATGCACCGTTTTCGGCTATCACCCCCAACCATCACGCCGCGGCCGGAACATTTCTTGCGCCGGTTCCGGCTTTCACTCCCAAAAGCACCTCGTCGCGGCCAGAACATCTCATGCGTCGGTTCCGGCTTTACTCCCCCAAGCACCCTGCCAAGGTAGTGACATTTCATTCACAGGTTCCAGCTTTCACCCTCCAGGCACATAGCTGAGTATGGAAAAAGTTATTTGCTGGTTTCGGTTTTCACACCCCAATCAAGTGTGATAGGGTACAGCGGTTTGAAAGTGGTATATTGAGCCCATATATTATCATTTTATTTCTACCAAAGTAGGTGAAAATTATTATTTTCACTCACTTTTGTAGAAAATAAGCACCTCACCCTCCAGGCACATAGCTGCGTATGGAAAAAGTTATTTGCCAGTTCCGGTTTTCACACCCCAATCAAGTGTGATAGGGTACAGCAGTGCGAAAAAGGTATATGGGGCCTATATATTATCACTTCATTTCTACCAAAATAGGTGAAAATTATTATTTTCACTTACTTTTGTAGAAAATAAGCACCTCACAGCGGCAGGAACATCTCATGCACCGTTTTCGGCTTTCACCCCCCAACCATCACGCCGCGGCCGGAACATTTCTTGCGCCGGTTCCGGCTTTCACTCCCAAAAGCACCTCGTCGCGGCCAGAACATCTCATGCGTCGGTTCCGGCTTTACTCCCCCAAGCACCCTGCCAAGGTAGTGACATTTCATTCACAGGTTCCAGCTTTCACCCTCCAGGCACATAGCTGAGTATGGAAAAAGTTATTTGCTGGTTTCGGTTTTCACACCCCAATCAAGTGTGATAGGGTACAGCGGTTTGAAAGTGGTATATTGAGCCCATATATTATCATTTTATTTCTACCAAAGTAGGTGAAAATTATTATTTTCACTCACTTTTGTAGAAAATAAGCACCTCACCCTCCAGGCACATGGCTGCGCATGGAAAAAGTTATTTGCCAGTTCCGGTTTTCACACCCCAATCAAGTGTGATAGGGTACAGCAGTGCGAAAAAGGTATATGGGGCCTATATTTTATCACATCATTTCTACCAAAATAGGTGAAAATTATTATTTTCACTTACTTTTGCAGAAAATAAGCACCTCACAGCGGCAGGAACATCTCATGCACCATTTTCGGCTTTCACCCCCCAACCATCACGCCGCGGCCGGAACATTTCTTGCGCCGGTTCCGGCTTTCACTCCCAAAAGCACCTCGTCGCGGCCAGAACATCTCATGCGTCGGTTCCGGCTTTACTCCCCCAAGCACCCTGCCAAGGTGGTGACATTTCATTCACAGGTTCCAGCTTTCACCCTCCAGGCACATAGCTGAGTATGGAAAAAGTTATTTGCTGGTTTTGGTTTTCACACCCCAATCAAGTGTGATAGGGTACAGCGGTGTGAAAGTGGTATATTGAGCCTATATATTATCATTTTATTTCGACCAAAGTAGGTGAAAATTATTATTTTCACTCACTTTTGTAGAAAATAAGCACCTCACCCTCCAGGCACATAGCTGCGTATGGAAAAAGTTATTTGCCAGTTTCGGTTTTCACACCCCAATCAAGTGTGATAGGGTACAGCAGTTTGAAAGTGGTATATTGAGTAAATATATTATCATTTTATTTCTACCAAAGTAGGTGAAAATTATTATTTTCACTCACTTTTGTAGAAAATAAGCACCTCACCCTCCAGGCACATAGCTGCGTATGGAAAAAGTTATTTGCCAGTTCCGGTTTTCACACCCCAATCAAGTGTGATAGGGTACAGCAGTGCGAAAAAGGTATATGGGGCCTATATATTATCACTTCATTTCTACCAAAATAGGTGAAAATTATTATTTTCACTTACTTTTGTAGAAAATAAGCACCTCACAGCGGCAGGAACATCTCATGCACCGTTTTCGGCTTTCACCCTCCAACCATCACGCCGCGGCCGGAACATTTCTTGCGCCGGTTCCGGCTTTCACTCCCAAAAGCACCTCATCGCGGCCAGAACATCTCATGCGTCGGTTCCGGCTTTACTCCCCCAAGCACCCTGCCAAGGTGGTGACATTTCATTCACAGGTTCCAGCTTTCACCCTCCAGGCACATAGCTGAGTATGGAAAAAGTTATTTGCTGGTTTCGGTTTTCACACCCCAATCAAGTGTGATAGGGTACAGCCGTTTGAAAGTGGTATATTGAGCCTATATATTATCATTTTATTTCTACCAAAGTAGGTGAAAATTATTATTTTCACTCACTTTTGTAGAAAATAAGCACCTCACCCTCCAGGCACATAGCTGCGTATGGAAAAAGTTATTTGCCAGTTCCGGTTTTCACACCCCAATCAAGTGTGATAGGGTACAGCAGTGCGAAAAAGGTATATGGGGCCTATATATTATCACTTCATTTCTACCAAAATAGGTGAAAATTATTATTTTCACTTACTTTTGTAGAAAATAAGCACCTCACAGCGGCAGGAACATCTCATGCACCGTTTTCGGCTTTCACCCCCCAACCATCACGCCGCGGCCGGAACATTTATTGCGCCGGTTCCGGCTTTCACTCCCAAAAGCACCTCGTCGCGGCCAGAACATCTCATGCGTCGGTTCCGGCTTTACTCCCCCAAGCACCCTGCCAAGGTGGTGACATTTCATTCACAGGTTCCAGCTGTCACCCTCCAGGCTCAGAGCTGCATATGGAGCAGGTTATTCGCCGTGTACAGTTTTCACACCCCAATCAAGTGTGATAGGGTACAGCGGTGTGAAAGTGGTATATGGGGCCTATGTACTATCACTTAATTTTTATCAAAGTAGGTGAAAATTATTATATTCACCTACTTTAGTACAAAATAAGTATTCTTGACATTCAATAAAAAGGCAATGCAGACAATATCACTGATATCTCCTGCACAGATATCAGTCCTGATTTGGCTCGCTGTCTGCATAAAATAATATAAGGACCTAAATTCATCAAACTTTAAACGTAATGTACGGGTCTATAACAAATATACACATTTGATAAACACGCATGTATGCCAGCAAGATATTATCGCGCCTCCTTACCTGTTGTGGGTAGCTGCTTCTGCCATCCGACGTTTGGAATATGCTGTAGTAAAAATGACGTCACAGTAGTCCAGAGATGTAGTAAGTGGGTAAGTAGTTGACATCACAATTCATTCATGGAGAAGGTCTACCTGAAAAAAAGAAGAAGGAGGCGCGATAATATGTTCATGACATACATGAATATTTATTAATACTGTGTCTTACATCGTAACACTTATAAATGCAATACTGTACAGACAACACAAGTCATCCTTATCAGTCCCTGCCACAGTGATTGCAAATACATGCTACAGCACATATTAGACCCTTAACTGTGGACCCGGCACTCAGTTTTACAAACTGAGCATGTCCCCGGGTACGTACTTTGCAGCAGCCAGTCTAGAGGAGCTGTCAGGGACTATCACCCCCCAAGCACCTCACAGTGCCTGGAACATCTCATGCGCCAGTTTAGGCTTTCACCCCCCTGCATGGCAATCTCATGCGCCAGATCTGGCACCTTGACAAAGCACCTCGCCATGGCCGGAACATTTCATGCGCCGGTTCCAGCTTTCACTCCCAAAAGCACCTCGTCGCGGCCAGAACATCTCATGCGTCGGTTCCGGCTTTACTCCCCCAAGCACCCTACCAAGGTGGTGACATTTCATTCACAGGTTCCAGCTTTCACCCTCCAGACACATAGCTGAGTATGGAAAAAGTTATTTGCTGGTTTTGGTTTTCACACCCCAATCAAGTGTGATAGGGTACAGCGGTGTGAAAGTGGTATATTGAGCCTATATATTATCATTTTATTTCGACCAAAGTAGGTGAAAATTATTATTTTCACTCACTTTTGTAGAAAATAAGCACCTCACCCTCCAGGCACATAGCTGCGTATGGAAAAAGTTATTTGCCAGTTCCGGTTTTCACACCCCAATCAAGTGTGATAGGGTACAGCAGTGCGAAAAAGGTATATGGGGCCTATATATTATAACTTCATTTCTACCAAAATAGGTGAAAATTATTATTTTCACTTACTTTTGTAGAAAATAAGCACCTCACAGCGGCAGGAACATCTCATGCACCGTTTTCGGCTTTCACCCCCCAACCATCACGCCGCGGCCGGAACATTTCTTGCGCCGGTTCCGGCTTTCACTCCCAAAAGCACCTCATCGCGGCCAGAACATCTCATGCGTCGGTTCCGGCTTTACTCCCCCAAGCACCCTGCCAAGGTGGTGACATTTCATTCACAGGTTCCAGCTTTCACCCTCCAGGCACATAGCTGAGTATGGAAAAAGTTATTTGCTGGTTTCGGTTTTCACACCCCAATCAAGTGTGATAGGGTACAGCAGTTTGAAAGTGGTATATTGAGTAAATATATTATCATTTTATTTCTACCAAAGTAGGTGAAAATTATTATTTTCACTCACTTTTGTAGAAAATAAGCACCTCACCCTCCAGGCACATAGCTGCGTATGGAAAAAGTTATTTGCCAGTTCCGGTTTTCACACCCCAATCAAGTGTGATAGGGTACAGCAGTGCGAAAAAGGTATATGGGGCCTATATATTATCACTTCATTTCTACCAAAATAGGTTAAAATTATTATTTTCACTTACTTTTGTAGAAAATAACCACCTCACAGCGGCAGGAACATCTCATGCACCGTTTTCGGCTTTCACCCTCCAACCATCACGCCGCGGCCGGAACATTTCTTGCGCCGGTTCCGGCTTTCACTCCCAAAAGCACCTCATCGCGGCCAGAACATCTCATGCGTCGGTTCCGGCTTTACTCCCCCAAGCACCCTGCCAAGGTGGTGACATTTCATTCACAGGTTCCAGCTTTCACCCTCCAGGCACATAGCTGAGTATGGAAAAAGTTATTTGCTGGTTTCGGTTTTCACACCCCAATCAAGTGTGATAGGGTACAGCCGTTTGAAAGTGGTATATTGAGCCTATATATTATCATTTTATTTCTACCAAAGTAGGTGAAAATTATTATTTTCACTCACTTTTGTAGAAAATAAGCACCTCACCCTCCAGGCACATAGCTGCGTATGGAAAAAGTTATTTGCCAGTTCCGGTTTTCACACCCCAATCAAGTGTGATAGGGTACAGCAGTGCGAAAAAGGTATATGGGGCCTATATATTATCACTTCATTTCTACCAAAATAGGTGAAAATTATTATTTTCACTTACTTTTGTAGAAAATAAGCACCTCACAGCGGCAGGAACATCTCATGCACCGTTTTCGGCTTTCACCCCCCAACCATCACGCCGCGGCCGGAACATTTCTTGCGCCGGTTCCAGCTTTCACACCCAAAAGCACCTTGTCGCGGCCAGAACATCTCATGCGTCGGTTCCGGCTTTACTCCCCCAAGCACCCTGCCAAGGTGGTGACATTTCATTCACAGGTTCATGCTTTCACCCTCCAGGCACATAGCTGAGTATGGAAAAAGTTATTTGCTGGTTTCGGTTTTCACACCCCAATCAAGTGTGATAGGGTACAGCGGTGTGAAAGTGGTATATTGAGCCTATATATTATCATTTTATTTCGACCAAAGTAGGTGAAAATTATTCTTTTCACTCACTTTTGTAGAAAATAAGCACCTCACCTTCCAGGAACATAGCTGCGTATGGAAAAAGTTATTTGCCAGTTCCGGTTTTCACACCCCATTCAAGTGTGATAGAGTACAGCAGTGCGAAAAAGGTATATCGTGCCTATATATTATCACTTCATTTCTACCAAAATAGGTGAAAATTATTATTTTCACTTACCTTTGTAGAAAATAAGTACCTCACAGCGGCAGGAACATCTCATGCACCGTTTTCGGCTTTCACCCCCCAACCATCACGCCGCGGCCGGAACATTTCTTGCGCCGGTTCCAGCTTTCACACCCAAAAGCACCTTGTCGCGGCCAGAACATCTCATGCGTCGGTTCCGGCTTTACTCCCCCAAGCACCCTGCCAAGGTGGTGACATTTCATTCACAGGTTCATGCTTTCACCCTCCAGGCACATAGCTGAGTATGGAAAAAGTTATTTGCTGGTTTCGGTTTTCACACCCCAATCAAGTGTGATAGGGTACAGCGGTGTGAAAGTGGTATATTGAGCCTATATATTATCATTTTATTTCGACCAAAGTAGGTGAAAATTATTCTTTTCACTCACTTTTGTAGAAAATAAGCACCTCACCCTCCAGGCATATAGCTGCGTATGGAAAAAGTTATTTGCCAGTTCCGGTTTTCACACCCCAATCAAGTGTGATAGGGTACAGCAGTGCGAAAAAGGTATATGGGGCCTATATATTATCACTTCATTTCTACCAAAGTAGGTGAAAATTATTATTTTCACTTACTTTTGTAGAAAAAAAGCACCTCACAGAGGCAGGAACATCTCATGCACCGTTTTCGGCTATCACCCCCAACCATCACGCCGCGGCCGGAACATTTCTTGCGCCGGTTCCGGCTTTCACTCCCAAAAGCACCTCGTTGCGGCCAGAACATCTCATGCGTCGGTTCCGGCTTTACTCCCCCAAGCACCCTGCCAAGGTGGTGACATTTCATTCACAGGTTCATGCTTTCACCCTCCAGGCACATAGCTGAGTATGGAAAAAGTTATTTGCTGGTTTCGGTTTTCACACCCCAATCAAGTGTGATAGGGTACAGCGGTGTGAAAGTGGTATATTGAGCCCATATATTATCATTTTATTTCTACCAAAGTAGGTGAAAATTATTATTTTCACTCACTTTTGTAGAAAATAAGCACCTCACCCTCCAGGCACATAGCTGCGTATGGAAAAAGTTATTTGCCAGTTTCGGTTTTCACACCCCAATCAAGTGTGATAGGGTACAGCAGTGCGAAACAGGTATATGGGGCCTATATATTATCACTTCATTTCTACCAAAATAGGTGAAAATTATTTTTTTCACTCACTTTTGTAGAAAATAAGCACCTCACAGCGGCAGGAACATCTCATGCACCGTTTTCGGCTTTCACCCCCCAACCATCACGCCGCGGCCGGAACATTTCTTGCGCCGGTTCCAGCTTTCACACCCAAAAGCACCTTGTCGCGGCCAGAACATCTCATGCGTCGGTTCCGGCTTTACTCCCCCAAGCACCCTGCCAAGGTGGTGACATTTCATTTACAGGTTCATGCTTTCACCCTCCAGGCACATAGCTGAGTATGGAAAAAGTTATTTGCTGGTTTCGGTTTTCACACCCCAATCAAGTGTGATAGGGTACAGCGGTGTGAAAGTGGTATATTGAGCCCATAAATTATCATTTTATTTCTACCAAAGTAGGTGAAAATTATTATTTTCACTCACTTTTGTAGAAAATAAGCACCTCACCCTCCAGGCACATAGCTGCGTATGGAAAAAGTTATTTGTCAGGTCCGGTTTTCACACCCCAATCAAGTGTGATAGGGTACAGCAGTGCGAAAAAGGTATATGGGGCCTATATATTATCACTTCATTTCTACCAAAGTAGGTGAAAATTATTATTTTCACTCACTTTTGTAGAAAATAAGCACCTCACAGCGGCAGGAACATCTCATGCACCGTTTTCGGCTTTCACCCCCCAACCATCACGCCGCGGCCGGAACATTTCTTGCGCCGGTTCCAGCTTTCACACCCAAAAGCACCTTGTCGCGGCCAGAACATCTCATGCGTCGGTTCCGGCTTTACTCCCCCAAGCACCTTGCCAAGGTGGTGACATTTCATTCACAGGTTCATGCTTTCACCCTCCAGGCACATAGCTGAGTATGGAAAAAGTTATTTGCTGGTTTCGGTTTTCACACCCCAATCAAGTGTGATAGGGTACAGCGGTGTGAAAGTGGTATATTGAGCCCATAAATTATCATTTTATTTCTACCAAAGTAGGTGAAAATTATTATTTTCACTCACTTTTGTAGAAAATAAGCACCTCACCCTCCAGGCACATAGCTGCGTATGGAAAAAGTTATTTGTCAGGTCCGGTTTTCACACCCCAATCAAGTGTGATAGGGTACAGCAGTGCGAAAAAGGTATATGGGGCCTATATATTATCACTTCATTTCTACCAAAGTAGGTGAAAATTATTATTTTCACTCACTTTTGTAGAAAATAAGCACCTCACAGCGGCAGGAACATCTCATGCACCGTTTTCGGCTTTCACCCCCCAACCATCACGCCGCGGCCGGAACATTTCTTGCGCCGGTTCCAGCTTTCACACCCAAAAGCACCTCGTCGCGGCCAGAACATCTCATGCGTCGGTTCCGGCTTTACTCCCCCAAGCACCCTGCCAAGGTGGTGACATTTCATTCACAGGTTCATGCTTTCACCCTCCAGGCACATAGCTGAGTATGGAAAAAGTTATTTGCTGGTTTCGGTTTTCACACCCCAATCAAGTGTGATAGGGTACAGCGGTGTGAAAGTGGTATATTGAGCCCATATATTATCATTTTATTTCTACCAAAGTAGGTGAAAATTATTATTTTCACTCACTTTTGTAGAAAATAAGCACCTCACCCTCCAGGCACATAGCTGCGTATGGAAAAAGTTATTTGTCAGGTCCGGTTTTCACACCCCAATCAAGTGTGATAGGGTACAGCAGTGCGAAAAACGTATATGGGGCCTATATATTATCACTTCATTTCTACCAAAGTAGGTGAAAATTATTATTTTCACTTACTGTTGTAGAAAATAAGTACCTCACAGCGGCAGGAACATCTCGTGCACCGTTTTCGGCTTTCACCCCCCAACCATCACTCCGCGGCCGGAACATTTCTTGCGCCGGTTCCGGCTTTTACACCCAAAAGCACCTTGTCGTGGCCAGAACATCTCATGCGTCGGTTCCGGCTTCACTCCCCAAGCACCCTGCCAAGGTGGTGACATTTCATTCACAGGTAAATGCTTTCACCCTCCAGGCACATAGCTGAGTATGGAAAAAGTTATTTGCTGGTTTCGGTTTTCACACCCCAATCAAGTGTGATAGGGTACAGCGTGTGAAAGTGGTATATTGAGCCTATATATTATCATTTTATTTCTACCAAAGTAGGTGAAAATTATTATTTACACTCACTTTTGTAGAAAATAAGCACCTCACCCTCCAGGCACATAGATGCGTATGAAAAAAGTTATTCACCAGTTCCGGTTTTCACACCCCAATCAATTGTGATAGGGTACAGCAGTGCAAATAAGGTATATATATATTATCACTTCATTTCTACCAAAGTAGGTGAAAATTATTATTTTCACTTACTTTTGTAGAAAATAAGCACCTCACAGCGGCAGGAACATCTCATGCACCGTTTTCGGCTTTCACCCCCCAACCATCACGCCGCGGCCGGAACATTTCTTGCGCCGGTTTCGGCTTTCACTCCCAAAAGCACCTCGTCGCGGCCAGAACATCTCATGCGTCGGTTCCGGCTTTACTCCCCCAAGCAACTTGCCAAGTCGGGAACATTTCATTCACAGGTTCCAGCTTTCACTCTCCAGGCACAGAGCTGCGTATGGAGCAGGTTATTCGCCGTGTACAGTTTTCACACCCCAATCAAGTGTGATAGGGTACAGCGGTGTGAAAGTGGTATATGGGGCCTATGTACTATCACTTAATTTTTATCAAAGTAGGTGAAAATTATTATATTCACCTACTTAAGTACAAAATAAGTATTCTTGACATTCAATAAAAAGGCAATCCAGACAATATCACTGATATCTCCTGCACAGATATCAATCCTGATTTGGCTCGCTGTCTGCATAAAATAATATAAGGACCTAAATTCATCAAACTTTAAACGTAATGTACGGGTCTATAACAAATATACACATTTGATAAACACGCATGTATGCCAGCAAGATATTATCGCGCCTCCTTACCTGTTGTGGGTAGCTGCTTCTGAGATCCGACGTTTGGAATATGCTGTAGTAAAAATGACGTCACAGTAGTCCAGAGATGTAGTAAGTGGGTAAGTAGTTGACATCACAATTCATTCATGGAGAAGGTCTACCTGAAAAAAAGAAGAAGGAGGCGCGATAATATGTTCATGACATACATGAATATTTATTAATACTGTGTCTTACATCGTAACACTCATAAATGCAGTACTGTACAGACAACACAAGTCATCCTTATCAGTCCCTGCCCCAGTGATTGCAAATACATGCTACAGCACATATTAGACCCTTAACTGTGGACCCGGCACTCAGTTTTACAAACTGAGCAGGTCCCCGGGTACGTACTTTGCAGCAGCCAGTCTTGAGGAGCTGTCAGGGACTATCACCCCCCAAGCACCTCACAGTGCCTGGAACATCTCATGCGCCAGTTTAGGCTTTCACCCCCCTTCATGCACATCGCAAAAGCATGGCAATCTCATGCGCCAGATCTGGCACCTTGCCAAAGCACCTCGCCATGGCCGTAACATTTCATGCGCCGGTTCCGGCTTTCACTCCCAAAAGCACCTCGTCGCGGCCAGAACATCTCATGCGTCGGTTCCGGCTTTACTCCCCCAAGCACCCTACCAAGGTGGTGACATTTCATTCACAGGTTCCAGCTTTCACCCTCTAGACACATAGCTGAGTATGGAAAAAGTTATTTGCTGGTTTTGGTTTTCACACCCCAATCAAGTGTGATAGGGTACAGCGGTGTGAAAGTGGTATATTGAGCCTATATATTATGATTTTATTTCGACAAAAGTAGGTGAAAATTATTATTTTCACTCACTTTTGTAGAAAATAAGCACCTCACCTTCCAGGCACATAGCTGCGTATGGAAAAAGTTATTTGCCAGTTCCGGTTTTCACACCCCAATCAAGTGTGATAGGGTACAGCAGTGCGAAAAAGGTATATGGGGCCTATATATTATCACTTCATTTCTACCAAAATAGGTGAGAATTATTATTTTCACTTACTTTTGTAGAAAATAAGCACCTCACAGCGGCAGGAACATCTCATGCACCGTTTTCGGCTTTCACCCTCCAACCATCACGCCGCGGCCGGAACATTTCTTGCGCCGGTTCCGGCTTTCACTCCCAAAAGCACCTCATCGCGGCCAGAACATCTCATGCGTCGGTTCCGGCTTTACTCCCCCAAGCACCCTGCCAAGGTGGTGACATTTCATTCACAGGTTCCAGCTTTCACCCTCCAGGCACATAGCTGAGTATGGAAAAAGTTATTTGCTGGTTTTGGTTTTCACACCCCAATCAAGTGTGATAGGGTACAGTGGTGTGAAAGTGGTATATTGAGCCTATATATTATGATTTTATTTCGACCAAAGTAGGTGAAAATTATTATTTTCACTCACTTTTGTAGAAAATAAGCACCTCACCTTCCAGGCACATAGCTGCGTATGGAAAAAGTTATTTGCCAGTTCCGGTTTTCACACCCCAATCAAGTGTGATAGGGTACAGCAGTGCGAAAAAGGTATATGGGGCCTATATATTATCACTTCATTTCTACCAAAATAGGTGAAAATTATTATTTTCACTTAGTTTTGTAGAAAATAAGCACCTCACAGCGGCAGGAACTTCTCATGCACCGTTTTCGGCTTTCACCCCCCAACCATCACGCCGCGGCCGGAACATCTCATGCGTCGGTTCCGGCTTTACTCCCCCAAGCACCCTACCAAGGTGGTGACATTTCATTCACAGGTTCCAGCTTTCACCCTCCAGACACATAGCTGAGTATGGAAAAAGTTATTTGCTGGTTTTGGTTTTCACACCCCAATCAAGTGTGATAGGGTACAGCGGTGTGAAAGTGGTATATTGAGCCTATATATTATCATTTTTTTTCGACCAAAGTAGGTGAAAATTATTATTTTCACTCACTTTTGTAGAAAATAAGCACCTCACCCTCCAGGCACATAGCTGCATATGGAAAAAGTTATTTGCCAGTTTCGGTTTTCACACCCCAATCAAGTGTGATATGGTACAGCAGTGTGAAAAAGGGATTTTTGTAAGAACTTACCGTTCGAATCCCTTTCTCTGATATGGTCCTGGTGACACAGCTCAACACTGGGATGTAGGAGGGTCCGAAGGAGCCAGGCACCTATCCTAAAGCTTTAGAGGGTAGGCTCCTCCCCTACTGCATCCCTGGACTCTTCAGTTCAATCTTTCAAAGCCACTGGAATACATTAACTCAGTACAAACGCCTGCACATATTATATGCACATTTTATAACAGAAACTGTTAACTTTTAACCATTTTAACATGAACATCATGAAACTTCTGGCATACTTACTGAGCGTAAGGGAGAGATCGCTGTGTCACCAGGACCATATCAGAGAAAGGGATTCGAACGGTAAGTTCTTACAAAAATCCCTTTTTCTCTTTCAATGGTCCTGGTGACACAGCTCAACACTGGGACGTTCCAGAGCCGGTCCTTTGGGAGGGTACGCTCAGGTCTGCAGCTCTCAGCACTGCTCGCCCGAATGATGCGTCCTCCGACGCGAACTCATGGAATCTATAGAATTTGGCAAATGTGTGAACGAATGACCAAGTGGCAGCTCTGCAAACCTGCTCAGCTGTGGCCCCATGTCGGACCGCCCAAGAGGTGGCAACTGACCTGGTGGTATGCGCATTAATTCTGGCCGGTACAGGCCTACCCACTTTGGTGTATGCAAAGGCTATCACAGATCGCAACCACCTAGCAATAGTCTGCTTAGAACCAGGCCAACCAATTTTGTGTACGTCATACAGTACCAATAATGTGTCAGTCTTTCTAAAACTCTTCACTCTGTCCACATATATGCGTAAGGCACGCACAACATCCAAAGTCTTCAACTTGTCCCTTTTCTTAGAACCCTCTGGGGGTTGAAACACAGGTAGAACTATCTCCTGATTTAAATGGAAGGCAGAGACTACCTTCGGTAAAAATTGAGGCACTGTTCTCAGAACAGCCCTGTCATCATGAAAAATTAAGAAGGGAGATTTGCATGACAAGGCTCCCAACTCTGACACTCTTTTAGCAGATGCTACTGCCAACAAAAACACTAGCTTCCACGTGAGAAACTTAAAGTCCGCCAACCTTAAAGGTTCAAAAGGTGCCTTCTGAAGGCAATCCAAAACCAGTGACAGGTCCCAAGGCGCTACTGGTTGCTTGTAAGGGGGTTTCAATCTGGATACCCCTTGTAAAAAAAAGTTTGAATCTCCGGCAAAATGGCTATTCTTTTTTGGAAATAGATGGACAAGGCCGAAATCTGCACCTTCAATGATTGAAGGCTTAGGCCCGATGAAAACCCATCTTGTAAGAATTCCAACATTCTTGATAATTTGAAGTGAGATGTGTGAGCTTTTCGCCTCTCACACCATCTAATGTAAGTCTTCCAGACTCTATAATAATTTGCCGAGGAAACAGCTTTCCTGGCTTTTATCATAGTCTGCACTACTGCGTCAGAAAACCCTTTCCTTTTCAAAATGGCGGCTTCAATAGCCAGGCCGTCAAAATCAATCGATCGGAATCCAGGTGATTGAATGGGCCTTGTCTTAGCAGATCTGGTCTCAGAGGTAGACGCCATGAGTCCACAGACAACCTCTGAAGCCTCGAGTACCAGGACCTCCTTGGCCAATCTGGGGCCACAAGGATCACCGGAACCTTCTGGTCCTGTACCCTCTTCAAAAGTCTCGCTAACATTGGAATTGGAGGGAATGCATACAGAAGATCTCCCTGCCAATGAGTAGTCATGGCATCCACTGCCTCTGCTAGCGGATCTCTCGTTCTGGCATAGAACCTGGGCACCTGATGGTTGAACCTGGATGCCATCAGGTCCAAATCCGGAGTTCCCCACATCGCAGTGATCTGGTGAAACACCTGAGGGTGTAAGCTTCATTCTCCTTCCTTGAGCTCCTCCCTGCTCAGGAAGTCTGCTTCTATATTCTCCACTCCTGGAATGAATATAGCCGACACAGCAGGAACATTCTGTTCCGCCCATAGGAAGATTCTGGACACCTCCCACATGGCCAATCTGCTGCGTGTACCTCCCTGGTGATTCAGATACGCCACAGCTGTGGCATTGTCGGTCTGAAACCTCAAAGGGAGGTTCCGTAACCTGTCTCCCGCCAAGGAAATCACTTTCCAGACAGCTCTCAGCTCCAAGATGTTGATTGGTAACACTGATTCCTCTGCCGTCCATAGGCCCTGCAGCCTGAGATCCAGGACTACTGCCCCCCAGCCCCTGAGACTGGCGTCGGTAGTTACTACCAACCAGTCCCAGGTCTGTAATGACCGACCCCACTGAAGGGAATCTACTTCTGTCCACCATTTCAAGGAGTCTCGAGTGTCCGAAGACAGCACTATCATCTCCGCCTTCATGGTCAGAGTGTTTCCTGACCAGGCTGACAAAATGTTCCATTGGAACACCCGAGAGTGGAACCTGGCAAATTGAAGCGTCTCGAATGACGCCACCATTTTCCCCAGGAGCTTGAGGCACCTCCATACTGACAAGCTCGGAGCTCTGAGAATCTCCTGAACTAAGGTGACCAGATCCCTGGCCTTTACCTCCGGGAGAAATACCCGATGGAGATGGGTATCCAGTAAGACTCCCAAGAATTGAAGCCTCTGTGATGGTACCAACTGAGATTTTTGTAAATTTAAAATCCAGCCGTGAGCCTGCAAAAAACTGATGGCCTCTGCCAAGTGACTCTGAAGCATGGCCGCTGACCCTGCTTTGAACAGGAGATCGTCCAAATAGGGTATTTCTGTGATTCCCCTGAGCCTCAGCACCGCCGCCATCACTGACATTATCTTTGTGAATACCCTTGGCGCGGTTGCTAGCCCAAAGGGTAACGCCCGGAATTGTAAATGCAGGTCTCCTATAGCAAACCTCAACAGGGTCTGATTTTCCGGGTGAATGGGAACGTGCAGATATGCGTCCTGGACATCCATGGACGCCAAAAATTCTCCCTGGTCCAGACTCAGGAGTACAGACCTTAAAGACTCCATTTTGAAATGGTCTACCCATAGGTGGACATTTAAGGACTTCAAGTTTAGTATTGGTCTGAAAGACCCGTCTGGTTTGGGCACCAGGAACAGCGTGGAGTAAAAGCCTTTCTTCCACTCTGCCCTGGGAACCGGAATAACCACCCCTTTTTCCAAAAGGGAATGAGCCGCTCTCATAAGAGCTGTGCGAAGGAGCGCCTGTTTCGGCACGGGTGTGGGGATGAACCTCTTCGGAGGCAACCCTCTGAAAGGGATTTTGTAACCCTGGGTAATAATCTCTAAGACCCAGGCATCCTGGTCCAGAGAAGCCGATGCGTCCCTGAAGTGTGTGAGACGCCCCCCAACCTTTATCACTGTCGGGCCCATCCCCTGACAGTCATGCGGAGGGTTTGTCCTCTCCTTTGGAGGCAGGCTTCTTATGGAAGGAGCCAAACTTGGACCTTTGAGTTTTGCCCCTAGAGGCCTGAAACTTTCCCCTGAAAGACTGTCCTCGAAAGGACGCACCACCTCTAGGGGAGGGCCGAAAGGACAGCCTAAAAGCAGCGAATCTGGATGTCTGCTTTGCTGAGGAGGCCGGCAGAATGTACTCTTGCCGCCCGTGGCTTGTTTTATAATCTCCTCTAGCTCAGAACCAAAAAGTAACTTTCCCTTGAAAGCTAACATTTCTAGGGCCTTCTTGGACTCATTGTCCGCTTCCCAGGCCTTAAGCCAGAGCACTCTCCTGGTATTAATAGAGACTGTGGACACTCTGGTTGCCATTTTAAGAGCTTCCTCCTCTGCTTCCACCGCATATTCTGCAGCAGCCTTAATCTTTTCTGCTACAAGCAAAGCACCAGGGTCAGCCTGCAGCATGGTGCATAATTCACCAGCCCACTCTATCATGGCCTTAGAGACCCAGGCTGAAGCAATAAGGGGGCGTAGGGTAAACCCCACCCCTTCAAAAATAGCCTTGAGGTTTCCCTCCAGCTTTTTATCCACAGAATCTTTAAAAGCTGCACCGCCCTGTACAGGCAATACCGTAGCTTTGGATAAACGTGCCACTGAAGCATCCACAACAGGCACCTTTTCCCAGAGTTCAGCATGAGACTCTGGCATGGGGTACAGACTAAGGAATCTCTTAGGCATCTGTAGCCTCTTATCCGGGGTTTTCCAAGCCCCTTCCAATAATTCCTGCAACCCCTCATCTGAAGGAAAAGTAACAGCCTCCTTCCGCTGTCGCTTAAAAACACCTTTAACAGGAGTCTTATCCTCCACAGACAGTTTTAAAGCCTGTTTTACAGCTACAATGAGATCCTCTATACCAGCAGCAGAGGTCTCTTCAAAATCATCACCCTGATCCCAGGGTGTGGCAGTATACTCTCCCTCCTCCTCATCTACCACAGTAGGCATAGCATAAGACCTTTTAGGGGTCCCTGCAACATCATCCATTTTGTCCAGTATTTCACTGAACCTGTTGATCCCCTTAGCAGTATCCTGCATCACCTGAATAAGCACAGGATCTGCCTGGGTAAGAGGCAAGGAGCCAGAAGACTGCTGAGATGATGGCATAGGTCTCTGTGATTCTACCAACACATCACTCTGCCTGTCCAGAAGCTGCACCAAAGCGTTTACTGACCTGCCTAGGGCACTGGCCCACGCAGGTTCACTCTGCTCTGCCCTATGGGGTTCACTGCCCATAGTCTCACATCAGCGCAAGTAATACATAAGCCCCCCTTGGCCATCTGCTCAGGGACAAACTTTTGTGTGCAAACATTGCACGTGCTCAGTGCACTAAGGGCTCCCTCCCCCAAAACCACAGCCTGATGCTCAGACATGATGCAAGTGAAAAATATATATATCTCAGTATACACAGTGCAAACAATGTACAAGCGTTTATACAGAGTCAATGCACCCAGTCACTTAGCTGTCTGTTGGTTTCAACTGCGGGGAAGCGATGCCCAGGAAATCCAAGTCACTCTACCAGGATCAGTAAGCCAGCTCAGCTCCGCTGCAAGCGTTCTGAAAGGCACCAAAGTCAGAGTGAAGGAAGAGACCAAAAGTCCCTGCTGCTGCGGGGTCCGTGACCTTTTGGCGCCTACCACCCCCAGCCAACCGCTCCTTAGGTAGGATTTCCTAGTTCCAGTGTCTCCCCCTCGACTGGGGACCACTTGGAACATGCCTGTCACAACGCTGCTGTCCTCTCATATAGGAGCTCAGCGTGTAAGCTCCGCATAAAATGGCCGCCGCCATCACGGAGCGCCTGTCCCCCATGATCCCCACCTAAATGTGGAGCCGGTTTCAGGCTACTCCGGAGCCCAGGCAGCCTCTTAATAGAGGCTGAAAGCGCTGCACAGGGAGGCCAGACAGCGTCTCCCCTGTGCACAGAGAGCTGACAGGACGCGATTCTGTCAGCTCCTGCTGCGCTAGCAGTGTGAGGATTCACTATGAGAATCCTCACACTGTGCCTACCTAGCTAGGGAGAAAGTTAATAAAACAATAAAAATTCCCTAACTACTCTATTTCTTCGGCTGCTCCCGCAGCCCTTTAGAATAGCACCCACTCCAGTGGGCACCTAACACGAACTGAAGAGTCCAGGGATGCAGTAGGGGAGGAGCCTACCCTCTAAAGCTTTAGGATAGGTGCCTGGCTCCTTCGGACCCTCCTACATCCCAGTGTTGAGCTGTGTCACCAGGACCATTGAAAGAGAAAAAGGTATATGGGGCTCTATATATTTTATCATTTCATTTCTACCAAAGTAGGTGAAAATTATTATTTTCACTTACTTTTGTAGAAAATAAGTACCTGACAGCGGCAGGAACATCTCGTGCACCGTTTTCGGCTTTCACCCCCAACCATCACTCCGCGGCCGGAAGATTTCTTGCGCCGGTTCCAGCTTTCACACCCAAAAGCACCTCGTCGCGGCCAGAACATCTCATGCGTCGGTCCCGGCTTCACTCCCCAAGCACCCTGCCAAGGTGGTGACATTTCATTCACAGGTAAATGCTTTCACCCTCCATGCACATAGCTGAGTATGGAAAAAGTTATTTGCTGGTTTCGGTTTTCACACCCCAATCAAGTGTGATAGGGTACAGCGGTGTGAAAGTGGTATATTGAGCCTATATATTATCATTTTATTTCTACCAAAGTAGGTGAAAATTATTATTTTCACTCATTTTTGTAGAAAATAAGCACCTCACCCTCCAGGCACATAGATGCGTATGGAAAAAGTTATTTGCCAGTTCCGGTTTTCACACCCCAATCAAGTGTGATAGGGTACAGCAGTGCGAAAAAGGTATATGGGGCCTATATATTATCACTTCATTTCTACCAAAGTAGGTGAAAATTATTATTTTCACTTACTTTTGTAGAAAATAAGCACCTCACAGCGGCAGGAACATCTCATGCACCGTTTTCGGCTTTCACCCCCCAACCATCACGCCGCGGCCGGAACATTTCTTGCGCCGGTTCCGGCTTTCACTCCCAAAAGCACCTTGTCGCGGCCAGAACATCTCATGCGTCGGTTTCGGCTTTACTCCCCCAAGCAACTTGCCAAGTCGGGAACATTTCATTCACAGGTTCCAGCTTTCACCCTCCAGGCACAGAGCTGCTTATGGAGCAGGTTATTCGCCGTGTACAGTTTTCACACCCCAATCAAGTGTGATAGGGTACAGCGGTGTGAAAGTGGTATATGGGGCCTATGTACTATCACTTAATTTTTATCAAAGTAGGTGAAAATTATTATATTCACCTACTTTAGTACAAAATAAGTATTCTTGACATTCAATAAAAAGGCAATGCAGACAATATCACTGATATCTCCTGCACAGATATCAGTCCTGATTTGGCTCGCTGTCTGCATAAAATAATATAAGGACCTAAATTTATCAAACTTTAAACGTAATGTACGGATCTATAAATAATATACACATTTGATAAACACGCATGTATGCCAGCAAGATATTATCGCGCCTCCTTACCTGTTGTGGGTAGCTGCTTCTGCCATCCGACGTTTGGAATATGCTGTAGTAAAAATGACGTCACAGTAGTCCAGAGATGTAGGTGGGTAAGTAGTTGACATCACAATTCATTCATGGAGAAGGTCTACCTGAAAAAAAGAAGAAGGAGGCGCGATAATATGTTCATGACATACATGAATATTTATTAATACTGTGTCTTACATCGTAACACTCATAAATGCAGTACTGTACAGACAACACAAGTCATCCTTATCAGTCCCTGCCCCCAGTGATTGCAAATACATGCTACAGCACATATTAGACCCTTAACTGTGGACCCGGCACTCAGTTTTACAAACTGAGCAGGTCCCCGGGTACGTACTTTGCAGCAGCCAGTCTTGAGGAGCTGTCAGGGACTATCACCCCCCAAGCACCTCACAGTGCCTGGAACATCTCATGCGCCAGTTTAGGCTTTCACCCCCCTTCATGCACATCGCAAAAGCATGGCAATCTCATGCGCCAGATCTGGCACCTTGCCAAAGCACCTCGCCATGGCCGTAACATTTCTTGCGCCGGTTCCGGCTTTCACTCCCAAAAGCACCTCGTCGCGGCCAGAACATCTCATGCGTCGGTTCCGGCTTTACTCCCCCAAGCACCCTGCCAAGGTAGTGACATTTCATTCACAGGTTCCAGCTTTCACCCTCCAGGCACATAGCTGAGTATGGAAAAAGTTAATTGCTGGTTTCGGTTTTCACACCCCAATCAAGTGTGATAGGGTACAGCGGTTTGAAAGTGGTATATTGAGCCCATATATTATCATTTTATTTCTACCAAAGTAGGTGAAAATTATTATTTTCACTCACTTTTGTAGAAAATAAGCACCTCACCCTCCAGGCACATAGCTGCATATGGAAAAAGTTATTTGCCATTTTCGTTTTTCACACCCCAATCAAGTGTGATAGGGAACAGCAGTGCGAAAAAGGTATATGGGCCTATATATTATCACTTCATTTCTACCAAAATAGGTGAAAATTATTATTTTCACTTACTTTTGTAGAAAATAAGCACCTCACAGCGGCAGGAACATCTCATGCACCGTTTTCGGCTTTCACCCCCCAACCATCACGCCGGGGCCGGAACATTTCTTGCGCCGGTTCCGGCTTTCGCTCCCAAAAGCACCTAGTCGTGGCCAGAACATCTCATGCGTCGGTTCCGGCTTTACTCCCCCAAGCACCCTACCAAGGTGGTGACATTTCATTCACAGGTTCAAGCTTTCACCCTCCAGACACATAGCTGAGTATGGAAAAAGTTATTTGCTGGTTTTGGTTTTCACACCCCAATCAAGTGTGATAGGGTACAGCGGTGTGAAAGTGGTATATTGAGCCTATATATTATCATTTTATTTCTACCAAAGTAGGTGAAAATTATTATTTTCACTCACTTTTGTAGAAAATAAGCACCTCACCCTCCAGGCACATAGCTGCGTATGGAAAAAGTTATTTGCCAGTTTCGGGTTTCACACCCCAATCAAGTGTGATAGGGTACAGCAGTGCGAAAAAGGTATATGGGGCCTATATATTATCACTTCATTTCTATCAAAATAGGTGAAAATTATTATTATCACTTACTTTTGTAGAAAATAAGCACCTCACAGCGGCAGGAACATCTCATGCACCGTTTTCGGCTTTCACCCCCCAACCATCACGCCGCGGCCGGAACATTTCTTGCGCCGGTTCCAGCTTTCACACCCAAAAGCACCTCGTCGCGGCCAGAACATTTCATGCGTCGGTTCCGGCTTCACTCCCCAAGCACCCTGCCAAGGTGGTGACATTTCATTCACAGGAAAATGCTTTCACCCTCCAGGCACATAGCTGAGTATGGAAAAAGTTATTTGCTGGTTTCGGTTTTCACACCCCAATCAAGTGTGATAGGGTACAGCGGTGTGAAAGTGGTATATTGAGCCTATATATTATCATTTTATTTCTACCAAAGTAGGTGAAAATTATTATTTTCACTCACTTTTGTAGAAAATAAGCACCTCACCCTCCAGGCACATAGCTGCGTATGGAAAAAGTTATTTGCCAGTTTCGGGTTTCACACCCCAATCAAGTGTGATAGGGTACAGCAGTGCGAAAAAGGTATATGGGGCCTATATATTATCACTTCATTTCTATCAAAATAGGTGAAAATTATTATTTTCACTTACTTTTGTAGAAAATAAGCACCTCACAGCGGCAGGAACATCTCATGCACCGTTTTCGGCTTTCACCCCCCCAACCATCACGCCGCGGCCGGAACATTTCTTGCGCCGGTTCCGGCTTTCACTCCCAAAAGCACCTCGTCGCGGCCAGAACATCTCATGCGTCGGTATCGGCTTTACTCCACCGAGCACCCTGCCAAGGTGGTGACATTTCATTCACAGGTTCCAGCTTTCACCCTCCAGACACATAGCTGAGTATGGAAAAAGTTATTTGCTGGTTTTGGTTTTCACACCCCAATCAAGTGTGATAGGGTACAGCGGTGTGAAATTGGTATATTGAGCCTATATATTATCATTTTATTTCGACCAAAGTAGGTGAAAATTATTATTTTCACTCACTTTTGTAGAAAATAAGCACCTCACACTCCAGGCACATAGCTGCATATGGAAAAAGTTATTTGCCAGTTTCGGTTTTCACACCCCAATCAAGTGTGATAGGGTACAGCAGTGTGAAAAAGGTATATGGGGCTCTATATATTTTATCACTTCATTTCTACCAAAGTAGGTGAAAATTATTATTTTCACTTACTTTTGTAGAAAATAAGTACCTCACAGCGGCAGGAACATCTCGTGCACCGTTTTCGGCTTTCACCCCCCAACCATCACTCCGCGGCCGGAAGATTTCTTGCGCCGGTTCCAGCTTTCACATCCAAAAGCACCTCGTCGTGGCCAGAACATCTCATGCGTCGGTTCCGGCTTCACTCCCCAAGCACCCTGCCAAGGTGGTGACATTTCATTCACAGGTAAATGCTTTCACCCTCCAGGCACATAGCTGAGTATGGAAAAAGTTATTTGCTGGTTTCGGTTTTCACACCCCAATCAAGTGTGATAGGGTACAGCGGTGTGAAAGTGGTATATTGAGCCTATATATTATCTTTTTATTTCTACCAAAGTAGGTGAAAATTATTATTTTCACTCACTTTTGTAGAAAATAAGCACCTCACCCTCCAGGCACATAGATGCGTATGGAAAAAGTTATTTGCCAGTTCCGGTTTTCACACCCCAATCAAGTGTGATAGGGTACAGCAGTGCGAAAAAGGTATATGGGGCCTATATATTATCACTTCATTTCTACCAAAGTAGGTGAAAATTATTATTTTCACTTACTTTTGTAGAAAATAAGCACCTCACAGCGGCAGGAACATCTCATGCACTGTTTTCGGCTTTCACCCACCAACCATCACGCCGCGGCCGGAACATTTCTTGCGCCGGTTCCGGCTTTCACTCCCAAAAGCACCTCGTCGCGGCCAGAACATCTCATGCTTCGGTTCCGGCTTTACTCCCCCAAGCAACTTGCCAAGTCGGGAACATTTCATTCACAGGTTCCAGCTTTCACCCTCCAGGCACATAGCTGCTTATGGAGCAGGTTATTCGCCGTGTACAGTTTTCACACATCAATCAAGTGTGATAGGGTACAGCGGTGTGAAAGTGGTATATGGGGCCTATGTACTATCACTTAATTTTTATCAAAGTAGGTGAAAATTATTATATTCACCTACTTTAGTACAAAATAAGTATTCTTGACATTCAATAAAAAGGCAATGCAGACAATATCACTGATATCTCCTGCACAGATATCAGTCCTGATTTGGCTCGCTGTCTGCATAAAATAATATAAGGACCTAAATTCATCAAACTTTAAATGTAATGTACGGGTCTATAACAAATATACACATTTGATAAACACGCATGTATGCCAGCAAGATATATCGCGCCTCCTTACCTGTTGTGGGTAGCTGCTTCTGCCATCCGACGTTTGGAATATGCTGTAGTAAAAAGGGGATTTTGTACTTACTGTTAAATCCTTTTCTCAGACTCCATAGGTGACACTGGAGAGTTACAGTGGGAATAGAAGGCGACCACAGGGAGCTTGGGCACTTTAGAATAAATTAATAGTGACTAACTCCTCCCCTTCTACTTCCTCTCCTAGGCAGTTAAGTATGTGCCCGGAGGGAGCTGGAAGAAAGGAAAAACAACCCACTTCCGAGAGGAGGTCAAACATAACATAACAAGTCACACACACACACTCACATAGAGTGAACATATAGTTTGAAGAATAGCATTCGTAACAGAATGAACTCATCCATAAAAACTTATAAAAAAGTTAGAACTCAGACTGAGTATAGTAGTCTCTTTAACCTCAAGTAATTGATTAACCTGAAAACCAACAGTAAACCGAAGAAGCAGCGTCGGGTGGGCGTCCAGTGTCACCTATGGAGTCTGAGAAAAGGATTTAACAGTAAGTACAAAATCCCCTTTTCTCTTTCCTCCACTAGGTGACACTGGAGAGTTACAGTGGGGACGTCCCAGAGCTCCCAACACGGGTGGGATGACGCTGAGAACCCCTTAACACAGAACGGCCAAACCGCGAAGCGGCCGCCGCAAAAGTGTCAAACTTGTAAAAGCGGACAAAAGTCCTCTGACCGGACCACGTAGCCGCTCTACATAGATCTTGTATAGAAACTCCACGGGCAGCCGCCCAGGAGGTACCCACCGACCTTGTAGAATGGGCGGAAATTAAAGAAGGTGGCACCCTAGAGGAGGCCACATAAGCCTGACGAATTGTCAATCTGATCCACCTGGCCAGGGCCTGCTTGGAGGCTGGCCAGCCAGGACGCAAGGAGTCATAGAGTACAAATAAGGCATCCGACTTACGTACAGACTCTGTTCTGGCCACGTAAATGCGCAAGGCCCGGACCACGTCCAGAGCCCTAGACTCCTGTGAGTCCTCCCGAAAGGCCGGCACCACAATAAGTTGGTTAATGTGGAATGCCGAAACCACCTTAGGGAGAAAAACACTGGAGGTGCGTAGCTCCGCTCTGTCCTCATGGAACCGTAAGAAGGGTGCCCTACAAGAAAGAGCACTGAGCTCCGACACCCTTCTAGCTGAAGCCAAGGCCAATAGTATGACAGTCTTCCAGGTGACGTATTTTAGTTCCACCTCCTCCATGGGCTCAAATACAGAAGACTGGAGAAAAGCCAGTACCACATCCAGGTCCCATGGAGCAGTAGGAGGTCTGAAGGGGGGTTGCAGCCGCAACACCCCCTGGAAGAAAGTCTGTACCTGAGGAAGAAGAGCCAGCTTCTTCTGGAAGAAAATGGAGAGGGCGGATACTTGAACCTTCAAGGACCCCAGCCGGAGTCCTGAGGCCAAACCCTTTTGCAAGAATAGCAGTAATCTTGCCAGTTTGAAAGTCACAGGTGAAACCCTCCTGGATTCGCACCAGGCCACATAGGCCCTCCAAATGCGATGGTAATGCACAGAGGTAACCTGTTTCCTGGCTCCTATCATGGTTGGAATCACCGCCTGCGGGATCCCTGCCTTCCTCAGGATGGACCTCTCAACAGCCATGCCGTCAAATGAAGCTGCTGTAAGTTGGGACAAGCGAATGGCCCCTGTGTTAGCAGGTCTTCGCAGAGAGGCAGAGGCCATGGCTCGTCTACTAACAGGCCTGTTAGTACCGTGTACCACGACCGGCGAGGCCAGTCCGGGGCTATGAACAGCACCGTCACCGACTCCCGTCGGATTCTCTGCAGAACCCGAGGGATGAGAGGCACTGGTGGAAAGATGTAAAGGAACTGATCCGTCCAGGGTGCCGTGAGAGCGTCCACAGCCTCCGCCTGTGGATCTCTTGTCCGAGCGCAGTAGCGGGGCAACTGATGGTTGTGTCTGGAGGCCATCATGTCTATCTGCGGACACCCCCACCGACGGGTCAGGGTCTGGAAGACCAGAGGGTTCAGACACCACTCTCCGTGGTGTACGTCCCGCCGGCTGAGGTAGTCCGCCTCCCAATTTTCTACTCCTGGTATGAAAATGGCGGACACGGCCCCTGCGTGCTCCTGCACCCAGCACAGAATCCTCTTTACCTCTCTCATCGCTGCACGGCTGCGGGTGCCTCCCTGCTTGTTGATGTAAGCCACCGCCGTGGCATTGTCGGACTGCACCCTGATGTCCTTGTTCCGGAGAATCACTTCTGCCTGGAGCATGGCATAATACACTGCTCGCAGTTCCAGCACATTGATGGACATCTGTGCTTCCTCCGGGGTCCACAGGCCTTGGAAGTGGAGGCCCAGCGTGACCGCTCCCCAGCCCCTGAGGCTGGCGTCCGTGGTGAGGAGCGTCCAATTGTGAATGGCGAACCTCCTTCCCTCCTGCAGGTTGCTGGAGTTGAGCCACCACGCCAGTGACGCTCGAGCCTGATGGGAGAGAGAAATCCTCTGGTGTAGAAACAGGTGTGAGCCTGTCCACTGGCGGAGTAGACACAGATGGAAGGGCCGAGAGTGAAACCGCCCGTACTGCACCGCCTCGAACGTGGCCACCATCCTTCCCAGCAGCCTCGTGCAAAGAAGAACTGAGACTGTTCGATGTTGCAGCACCAGTCGCACAGCTTCCTGCAGGGACAAGATCTTGTCCATGGGGAGGAACACCCTTCTCTGGACCGTGTCCAGAATCATCCCTAAGAACAGGATCCTCTGCGATGGGGTCAGCTGTGACTTCTGGATGTTGAGCATCCAGCCATGGGACTCCAGGGTCCGACGTGTTAGTTGGATGTTGTGCAGCAGAACCTCCTTGGACGGAGCCTTCAGCAGAAGGTCGTCCAAATAAGGGACAATGGTAACTCCCAGAGCCCTGAGTATTTCCATCATGACGGCCATCACTTTGGTAAATACCCGAGGCGCAGAGGAGAGGCCGAATGGGAGGGCTCGGAACTGTAGGTGATAGTTTTGGACTGCGAACCGCAAGAATGCCTGGTGAGGAGGCCAGATGGGGATGTGCAGGTATGCATCTTTGATATCGATGGATACAAGAAACTCCCCAGGTTCCAGGCCTGCAATGACAGACTGGAGAGACTCCATCTTGAAGCGAGTGAACCGTAAGAAAGGGTTGAGCTGCTTCAGGTTCAAGATGGGTCTCACTGAGCCGTCCGGCTTGGGGACCAGAAAAAGGCTGGAATAGAATCCCCTTGCCTTTTCTGGTTCCGGGACCGGGATCACCACCCCCTGATCCCTGAGCTTTTGGATGGCGGCCTGTAAGGCCCTGCCTTTTTCCTGAGAAGCTGGCAAACCTGTGGGAAAGAACCGTTGAGGAGGAGGCAACAAGAAATCTATCTTGTAGCCTACTGCTACCAGGTCCCTTACCCATGCATCCTTGCATGAACCGGCCCATACCTGATGGTAAAAGAGAAGCCGGCCTCCCACCCTGTGATCTGGACAGGAGCTGGGAGAGTCATGCTGAGGGCTTTGAGGTAACCTTTGCATCAAGTATTGGAGCATTGGCTGATCCTCTGCCTCTTCCTCGGAAGCCTCTGGAGCTAGTAGCTGCTCCCCTAGACCTGCCCCTGAATCTGGGGGTGGGGCGAAAGGACCGAAAGGACTGCCCTCCAGTAGTAGGAAATGACCTACGAGGGGGAGGGGCTGCAGTGGGCAGGAACTGAGACTTACCCCCTGTAGCCTGTGAAATCATTTTGTCCAGCTCTGGACCAAAGAGGGCCTCCCCAGCAAAGGGCAATGCCTCCACCGCCTTCTTGGAGTCGGCGTCTGCATTCCACTGTCTCAACCAAAGAGTACGGCGAGCAGACACTGAAAGAGCAGAAATCCGGGCAGCAAGCATACAAACATCTGAAGATGCTTCCACTAAGTAACCTGCAGCCTCACGTATGTGATCCACTAGGAGCAGCATATCACTTGCCGCTGGGTCTAGAGCGGAGGCCACCTGGGATGCCCATACCTCCATGGCCCTATTGACCCAGCAACCCACCTGTGCCGGCCGTTGTAAAAGACCAGCGGCTGTATAAACATTCTTCAGGGCACTCTCTAACCGCCTATCAGAGACATCTTTAAGGGTAGAGGCACCTGGAATGGGTAACACTGTCTTTTTAGACAAGCGTGATACCGAAGAATCAACAGCAGGTGGCGTTTCACATGACTTTCTAGCCTCCTTAGGAAAAGGATAGGCAGTGAAAAATCTCTGAGACACCTGAAACTTTTTGTCTGGGTGTAACCAGGCTTTTTGCAAGTGTTCATCCAGCTCCTCTGAGGCTGGAAAATATGCAGACTGTTTTTGCCTTTTAGCAAACACTGAGGGACGCGCAGCTGGTGTCACCTCCTCTGCTACATTGAGGGTTAACCGGACTGCTTGTATTAAGTCCTCTAAACCCTGAGAAGGGACATCAGTGTCCTGTATAAGCGGAGCATCAGGCTCAGCATCAGGCTGAGCATCAGGGTCATGAAATTCACCCTCCTCTAGAGCTGGCATGTCATCATCTGTATCATCTAACAGAGGGACCTGAGGAAACATCCTATTAGCAGAAGCCAGTCTAGGGGGAGGGGGTGTAGAGGTGTATGCATGCAATGCTCTAGACAGACTCTCCACAGCAGAGGTTAACTCTGCCTGCTGATCCCTGGCTGCATCCCTGTCCTGTCTAGCAGAAGATAACTCAGACGCTAACTGAGAAATTACTGTAGACAATTGTGAAGCCCATACAGGAGGTTCCTGCCCCGATGTAGATGGGGTGGGGGCTGGGGATGCAGTACATGAGGGACATAAAATGGCGCCCTCCGCTTGTGGCGCGAACTTATTGCTGCACTTTTTGCACGCAATCTTTTTACCAGCCATCATACACTCCGCAATCTTACACAGAAAGGAGAGAAAAGCTGGAATACTGGACAGGAGAGGAGGTATAGGAAAGAGGCAGAGTCTGCCACGAGGCCGCTACGCGCACTGTATATAAATATAACTTGCGCCGGCTAAGGGACCTTTTTGGACACAGTCCAAGCTGCCCTGACCTCCTATGTCCCGCTGTGACTCACTGAACCAGGGTCACCGGCACTTCACAGACGCTTCGAGGGAGCCGCGGATCACGCTGCTTCTTCAATGGCCGCCGCTCCTACAAAGAAGGAGGAAGCGGAAGTACCCAGCATGCCGCGCTCTCGCTCCTCAGGAATGGCGCCGTGTTTAAAAAGTGCGCTGCCGCGGCTTTTTACACTGAATCCCCCGCTAGCGGGGAATCAGTGTTATACTTACCCCTGCCATAGCTGTCGGGTGCGGCATGCTGAGTGGTCCTCGAGGCGCGCTGCAAGCAGCGGCGACGGGACCTCAGGATCAGTGGATCCTGCAGCCAGGTACCGGAGGCGAGCTGCATGCAGCTGCGACCGGACCTGCCGACAGCGCCCGCGTCGCAAGCAGGTAGGGACAGGGAGCTACCTGCCTGTCCTCTTGCTGATTGTAGCATCGTATATTTAAAAAATCAATAAAGCTCAGGAGTGAGCCTTGAACGCACCCAGCTCCCGCAGGGCACATGCTAAAACTGCCTAGGAGAGGAAGTAGAAGGGGAGGAGTTAGTCACTATTAATTTATTCTAAAGTGCCCAAGCTCCCTGTGGTCGCCTTCTATTCCCACTGTAACTCTCCAGTGTCACCTAGTGGAGGAAAGAGAAAATGACGTCACAGTAGTCCAGAGATGTAGGTGGTTAAGTAGTTGACATCACAATTCATTCATGGAGAAGGTCTACCTGAAAAAAAGAAGAAGGAGGCGCGATAATATGTTCATGACATACATGAATATTTATTAATACTGTGTCTTACATCGTAACACTCATAAATGCAGTACTGTACAGACAACACAAGTCATCCTTATCAGTCCCTGCCCCAGTGATTGCAAATACATGCTACAGCACATATTAGACCCTTAACTGTGGACCCGGCACTCAGTTTTACAAACTGAGCAGGTCCCCGGGTACGTACTTTGCAGCAGCCAGTCTTGAGGAGCTGTCAGGGACTATCACCCCCCAAGCACCTCACAGTGCCTGGAACATCTCATGCGCCAGTTTAGGCTTTCACCCCCCTTCATGCACATCGCAAAAGCATGGCAATCTCATGCGCCAGATCTGGCACCTTGCCAAAGCACCTCGCCATGGCCGTAACATTTCATGCGCCGGCTCCGGCTTTCACTCCCAAAAGCACCTAGTCGCGGCCAGAACATCTCATGCGTCGGTTCCGGCTTTACTCCCCCAATCACCCTGCCAAAATAAGTGACATTTCATTCACAGGTTCCAGCTTTCACCCTCCAGGCACATAGCTGAGTATGGAAAAAGTTAATTGCTGGTTTCGGTTTTCACACCCCAATCAAGTGTGATAGGGTACAGCGGTTTGAAAGTGGTATATTGAGCCCATATATTATCATTTTATTTCTACCAAAGTAGGTGAAAATTATTATTTTCGCTCACTTTTGTAGAAAATAAGCACCTCACCCTCCAGGCTCATAGCTGCGCATGGAAAAAGTTATTTGCCAGTTCCGGTTTTCACACCCCAATCAAGTGTGATAGGGAACAGCAGTGCGAAAAAGGTATATGGGGCCTATATATTATCACTTCATTTCTACCAAAATAGGTGAAAATTATTATTGTCACTTACTTTTGTAGAAAATAAGCACCTCACAGCGGCAGGAACATCTCATGCACCGTTTTCGGCTTTCACCCCCCAACCATCACGCCGCGGCCGGAACATTTCTTGCGCCGGTTCCGGCTTTCACTCCCAAAAGCACCTCGTCGCGGCCAGAACATCTCATGTGTCGGTTCCGGCTTTACTCCACCGAGCACCCTGCCAAGGTGGTGACATTTCATTCACAGGTTCCAGCTTTCACCCTCCAGGCACATACCTGTAGCTGAGTATGGAAAAAGTTATTTGCTGGTTTTGGTTTTCACACCCCAATCAAGTGTGATAGGGTACAGCGGTGTGAAAGTGGTATATTGAGCCTATATATTATCATTTTATTTCTACCAAAGTAGGTGAAAATTATTATTTTCACTCACTTTTGTAGAAAATAAGCACCTCACCCTCCAGGCACATAGCTGCGTATGGAAAAAGTTATTTGCCAGTTTCGGGTTTCACACCCCAATCAAGTTTGATATTGTACAGCAGTGTGAAAAAGGTATATGGGGCTCTATATATTTTATCACTTCATTTCTACCAAAGTAGGTGAAAATTATTATTTTCACTTACTTTTGTAGAAAAAAAGCACGTCACAGAGGCAGGAAAATCTCATGCACCGTTTTCGGCTATCACCCCCCAACCATCACGCCGCGGCCGGAACATTTCTTGCGCCGGTTCCGGCTTTCACTCCCAAAAGCATCTCGTCGCGGCCAGAACATCTCATGCGTCGGTTCCGGCTTTACTCCACCGAGCACCCTGCCAAGGTGGTGACATTTCATTCACAGGTTCCAGCTTTCACCCTCCAGGCACATAGCTGAGTATGGAAAAAGTTATTTGCTGGTTTCGGTTATCACACCCCAATCAAGTGTGATAGGGTACAGCGGTTTGAAAGTGGTATATTGAGTCCATATATTATCATTTTATTTCTACCAAAGTAGGTGAAAATTATTATTTTCACTCACTTTTGTAGAAAATAAGCACCTCACCCTCCAGGCACATAGCTGCGTATGGAAAAAGTTATTTGCCAGTTCCGGTTTTCACACCCCAATCAAGTGTGATAGGGTACAGCAGTGCGAAAAAGGTATATGGGGCCTATATATTATCACTTAATTTCTACCAAAATAGGTGAAAATTATTATTTTCACTTACTTTTGTAGAAAAAAAGCACCTCACAGAGGCAGGAACATCTCATGCACCGTTTTCGGCTATCACCCCCCAACCATCACGCCGCGGCCGGAACATTTCTTGCGCCGGTTCCGGCATTCACTCCCAAAAGCACCTCGTCGCGGCCAGAACATCTCATGCGTCGGTTCCGGCTTTACTCCCCCAAGCACCCTACCAAGGTGGTGACATTTCATTCACAGGTTCCAGCTTTCACCCTCCAGACACATAGCTGAGTATGGAAACAGTTATTTGCTGGTTTTGGTTTTCACACCCCAATCAAGTGTGATAGGGTACAGCGGTCTGAAAGTGGTATATTGAGCCTATATATTATCATTTTATTTCGACCAAAGTAGGTGAAAATTATTATTTTCACTCACTTTTGTAGAAAAAAAGCACCTCACCCTCCAGGCACATAGCTGCATATGGAAAAAGTTATTTGCCAGTTTCGGTTTTCACACCCCAATCAAGTGTGATAGGGTACAGTAGTGTGAAAAAGGTATATGGGGCTCTATATATCTTATCACTTCATTTCGACCAAAGTAGGTGAAAATTATTATTTTCACTTACTTTTGTAGAAAATAAGTACCTCACAGCGGCAGGAACATCTCGTGCACCGTTTTCGGCTTTCACCCCCCAACCATCACTCCACGGCCGGAACATTTCTTGCGCCGGTTCCAGCTTTCACACCCAAAAGCACCTTGTCGCGGCCAGAACATCTCATGCGTCGGATCCGGGTTCACTCCCCAAGCACCCTGCCAAGGTGGTGACATTTCATTCACAGGTAAATGCTTTCACCCTCCAGGCACATAGCTGAGTATGGAAAAATTATTTGCTGGTTTCGGTTTTCACACCCCAATCAAGTGTGATAGGGTACAGCGGTGTGAAAGTGGTATATTGAGCCTATATATTATCATTTTATTTCTACCAAAGTAGGTGAAAATTATTATTTTTACTCACTATTGTAGAAAATAAGCACCTCACCCTCCAGGCACATAGATGAGTATGGAAAAAGTTATTTGCCAGTTCCGGTTTTCACACCCCAATCAAGTGTGATAGGGTACAGCAGTGCGAAAAAGGTATATGGGGCCTATATATTATCACTTCTTTTCTACCAAAGTAGGTGAAAATTATTATTTTCACTTACTTTTGTAGAAAATAAGCACCTCACAGCGGCAGGAACATCTCATGCACCGTTTTCGGCTTTCACCCCCCAACCATCACGCCGCGGCCGGAACATTTCTTGCGCCGGTTCCGGCTTTCACTCCCAAAAGCACCTCGTCGCGGCCAGAACATCTCATGCGTCGGTTCCGGCTTTACTCCACCAAGCACCCTGCCAAGGTGGTGACATTTCATTCACAGGTTCCAGCTTTCACCCTCCAGGCACATAGCTGAGTATGGAAAAAGTTATTTGCTGGTTTCGGTTATCACACCCCAATCAAGTGTGATAGGGTACAGCGGTTTGAAAGTGGTATATTGAGTCCATATATTATCATTTTATTTCTACCAAAGTAGGTGAAAATTATTATTTTCACTCACTTTTGTAGAAAATAAGCACCTCACCCTCCAGGCACATAGCTGCGTAAGGAAAAAGTTATTTGCCAGTTCCGGTTTTCACACCCCAATCAAGTGTGATAGGGTATAGCAGTGCGAAAAAGGTATATGGGGCCTATATATTATCACTTCATTTCTACCAAAATAGGTGAAAATTATTATTTTCACTTACTTTTGTAGAAAATAAGCACCTCACAGCGGCAGGAACATCTCATGCACCGTTTTCGGCTTTCACCCCCACCCATCACGCCGCGGCCGGAACATTTCTTGCGCCGGTTCCGGCTTTCACTCCCAAAAGCACCTCGTCGCGGCCAGAACATCTCATGCGTCGGTTCCGGCTTTACTCCCCCAAGCACCCTGCCAAGGTGGTGACATTTCATTCACAGGTTCCAGCTTTCACCCTCCAGGCACATAGCTGAGTATGGAAAAAGTTATTTGCTGGTTTCGGTTTTCACACCCCAATCAAGTGTGATAGGGTACAGCGGTTTATAAGTGGTATATTGAGTCCATATATTATCATTTTATTTCTACCAAAGTAGGTGAAAATTATTATTTTCACTCACTTTTGTAGAAAATAAGCACCTCACCCTCCAGGCACATAGCTGCGTATGGAAAAAGTTATTTGCCAGTTCCGGTTTTCACACCCCAATCAAGTGTGATAGGGTACAGTAGTGCGAAAAAGGTATATGGGGCCTATATATTATCACTTCATTTCTACCAAAATAGGTGAAAATTATTATTTTCACTTACTTTTGTAGAAAATAAGCACCTCACAGTGGCAGGAACAGCTCATGCACCGTTTTCGTCTTTCACCCCCCAACCATCATGCCGCGGCCGGAACATTTCTTGCGCCGATTCCGGCTTTCACTCCCAAAAGCACCTTGTCGCGGCCAGAACATCTCATGCGTCGGTTCCGGCTTTACTCCCCCAAGCACCCTACCAAGGTGGTGACATTTCATTCACAGGTTCCAGCTTTCACCCTCCAGACACATAGCTGAGTATGGAAAAAGTTATTTGCTGGTTTTGGTTTTCACACCCCAATCAAGTGTGATAGGGTACAGCGGTGTGAAAGTGGTATATTGAGCCTATATATTATCATTTTATTTCGACCAAAGTAGGTGAAAATTATTATTTTCACTCACTTTTGTAGAAAATAAGCACCTCATCTTCCAGGCACATAGCTGCGTATGGAAAAAGTTATTTGCCAGTTCCGGTTTTCACACCCCAATTAAGTGTGATAGGGTACAGCAGTGCGAAAAAGGTATATGGGGCCTATATATTATCACTTCTTTTCTGCCAAAATAGGTGAAAATTATTATTTTCACTTACTTTTGTAGAAAATAAGCACCTCACAGCGGCAGGAACATCTCATGCACCGTTTTCGGCTTTAACCCCCCAACCAAAACGCCGCGGCCGGAACATTTCTTGCGCCGGTTCCGGCTTTCACTCCCAAAAGCACCTCGTCGCGGCCAGAACATCTCATGCGTCGGTTCCGGCTTTACTCCCCCAAGCACCCTGCTAAGGTGGTGACATTTCATTCACAGGTTCCAGCTTTCACCCTCCAGGCACATAGCTGAGTATGGAAAAAGTTATTTGCTGGTTTTGGTTTTCACACCCCAATCAAGTGTGATAGGGTACAGCGGTGTGAAAGTGGTATATTGAGCCTATATATTATCATTTCATTTCGACCAAAGTAGGTGAAAATTTTTATTTTCATTCACTTTTGTAGAAAATAAGCACCTCACCCTCCAGGCACATAGCTGCGTATGCAAAAAGTTATTTGCCAGTTCCGGTTTTCACACCCCAATCAAGTGTGATAGGGTACAGCAGTGCGAAAAAAGGTATATGGGGCCTATATATTATCACTTCATTTCTTGCGCCGGTTCCGGCTTTCACTCCCAAAAGCACCTTGTCGCAGCCAGTACATCTCATGCGTCGGTTCCGGCTTTACTCCCCCAAGCACCCTGCCAAGGTGGTGACATTTCATTCACAGGTTCCAGCTTTCACCCTCCAGACACATAGCTGAGTATGGAAAAAGTTATTTGCTGGTTTTGGTTTTCACACCCCAATCAAGTGTGATAGGGTACAGCGGTGTGAAAGTGGTATATTGAGCCTATATATTATCATTTTATTTCGACCAAAGTAGGTGAAAATTATTATTTTCACTCACTTTTGTAGAAAATAAGCACCTCACCCTCCAGGCACTTAGATGCGTATGGAAAAAGTTATTTGCCAGTTCCGGTTTTCACACCCCAATCAAGTGTGATAGGGTACAGCAGTGCGAAAAAGGTATATGGGGCCTATATATTATCACTTCATTTCTACCAAAGTAGGTGAAAATTATTATTTTCACTTACTTTTGTAGAAAATAAGCACCTCACAGCGGCAGGAACATCTCATGCACTGTTTTCGGCTTTCACCCCACCAACCATCACGCCGCGGCCGGAACATTTCTTGCGCCGGTTCCGGCTTTCACTCCCAAAAGCACCTCGTCGCGGCCAGAACATCTCATGCGTCGGTTCCGGCGTTACTCCCCCAAGCAACTTGCCAAGTCGAGAACATTTCATTCACAGGTTCCAGCTTTCACCCTCCAGGCACAGAGCTGCTTATGGAGCAGGTTATTCGCCGTGTACAGTTTTCACACCCCAATCAAGTGTGATAGGGTACAGCGGTGTGAAAGTGGTATATGGGGCCTCTGTACTATCACTTAATTTTTATCAAAATAGGTGAAAATTATTATATTCACCTACTTTAGTACAAAATAAGTATTCTTGACATTCAATGAAAAGGCAATGCAGACAATATCACTGATATCTCCGGCACAGATATCAGTCCTGATTTGGCTCGCTGTCTGCATAAAATAATATAAGGACCTAAATTCATCAAACTTTAAACGTAATGTACGGGTCTATAACAAATATACACATTTGATAAACACGCATGTATGCCAGCAAGATATTATCGCGCCTCCTTACCTGTTGTGGGTAGCTGCTTCTGCCATCCGACGTTTGGAATATGCTGTAGTGAAAATGACGTCACAGTAGTCCAGAGATGTAGGTGGGTAAGTAGTTGACATCACAATTCATTCATGGTGAAGGTCTACCTGAAAAAAAGAAGAAGGAGGCGCGATAATATGTTCATGACATACATGAATATTTATTAATACTGTGTCTTACATCGTAACACTCATAAATGCAGTACTGTACAGACAACACAAGTCATCCTTATCAGTCCCTGCCCCAGTGATTGCAAATACATGCTAAAGCACATATTAGACCCTTAACTGTGGACCCGGCACTCAGTTTTACAAACTGAGCAGGTCCCCGGGTACGTACTTTGCAGCAGCCAGTCTTGAGGAGCTGTCAGGGACTATCACCCCCCAAGCACCTCACAGGGCCTGGAACATCTCATGCGCCAGTTTAGGCTTTCACCCCCCTTCATGCACATCGCAAAAGCATGGCAATCTCATGCGCCAGATCTGGCACCTTGCCAAAGCACCTCGCCATGGCCGTAACATTTCATGCGCCGGTTCCGGCTTTCACTCCCAAAAGCACCTTGTCGCGGCCAGAACATCTCATGCGTCGGTTCCGGCTTTACTCCCCCAAGCACCCTACCAAGGTGGTGACATTTCATTCACAGGTTCCAGCTTTCACCCTCCAGACACATAGCTGAGTATGGAAAAAGTTATTTGCTGGTTTTGGTTTTCACACCCCAATCAAGTGTGATAGGGTACAGCGGTGTGAAAGTGGTATATTGAGTCCATATATTATCATTTTATTTCTACCAAAGTAGGTGAAAATTATTATTTTCACTCACTTTTGTAGAAAATAAGCACCTCACACTCCAGGCACATAGCTGCGTATGGAAAAAGTTATTTGCCAGTTTCGGTTTTCACACCCCAATCAAGTTTGATAGGGTACAGCAGTGTGAAAAAGGTATATGGGGCTCTATATATTTTATCACTTCATTTCTACCAAAGTAGGTGAAAATTACTATTTTCACTTACTTTTGTAGAAAATAAGTACCTCACAGCGGCAGGAACATCTCGTGCACCGTTTTCGACTTTCACCCCCCAACCATCACTCCGCGGCCGGAAGATTTCTTGCGCCGGTTCCAGCTTTCACAACCAAAAGCACCTTGTCGCGGCCAGAACATCTCATGCGTCGGTTCCGGCTTTACTCCCCCAAGCACCCTGCCAAGGTGGTGACATTTCATTCACAGGTTCATGCTTTCACCCTCCAGGCACATAGCTGAGTATGGAAAAAGTTATTTGCTGGTTTTGGTTTTCACACCCCAATCAAGTGTGATAGGGTACAGCGGTGTGAAAGTGGTATATTGAGTCCATATATTATCATTTTATTTCTACCAAAGTAGGTGAAAATTATTATTTTCACTCACTTTTCTAGAAAATAAGCACCTCACCCTCCAGGCACATAGCTGCGTATGGAAAAAGTTATTTGTCAGGTCCGGTTTTCACACCCCAATCAAGTGTGATAGGGTACAGCAGTGCGAAAAAGGTATATGGGTACTATATATTGTCACTTCATTTCTACCAAGGTAGGTGAAAATTATTATTTTCACTCACTTTTGTAGAAAATAAGCACCTCACCCTCAAGGCACATAGCTGCATATGGAAAAAGTTATTTGCCAGTTTCGGTTTTCACACCCCAATCAAGTGTGATAGGGTACAGCAGTGTGAAAAAGGTATATGGGGCTCTATATATTTTAACACTTCATTTCTAAAAAAGTAGGTGAAAATTATTATTTTCACTTACTTTTATAAAAAATAAGTACCTCACAGCAGCAGGAACATCTCTTGCAACGTTTTCGACTTTCACCCCCCAACCATCACTCCGCGGCCGGAAGATTTCTTGCGCCGGTTCCAGCTTTCACACCCAAAAGCACCTTTTCGCGGCCAGAACATCTCATGCGTCGGTTCCAGCTTTACTCCCCCAAGCACCCTGCCAAGGTAGTGACATTTCATTCACAGGTTCATGCTTTCACCCTCCAGGCACATAGCTGAGTATGGAAAAAGTTATTTGTCAGGTCCGGTTTTCACACCCCAATCAAGTGTGATAGGGTACAGTAGTGCGAAAAAGGTATATGGGGCCTATATATTATCACTTCATTTATACCAAAGTAGGTGAAAATTATTATTTTCACTTACTTTTGTAGAAAAAAAGCACCTCACAGAGGCAGGAACATCTCATGCACTGTTTTCGGCTATCACCCCCCAACCATCACGCCGCGGCTTGAACATTTCTTGCGCCGGTTCCGGCTTTCACTCCCAAAAGCACCTCGTCGCGGCCAGAACATCTCATGCGTCGGTTCCGGCTTTACTCCCCCAAGCACCCTGCCAAGGTGGTGACATTTCATTCACAGGTTCCAGCTTTCACCCTCCAGGCACATAGCTGAGTATGGAAAAAGTTATTTGCTGGTTTCGGTTTTCACACCCCAATCAAGTGTGATAGGGTACAGCGGTTTGAAAGTGGTATATTGAGTCCATATATTATCATTTTATTTCTACCAAAGTAGGTGAAAATTATTATTTTCACTCACTTTTGTAGAAAATAAGCACCTCACCCTCCAGGCACATAGCTGCGTATGGAAAAAGTTATTTGCCAGTTTCGGGTTTCACACCCCAATCAAGTGTGATATTGTACAGCAGTGTGAAAAAGGTATATGGGGCTCTATATATTTTATCACTTCATTTCTACCAAAGTAGGTGAAAATTATTATTTTCACTTACTTTTGTAGAAAAAAAGCACGTCACAGAGGCAGGAAAATCTCATGCACCGTTTTCGGCTATCACCCCCCAACCATCACGCCGCGGCCGGAACATTTCTTGCGCCGGTTCCGGCTTTCACTCCCAAAAGCATCTCGTCGCGGCCAGAACATCTCATGCGTCGGTTCCGGCTTTACTCCACCGAGCACCCTGCCAAGGTGGTGACATTTCATTCACAGGTTCCAGCTTTCACCCTCCAGGCACATAGCTGAGTATGGAAAAAGTTATTTGCTGGTTTCGGTTATCACACCCCAATCAAGTGTGATAGGGTACAGCGGTTTGAAAGTGGTATATTGAGTCCATATATTATCATTTTATTTCTACCAAAGTAGGTGAAAATTATTATTTTCACTCACTTTTGTAGAAAATAAGCACCTCACCCTCCAGGCACATAGCTGCGTATGGAAAAAGTTATTTGCCAGTTCCGGTTTTCACACCCCAATCAAGTGTGATAGGGTACAGCAGTGCGAAAAAGGTATATGGGGCCTATATATTATCACTTCATTTCTACCAAAATAGGTGAAAATTATTATTTTCACTTACTTTTGTAGAAAAAAAGCACCTCACAGAGGCAGGAACATCTCATGCACCGTTTTCGGCTATCACCCCCCAACCATCACGCCGCGGCCGGAACATTTCTTGCGCCGGTTCCGGCATTCACTCCCAAAAGCACCTCGTCGCGGCCAGAACATCTCATGCGTCGGTTCCGGCTTTACTCCCCCAAGCACCCTACCAAGGTGGTGACATTTCATTCACAGGTTCCAGCTTTCACCCTCCAGACACATAGCTGAGTATGGAAAAAGTTATTTGCTGGTTTTGGTTTTCACACCCCAATCAAGTGTGATAGGGTACAGCGGTCTGAAAGTGGTATATTGAGCCTATATATTATCATTTTATTTCGACCAAAGTAGGTGAAAATTATTATTTTCACTCACTTTTGTAGAAAAAAAGCACCTCACCCTCCAGGCACATAGCTGCATATGGAAAAAGTTATTTGCCAGTTTCGGTTTTCACACCCCAATCAAGTGTGATAGGGTACAGTAGTGTGAAAAAGGTATATGGGGCTCTATATATCTTATCACTTCATTTCGACCAAAGTAGGTGAAAATTATTATTTTCACTTACTTTTGTAGAAAATAAGTACCTCACAGCGGCAGGAACATCTCGTGCACCGTTTTCGGCTTTCACCCCCCAACCATCACTCCACGGCCGGAACATTTCTTGCGCCGGTTCCAGCTTTCACACCCAAAAGCACCTTGTCGCGGCCAGAACATCTCATGCGTCGGATCCGGGTTCACTCCCCAAGCACCCTGCCAAGGTGGTGACATTTCATTCACAGGTAAATGCTTTCACCCTCCAGGCACATAGCTGAGTATGGAAAAATTATTTGCTGGTTTCGGTTTTCACACCCCAATCAAGTGTGATAGGGTACAGCGGTGTGAAAGTGGTATATTGAGCCTATATATTATCATTTTATTTCTACCAAAGTAGGTGAAAATTATTATTTTTACTCACTATTGTAGAAAATAAGCACCTCACCCTCCAGGCACATAGATGAGTATGGAAAAAGTTATTTGCCAGTTCCGGTTTTCACACCCCAATCAAGTGTGATAGGGTACAGCAGTGCGAAAAAGGTATATGGGGCCTATATATTATCACTTCATTTCTACCAAAGTAGGTGAAAATTATTATTTTCACTTACTTTTGTAGAAAATAAGCACCTCACAGCGGCAGGAACATCTCATGCACCGTTTTCGGCTTTCACCCCCCAACCATCACGCCGCGGCCGGAACATTTCTTGCGCCGGTTCCGGCTTTCACTCCCAAAAGCACCTCGTCGCGGCCAGAACATCTCATGCGTCGGTTCCGGCTTTACTCCACCAAGCACCCTGCCAAGGTGGTGACATTTCATTCACAGGTTCCAGCTTTCACCCTCCAGGCACATAGCTGAGTATGGAAAAAGTTATTTGCTGGTTTCGGTTATCACACCCCAATCAAGTGTGATAGGGTACAGCGGTTTGAAAGTGGTATATTGAGTCCATATATTATCATTTTATTTCTACCAAAGTAGGTGAAAATTATTATTTTCACTCACTTTTGTAGAAAATAAGCACCTCACCCTCCAGGCACATAGCTGCGTAAGGAAAAAGTTATTTGCCAGTTCCGGTTTTCACACCCCAATCAAGTGTGATAGGGTATAGCAGTGCGAAAAAGGTATATGGGGCCTATATATTATCACTTAATTTCTACCAAAATAGGTGAAAATTATTATTTTCACTTACTTTTGTAGAAAATAAGCACCTCACAGCGGCAGGAACATCTCATGCACCGTTTTCGGCTTTCACCCCCACCCATCACGCCGCGGCCGGAACATTTCTTGCGCCGGTTCCGGCTTTCACTCCCAAAAGCACCTCGTCGCGGCCAGAACATCTCATGCGTCGGTTCCGGCTTTACTCCCCCAAGCACCCTGCCAAGGTGGTGACATTTCATTCACAGGTTCCAGCTTTCACCCTCCAGGCACATAGCTGAGTATGGAAAAAGTTATTTGCTGGTTTCGGTTTTCACACCCCAATCAAGTGTGATAGGGTACAGCGGTTTATAAGTGGTATATTGAGTCCATATATTATCATTTTATTTCTACCAAAGTAGGTGAAAATTATTATTTTCACTCACTTTTGTAGAAAATAAGCACCTCACCCTCCAGGCACATAGCTGCGTATGGAAAAAGTTATTTGCCAGTTCCGGTTTTCACACCCCAATCAAGTGTGATAGGGTACAGTAGTGCGAAAAAGGTATATGGGGCCTATATATTATCACTTCATTTCTACCAAAATAGGTGAAAATTATTATTTTCACTTACTTTTGTAGAAAATAAGCACCTCACAGTGGCAGGAACAGCTCATGCACCGTTTTCGTCTTTCACCCCCCAACCATCATGCCGCGGCCGGAACATTTCTTGCGCCGATTCCGGCTTTCACTCCCAAAAGCACCTTGTCGCGGCCAGAACATCTCATGCGTCGGTTCCGGCTTTACTCCCCCAAGCACCCTACCAAGGTGGTGACATTTCATTCACAGGTTCCAGCTTTCACCCTCCAGACACATAGCTGAGTATGGAAAAAGTTATTTGCTGGTTTTGGTTTTCACACCCCAATCAAGTGTGATAGGGTACAGCGGTGTGAAAGTGGTATATTGAGCCTATATATTATCATTTTATTTCGACCAAAGTAGGTGAAAATTATTATTTTCACTCACTTTTGTAGAAAATAAGCACCTCATCTTCCAGGCACATAGCTGCGTATGGAAAAAGTTATTTGCCAGTTCCGGTTTTCACACCCCAATTAAGTGTGATAGGGTACAGCAGTGCGAAAAAGGTATATGGGGCCTATATATTATCACTTCTTTTCTGCCAAAATAGGTGAAAATTATTATTTTCACTTACTTTTGTAGAAAATAAGCACCTCACAGCGGCAGGAACATCTCATGCACCGTTTTCGGCTTTAACCCCCCAACCATCACGCCGCGGCCGGAACATTTCTTGCGCCGGTTCCGGCTTTCACTCCCAAAAGCACCTCGTCGCGGCCAGAACATCTCATGCGTCGGTTCCGGCTTTACTCCCCCAAGCACCCTGCCAAGGTGGTGACATTTCATTCACAGGTTCCAGCTTTCACCCTCCAGGCACATAGCTGAGTATGGAAAAAGTTATTTGCTGGTTTTGGTTTTCACACCCCAATCAAGTGTGATAGGGTACAGCGGTGTGAAAGTGGTATATTGAGCCTATATATTATCATTTCATTTCGACCAAAGTAGGTGAAAATTATTATTTTCATTCACTTTTGTAGAAAATAAGCACCTCACCCTCCAGGCACATAGCTGCGTATGCAAAAAGTTATTTGCCAGTTCCGGTTTTCACACCCCAATCAAGTGTGATAGGGTACAGCAGTGCGAAAAAAGGTATATGGGGCCTATATATTATCACTTCATTTCTTGCGCCGGTTCCGGCTTTCACTCCCAAAAGCACCTTGTCGCAGCCAGTACATCTCATGCGTCGGTTCCGGCTTTACTCCCCCAAGCACCCTGCCAAGGTGGTGACATTTCATTCACAGGTTCCAGCTTTCACCCTCCAGACACATAGCTGAGTATGGAAAAAGTTATTTGCTGGTTTTGGTTTTCACACCCCAATCAAGTGTGATAGGGTACAGCGGTGTGAAAGTGGTATATTGAGCCTATATATTATCATTTTATTTCGACCAAAGTAGGTGAAAATTATTATTTTCACTCACTTTTGTAGAAAATAAGCACCTCACCCTCCAGGCACTTAGATGCGTATGGAAAAAGTTATTTGCCAGTTCCGGTTTTCACACCCCAATCAAGTGTGATAGGGTACAGCAGTGCGAAAAAGGTATATGGGGCCTATATATTATCACTTCATTTCTACCAAAGTAGGTGAAAATTATTATTTTCACTTACTTTTGTAGAAAATAAGCACCTCACAGCGGCAGGAACATCTCATGCACTGTTTTCGGCTTTCACCCCACCAACCATCACGCCGCGGCCGGAACATTTCTTGCGCCGGTTCCGGCTTTCACTCCCAAAAGCACCTCGTCGCGGCCAGAACATCTCATGCGTCGGTTCCGGCGTTACTCCCCCAAGCAACTTGCCAAGTCGAGAACATTTCATTCACAGGTTCCAGCTTTCACCCTCCAGGCACAGAGCTGCTTATGGAGCAGGTTATTCGCCGTGTACAGTTTTCACACCCCAATCAAGTGTGATAGGGTACAGCGGTGTGAAAGTGGTATATGGGGCCTCTGTACTATCACTTAATTTTTATCAAAATAGGTGAAAATTATTATATTCACCTACTTTAGTACAAAATAAGTATTCTTGACATTCAATGAAAAGGCAATGCAGACAATATCACTGATATCTCCGGCACAGATATCAGTCCTGATTTGGCTCGCTGTCTGCATAAAATAATATAAGGACCTAAATTCATCAAACTTTAAACGTAATGTACGGGTCTATAACAAATATACACATTTGATAAACACGCATGTATGCCAGCAAGATATTATCGCGCCTCCTTACCTGTTGTGGGTAGCTGCTTCTGCCATCCGACGTTTGGAATATGCTGTAGTGAAAATGACGTCACAGTAGTCCAGAGATGTAGGTGGGTAAGTAGTTGACATCACAATTCATTCATGGTGAAGGTCTACCTGAAAAAAAGAAGAAGGAGGCGCGATAATATGTTCATGACATACATGAATATTTATTAATACTGTGTCTTACATCGTAACACTCATAAATGCAGTACTGTACAGACAACACAAGTCATCCTTATCAGTCCCTGCCCCAGTGATTGCAAATACATGCTAAAGCACATATTAGACCCTTAACTGTGGACCCGGCACTCAGTTTTACAAACTGAGCAGGTCCCCGGGTACGTACTTTGCAGCAGCCAGTCTTGAGGAGCTGTCAGGGACTATCACCCCCCAAGCACCTCACAGGGCCTGGAACATCTCATGCGCCAGTTTAGGCTTTCACCCCCCTTCATGCACATCGCAAAAGCATGGCAATCTCATGCGCCAGATCTGGCACCTTGCCAAAGCACCTTGCCATGGCCGTAACATTTCATGCGCCGGTTCCGGCTTTCACTCCCAAAAGCACCTTGTCGCGGCCAGAACATCTCATGCGTCGGTTCCGGCTTTACTCCCCCAAGCACCCTACCAAGGTGGTGACATTTCATTCACAGGTTCCAGCTTTCACCCTCCAGACACATAGCTGAGTATGGAAAAAGTTATTTGCTGGTTTTGGTTTTCACACCCCAATCAAGTGTGATAGGGTACAGCGGTGTGAAAGTGGTATATTGAGTCCATATATTATCATTTTATTTCTACCAAAGTAGGTGAAAATTATTATTTTCACTCACTTTTGTAGAAAATAAGCACCTCACACTCCAGGCACATAGCTGCGTATGGAAAAAGTTATTTGCCAGTTTCGGTTTTCACACCCCAATCAAGTTTGATAGGGTACAGCAGTGTGAAAAAGGTATATGGGGCTCTATATATTTTATCACTTCATTTCTACCAAAGTAGGTGAAAATTACTATTTTCACTTACTTTTGTAGAAAATAAGTACCTCACAGCGGCAGGAACATCTCGTGCACCGTTTTCGACTTTCACCCCCCAACCATCACTCCGCGGCCGGAAGATTTCTTGCGCCGGTTCCAGCTTTCACAACCAAAAGCACCTTGTCGCGGCCAGAACATCTCATGCGTCGGTTCCGGCTTTACTCCCCCAAGCACCCTGCCAAGGTGGTGACATTTCATTCACAGGTTCATGCTTTCACCCTCCAGGCACATAGCTGAGTATGGAAAAAGTTATTTGCTGGTTTTGGTTTTCACACCCCAATCAAGTGTGATAGGGTACAGCGGTGTGAAAGTGGTATATTGAGTCCATATATTATCATTTTATTTCTACCAAAGTAGGTGAAAATTATTATTTTCACTCACTTTTCTAGAAAATAAGCACCTCACCCTCCAGGCACATAGCTGCGTATGGAAAAAGTTATTTGTCAGGTCCGGTTTTCACACCCCAATCAAGTGTGATAGGGTACAGCAGTGCGAAAAAGGTATATGGGTACTATATATTGTCACTTCATTTCTACCAAGGTAGGTGAAAATTATTATTTTCACTCACTTTTGTAGAAAATAAGCACCTCACCCTCAAGGCACATAGCTGCATATGGAAAAAGTTATTTGCCAGTTTCGGTTTTCACACCCCAATCAAGTGTGATAGGGTACAGCAGTGTGAAAAAGGTATATGGGGCTCTATATATTTTAACACTTCATTTCTAAAAAAGTAGGTGAAAATTATTATTTTCACTTACTTTTATAAAAAATAAGTACCTCACAGCAGCAGGAACATCTCTTGCAACGTTTTCGACTTTCACCCCCCAACCATCACTCCGCGGCCGGAAGATTTCTTGCGCCGGTTCCAGCTTTCACACCCAAAAGCACCTTTTCGCGGCCAGAACATCTCATGCGTCGGTTCCAGCTTTACTCCCCCAAGCACCCTGCCAAGGTAGTGACATTTCATTCACAGGTTCATGCTTTCACCCTCCAGGCACATAGCTGAGTATGGAAAAAGTTATTTGTCAGGTCCGGTTTTCACACCCCAATCAAGTGTGATAGGGTACAGTAGTGCGAAAAAGGTATATGGGGCCTATATATTATCACTTCATTTATACCAAAGTAGGTGAAAATTATTATTTTCACTTACTTTTGTAGAAAAAAAGCACCTCACAGAGGCAGGAACATCTCATGCACTGTTTTCGGCTATCACCCCCCAACCATCACGCCGCGGCTTGAACATTTCTTGCGCCGGTTCCGGCTTTCACTCCCAAAAGCACCTCGTCGCGGCCAGAACATCTCATGCGTCGGTTCCGGCTTTACTCCCCCAAGCACCCTGCCAAGGTGGTGACATTTCATTCACAGGTTCCAGCTTTCACCCTCCAGGCACATAGCTGAGTATGGAAAAAGTTATTTGCTGGTTTCGGTTTTCACACCCCAATCAAGTGTGATAGGGTACAGCGGTTTGAAAGTGGTATATTGAGTCCATATATTATCATTTTATTTCTACCAAAGTAGGTGAAAATTATTATTTTCACTCACTTTTGTAGAAAATAAGCACCTCACCCTACAGGCACATAGCTGCGTATGGAAAAAGTTATTTGCCAGTTCCGGTTTTCACACCCCAATCAAGTGTGATAGGGTACAGCAGTGCGAAAAAGGTATATGGGGCCTATATATTATCACTTCATTTCTACCAAAATAGGTGAAAATTATTATTTTCACTTACTTTTGTAGAAAATAAGCACCTCACAGCGGCAGGAACATCTCATGCACCGTTTTCGGCTTTCACCCCCCAACCATCTCGCCGCGGCCGGAACATTTCTTGCGCCGGTTCCGGCTTTCACTCCCAAAAGCACCTCGTCGCGGCCAGAACATCTCATGCGTCGGTTCCGGCTTTACTCCCCCAAGCACCCTGCCAAGGTGGTGACATTTCATTCACAGGTTCCAGCTTTCACCCTCCAGGCACATAGCTGAGTATGGAAAAAGTTATTTGCTGGTTTTGGTTTTCACACCCCAATCAAGTGTGATAGGGTACAGCGGTGTGAAAGTGGTATATTGAGCCTATATATTATCATTTTATTTCGACCAAAGTAGGTGAAAATTATTATTTTCACTCACTTTTGTAGAAAATAAGCACCTCACCTTCCAGGCACATAGCTGCGTATGGAAAAAGTTATTTGCCAGTTCCGGTTTTCACACCCCAATCAAGTGTGAAAGGGTACAGCAGTGCGAAAAAGGTATATGGGGCCTATATATTATCACTTCATTTCTACTAAAATAGGTGAAAATTATTATTTTCACTTACTTTTGTAGAAAATAAGCACCTCACAGCGGCAGGAACATCTCATGCACCGTTTTCGGCTTTCACCCCCCAACCATCACGCCGTGGCCGGAACATTTCATGCGCCGGTTCCAGCTTTCACTCCCAAAAGCACCTCGTCGCGGCCAGAACATCTCATTCGTCGGTTCCGGCTTTACTCCCCCAAGCACTCTGCCAAGGTAGTGACATTTCATTCACAGGTTCCAGCTTTCACCCTCCAGGCACATAGCTGAGTATGGAAAAAGTTAATTGCTGGTTTTGGTTTTCACACCCCAATCAAGTGTGATAGGGTACAGCGGTTTGAAAGTGATATATTGAGCCCATATATTATCATTTTATTTCGACCAAAGTAGGTGAAAATTATTATTTTCACTCACTTTTGTAGAAAATAAGCACCTCACCCTCCAGGCACATAGCTGCATATGGAAAAAGTTATTTGCCAGTTTCCTTTTTCACACCCCAATCAAGTGTGATAGGGTACAGCAGTGTGAAAAAGGTATATGGGGCTCTATATATTTTATCACTTCATTTCTACCAAAGTAGGTGAAAATTATTATTTTCACTTACTTTTGTAGAAAATAAGTACCTCACAGCGGCAGGAACATCTCGTGCACCGTTTTCGGCTTTCACCCCCCAACCATCACTCCGCGGCCGGAAGATTTCTTGCGCCGGTTCCAGCTTTCACACCCAAAAGCACCTTGTCGCGGCCAGAACATCTCATGCGTCGGTTCCGGCTTCACTCCCCATGCACCCTGCCAAGGTGGTGACATTTCATTCACAGGTAAATGCTTTCACCCTCCAGGCACATAGCTGAGTATGGAAAAAGTTATTTGCTGGTTTCGGTTTTCACACCCCAATCAAGTGTGATAGGGTACAGCGTGTGAAAGTGGTATATTGAGCCTATATATTATCATTTTATTTCTACCAAAGTAGGTGAAAATTATTATTTTCACTCACTTTTGTAGAAAATAAGCACCTCACCCTCCAGGCACATAGATGCGTATGGAAAAAGTTATTTGCCAGTTCCGGTTTTCACACCCCAATCAAGTGTCATAGGGTACAGCAGTGCAAAAAAGGTATATATATATTATCACTTCATTTCTACCAAAGTAGGTGAAAATTATTTTCACTTACTTTTGTAGAAAATAAGCACCTCACAGCGGCAGGAACATCTCATGCACCGTTTCCGGCTTTCACCCCCCAACCATCACGCCGCGGCCGACACATTTCTTGCGCCGGTTCCGGCTTTCACTCCCAAAAGCACCTCTTCGCGGCCAGAACATCTAATGCGTCGGTTCCGGCTTTACTCCACCGAGCACCCTGCCAAGGTGGTGACATTTCATTCACAGGTTCCAGCTTTCACCCTCCAGGCACATAGTTGAGTATGGAAAAAGTTATTTGCTGGTTTTGGTTTTCACACCCCAAACAAATGTGATAGGGTACAGCGGTGTGAAAGTGATATATGGAGTCCATATATTATCATTTTATTTCTACCAAAGTAGATGAAAATTATTATTTTCACTCACTTTTATAGAAAATAAGCACCTCACCCTCCAGGCACATAGCTGCGTATGGAAAAAGTTATTTGCCAGTTCCGGTTTTCACACCCCAATCAAGTGTGATAGGGTACAGCAGTGCGAAAAAGGTATATGGGGCCTATATATTATCACTTCATTTCTACCAAAATAGGTGAAAATTTTTATTTTCACTTACTTTTGTAGAAAATAAGCACCTCACAGCGGCAGGAACATCTCGTGCACCGTTTTCGGCTTTCACCCCCCAACCATCACGCCGCGGCCGGAACATTTCTTGCGCCGGTTCCGGCTTTCACTCCCAAAAGCACCTCGTCGCGGCCAGAACATCTCATGCGTCGGTTCCGGCTTTACTCCCCCAAGCACCCTGCCAAGGTGGTGACATTTCATTCACAGGTTCTAGCTTTCACCCTCCAGGCACATAGCTGAGTATGGAAAAAGTTATTTGCTGGTTTCGGTTTTCACACCCCAATCAAGTGTGATAGGGTACAGCGGTTTGAAAGTGGTATATTGAGTCCATATATTATCATTTTATTTCTACCAAAGTAGGTGAAAATTATTATTTTCACTCACTTTTGTAGAAAATAAGCACCTCACCCTCCAGGCACATAGCTGCGTATGGAAAAAGTTATTTGCCAGTTCCGGTTTTCACACCCCAATCAAGTGTGATAGGGTACAGCAGTGCGAAAAAGGTATATGGGGCCTATATATTATCACTTCATTTCTACCAAAATAGGTGAAAATTATTATTTTCACTTACTTTTGTAGAAAATAAGCACCTCACAGCGGCAGGAACATCTCATGCACCGTTTTCGGCTTTCACCCTCCAACCATCACGCCGCGGCTGGAACATTTCTTGCGCCGGTTCCGGCTTTCACTCCCAAAAGCACCTCGTCGCGGCCAGAACATCTCATGCGTCGGTTCCGGCTTTACTCCCCCAAGCACCCTGCCAAGGTGGTGACATTTCATTCACAGGTTCTAGCTTTCACCCTCCAGGCACATAGCTGAGTATGGAAAAAGTTATTTGCTGGTTTCGGTTTTCACACCCCAATCAAGTGTGATAGGGTACAGCGGTTTAAAAGTGGTATATTGAGTCCATATATTATCATTTTATTTCTACCAAAGTAGGTGAAAATTATTATTTTCACTCACTTTTGTAGAAAATAAGCACCTCACCCTCCAGGCACATAGCTGCGTATGGAAAAAGTTATTTGCCAGTTCCGGTTTTCACACCCCAATCAAGTGTGATAGGGTACAGCAGTGCGAAAAAGGTATATGGGGCCTATATATTATCACTTCATTTCTACCATAATATGTGAAAATTATTATTTTCACTTTCTTTTGTAGAAAATAAGCACCTCACAGCGGCAGGAACATCTCATGCACCGTTTTCGGCTTTCACCCTCCAACCATCACGCCGCGGCTGGAACATTTCTTGCGCCGGTTCCGGCTTTCACTCCCAAAAGCACCTCATCGCGGCCAGAACATCTCATGCGTCGGTTCCAGCTTTACTCCCCCAAGCACCCTGCCAAGGTAGTGACATTTCATTCACAGGTTCATGCTTTCACCCTCCAGGCACATAGCTGAGTATGGAAAAAGTTATTTGTCAGGTCCGGTTTTCACACCCCAATCAAGTGTGATAGGGTACAGTAGTGCGAAAAAGGTATATGGGGCCTATATATTATCACTTCATTTATACCAAAGTAGGTGAAAATTATTATTTTCACTTACTTTTGTAGAAAAAAAGCACCTCACAGAGGCAGGAACATCTCATGCACTGTTTTCGGCTATCACCCCCCAACCATCACGCCGCGGCTTGAACATTTCTTGCGCCGGTTCCGGCTTTCACTCCCAAAAGCACCTCGTCGCGGCCAGAACATCTCATGCGTCGGTTCCGGCTTTACTCCCCCAAGCACCCTGCCAAGGTGGTGACATTTCATTCACAGGTTCCAGCTTTCACCCTCCAGGCACATAGCTGAGTATGGAAAAAGTTATTTGCTGGTTTCGGTTTTCACACCCCAATCAAGTGTGATAGGGTACAGCGGTTTGAAAGTGGTATATTGAGTCCATATATTATCATTTTATTTCTACCAAAGTAGGTGAAAATTATTATTTTCACTCACTTTTGTAGAAAATAAGCACCTCACCCTACAGGCACATAGCTGCGTATGGAAAAAGTTATTTGCCAGTTCCGGTTTTCACACCCCAATCAAGTGTGATAGGGTACAGCAGTGCGAAAAAGGTATATGGGGCCTATATATTATCACTTCATTTCTACCAAAATAGGTGAAAATTATTATTTTCACTTACTTTTGTAGAAAATAAGCACCTCACAGCGGCAGGAACATCTCATGCACCGTTTTCGGCTTTCACCCCCCAACCATCTCGCCGCGGCCGGAACATTTCTTGCGCCGGTTCCGGCTTTCACTCCCAAAAGCACCTCGTCGCGGCCAGAACATCTCATGCGTCGGTTCCGGCTTTACTCCCCCAAGCACCCTGCCAAGGTGGTGACATTTCATTCACAGGTTCCAGCTTTCACCCTCCAGGCACATAGCTGAGTATGGAAAAAGTTATTTGCTGGTTTTGGTTTTCACACCCCAATCAAGTGTGATAGGGTACAGCGGTGTGAAAGTGGTATATTGAGCTTATATATTATCATTTTATTTCGACCAAAGTAGGTGAAAATTATTATTTTCACTCACTTTTGTAGAAAATAAGCACCTCACCTTCCAGGCACATAGCTGCGTATGGAAAAAGTTATTTGCCAGTTCCGGTTTTCACACCCCAATCAAGTGTGAAAGGGTACAGCAGTGCGAAAAAGGTATATGGGGCCTATATATTATCACTTCATTTCTACTAAAATAGGTGAAAATTATTATTTTCACTTACTTTTGTAGAAAATAAGCACCTCAGAGCGGCAGGAACATCTCATGCACCGTTTTCGGCTTTCACCCACCAACCATCACGCCGCGGCCGGAACATTTCATGCGCCGGTTCCAGCTTTCACTCCCAAAAGCACCTCGTCGCGGCCAGAACATCTCATTCGTCGGTTCCGGCTTTACTCCCCCAAGCACTCTGCCAAGGTAGTGACATTTCATTCACAGGTTCCAGCTTTCACCCTCCAGGCACATAGCTGAGTATGGAAAAAGTTAATTGCTGGTTTTGGTTTTCACACCCCAATCAAGTGTGATAGGGTACAGCGGTTTGAAAGTGATATATTGAGCCCATATATTATCATTTTATTTCGACCAAAGTAGGTGAAAATTATTATTTTCACTCACTTTTGTAGAAAATAAGCACCTCACCGTCCAGGCACATAGCTGCATATGGAAAAAGTTATTTGCCAGTTTCCTTTTTCACACCCCAATCAAGTGTGATAGGGTACAGCAGTGTGAAACAGGTATATGGGGCTCTATATATTTTATCACTTCATTTCTACCAAAGTAGGTGAAAATTATTATTTTCACTTACTTTTGTAGAAAATAAGTACCTCACAGCGGCAGGAACATCTCATGCACCGTTTTCGGCTTTCACCCCCCAACCATCACTCCGCGGCCGGAAGATTTCTTGCGCCGGTTCCAGCTTTCACACCCAAAAGCACCTTGTCGCGGCCAGAACATCTCATGCGTCGGTTCCGGCTTCACTCCCCATGCACCCTGCCAAGGTGGTGACATTTCATTCAAAGGTAAATGCTTTCACCCTCCAGGCACATAGCTGAGTATGGAAAAAGTTATTTGCTGGTTTCGGTTTTCACACCCCAATCAAGTGTGATAGGGTACAGCGTGTGAAAGTGGTATATTGAGCCTATATATTATCATTTTATTTCTACCAAAGTAGGTGAAAATTTTATTTTCACTCACTTTTGTGGAAAATAAGCACCTCACCCTCCAGGCACATAGATGCGTATGGAAAAAGTTATTTGCCAGTTCCGGTTTTCACACCCCAATCAAGTGTCATAGGGTACAGCAGTGCAAAAAAGGTATATATATATTATCACTTCATTTCTACCAAAGTAGGTGAAAATTATTTTCACTTACTTTTGTAGAAAATAAGCACCTCACAGCGGCAGGAACATCTCATGCACCGTTTCCGGCTTTCACCCCCCAACCATCACGCCGCGGCCGGAACATTTCTTGCGCCGGTTCCGGCTTTCACTCCCAAAAGCACCTCTTCGCGGCCAGAACATCTAATGCGTCGGTTCCGGCTTTACTCCACCGAGCACCCTGCCAAGGTGGTGACATTTCATTCACAGGTTCCAGCTTTCACCCTCCAGGCACATAGCTGAGTATGGAAAAAGTTATTTGCTGGTTTTGGTTTTCACACCCCAAACAAATGTGATAGGGTACAGCGGTGTGAAAGTGGTATATTGAGTCCATATATTATCATTTTATTTCTACCAAAGTAGGTTAAAATTATTATTTTCACTCACTTTTGTAGAAAATAAGCACCTCACCCTCCAGGCACATAGCAGCGTATGGAAAAACTTATTTGTCAGGACCGGTTTTCACACCCCAATCAAGTGTGATAGGGTACAGCAGTGCGAAAAAGGTATATGGGGCCTATATATTATCACTTAATTTCTACCAAAGTAGGTGAAAATTATTATTTTCACTTACTTTTGTAGAAAAAAAGCACCTCACAGAGGCAGGAACATCTCATGCACCGTTTTCGGCTATCACCCCCCAACCATCACGCCGCGGCCGGAACATTTCTTGCGCTGGTTCCGGCTTTCACTCCCAAAAGTACCTCGTCGCGGCCAGAACATCTCATGCGTCGGTTCTGGCTTTACTCCCCCAAGCACCCTGCCAAGGTGGTGACATTTCATTCACAGGTTCCAGCTTTCACCCTCCAGGCACATAGCTTAGTATGGAAAAAGTTATTTGCTGGTTTCGGTTTTCACACCCCAATCAAGTGTGATAGGGTACAGCGGTTTGAAAGTGGTATATTGAGTCCATATATTATCATTTTATTTCTACCAAAGTAGATGAAAATTATTATTTTCACTCACTTTTATAGAAAATAAGCACCTCACCCTCCAGGCACATAGCTGCGTATGGAAAAAGTTATTTGCCAGTTCCGGTTTTCACAACCCAATCAAGTGTGATAGGGTACAGCAGTGCGAAAAAGGTATATGGGGCCTATATATTATCACTTCATTTCTACCAAAATAGGTGAACATTTTTATTTTCACTTACTTTTGTAGAAAATTAGCACCTCACAGCGGCAGGAACATCTCGTGCACCGTTTTCGGCTTTCACCCCCCAACCATCACGCCGCGGCCGGAACATTTCTTGCGCCGGTTCCGGCTTTCACTCCCAAAAGCACCTCGTCGCGGCCAGAACATCTCATGCGTCGGTTCCGGCTTTACTTCCCCAAGCACCCTGCCAAGGTGGTGACATTTCATTCACAGGTTCTAGCTTTCACCCTCCAGGCACATAGCTGAGTATGGAAAAAGTTATTTGCTGGTTTCGGTTTTCACACCCCAATCAAGTGTGATAGGGTACAGCGGTTTGAAAGTGGTATATTGAGTCCATATATTATCATTTTATTTCTACCAAAGTAGGTGAAAATTATTATTTTCACTCACTTTTGTAGAAAATAAGCACCTCACCCTCCAGGCACATAGCTGCGTATGGAAAAAGTTATTTGCCAGTTCCGGTTTTCACACCCCAATCAAGTGTGATAGGGTACAGCAGTGCGAAAAAGGTATATGGGGCCTATATATTATCACTTCATTTCTACCAAAATAGGTGAAAATTATTATTTTCACTTACTTTTGTAGAAAATAAGCACCTCACAGCGGCAGGAACATCTCATGCACCGTTTTCGGCTTTCACCCTCCAACCATCACGCCGCGGCTGGAACATTTCTTGCGCTGGTTCCGGCTTTCACTCCCAAAAGCACCTCATCGCGGCCAGAACATCTCATGCGTCGGTTCCGGCTTTACTCCCCCAAGCACCCTGCCAAGGTGGTGACATTTCATTCACAGGTTCCAGCTTTCACCCTCCAGGCACATAGCTGAGGATGGAAAAAGTTATTTGCTGGTTTCGGTTTTCACACCCCAATCAAGTGTGATAGGGTACAGCGGTTTGAAAGTGGTATATTGAGCCCATATATTATCATTTTATTTCTACCAAAGTAGGTGAAAATTAATATTTTCACTCACTTTTGTAGAAAATAAGCACCTTACCCTCCAGACACATAGCTGCGTATGGAAAAAGTTATTTGCCAGTTCCGGTTTTCACACCCCAATCAAGTGTGATAGGGTACAGCAGTGTGAAAAAGGTATATGGGGCCTATATATTATCACTTCATTTCTACCAAAATAGGTGAAAATTATTATTTTCACTTACTTTTGTAGAAAATAAGCACCTCACAGCGGCAGTAACATCTCATGCACCGTTTTCGGCTTTCACCCCCCAACCATCACGCCGCGGCCGGAACATTTATTGCGCCGGTTCCGGCTTTCACTCCCAAAAGCACCTCGTCGCGGCCAGAACATCTCATGCGTCGGTTCCGGCTTTACTCCCCCAAGCACCCTGCCAAGGTGGTGACATTTCATTCACAGGTTCCAGCTTTCACCCTCCAGGCACATAGCTGAGTATGGAAAAAGTTATTTGCTGGTTTCGGTTTTCACACCCCAATCGAATGTGTTATAGGGTACAGCGGTTTGAAAGTGGTATATTGAGTCCATATATTATCATTTTATTTCTACCAAAGTAGATGAAAATTATTATTTTCACTCACTTTTGTAGAAAATAAGCACCTGACCCTCCAGGCACATAGCTGCATATGGAAAAAGTTATTTGCCAGTTTCCTTTTTCACACCCCAATCAAGTGTGATAGGGTACAGCAGTGTGAAAAAGGTATATGGGGCTCTATATATTTTATCACTTCATTTCTACCAAAGTAGGTGAAAATTATTATTTTCACTTACTTTTGTAGAAAATAAGTACCTCACAGGGGCAGGAACATCTCGTGCACCGTTTTCGGCTTTCACCCCCCAACCATCACTCCGCGGCCGGAAGATTTCTTGCGCCGGTTCCAGCTTTCACACCCAAAAGCACCTTGTCGCGGCCAGAACATCTCATGCGTCGGTTCCGGCTTCACTCCCCAAGCACCCTGCCAAGGTGGTGACATTTCATTCACAGGTAAATGCTTTCACCCTCCAGGCACATAGCTGAGTATGGAAAAAGTTATTTGCTGGTTTCGGTTTTCACACCCCAATCAAGTGTGATAGGGTACAGCGTGTGAAAGTGGTATATTGAGCCTATATATTATCATTTTATTTCTACCAAAGTAGGTGAAAATTATTATTTTCACTCACTTTTGTAGAAAATAAGCACCTCACCCTCCAGGCACATAGATGCGTATGGAAAAAGTTATTTGCCAGTTCCGGTTTTCACACCCCAATCAAGTGTCATAGGGTACAGCAGTGCAAAAAAGGTATATATATATTATCACTTCATTTCTACCAAAGTAGGTGAAAATTATTTTCACTTACTTTTGTAGAAAATAAGCACCTCACAGCGGCAGGAACATCTCATGCACCGTTTCCGGCTTTCACCCCCCAACCATCACGCCGCGGCTGGAACATTTCTTGCGCCGGTTCCGGCTTTCACTCCCAAAAGCACCTCTTCGCGGCCAGAACATCTCATGCGTCGGTTCCAGCTTTACTCCACCGAGCACCCTGCCAAGGTGGTGACATTTCATTCACAGGTTCCAGCTTTCACCCTCCAGGCACATAGCTGAGGATGGAAAAAGTTATTTGCTGGTTTTGGTTTTCACACCCCAAACAAATGTGATAGGGTACAGCGGTGTGAAAGTGGTATATTGAGTACATATATTATCATTTTATTTCTACCAAAGTAGGTTAAAATTATTATTTTCACTCACTTTTGTAGAAAATAAGCACCTCACCCTCCAGGCACATAGCAGCGTATGGAAAAACTTATTTGTCAGGACCGGTTTTCACACCCCAATCAAGTGTGATAGGGTACAGCAGTGCGAAAAAGGTATATGGGGCCTATATATTATCACTTAATTTCTACCAAAGTAGGTGAAAATTATTATTTTCACTTACTTTTGTAGAAAAAAAGAACCTCACAGAGGCAGGAACATCTCATGCACCGTTTTCGGCTATCACCCCCCAACCATCACGCCGCGGCCGAAACATTTCTTGCGCTGGTTCCGGCTTTCACTCCCAAAAGCACCTCGTCGCGGCCAGAACATCTCATGCGTCGGTTCCGGCTTTACTCCCCCAAGCACCCTGCCAAGGTGGTGACATTTCATTCACAGGTTCCAGCTTTCACCCTCCAGGCACATAGCTGAGTATGGAAAAAGTTATTTGCTGGTTTCGGTTTTCACACCCCAATCAAGTGTGATAGGGTACAGCGGTTTGAAAGTGGTATATTGAGTCCATATATTATCATTTTATTTCTACCAAAGTAGGTGAAAATTATTATTTTCACTCACTTTTGTAGAAAATAAGCACCTCACCCTCCAGGCACATAGCTGCGTATGGAAAAAGTTATTTGCCAGTTCCGGTTTTCACACCCCAATCAAGTGTGATAGGGTACAGCAGTGCGAAAAAGGTATATGGGGCCTATATATTATCACTTCATTTCTACCAAAATAGGTGAAAATTATTATTTTCACTTACTTTTGTAGAAAATAAGCACCTCACAGCGGCAGGAACATCTCATGCACCGTTTTCGGCTTTCACCCTCCAACCATCACGCCGCGGCTGGAACATTTCTTGCGCCGGTTCCGGCTTTCACTCCCAAAAGCACCTCATCGCGGCCAGAACATCTCATGCGTCGGTTCCGGCTTTACTCCCCCAAGCACCCTGCCAAGGTGGTGACATTTCATTCACAGGTTCCAGCTTTCACCCTCCAGGCACATAGCTGAGGATGGAAAAAGTTATTTGCTGGTTTCGGTTTTCACACCCCAATCAAGTGTGATAGGGTACAGCGGTTTGAAAGTGGTATATTGAGCCCATAGATTATCATTTTATTTCTACCAAAGTAGGTGAAAATTATTATTTTCACTCACTTTTGTAGAAAATAAGCACCTCACCCTCCAGACACATAGCTGCGTATGGAAAAAGTTATTTGCCAGTTCCGGTTTTCACACCCCAATCAAGTGTGATAGGGTACAGCAGTGCGAAAAAGGTATATGGGGCCTATATATTATCACTTCATTTCTACCAAAATAGGTGAAAATTTTTATTTTCACTTACTTTTGTAGAAAATAAGCACCTCACAGCGGCAGGAACATCTCATGCACCGTTTTCAGCTTTCACCCTCCAACCATCACGCCACGGCTGGAACATTTCTTGCGCTGGTTCCGGCTTTCACTCCCAAAAGCACCTCATCGCGGCCAGAATATCTCATGCGTCGGTTCCGGCTTTACTCCCCCAAGCACCCTGCCAAGGTGGTGACATTTCATTCACAGGTTCCAGCTTTCACCCTCCAGGCACATAGCTGAGGATGGAAAAAGTTATTTGCTGGTTTCGGTTTTCACACCCCAATCAAGTGTGATAGGGTACAGCGGTTTGAAAGTGGTATATTGAGCCCATATATTATCATTTTATTTCTACCAAAGTAGGTGAAAATTATTATTTTCACTCACTTTTGTAGAAAATAAGCACCTCACCCTCCAGACACATAGCTGCGTATGGAAAAAGTTATTTGCCAGTTCCGGTTTTCACACCCCAATCAAGTGTGATACGGTACAGCAGTGCGAAAAAGGTATATGGGGCCTATATATTATCACTTCATTTCTACCAAAATAGGTGAAAATTATTATTTTCACTTACTTTTGTAGAAAATAAGCACCTCACAGCGGCAGGAACATCTCATGCACCGTTTTCGGCATTCACCCCCCAACCATCACGCCGCGGCCGGAACATTTATTGCGCCGGTTCCGGCTTTCACTCCCAAAAGCACCTCGTCGCGGCCAGAACATCTCATGCGTCGGTTCCGGCTTTACTCCCCCAAGCACCCTGCCAAGGTGGTGACATTTCATTCACAGGTTCCAGCTGTCACCCTCCAGGCTCAGAGCTGCATATGGAGCAGGTTATTCGCCGTGTACAGTTTTTACACCCCAATCATGTGTGATAGGGTACAGCGGTGTGAAAGTGGTATATGGGGCCTATGTACTATCACTTAATTTTTATCAAAGTAGGTGAAAATTATTATATTCACCTACTTTAGTACAAAATAAGTATTCTTGACATTCAATAAAAAGGCAATGCAGACAATATCACTGATATCTCCTGCACAGATATCAGTCCTGATTTGGCTCGCTGTCTGCATAAAATAATATAAGGACCTAAATTCATCAAACTTTAAACGTAATGTACGGGTCTATAACAAATATACACATTTGATAAACACGCATGTATGCCAGCAAGATATTATCGCGCCTCCTTACCTGTTGTGGGTAGCTGCTTCTGCCATCCGACGTTTGGAATATGCTGTAGTAAAAATGACGTCACAGTAGTCCAGAGATGTAGTAGGTGGGTAAGTAGTTGACATCACAATTCATTCATGGAGAAGGTCTACCTGAAAAAAAGAAGAAGGAGGCGCGATAATATGTTCATGACATACATGAATATTTATTAATACTGTGTCTTACATCGTAACACTCATAAATGCAGTACTGTACAGACAACACAAGTCATCCTTATCAGTCCCTGCCCCAGTGATTGCAAATACATGCTACAGCACATATTAGACCCTTAACTGTGGACCCGGCACTCAGTTTTACAAACTGAGCATGTCCCCGGGTACGTACTTTGCAGCAGCCAGTCTAGAGGAGCTGTCAGGGACTATCACCCCCCAAGCACCTCACAGTGCCTGGAACATCTCATGCGCAAGTTTAGGCTTTCACCCCCCTGCATGGCAATCTCATGCGCCAGATCTGGCACCTTGCCAAAGCACCTCGCCATGGCCGGAACATTTCATGCGCCGGTTCCAGCTTTCACTCTCAAAAGCACCTCGTCGCGGTCAGAACATCTCATGCGTCGGTTCCGGCTTTACTCCCCCAAGCACCCTGCCAAGGTAGTGACATTTCATTCACAGGTTCCAGCTTTCACCCTCCAGGCACATAGCTGAGTATGGAAAAAGTTATTTGCTGGTTTCGGTTTTCACACCCCAATCAAGTGTGATAGGGTACAGCGGTTTGAAAGTGGTATATTGAGCCCATATATTATCATTTTATTTCTACCAAAGTAGGTGAAAATTATTACTTTCACTCACTTTTGTAGAAAATAAGCACCTCACCCTCCAGGCACATAGCTGTGCATGGAAAAAGTTATTTGCCAGTTCCGGTTTTCACACCCCAAACAAGTGTGATAGGGTACAGCGGTGTGAAAGTGGTATATTGAGCCTATATATTATCATTTTATTTCTACCAAAGTAGGTGAAAATTATTATTTTCACTCACTTATGTGGTACAGCGGTTTGAAAGTGGTATATTGAGCCCATATATTATCATTTTATTTCTACCAAAGTAGGTGAAAATTATTACTTTCACTCACTTTTGTAGAAAATAAGCACCTCACCCTCCAGGCACATAGCTGTGCATGGAAAAAGTTATTTGCCAGTTCCGGTTTTCACACCCCAAACAAGTGTGATAGGGTACAGCGGTGTGAAAGTGGTATATTGAGCCTATATATTATCATTTTATTTCTACCAAAGTAGGTGAAAATTATTATTTTCACTCACTTATGTAGAAAATAAGCACCTCACCCTCCAGGCACATAGCTGCGTATGCAAAAAGTTATTTGCCAGTTTCGGGTTTCACACCCCAATCAAGTGTGATAGTATACAGCAGTGTGAAAAAGGTACATGGGGCTCTATATATTTTATCACTTAATTTCTACCAAAGTAGGTGAAAATTATTATTTTCACTTACTTTTGTAGAAAATAAGTACCTCACAGCGGCAGGAACATCTCGTGCACCATTTTCGACTTTCACCCCCCAACCATCACTCCGCGGCCGGAAGATTTCTTGCTCCGGTTCCGGCTTTCACTCCCAAAAGCACCTTGTCGCGGCCAGAACATCTCATGCGTCGGTTCCGGCTTTACTCCCCCAAGCACCCTACCAAGGTGGTGACATTTCATTCACAGGTTCCAGCTTTCACCCTCCAGACACATAGCTGAGTATGGAAAAAGTTATTTGCTGGTTTTGGTTTTCACACCCCAATCAAGTGTGATAGGGTACAGCGGTGTGAAAGTGGTATATTGAGCCTATATATTATCATTTTATTTCGACCAAAGTAGGTGAAAATTATTATTTTCACTCACTTTTGTAGAAAATAAGCACCTCACCTTCCAGGCACATAGCTGCGTATGGAAAAAGTTATTTGCCAGTTCCGGTTTTCACACCCCAATCAAGTGTGATAGGGTACAGCAGTGCGAAAAAGGTATATGGGGCCTATATTTTATCACTTCATTTCTACCAAAATAGGTGAAAATTATTATTTTCACTTACTTTTGCAGAAAATAAGCACCTCACAGCGGCAGGAACATCTCATGCACCGTTTTCGGCTTTCACCCCCCAACCATCACGCCGCGGCCGGAACATTTCTTGCGCCGGTTCCGGCTTTCACTCCCAAAAGCACCTCGTCGCGGCCAGAACATCTCATGCGTCGGTTCCGGCTTTACTCCCCCAAGCACCCTGCCAAGGTAGTGACATTTCATTCACAGGTTCCAGCTTTCACCCTCCAGGCACATAGCTGAGTATGGAAAAAGTTATTTGCTGGTTTTGGTTTTCACACCCCAATCAAGTGTGATAGGGTACAGCGGTGTGAAAGTGGTATATTGAGCCTATATATTATCATTTTATTTCGACCAAAGTAGGTGAAAATTATTATTTTCACTCACTTTTGTAGAAAATAAGCACCTCACCCTCCAGGCACATAGCTGCGTATGGAAAAAGTTATTTGCCAGTTCCGGTTTTCACACCCCAATCAAGTGTGATAGGGTACAGCAGTGCGAAAAAGGTATATGGGGCCTATATATTATCACTTCATTTCTACCAAAATAGGTGAAAATTATTATTTTCACTTACTTTTGTAGAAAATAGGCACCTCACAGCGGCAGGAACATCTCATGCACCATTTTCGGCTTTCACCCCCCAACCATCACGCCGCAGCCGGAACATTTCTTGCGCCGGTTCCGGCTTTCACTCCCAAAAGCACCTCGTCGCGGCCAGAACATCTCATGCGTCGGTTCCGGCTTTACTCCCCCAAGCACCCTGCCAAGGTGGTGACATTTCATTCACAGGTTCCAGCTGTCACCCTCCAGGCTCAGAGCTGCATATGGAGCAGGTTATTCGCCGTGTACAGTTTTCACTCCCCAATCAAGTGTGATAGGGTACAGCGGTGTGAAAGTGGTATATGGGGCCTATGTACTATCACTTAATTTTTATCAAAGTAGGTGAAAATTATTATGTTCACCTACTTTAGTACAAAATAAGTATTCTTGACATTCAATAAAAAGGCAATGCAGACAATATCACTGATATCTCCTGCACAGATATCAGTCCTGATTTGGCTCGCTGTCTGCATAAAATAATATAAGGACCTAAATTCATCAAACTTTAAACGTAATGTACGGGTCTATAACAAATATACACATTTGATAAACACGCATGTATGCCAGCAAGATATTATCGCGCCTCCTTACCTGTTGTGGGTAGCTGCTTCTGCCATCCGACGTTTGGAATATGCTGTAGTAAAAATGACGTCACAGTAGTCCAGAGATGTAGGTGGGTAAGTAGTTGACATCACAATTCATTCATGGAGAAGGTCTACCTGAAAAAAAGAAGAAGGAGGCGCGATAATATGTTCATGACATACATGAATATTTATTAATACTGTGTCTTACATCGTAACACTCATAAATGCAGTACTGTACAGACAACACAAGTCATCCTTATCAGTCCCTGCCCCAGTGATTGCAAATACATGCTACAGCACATATTAGACCCTTAACTGTGGACCCGGCACTCAGTTTTACAAACTGAGCAGGTCCCCGGGTACGTACTTTGCAGCAGCCAGTCTTGAGGAGCTGTCAGGGACTATCACCCCCCAAGCACCTCACAGTGCCTGGAACATCTCATGCGCCAGTTTAGGCTTTCACCCCCCTTCATGCACATCGCAAAAGCATGGCAATCTCATGCGCCAGATCTGGCACCTTGCCAAAGCACCTCGCCATGGCCGTAACATTTCATGCGCCGGTTCCAGCTTTCACTCCCAAAAGCACCTCGTCGCGGCCAGAACATCTCATTCGTCGGTTCCGGCTTTACTCCCCCAAGCACTCTGCCAAGGTAGTGACATTTCATTCACAGGTTCCAGCTTTCACCCTCCAGGCACATAGCTGAGTATGGAAAAAGTTAATTGCTGGTTTCGGTTTTCACACCCCAATCAAGTGTGATAGGGTACAGTGGTTTGAAAGTGGTAAATTGAGCCCATATATTATCATTTTATTTCTACCAAAGTAGGTGAAAATTATTATTTTCACTCACTTTTGTAGAAAATAAGCACCTCACCCTCCAGGCACATAGCTGCGTATGGAAAAAGTTATTTGTCAGGTCCGGTTTTCACACCCCAATCAAGTGTGATAGGGTACAGCAGTGCGAAAAAGGTATATGGGGCCTATATATTATCACTTCATTTCTACCAAAGTAGGTGAAAATTATTATTTTCACTTACTTTTGTAGAAAAAAAGCACCTCACAGAGGCAGGAATATCTCATGCACCGTTTTCGGCTATCACCCCCTAACCATCACGCCGCGGCCGGAACATTTCTTGCGCCGGTTCCGGCTTTCACTCCCAAAAGCACCTTGTCGCGGCCAGAACATCTCATGCGTCGGTTCCGGCTTTACTCCCCCAAGCACCCTGCCAAGGTGGTGACATTTCATTCACAGGTTCCAGCTTTCACCCTCCAGGCACATAGCTGAGTATGGAAAAAGTTATTTGCTGGTTTCGGTTTTCACACCCCAATCAAGTGTGATAGGGTACAGCGGTTTGAAAGTGGTATATTGAGTCCATATATTATCATTTTATTTCTACCAAAGTAGGTGAAAATTATTATTTTCACTCACTTTTGTAGAAAATAAGCACCTCACCCTCCAGGCACATAGCTGCGTATGGAAAAAGTTATTTGCCAGTTCCGGTTTTCACACCCCAATCAAGTGTGATAGGGTACAGCAGTGTGAAAAAGGTATATGGGGCTCTATATATTTTATCACTTCATTTCTACCAAAGTAGGTGAAAATTATTATTTTCACTTACTTTTGTAGAAAATAAGCACCTCCCCCCCAGGCACATAGCTGCGTATGGAAAAAGTTATTTGTCAGGTCCGGTTTTCACACCCCAATCAAGTGTGATAGGGTACAGCAGTGCGAAAAAGGTATATGGGGCCTATATATTATCACTTCATTTCTACCAAAGTTGGTGAAAATTATTATTTTCACTTACTTTTGTAGAAAAAAAGCACCTCACAGAGGCAGGAACATCTCATGCACCGTTTTCGGCTATCACCCCCCAACCATCACGCCGCGGCCGGAACATTTCTTGCGCCGGTTCCGGCTTTCACTCCCAAAAGCACCTCGTCGCGGCCAGAACATCTCATGCGTCGGTTCCAGCTTTACTCCCCCAAGCACCCTGCCAAGGTGGTGACATTTCATTCACAGGTTCCAGCTTTCACCCTCCAGGCACATAGCTGAGTATGGAAAAAGTTATTTGCTGGTTTTGGTTTTCACACCCCTATCAAGTGTGATAGGGTACAGCGGTTTGAAAATGGTATATTGAGTCCATATATTATCATTTTATTTCTACCAAAGTAGGTGAAAATTATTATTTTCACTCACTTTTGTAGAAAATAAGCACCTCACCCTCCAGGCACATAGCTACGTATGGAAAAAGTTATTTGCCAGTTCCGGTTTTCACACCCCAATCAAGTGTGATAGGGTACAGCAGTGCGAAAAAGGTATATGGGGCCTATATATTATCACTTCATTTCTACCAAAATAGGTGAAAATTATTATTTTCACTTACTTTTGTAGAAAATAAGCACCTCACAGCGGCAGGAACATCTCATGCACCGTTTTCGGCTTTCACCCCCCAACCATCACGCCGTGGCCGGAACATTTCTTGCTCCGGTTCCGGCTTTCACTCCCAAAAGCACCTTGTCGCGGCCAGAACATCTCATGCGTCGGTTCCGGCTTTACTCCCCCAAGCACCCTACCAAGGTGGTGACATTTCATTCACAGGTTCCAGCTTTCACCCTCCAGACACATAGCTGAGTATGGAAAAAGTTATTTGCTGGTTTTGGTTTTCACACCCCAATCAAGTGTGATAGGGTACAGCGGTGTGAAAGTGGTATATTGAGCCTTTATATTATCATTTTATTTCGACCAAAGTAGGTGAAAATTATTATTTTCACTCACTTTTGTAGAAAATAAGCACCTCACCTTCCAGGCACATAGCTGCGTATGGAAAAAGTTATTTGCCAGTTCCGGTTTTCACACCCCAATCAAGTGTGATAGGGTACAGCAGTGCGAAAAAGGTATATGGGGCCTATATTTTATCACTTCATTTCTACCAAAATAGGTGAAAATTATTATTTTCACTTACTTTTGCAGAAAATAAGCACCTCACAGCGGCAGGAACATCTCATGCACCGTTTTCGGCTTTCACCCCCCAACCATCACGCCGCGGCCGGAACATTTCTTGCGCCGGTTCCGGCTTTCACTCCCAAAAGCACCTCGTCGCGGCCAGAACATCTCATGCGTCGGTTCCGGCTTTACTCCCCCAAGCACCCTGCCAAGGTAGTGACATTTCATTCACAGGTTCCAGCTTTCACCCTCCAGGCACATAGCTGAGTATGGAAAAAGTTATTTGCTGGTTTTGGTTTTCACACCCCAATCAAGTGTGATAGGGTACAGCGGTGTGAAAGTGGTATATTGAGCCTATATATTATCATTTTATTTCGACCAAAGTAGGTGAAAATTATTATTTTCACTCACTTTTGTAGAAAATAAGCACCTCACCCTCCAGGCACATAGCTGCGTATGGAAAAAGTTATTTGCCAGTTCCGGTTTTCACACCCCAATCAAGTGTGATAGGGTACAGCAGTGCGAAAAAGGTATATGGGGCCTATATATTATCACTTCATTTCTACCAAAATAGGTGAAAATTATTATTTTCACTTACTTTTGTAGAAAATAAGCACCTCACAGCGGCAGGAACATCTCATGCACCATTTTCGGCTTTCACCCCCCAACCATCACGCCGCGGCCGGAACATTTCTTGCGCCGGTTCCGGCTTTCACTCCCAAAAGCACCTCGTCGCGGCCAGAACATCTCATGCGTCGGTTCCGGCTTTACTCCCCCAAGCACCCTGCCAAGGTGGTGACATTTCATTCACAGGTTCCAGCTGTCACCCTCCAGGCTCAGAGCTGCATATGGAGCAGGTTATTCGCCGTGTACAGTTTTCACACCCCAATCAAGTGTGATAGGGTACAGCGGTGTGAAAGTGGTATATGGGGCCTATGTACTATCACTTAATTTTTATCAAAGTAGGTGAAAATTATTATGTTCACCTACTTTAGTACAAAATAAGTATTCTTGACATTCAATAAAAAGGCAATGCAGACAATATCACTGATATCTCCTGCACAGATATCAGTCCTGATTTGGCTCGCTGTCTGCATAAAATAATATAAGGACCTAAATTCATCAAACTTTAAACGTAATGTACGGGTCTATAACAAATATACACATTTGATAAACACGCATGTATGCCAGCAAGATATTATCGCGCCTCCTTACCTGTTGTGGGTAGCTGCTTCTGCCATCCGACGTTTGGAATATGCTGTAGTAAAAATGACGTCACAGTAGTCCAGAGATGTAGGTGGGTAAGTAGTTGACATCACAATTCATTCATGGAGAAGGTCTACCTGAAAAAAAGAAGAAGGAGGCGCGATAATATGTTCATGACATACTTGAATATTTATTAATACTGTGTCTTACATCGTAACACTCATAAATGCAGTACTGTACAGACAACACAAGTCATCCTTATCAGTTCCTGCCACAGTGATTGCAAATACATGCTACAACACATATTAGACCCTTAACTGTGGACCCGGCACTCAGTTTTACAAACTGAGCAGGTCCCCGGGTACGTACTTTGCAGCAGCCAGTCTTGAGGAGCTGTCAGGGACTATCACCCCCCAAGCACCTCACAGTGCCTGGAACATCTCATGCGCCAGTTTAGGCTTTCACCCCCCTGCATGGCAATCTCATGCGCCAGATCTGGCACCTTGCCAAAGCACCTCGCCATGGCCGGAACATTTCATGCGCCGGTTCCAGCTTTCACTCCCAAAAGCACCTCGTCGCGGCCAGAACATCTCATGCGTCGGTTCCGGCTTTACTCCCCCAAGCACCCTGCCAAGGTGGTGACATTTCATTCACAGGTTCATGCTTTCACCCTCCAGGCACATAGCTGAGTATGGAAAAAGTTATTTGCTGGTTTCGGTTTTCACACCCCAATCAAGTGTGATAGGGTACAGCGGTGTGAAAGTGGTATATTGAGCCCATAAATTATCATTTTATTTCTACCAAAAAAGGTGAAAATTATTATTATCACTCACTTTTGTAGAAAATAAGCACCTCACCCTCCAGGCACATAGCTGCGTATGGAAAAAGTTATTTGTCAGGTCCGGTTTTCACACCCCAATCAAGTGTGATAGGGTACAGCAGTGCGAAAAAGGTATATGGGGCCTATATATTATCACTTCATTTCTACCAAAGTACAGTAGGTGAAAATTATTATTTTCACTTACTTTTGTAGAAAAAAAGCACCTCACAGAGGCAGGAACATCTCATGCACCGTTTTCGGCTATCACCCCCAACCATCACGCCGCGGCCGAAACATTTCTTGCGCCGGTTCCGGCTTTCACTCCCAAAAGCACCTCGTTGCGGCCAGAACATCTCATGCGTCGGTTCCGGCTTTACTCCCCCAAGCACCCTGCCAAGGTGGTGACATTTCATTCACAGGTTCCAGCTTTCACCCTCCAGGCACAGAGCTGCATATGGAGCAGGTTATTCGCCGTGTACAGTTTTCACTCCCCAATCAAGTGTGATAGGGTACAGCGGTGTGAAAGTGGTATATGGGGCCTATGTACTATCACTTAATTTTTATCAAAGTAGGTGAAAATTATTATGTTCACCTACTTTAGTACAAAATAAGTATTCTTGACATTCAATAAAAAGGCAATGCAGACAATATCACTGATATCTCCTGCACAGATATCAGTCCTGATTTGGCTCGCTGTCTGCATAAAATAATATAAGGACCTAAATTCATCAAACTTTAAACGTAATGTACGGGTCTATAACAAATATACACATTTGATAAACACGCATGTATGCCAGCAAGATATTATCGCGCCTCCTTACCTGTTGTGGGTAGCTGCTTCTGCCATCCGACGTTTGGAATATGCTGTAGTAAAAATGACGTCACAGTAGTCCAGAGATGTAGGTGGGTAAGTAGTTGACATCACAATTCATTCATGGAGAAGGTCTACCTGAAAAAAAGAAGAAGGAGGCGCGATAATATGTTCATGACATACATGAATATTTATTAATACTGTGTCTTACATCGTAACACTCATAAATGCAGTACTGTACAGACAACACAAGTCATCCTTATCAGTCCCTGCCCCAGTGATTGCAAATACATGCTACAGCACATATTAGACCCTTAACTGTGGACCCGGCACTCAGTTTTACAAACTGAGCAGGTCCCCGGGTACGTACTTTGCAGCAGCCAGTCTTGAGGAGCTGTCAGGGACTATCACCCCCCAAGCACCTCACAGTGCCTGGAACATCTCATGCGCCAGTTTAGGCTTTCACCCCCCTTCATGCACATCGCAAAAGCATGGCAATCTCATGCGCCAGATCTGGCACCTTGCCAAAGCACCTCGCCATGGCCGTAACATTTCATGCGCCGGTTCCAGCTTTCACTCCCAAAAGCACCTCGTCGCGGCCAGAACATCTCATTCGTCGGTTCCGGCTTTACTCCCCCAAGCACTCTGCCAAGGTAGTGACATTTCATTCACAGGTTCCAGCTTTCACCCTCCAGGCACATAGCTGAGTATGGAAAAAGTTAATTGCTGGTTTCGGTTTTCACACCCCAATCAAGTGTGATAGGGTACAGCGGTTTGAAAGTGGTAAATTGAGCCCATATATTATCATTTTATTTCTACCAAAGTAGGTGAAAATTATTATTTTCACTCACTTTTGTAGAAAATAAGCACCTCACCCTCCAGGCACATAGCTGCGTATGGAAAAAGTTATTTGTCAGGTCCGGTTTTCACACCCCAATCAAGTGTGATAGGGTACAGCAGTGCGAAAAAGGTATATGGGGCCTATATATTATCACTTCATTTCTACCAAAGTAGGTGAAAATTATTATTTTCACTTACTTTTGTAGAAAAAAAGCACCTCACAGAGGCAGGAATATCTCATGCACCGTTTTCGGCTATCACCCCCCAACCATCACGCCGCGGCCGGAACATTTCTTGCGCCGGTTCCGGCTTTCACTCCCAAAAGCACCTCGTCGCGGCCAGAACATCTCATGCGTCGGTTCCGGCTTTACTCCCCCAAGCACCCTGTCAAGGTGGTGACATTTCATTCACAGGTTCCAGCTTTCACCCTCCAGGCACATAGCTGAGTATGGAAAAAGTTATTTGCTGGTTTTGGTTTTCACACCCCTATCAAGTGTGATAGGGTACAGCGGTTTGAAAATGGTATATTGAGTCCATATATTATCATTTTATTTCTACCAAAGTAGGTGAAAATTATTATTTTCACTCACTTTTGTAGAAAATAAGCACCTCACCCTCCAGGCACATAGCTGCGTATGGAAAAAGTTATTTGCCAGTTCCGGTTTTCACACCCCAATCAAGTGTGATAGGGTACAGCAGTGCGAAAAAGGTATATGGGGCCTATATATTATCACTTCATTTCTACCAAAATAGGTGAAAATTATTATTTTCACTTACTTTTGCAGAAAATAAGCACCTCACAGCGGCAGGAACATCTCATGCACCGTTTTCGGCTTTCACCCCCCAACCATCACGCCGCGGCCGGAACATTTCTTGCGCCGGTTCCGGCTTTCACTCCCAAAAGCACCTCGTCGCGGCCAGAACATCTCATGCGTCGGTTCCGGCTTTACTCCCCCAAGCACCCTGCCAAGGTAGTGACATTTCATTCACAGGTTCCAGCTTTCACCCTCCAGGCACATAGCTGAGTATGGAAAAAGTTATTTGCTGGTTTTGGTTTTCACACCCCAATCAAGTGTGATAGGGTACAGCGGTGTGAAAGTGGTATATTGAGCCTATATATTATCATTTTATTTCGACCAAAGTAGGTGAAAATTATTATTTTCACTCACTTTTGTAGAAAATAAGCACCTCACCCTCCAGGCACATAGCTGCGTATGGAAAAAGTTATTTGCCAGTTCCGGTTTTCACACCCCAATCAAGTGTGATAGGGTACAGCAGTGCGAAAAAGGTATATGGGGCCTATATATTATCACTTCATTTCTACCAAAATAGGTGAAAATTATTATTTTCACTTACTTTTGTAGAAAATAAGCACCTCACAGCGGCAGGAACATCTCATGCACCATTTTCGGCTTTCACCCCCCAACCATCACACCGCGGCCGGAACATTTCTTGCGCCGGTTCCGGCTTTCACTCCCAAAAGCACCTCGTCGCGGCCAGAACATCTCATGCGTCGGTTCCGGCTTTACTCCCCCAAGCACCCTGCCAAGGTGGTGACATTTCATTCACAGGTTCCAGCTGTCACCCTCCAGGCTCAGAGCTGCATATGGAGCAGGTTATTCGCCGTGTACAGTTTTCACACCCCAATCAAGTGTGATAGGGTACAGCGGTGTGAAAGTGGTATATGGGGCCTATGTACTATCACTTAATTTTTATCAAAGTAGGTGAAAATTATTATGTTCACCTACTTTAGTACAAAATAAGTATTCTTGACATTCAATAAAAAGGCAATGCAGACAATATCACTGATATCTCCTGCACAGATATCAGTCCTGATTTGGCTCGCTGTCTGCATAAAATAATATAAGGACCTAAATTCATCAAACTTTAAACGTAATGTACGGGTCTATAACAAATATACACATTTGATAAACACGCATGTATGCCAGCAAGATATTATCGCGCCTCCTTACCTGTTGTGGGTAGCTGCTTCTGCCATCCGACGTTTGGAATATGCTGTAGTAAAAATGACGTCACAGTAGTCCAGAGATGTAGGTGGGTAAGTAGTTGACATCACAATTCATTCATGGAGAAGGTCTACCTGAAAAAAAGAAGAAGGAGGCGCGATAATATGTTCATGACATACATGAATATTTATTAATACTGTGTCTTACATCGTAACACTCATAAATGCAGTACTGTACAGACAACACAAGTCATCCTTATCAGTTCCTGCCACAGTGATTGCAAATACATGCTACAACACATATTAGACCCTTAACTGTGGACCCGGCACTCAGTTTTACAAACTGAGCATGTCCCCGGGTACGTACTTTGCAGCAGCCAGTCTAGAGGAGCTGTCAGGGACTATCACCCCCCAAGCACCTCACAGTGCCTGGAACATCTCATGCGCCAGTTTAGGCTTTCACCCCCCTGCATGGCAATCTCATGCGCCAGATCTGGCACCTTGCCAAAGCACCTCGCCATGGCCGGAACATTTCATGCGCCGGTTCCAGCTTTCACTCCCAAAAGCACCTCGTCGCGGCCAGAACATCTCATGCGTCGGTTCCGGCTTTACTCCCCCAAGCACCCTGCCAAGGTGGTGACATTTCATTCACAGGTTCATGCTTTCACCCTCCAGGCACATAGCTGAGTATGGAAAAAGTTATTTGCTGGTTTCGGTTTTCACACCCCAATCAAGTGTGATAGGGTACAGCGGTGTGAAAGTGGTATATTGAGCCCATAAATTATCATTTTATTTCTACCAAAAAAGGTGAAAATTATTATTATCACTCACTTTTGTAGAAAATAAGCACCTCACCCTCCAGGCACATAGCTGCGTATGGAAAAAGTTATTTGTCAGGTCCGGTTTTCACACCCCAATCAAGTGTGATAGGGTACAGCAGTGCGAAAAAGGTATATGGGGCCTATATATTATCACTTCATTTCTACCAAAGTACAGTAGGTGAAAATTATTATTTTCACTTACTTTTGTAGAAAAAAAGCACCTCACAGAGGCAGGAACATCTCATGCACCGTTTTCGGCTATCACCCCCAACCATCACGCCGCGGCCGAAACATTTCTTGCGCCGGTTCCGGCTTTCACTCCCAAAAGCACCTCGTTGCGGCCAGAACATCTCATGCGTCGGTTCCGGCTTTACTCCCCCAAGCACCCTGCCAAGGTGGTGACATTTCATTCACAGGTTCCAGCTTTCACCCTCCAGGCACATAGCTGAGTATGGAAAAAGTTATTTGCTGGTTTCGGTTTTCACACCCCAATCAAGTGTGATAGGGTACAGCGGTTTGAAAGTGGTATATTGAGCCCATATATTATCATTTTATTTCTACCAAAGTAGGTGAAAATTATTATTTTCACTCACTTTTGTAGAAAATAAGCACCTCACCTTCCAGGCACATAGCTGCGTATGGAAAAAGTTATTTGCCAGTTCCGGTTTTCACACCCCAATTAAGTGTGATAGGGTACAGCAGTGCGAAAAAGGTATATGGGGCCTATATATTATCACTTCATTTCTACCAAAATAGGTGAAAATTATTATTTTCACTTACTTTTGTAGAAAATAAGCACCTCACAGCGGCAGGAACATCTCATGCACCGTTTTCGGCTTTCACCCCCCAACCATCACGCCGCGGCCGGAACATTTCTTGCGCCGGTTCCGGCTTTCACTCCCAAAAGCACCTCGTCGCGGCCAGAACATCTCATGCGTCGGTTCCGGCTTTACTCCCCCAAGCACCCTGCCAAGGTGGTGACATTTCATTCACAGGTTCCAGCTTTCACCCTCCAGGCACATAGCTGAGTATGGAAAAATTTATTTGCTGGTTTCGGTTTTCACACCCCAATCAAGTGTGATAGGGTACAGCGGTTTGAAAGTGGTATATTGAGTCCATATATTATCATTTTATTTCAACCAAAGTAGGTGAAAATTATTATTTTCACTCACTTTTGTAGAAAATAAGCACCTCACCCTCCAGGCACATAGCTGCGTATGGAAAAAGTTATTTGCCAGTTCCGGTTTTCACACCCCAATCAAGTGTGATAGGGTACAGCAGTGTGAAAAAGGTATATGGGGCTCTATATATTTTATCACTTCATTTCTACCAAAGTAGGTGAAAATTATTATTTTCACTTACTTTTGTAGAAAATAAGCACCTCCCCCCCAGGCACATAGCTGCGTATGGAAAAAGTTATTTGTCAGGTCCGGTTTTCACACCCCAATCAAGTGTGATAGGGTACAGCAGTGCGAAAAAGGTATATGGGGCCTATATATTATCACTTCATTTCTACCAAAGTTGGTGAAAATTATTATTTTCACTTACTTTTGTAGAAAAAAAGCACCTCACAGAGGCAGGAACATCTCATGCACCGTTTTCGGCTATCACCCCCCAACCATCACGCCGCGGCCGGAACATTTCTTGCGCCGGTTCCGGCTTTCACTCCCAAAAGCACCTCGTCGCGGCCAGAACATCTCATGCGTCGGTTCCAGCTTTACTCCCCCAAGCACCCTGCCAAGGTGGTGACATTTCATTCACAGGTTCCAGCTTTCACCCTCCAGGCACATAGCTGAGTATTGAAAAAGTTATTTGCTGGTTTTGGTTTTCACACCCCTATCAAGTGTGATAGGGTACAGCGGTTTGAAAATGGTATATTGAGTCCATATATTATCATTTTATTTCTACCAAAGTAGGTGAAAATTATTATTTTCACTCACTTTTGTAGAAAATAAGCACCTCACCCTCCAGGCACATAGCTGCGTATGGAAAAAGTTATTTGCCAGTTCCGGTTTTCACACCCCAATCAAGTGTGATAGGGTACAGCAGTGCGAAAAAGGTATATGGGGCCTATATATTATCACTTCATTTCTACCAAAATAGGTGAAAATTATTATTTTCACTTACTTTTGTAGAAAATAAGCACCTCACAGCGGCAGGAACATCTCATGCACCCTTTTCGGCTTTCACCCCCCAACCATCACGCCGTGGCCGGAACATTTCTTGCTCCGGTTCCGGCTTTCACTCCCAAAAGCACCTTGTCGCGGCCAGAACATCTCATGTGTCGGTTCCGGCTTTACTCCCCCAAGCACCCTACCAAGGTGGTGACATTTCATTCACAGGTTCCAGCTTTCACCCTCCAGACACATAGCTGAGTATGGAAAAAGTTATTTGCTGGTTTTGGTTTTCACACCCCAATCAAGTGTGATAGGGTACAGTGGTGTGAAAGTGGTATATTGAGCCTATATATTATCATTTTATTTCGACCAAAGTAGGTGAAAATTATTATTTTCACTCACTTTTGTAGAAAATAAGCACCTCACCTTCCAGGCACATAGCTGCGTATGGAAAAAGTTATTTGCCAGTTCCGGTTTTCACACCCCAATCAAGTGTGATAGGGTACAGCAGTGCGAAAAAGGTATATGGGGCCTATATTTTATCACTTCATTTCTACCAAAATAGGTGAAAATTATTATTTTCACTTACTTTTGCAGAAAATAAGCACCTCACAGCGGCAGGAACATCTCATGCACCGTTTTCGGCTTTCACCCCCCAACCATCACGCCGCGGCCGGAACATTTCTTGCGCCGGTTCCGGCTTTCACTCCCAAAAGCACCTCGTCGCGGCCAGAACATCTCATGCGTCGGTTCCGGCTTTACTCCCCCAAGCACCCTGCCAAGGTAGTGACATTTCATTCACAGGTTCCAGCTTTCACCCTCCAGGCACATAGCTGAGTATGGAAAAAGTAATTTGCTGGTTTTGGTTTTCACACCCCAATCAAGTGTGATAGGGTACAGCGGTGTGAAAGTGGTATATTGAGCCTATATATTATCATTTTATTTCGACCAAAGTAGGTGAAAATTATTATTTTCACTCACTTTTGTAGAAAATAAGCACCTCACCCTCCAGGCACATAGCTGCGTATGGAAAAAGTTATTTGCCAGTTCCGGTTTTCACACCCCAATCAAGTGTGATAGGGTACAGCAGTGCGAAAAAGGTATATGGGGCCTATATATTATCACTTCATTTCTACCAAAATAGGTGAAAATTATTATTTTCACTTACTTTTGTAGAAAATAAGCACCTCACAGCGGCAGGAACATCTCATGCACCATTTTCGGCTTTCACCCCCCAACCATCACGCCGCGGCCGGAACATTTCTTGCGCCGGTTCCGGCTTTCACTCCCAAAAGCACCTCGTCGCGGCCAGAACATCTCATGCGTCGGTTCCGGCTTTACTCCCCCAAGCACCCTGCCAAGGTGGTGACATTTCATTCACAGGTTCCAGCTGTCACCCTCCAGGCTCAGAGCTGCATATGGAGCAGGTTATTCGCCGTGTACAGTTTTCACACCCCAATCAAGTGGGATAGGGTACAGCGGTGTGAAAGTGGTATATGGGGCCTATGTACTATCACTTAATTTTTATCAAAGTAGGTGAAAATTATTATGTTCACCTACTTTAGTACAAAATAAGTATTCTTGACATTCAATAAAAAGGCAATGCAGACAATATCACTGATATCTCCTGCACAGATATCAGTCCTGATTTGGCTCACTGTCTGCATAAAATAATATAAGGACCTAAATTCATCAAACTTTAAACGTAATGTACGGGTCTATAACAAATATACACATTTGATAAACACGCATGTATGCCAGCAAGATATTATCGCGCCTCCTTACCTGTTGTGGGTAGCTGATTCTGCCATCCGACGTTTGGAATATGCTGTAGTAAAAATGACGTCACAGTAGTCCAGAGATGTAGGTGGGTAAGTAGTTGACATCACAATTCATTCATGGAGAAGGTCTACCTGAAAAAAAGAAGAAGGAGGCGCGATAATATGTTCATGACATACATGAATATTTATTAATACTGTGTCTTACATCGTAACACTCATAAATGCAGTACTGTACAGACAACACAAGTCATCCTTATCAGTTCCTGCCACAGTGATTGCAAATACATGCTACAACACATATTAGACCCTTAACTGTGGACCCGGCACTCAGTTTTACAAACTGAGCATGTCCCCGGGTACGTACTTTGCAGCAGCCAGTCTAGAGGAGCTGTCAGGGACTATCACCCCCCAAGCACCTCACAGTGCCTGGAACATCTCATGCGCCAGTTTAGGCTTTCACCCCCCTGCATGGCAATCTCATGCGCCAGATCTGGCACCTTGCCAAAGCACCTCGCCATGGCCGGAACATTTCATGCGCCGGTTCCAGCTTTCACTCCCAAAAGCACCTCGTCGCGGCCAGAACATCTCATGCGTCGGTTCCGGCTTTACTCCCCCAAGCACCCTGCCAAGGTGGTGACATTTCATTCACAGGTTCATGCTTTCACCCTCCAGGCACATAGCTGAGTATGGAAAAGGTTATTTGCTGGTTTCGGTTTTCACACCCCAATCAAGTGTGATAGGGTACAGCGGTGTGAAAGTGGTATATTGAGCCCATAAATTATCATTTTATTTCTACCAAAAAAGGTGAAAATTATTATTATCACTCACTTTTGTAGAAAATAAGCACCTCACCCTCCAGGCACATAGCTGCGTATGGAAAAAGTTATTTGTCAGGTCCGGTTTTCACACCCCAATCAAGTGTGATAGGGTACAGCAGTGCGAAAAAGGTATATGGGGCCTATATATTATCACTTCATTTCTACCAAAGTACAGTAGGTGAAAATTATTATTTTCACTTACTTTTGTAGAAAAAAAGCACCTCACAGAGGCAGGAACATCTCATGCACCGTTTTCGGCTATCACCCCCAACCATCACGCCGCGGCCGAAACATTTCTTGTGCCGGTTCCGGCTTTCACTCCCAAAAGCACCTCGTTGCGGCCAGAACATCTCATGCGTCGGTTCCGGCTTTACTCCCCCAAGCACCCTGCCAAGGTGGTGACATTTCATTCACAGGTTCCAGCTTTCACCCTCCAGGCACATAGCTGAGTATGGAAAAAGTTATTTGCTGGTTTCGGTTTTCACACCCCAATCAAGTGTGATAGGGTACAGCGGTTTGAAAGTGGTATATTGAGTCCATATATTATCATTTTATTTCAACCAAAGTAGGTGAAAATTATTATTTTCACTCACTTTTGTAGAAAATAAGCACCTCACCCTCCAGGCACATAGCTGCGTATGGAAAAAGTTATTTGCCAGTTCCGGTTTTCACACCCCAATCAAGTGTGATAGGGTACAGCAGTGTGAAAAAGGTATATGGGGCTCTATATATTTTATCACTTCATTTCTACCAAAGTAGGTGAAAATTATTATTTTCACTTACTTTTGTAGAAAATAAGCACCTCCCCCCCAGGCACATAGCTGCGTATGGAAAAAGTTATTTGTCAGGTCCGGTTTTCACACCCCAATCAAGTGTGATAGGGTACAGCAGTGCGAAAAAGGTATATGGGGCCTATATATTATCACTTCATTTCTACCAAAGTTGGTGAAAATTATTATTTTCACTTACTTTTGTAGAAAAAAAGCACCTCACAGAGGCAGGAACATCTCATGCACCGTTTTCGGCTATCACCCCCCAACCATCACGCCGCGGCCGGAACATTTCTTGCGCCGGTTCCGGCTTTCACTCCCAAAAGCACCTCGTCGCGGCCAGAACATCTCATGCGTCGGTTCCAGCTTTACTCCCCCAAGCACCCTGCCAAGGTGGTGACATTTCATTCACAGGTTCCAGCTTTCACCCTCCAGGCACATAGCTGAGTATGGAAAAAGTTATTTGCTGGTTTTGGTTTTCACACCCCTATCAAGTGTGATAGGGTACAGCGGTTTGAAAATGGTATATTGAGTCCATATATTATCATTTTATTTCTACCAAAGTAGGTGAAAATTATTATTTTCACTCACTTTTGTAGAAAATAAGCACCTCACCCTCCAGGCACATAGCTGCGTATGGAAAAAGTTATTTGCCAGTTCCGGTTTTCACACCCCAATCAAGTGTGATAGGGTACAGCAGTGCGAAAAAGGTATATGGGGCCTATATATTATCACTTCATTTCTACCAAAATAGGTGAAAATTATTATTTTCACTTACTTTTGTAGAAAATAAGCACCTCACAGCGGCAGGAACATCTCATGCACCGTTTTCGGCTTTCACCCCCCAACCATCACGCCGTGGCCGGAACATTTCTTGCTCCGGTTCCGGCTTTCACTCCCAAAAGCACCTTGTCGCGGCCAGAACATCTCATGCGTCGGTTCCGGCTTTACTCCCCCAAGCACCCTACCAAGGTGGTGACATTTCATTCACAGGTTCCAGCTTTCACCCTCCAGACACATAGCTGAGTATGGAAAAAGTTATTTGCTGGTTTTGGTTTTCACACCCCAATCAAGTGTGATAGGGTACAGCGGTGTGAAAGTGGTATATTGAGCCTATATATTATCATTTTATTTCGACCAAAGTAGGTGAAAATTATTATTTTCACTCACTTTTGTAGAAAATAAGCACCTCACCTTCCAGGCACATAGCTGCGTATGGAAAAAGTTATTTGCCAGTTCCGGTTTTCACACCCCAATCAAGTGTGATAGGGTACAGCAGTGCGAAAAAGGTATATGGGGCCTATATTTTATCACTTCATTTCTACCAAAATAGGTGAAAATTATTATTTTCACTTACTTTTGCAGAAAATAAGCACCTCACAGCGGCAGGAACATCTCATGCACCGTTTTCGGCTTTCACCCCCCAACCATCACGCCGCGGCCGGAACATTTCTTGCGCCGGTTCCGGCTTTCACTCCCAAAAGCACCTCGTCGCGGCCAGAACATCTCATGCGTCGGTTCCGGCTTTACTCCCCCAAGCACCCTGCCAAGGTAGTGACATTTCATTCACAGGTTCCAGCTTTCACCCTCCAGGCACATAGCTGAGTATGGAAAAAGTAATTTGCTGGTTTTGGTTTTCACACCCCAATCAAGTGTGATAGGGTACAGCGGTGTGAAAGTGGTATATTGAGCCTATATATTATCATTTTATTTCGACCAAAGTAGGTGAAAATTATTATTTTCACTCACTTTTGTAGAAAATAAGCACCTCACCCTCCAGGCACATAGCTGCGTATGGAAAAAGTTATTTGCCAGTTCCGGTTTTCACACCCCAATCAAGTGTGATAGGGTACAGCAGTGCGAAAAAGGTATATGGGGCCTATATATTATCACTTCATTTCTACCAAAATAGGTGAAAATTATTATTTTCACTTACTTTTGTAGAAAATAAGCACCTCACAGCGGCAGGAACATCTCATGCACCATTTTCGGCTTTCACCCCCCAACCATCACGCCGCGGCCGGAACATTTCTTGCGCCGGTTCCGGCTTTCACTCCCAAAAGCACCTCGTCGCGGCCAGAACATCTCATGCGTCGGTTCCGGCTTTACTCCCCCAAGCACCCTGCCAAGGTAGTGACATTTCATTCACAGGTTCCAGCTTTCACCCTCCAGGCACATAGCTGAGTATGGAAAAAGTTATTTGCTGGTTTTGGTTTTCACACCCCAATCAAGTGTGATAGGGTACAGCGGTGTGAAAGTGGTATATTGAGCCTATATATTATCATTTTATTTCGACCAAAGTAGGTGAAAATTATTATTTTCACTCACTTTTGTAGAAAATAAGCACCTCACCCTCCAGGCACATAGCTGCGTATGGAAAAAGTTATTTGCCAGTTCCGGTTTTCACACCCCAATCAAGTGTGATAGGGTACAGCAGTGCGAAAAAGGTATATGGGGCCTATATATTATCACTTCATTTCTACCAAAATAGGTGAAAATTATTATTTTCACTTACTTTTGTAGAAAATAAGCACCTCACAGCGGCAGGAACATCTCATGCACCATTTTCGGCTTTCACCCCCCAACCATCACACCGCGGCCGGAACATTTCTTGCGCCGGTTCCGGCTTTCACTCCCAAAAGCACCTCGTCGCGGCCAGAACATCTCATGCGTCGGTTCCGGCTTTACTCCCCCAAGCACCCTGCCAAGGTGGTGACATTTCATTCACAGGTTCCAGCTGTCACCCTCCAGGCTCAGAGCTGCATATGGAGCAGGTTATTCGCCGTGTACAGTTTTCACACCCCAATCAAGTGTGATAGGGTACAGCGGTGTGAAAGTGGTATATGGGGCCTATGTACTATTACTTAATTTTTATCAAAGTAGGTGAAAATTATTATGTTCACCTACTTTAGTACAAAATAAGTATTCTTGACATTCAATAAAAAGGCAATGCAGACAATATCACTGATATCTCCTGCACAGATATCAGTCCTGATTTGGCTCACTGTCTGCATAAAATAATATAAGGACCTAAATTCATCAAACTTTAAACGTAATGTACGGGTCTATAACAAATATACACATTTGATAAACACGCATGTATGCCAGCAAGATATTATCGCGCCTCCTTACCTGTTGTGGGTAGCTGCTTCTGCCATCCGACGTTTGGAATATGCTGTAGTAAAAATGACGTCACAGTAGTCCAGAGATGTAGGTGGGTAAGTAGTTGACATCACAATTCATTCATGGAGAAGGTCTACCTGAAAAAAAGAAGAAGGAGGCGCGATAATATGTTCATGACATACATGAATATTTATTAATACTGTGTCTTACATCGTAACACTCATAAATGCAGTACTGTACAGACAACACAAGTCATCCTTATCAGTTCCTGCCACAGTGATTGCAAATACATGCTACAACACATATTAGACCCTTAACTGTGGACCCGGCACTCAGTTTTACAAACTGAGCATGTCCCCGGGTACGTACTTTGCAGCAGCCAGTCTAGAGGAGCTGTCAGGGACTATCACCCCCCAAGCACCTCACAGTGCCTGGAACATCTCATGCGCCAGTTTAGGCTTTCACCCCCCTGCATGGCAATCTCATGCGCCAGATCTGGCACCTTGCCAAAGCACCTCGCCATGGCCGGAACATTTCATGCGCCGGTTCCAGCTTTCACTCCCAAAAGCACCTCGTCGCGGCCAGAACATCTCATGCGTCGGTTCCGGCTTTACTCCCCCAAGCACCCTGCCAAGGTGGTGACATTTCATTCACAGGTTCATGCTTTCACCCTCCAGGCACATAGCTGAGTATGGAAAAAGTTATTTGCTGGTTTCGGTTTTCACACCCCAATCAAGTGTGATAGGGTACAGCGGTGTGAAAGTGGTATATTGAGCCCATAAATTATCATTTTATTTCTACCAAAAAAGGTGAAAATTATTATTATCACTCACTTTTGTAGAAAATAAGCACCTCACCCTCCAGGCACATAGCTGCGTATGGAAAAAGTTATTTGTCAGGTCCGGTTTTCACACCCCAATCAAGTGTGATAGGGTACAGCAGTGCGAAAAAGGTATATGGGGCCTATATATTATCACTTCATTTCTACCAAAGTACAGTAGGTGAAAATTATTATTTTCACTTACTTTTGTAGAAAAAAAGCACCTCACAGAGGCAGGAACATCTCATGCACCGTTTTCGGCTATCACCCCCAACCATCACGCCGCGGCCGAAACATTTCTTGCGCCGGTTCCGGCTTTCACTCCCAAAAGCACCTCGTTGCGGCCAGAACATCTCATGCGTCGGTTCCGGCTTTACTCCCCCAAGCACCCTGCCAAGGTGGTGACATTTCATTCACAGGTTCCAGCTTTCACCCTCCAGGCACATAGCTGAGTATGGAAAAAGTAATTTGCTGGTTTTGGTTTTCACACCCCAATCAAGTGTGATAGGGTACAGCGGTGTGAAAGTGGTATATTGAGCCTATATATTATCATTTTATTTCGACCAAAGTAGGTGAAAATTATTATTTTCACTCACTTTTGTAGAAAATAAGCACCTCACCCTCCAGGCACATAGCTGCGTATGGAAAAAGTTATTTGCCAGTTCCGGTTTTCACACCCCAATCAAGTGTGATAGGGTACAGCAGTGCGAAAAAGGTATATGGGGCCTATATATTATCACTTCATTTCTACCAAAATAGGTGAAAATTATTATTTTCACTTACTTTTGTAGAAAATAAGCACCTCACAGCGGCAGGAACATCTCATGCACCATTTTCGGCTTTCACCCCCCAACCATCACGCCGCGGCCGGAACATTTCTTGCGCCGGTTCCGGCTTTCACTCCCAAAAGCACCTCGTCGCGGCCAGAACATCTCATGCGTCGGTTCCGGCTTTACTCCCCCAAGCACCCTGCCAAGGTAGTGACATTTCATTCACAGGTTCCAGCTTTCACCCTCCAGGCACATAGCTGAGTATGGAAAAAGTTATTTGCTGGTTTTGGTTTTCACACCCCAATCAAGTGTGATAGGGTACAGCGGTGTGAAAGTGGTATATTGAGCCTATATATTATCATTTTATTTCGACCAAAGTAGGTGAAAATTATTATTTTCACTCACTTTTGTAGAAAATAAGCACCTCACCCTCCAGGCACATAGCTGCGTATGGAAAAAGTTATTTGCCAGTTCCGGTTTTCACACCCCAATCAAGTGTGATAGGGTACAGCAGTGCGAAAAAGGTATATGGGGCCTATATATTATCACTTCATTTCTACCAAAATAGGTGAAAATTATTATTTTCACTTACTTTTGTAGAAAATAAGCACCTCACAGCGGCAGGAACATCTCATGCACCATTTTCGGCTTTCACCCCCCAACCATCACACCGCGGCCGGAACATTTCTTGCGCCGGTTCCGGCTTTCACTCCCAAAAGCACCTCGTCGCGGCCAGAACATCTCATGCGTCGGTTCCGGCTTTACTCCCCCAAGCACCCTGCCAAGGTGGTGACATTTCATTCACAGGTTCCAGCTGTCACCCTCCAGGCTCAGAGCTGCATATGGAGCAGGTTATTCGCCGTGTACAGTTTTCACACCCCAATCAAGTGTGATAGGGTACAGCGGTGTGAAAGTGGTATATGGGGCCTATGTACTATTACTTAATTTTTATCAAAGTAGGTGAAAATTATTATGTTCACCTACTTTAGTACAAAATAAGTATTCTTGACATTCAATAAAAAGGCAATGCAGACAATATCACTGATATCTCCTGCACAGATATCAGTCCTGATTTGGCTCACTGTCTGCATAAAATAATATAAGGACCTAAATTCATCAAACTTTAAACGTAATGTACGGGTCTATAACAAATATACACATTTGATAAACACGCATGTATGCCAGCAAGATATTATCGCGCCTCCTTACCTGTTGTGGGTAGCTGCTTCTGCCATCCGACGTTTGGAATATGCTGTAGTAAAAATGACGTCACAGTAGTCCAGAGATGTAGGTGGGTAAGTAGTTGACATCACAATTCATTCATGGAGAAGGTCTACCTGAAAAAAAGAAGAAGGAGGCGCGATAATATGTTCATGACATACATGAATATTTATTAATACTGTGTCTTACATCGTAACACTCATAAATGCAGTACTGTACAGACAACACAAGTCATCCTTATCAGTTCCTGCCACAGTGATTGCAAATACATGCTACAACACATATTAGACCCTTAACTGTGGACCCGGCACTCAGTTTTACAAACTGAGCATGTCCCCGGGTACGTACTTTGCAGCAGCCAGTCTAGAGGAGCTGTCAGGGACTATCACCCCCCAAGCACCTCACAGTGCCTGGAACATCTCATGCGCCAGTTTAGGCTTTCACCCCCCTGCATGGCAATCTCATGCGCCAGATCTGGCACCTTGCCAAAGCACCTCGCCATGGCCGGAACATTTCATGCGCCGGTTCCAGCTTTCACTCCCAAAAGCACCTCGTCGCGGCCAGAACATCTCATGCGTCGGTTCCGGCTTTACTCCCCCAAGCACCCTGCCAAGGTGGTGACATTTCATTCACAGGTTCATGCTTTCACCCTCCAGGCACATAGCTGAGTATGGAAAAAGTTATTTGCTGGTTTCGGTTTTCACACCCCAATCAAGTGTGATAGGGTACAGCGGTGTGAAAGTGGTATATTGAGCCCATAAATTATCATTTTATTTCTACCAAAAAAGGTGAAAATTATTATTATCACTCACTTTTGTAGAAAATAAGCACCTCACCCTCCAGGCACATAGCTGCGTATGGAAAAAGTTATTTGTCAGGTCCGGTTTTCACACCCCAATCAAGTGTGATAGGGTACAGCAGTGCGAAAAAGGTATATGGGGCCTATATATTATCACTTCATTTCTACCAAAGTACAGTAGGTGAAAATTATTATTTTCACTTACTTTTGTAGAAAAAAAGCACCTCACAGAGGCAGGAACATCTCATGCACCGTTTTCGGCTATCACCCCCAACCATCACGCCGCGGCCGAAACATTTCTTGCGCCGGTTCCGGCTTTCACTCCCAAAAGCACCTCGTTGCGGCCAGAACATCTCATGCGTCGGTTCCGGCTTTACTCCCCCAAGCACCCTGCCAAGGTGGTGACATTTCATTCACAGGTTCCAGCTTTCACCCTCCAGGCACATAGCTGAGTATGGAAAAAGTTATTTGCTGGTTTCGGTTTTCACACCCCAATCAAGTGTGATAGGGTACAGCGGTTTGAAAGTGGTATATTGAGCCCATATATTATCATTTTATTTCTACCAAAGTAGGTGAAAATTATTATTTTCACTCACTTTTGTAGAAAATAAGCACCTCACCTTCCAGGCACATAGCTGCGTATGGAAAAAGTTATTTGCCAGTTCCGGTTTTCACACCCCAATTAAGTGTGATAGGGTACAGCAGTGCGAAAAAGGTATATGGGGCCTATATATTATCACTTCATTTCTACCAAAATAGGTGAAAATTATTATTTTCACTTACTTTTGTAGAAAATAAGCACCTCACAGCGGCAGGAACATCTCATGCACCGTTTTCGGCTTTCACCCCCCAACCATCACGCCGCGGCCGGAACATTTCTTGCGCCGGTTCCGGCTTTCACTCCCAAAAGCACCTCGTCGCGGCCAGAACATCTCATGCGTCGGTTCCGGCTTTACTCCCCCAAGCACCCTGCCAAGGTGGTGACATTTCATTCACAGGTTCCAGCTTTCACCCTCCAGGCACATAGCTGAGTATGGAAAAATTTATTTGCTGGTTTCGGTTTTCACACCCCAATCAAGTGTGATAGGGTACAGCGGTTTGAAAGTGGTATATTGAGTCCATATATTATCATTTTATTTCAACCAAAGTAGGTGAAAATTATTATTTTCACTCACTTTTGTAGAAAATAAGCACCTCACCCTCCAGGCACATAGCTGCGTATGGAAAAAGTTATTTGCCAGTTCCGGTTTTCACACCCCAATCAAGTGTGATAGGGTACAGCAGTGTGAAAAAGGTATATGGGGCTCTATATATTTTATCACTTCATTTCTACCAAAGTAGGTGAAAATTATTATTTTCACTTACTTTTGTAGAAAATAAGCACCTCCCCCCCAGGCACATAGCTGCGTATGGAAAAAGTTATTTGTCAGGTCCGGTTTTCACACCCCAATCAAGTGTGATAGGGTACAGCAGTGCGAAAAAGGTATATGGGGCCTATATATTATCACTTCATTTCTACCAAAGTTGGTGAAAATTATTATTTTCACTTACTTTTGTAGAAAAAAAGCACCTCACAGAGGCAGGAACATCTCATGCACCGTTTTCGGCTATCACCCCCCAACCATCACGCCGCGGCCGGAACATTTCTTGCGCCGGTTCCGGCTTTCACTCCCAAAAGCACCTCGTCGCGGCCAGAACATCTCATGCGTCGGTTCCAGCTTTACTCCCCCAAGCACCCTGCCAAGGTGGTGACATTTCATTCACAGGTTCCAGCTTTCACCCTCCAGGCACATAGCTGAGTATGGAAAAAGTTATTTGCTGGTTTTGGTTTTCACACCCCTATCAAGTGTGATAGGGTACAGCGGTTTGAAAATGGTATATTGAGTCCATATATTATCATTTTATTTCTACCAAAGTAGGTGAAAATTATTATTTTCACTCACTTTTGTAGAAAATAAGCACCTCACCCTCCAGGCACATAGCTGCGTATGGAAAAAGTTATTTGCCAGTTCCGGTTTTCACACCCCAATCAAGTGTGATAGGGTACAGCAGTGCGAAAAAGGTATATGGGGCCTATATATTATCACTTCATTTCTACCAAAATAGGTGAAAATTATTATTTTCACTTACTTTTGTAGAAAATAAGCACCTCACAGCGGCAGGAACATCTCATGCACCGTTTTCGGCTTTCACCCCCCAACCATCACGCCGTGGCCGGAACATTTCTTGCTCCGGTTCCGGCTTTCACTCCCAAAAGCACCTTGTCGCGGCCAGAACATCTCATGCGTCGGTTCCGGCTTTACTCCCCCAAGCACCCTACCAAGGTGGTGACATTTCATTCACAGGTTCCAGCTTTCACCCTCCAGACACATAGCTGAGTATGGAAAAAGTTATTTGCTGGTTTTGGTTTTCACACCCCAATCAAGTGTGATAGGGTACAGCGGTGTGAAAGTGGTATATTGAGCCTATATATTATCATTTTATTTCGACCAAAGTAGGTGAAAATTATTATTTTCACTCACTTTTGTAGAAAATAAGCACCTCACCTTCCAGGCACATAGCTGCGTATAGAAAAAGTTATTTGCCAGTTCCGGTTTTCACACCCCAATCAAGTGTGATAGGGTACAGCAGTGCGAAAAAGGTATATGGGGCCTATATTTTATCACTTCATTTCTACCAAAATAGGTGAAAATTATTATTTTCACTTACTTTTGCAGAAAATAAGCACCTCACAGCGGCAGGAACATCTCATGCACCGTTTTCGGCTTTCACCCCCCAACCATCACGCCGCGGCCGGAACATTTCTTGCGCCGGTTCCGGCTTTCACTCCCAAAAGCACCTCGTCGCGGCCAGAACATCTCATGCGTCGGTTCCGGCTTTACTCCCCCAAGCACCCTGCCAAGGTAGTGACATTTCATTCACAGGTTCCAGCTTTCACCCTCCAGGCACATAGCTGAGTATGGAAAAAGTAATTTGCTGGTTTTGGTTTTCACACCCCAATCAAGTGTGATAGGGTACAGCGGTGTGAAAGTGGTATATTGAGCCTATATATTATCATTTTATTTCGACCAAAGTAGGTGAAAATTATTATTTTCACTCACTTTTGTAGAAAATAAGCACCTCACCCTCCAGGCACATAGCTGCGTATGGAAAAAGTTATTTGCCAGTTCCGGTTTTCACACCCTAATCAAGTGTGATAGGGTACAGCAGTGCGAAAAAGGTATATGGGGCCTATATATTATCACTTCATTTCTACCAAAATAGGTGAAAATTATTATTTTCACTTACTTTTGTAGAAAATAAGCACCTCACAGCGGCAGGAACATCTCATGCACCATTTTCGGCTTTCACCCCCCAACCATCACGCCGCGGCCGGAACATTTCTTGCGCCGGTTCCGGCTTTCACTCCCAAAAGCACCTCGTCGCGGCCAGAACATCTCATGCGTCGGTTCCGGCTTTACTCCCCCAAGCACCCTGCCAAGGTGGTGACATTTCATTCACAGGTTCCAGCCTTCATCCTCCAGGCACATAGCTGAGTATGGAAAAAGTTATTTGCTGGTTTTGGTTTTCACACCCCAAACAAGTGTGATAGGGTACAGCGGTGTGAAAGTGGTATATTGAGCCCATATATTATCATTTTATTTCTACCAAAGTAGGTGAAAATTATTATTTTCACTCACTTTTGTAGAAAATAAGCACCTCACCTTCCAGGCACATAGCTGCGTATGGAAAAAGTTATTTGCCAGTTCCGGTTTTCACACCCCAATTAAGTGTGATAGGGTACAGCAGTGCGAAAAAGGTATATGGGGCCTATATATTATCACTTCATTTCTACCAAAATAGGTGAAAATTATTATTTTCACTTACTTTTGTAGAAAATAAGCACCTCACAGCGGCAGGAACATCTCATGCACCGTTTTCGGCTTTCACCCCCCAACCATCACGCCGCGGCCGGAACATTTCTTGCGCCGGTTCCGGCTTTCACTCCCAAAAGCACCTCGTCGCGGCCAGAACATCTCATGCGTCGGTTCCGGCTTTACTCCCCCAAGCACCCTGCCAAGGTGGTGACATTTCATTCACAGGTTCCAGCTTTCACCCTCCAGGCACATAGCTGAGTATGGAAAAATTTATTTGCTGGTTTCGGTTTTCACACCCCAATCAAGTGTGATAGGGTACAGCGGTTTGAAAGTGGTATATTGAGTCCATATATTATCATTTTATTTCAACCAAAGTAGGTGAAAATTATTATTTTCACTCACTTTTGTAGAAAATAAGCACCTCACCCTCCAGGCACATAGCTGCGTATGGAAAAAGTTATTTGTCAGGTCCGGTTTTCACACCCCAATCAAGTGTGATAGGGTACAGCAGTGCGAAAAAGGTATATGGGGCCTATATATTATCACTTCATTTCTACCAAAATAGGTGAAAATTATTATTTTCACTTACTTTTGTAGAAAATAAGCACCTCACAGCGGCAGGAACATCTCATGCACCGTTTTCGGCTTTCACCCCCCAACCATCACGACGTGGCCGGAACATTTCTTGCTCCGGTTCCGGCTTTCACTCCCAAAAGCACCTTGTCGCGGCCAGAACATCTCATGCGTCGGTTCCGGCTTTACTCCCCCAAGCACCCTACCAAGGTGGTGACATTTCATTCACAGGTTCCAGCTTTCACCCTCCAGACACATAGCTGAGTATGGAAAAAGTTATTTGCTGGTTTTGGTTTTCACACCCCAATCAAGTGTGATAGGGTACAGCGGTGTGAAAGTGGTATATTGAGCCTATATATTATCATTTTATTTCGACCAAAGTAGGTGAAAATTATTATTTTCACTCACTTTTGTAGAAAATAAGCACCTCACCTTCCAGGCACATAGCTGCGTATGGAAAAAGTTATTTGCCAGTTCCGGTTTTCACACCCCAATCAAGTGTGATAGGGTACAGCAGTGCGAAAAAGGTATATGGGGCCTATATTTTATCACTTCATTTCTACCAAAATAGGTGAAAATTATTATTTTCACTTACTTTTGCAGAAAATAAGCACCTCACAGCGGCAGGAACATCTCATGCACCGTTTTCGGCTTTCACCCCCCAACCATCACGCCGCGGCCGGAACATTTCTTGCGCCGGTTCCGGCTTTCACTCCCAAAAGCACCTCGTCGCGGCCAGAACATCTCATGCGTCGGTTCCGGCTTTACTCCCCCAAGCACCCTGCCAAGGTAGTGACATTTCATTCACAGGTTCCAGCTTTCACCCTCCAGGCACATAGCTGAGTATGGAAAAAGTAATTTGCTGGTTTTGGTTTTCACACCCCAATCAAGTGTGATAGGGTACAGCGGTGTGAAAGTGGTATATTGAGCCTATATATTATCATTTTATTTCGACCAAAGTAGGTGAAAATTATTATTTTCACTCACTTTTGTAGAAAATAAGCACCTCACCCTCCAGGCACATAGCTGCGTATGGAAAAAGTTATTTGCCAGTTCCGGTTTTCACACCCCAATCAAGTGTGATAGGGTACAGCAGTGCGAAAAAGGTATATGGGGCCTATATATTATCACTTCATTTCTACCAAAATAGGTGAAAATTATTATTTTCACTTACTTTTGTAGAAAATAAGCACCTCACAGCGGCAGGAACATCTCATGCACCATTTTCGGCTTTCACCCCCCAACCATCACGCCGCGGCCGGAACATTTCTTGCGCCGGTTCCGGCTTTCACTCCCAAAAGCACCTCGTCGCGGCCAGAACATCTCATGCGTCGGTTCCGGCTTTACTCCCCCAAGCACCCTGCCAAGGTGGTGACATTTCATTCACAGGTTCCAGCCTTCATCCTCCAGGCACATAGCTGAGAATGGAAAAAGTTATTTGCTGGTTTCGGTTTTCACACCCCAATCAAGTGTGATAGGGTACAGCCGTTTGAAAGTGGTATATTGAGCCTATATATTATCATTTTATTTCTACCAAAGTAGGTGAAAATTATTATTTTCACTCACTTTTGTAGAAAATAAGCACCTCACCCTCCAGGCACATAGCTGCGTATGGAAAAAGTTATTTGCCAGTTCCGGTTTTCACACCCCAATCAAGTGTGATAGGGTACAGCAGTGCGAAAAAGGTATATGGGGCCTATATATTATCACTTCATTTCTACCAAAATAGGTGAAAATTATTATTTTCACTTACTTTTGTAGAAAATAAGCACCTCACAGCGGCAGGAACATCTCATGCACCATTTTCGGCTTTCACCCCCCAACCATCACGCCGCGGCCGGAACATTTCTTGCGCCGGTTCCGGCTTTCACTCCCAAAAGCACCTCGTCGCGGCCAGAACATCTCATGCGTCGGTTCCGGCTTTACTCCCCCAAGCACCCTGCCAAGGTGGTGACATTTCATTCACAGGTTCCAGCTGTCACCCTCCAGGCTCAGAGCTGCATATGGAGCAGGTTATTCGCCGTGTACAGTTTTCACACCCCAATCAAGTGTGATAGGGTACAGCGGTGTGAAAGTGGTATATGGGGCCTATGTACTATCACTTAATTTTTATCAAAGTAGGTGAAAATTATTATGTTCACCTACTTTAGTACAAAATAAGTATTCTTGACATTCAATAAAAAGGCAATGCAGACAATATCACTGATATCTCCTGCACAGATATCAGTCCTGATTTGGCTCACTGTCTGCATAAAATAATATAAGGACCTAAATTCATCAAACTTTAAACGTAATGTACGGGTCTATAACAAATATACACATTTGATAAACACGCATGTATGCCAGCAAGATATTATCGCGCCTCCTTACCTGTTGTGGGTAGCTGCTTCTGCCATCCGACGTTTGGAATATGCTGTAGTAAAAATGACGTCACAGTAGTCCAGAGATGTAGGTGGGTAAGTAGTTGACATCACAATTCATTCATGGAGAAGGTCTACCTGAAAAAAAGAAGAAGGAGGCGCGATAATATGTTCATGACATACATGAATATTTATTAATACTGTGTCTTACATCGTAACACTCATAAATGCAGTACTGTACAGACAACACAAGTCATCCTTATCAGTTCCTGCCACAGTGATTGCAAATACATGCTACAACACATATTAGACCCTTAACTGTGGACCCGGCACTCAGTTTTACAAACTGAGCATGTCCCCGGGTACGTACTTTGCAGCAGCCAGTCTAGAGGAGCTGTCAGGGACTATCACCCCCCAAGCACCTCACAGTGCCTGGAACATCTCATGCGCCAGTTTAGGCTTTCACCCCCCTGCATGGCAATCTCATGCGCCAGATCTGGCACCTTGCCAAAGCACCTCGCCATGGCCGGAACATTTCATGCGCCGGTTCCAGCTTTCACTCCCAAAAGCATCTCGTCGCGGCCAGAACATCTCATGCGTCGGTTCCGGCTTTACTCCCCCAAGCACCCTGCCAAGGTGGTGACATTTCATTCACAGGTTCATGCTTTCACCCTCCAGGCACATAGCTGAGTATGGAAAAAGTTATTTGCTGGTTTCGGTTTTCACACCCCAATCAAGTGTGATAGGGTACAGCGGTGTGAAAGTGGTATATTGAGCCCATAAATTATCATTTTATTTCTACCAAAAAAGGTGAAAATTATTATTATCACTCACTTTTGTAGAAAATAAGCACCTCACCCTCCAGGCACATAGCTGCGTATGGAAAAAGTTATTTGTCAGGTCCGGTTTTCACACCCCAATCAAGTGTGATAGGGTACAGCAGTGCGAAAAAGGTATATGGGGCCTATATATTATCACTTCATTTCTACCAAAGTACAGTAGGTGAAAATTATTATTTTCACTTACTTTTGTAGAAAAAAAGCACCTCACAGAGGCAGGAACATCTCATGCACCGTTTTCGGCTATCACCCCCAACCATCACGCCGCGGCCGAAACATTTCTTGCGCCGGTTCCGGCTTTCACTCCCAAAAGCACCTCGTTGCGGCCAGAACATCTCATGCGTCGGTTCCGGCTTTACTCCCCCAAGCACCCTGCCAAGGTGGTGACATTTCATTCACAGGTTCCAGCTTTCACCCTCCAGGCACATAGCTGAGTATGAAAAAAGTTATTTGCTGGTTTCGGTTTTCACACCCCAATCAAGTGTGATAGGGTACAGCGGTTTGAAAGTGGTATATTGAGCCCATATATTATCATTTTATTTCTACCAAAGTAGGTGAAAATTATTATTTTCACTCACTTTTGTAGAAAATAAGCACCTCACCTTCCAGGCACATAGCTGCGTATGGAAAAAGTTATTTGCCAGTTCCGGTTTTCACACCCCAATTAAGTGTGATAGGGTACAGCAGTGCGAAAAAGGTATATGGGGCCTATATATTATCACTTCATTTCTACCAAAATAGGTGAAAATTATTATTTTCACTTACTTTTGTAGAAAATAAGCACCTCACAGCGGCAGGAACATCTCATGCACCGTTTTCGGCTTTCACCCCCCAACCATCACGCCGCGGCCGGAACATTTCTTGCGCCGGTTCCGGCTTTCACTCCCAAAAGCACCTCGTCGCGGCCAGAACATCTCATGCGTCGGTTCCGGCTTTACTCCCCCAAGCACCCTGCCAAGGTGGTGACATTTCATTCACAGGTTCCAGCTTTCACCCTCCAGGCACATAGCTGAGTATGGAAAAATTTATTTGCTGGTTTCGGTTTTCACACCCCAATCAAGTGTGATAGGGTACAGCGGTTTGAAAGTGGTATATTGAGTCCATATATTATCATTTTATTTCAACCAAAGTAGGTGAAAATTATTATTTTCACTCACTTTTGTAGAAAATAAGCACCTCACCCTCCAGGCACATAGCTGCGTATGGAAAAAGTTATTTGCCAGTTCCGGTTTTCACACCCCAATCAAGTGTGATAGGGTACAGCAGTGTGAAAAAGGTATATGGGGCTCTATATATTTTATCACTTCATTTCTACCAAAGTAGGTGAAAATTATTATTTTCACTTACTTTTGTAGAAAATAAGCACCTCCCCCCCAGGCACATAGCTGCGTATGGAAAAAGTTATTTGTCAGGTCGGGTTTTCACACCCCAATCAAGTGTGATAGGGTACAGCAGTGCGAAAAAGGTATATGGGGCCTATATATTATCACTTCATTTCTACCAAAGTTGGTGAAAATTATTATTTTCACTTACTTTTGTAGAAAAAAAGCACCTCACAGAGGCAGGAACATCTCATGCACCGTTTTCGGCTATCACCCCCCAACCATCACGCCGCGGCCGGAACATTTCTTGCGCCGGTTCCGGCTTTCACTCCCAAAAGCACCTCGTCGCGGCCAGAACATCTCATGCGTCGGTTCCAGCTTTACTCCCCCAAGCACCCTGCCAAGGTGGTGACATTTCATTCACAGGTTCCAGCTTTCACCCTCCAGGCACATAGCTGAGTATGGAAAAAGTTATTTGCTGGTTTTGGTTTTCACACCCCTATCAAGTGTGATAGGGTACAGCGGTTTGAAAGTGGTATATTGAGTCCATATATTATCATTTTATTTCTACCAAAGTAGGTGAAAATTATTATTTTCACTCACTTTTGTAGAAAATAAGCACCTCACCCTCCAGGCACATAGCTGCGTATGGAAAAAGTTATTTGCCAGTTCCGGTTTTCACACCCCAATCAAGTGTGATAGGGTACAGCAGTGCGAAAAAGGTATATGGGGCCTATATATTATCACTTCATTTCTACCAAAATAGGTGAAAATTATTATTTTCACTTACTTTTGTAGAAAATAAGCACCTCACAGCGGCAGGAACATCTCATGCACCGTTTTCGGCTTTCACCCCCCAACCATCACGCCGTGGCCGGAACATTTCTTGCTCCGGTTCCGGCTTTCACTCCCAAAAGCACCTTGTCGCGGCCAGAACATCTCATGCGTCGGTTCCGGCTTTACTCCCCCAAGCACCCTACCAAGGTGGTGACATTTCATTCACAGGTTCCATCTTTCACCCTCCAGACACATAGCTGAGTATGGAAAAAGTTATTTGCTGGTTTTGGTTTTCACACCCCAATCAAGTGTGATAGGGTACAGCGGTGTGAAAGTGGTATATTGAGCCTATATATTATCATTTTATTTCGACCAAAGTAGGTGAAAATTATTATTTTCACTCACTTTTGTAGAAAATAAGCACCTCACCTTCCAGGCACATAGCTGCGTATGGAAAAAGTTATTTGCCAGTTCCGGTTTTCACACCCCAATCAAGTGTGATAGGGTACAGCAGTGCGAAAAAGGTATATGGGGCCTATATTTTATCACTTCATTTCTACCAAAATAGGTGAAAATTATTATTTTCACTTACTTTTGCAGAAAATAAGCACCTCACAGCGGCAGGAACATCTCATGCACCGTTTTCGGCTTTCACCCCCCAACCATCACGCCGCGGCCGGAACATTTCTTGCGCCGGTTCCGGCTTTCACTCCCAAAAGCACCTCGTCGCGGCCAGAACATCTCATGCGTCGGTTCCGGCTTTACTCCCCCAAGCACCCTGCCAAGGTAGTGACATTTCATTCACAGGTTCCAGCTTTCACCCTCCAGGCACATAGCTGAGTATGGAAAAAGTAATTTGCTGGTTTTGGTTTTCACACCCCAATCAAGTGTGATAGGGTACAGCGGTGTGAAAGTGGTATATTGAGCCTATATATTATCATTTTATTTCGACCAAAGTAGGTGAAAATTATTATTTTCACTCACTTTTGTAGAAAATAAGCACCTCACCCTCCAGGCACATAGCTGCGTATGGAAAAAGTTATTTGCCAGTTCCGGTTTTCACACCCCAATCAAGTGTGATAGGGTACAGCAGTGCGAAAAAGGTATATGGGGCCTATATATTATCACTTCATTTCTACCAAAATAGGTGAAAATTATTATTTTCACTTACTTTTGTAGAAAATAAGCACCTCACAGCGGCAGGAACATCTCATGCACCATTTTCGGCTTTCACCCCCCAACCATCACGCCGCGGCCGGAACATTTCTTGCGCCGGTTCCGGCTTTCACTCCCAAAAGCACCTCATCGCGGCCAGAACATCTCATGCGTCGGTTCCGGCTTTACTCCCCCAAGCACCCTGCCAAGGTGGTGACATTTCATTCACAGGTTCCAGCCTTCATCCTCCAGGCACATAGCTGAGAATGGAAAAAGTTATTTGCTGGTTTCGGTTTTCACACCCCAATCAAGTGTGATAGGGTACAGCCGTTTGAAAGTGGTATATTGAGCCTATATATTATCATTTTATTTCTACCAAAGTAGGTGAAAATTATTATTTTCACTCACTTTTGTAGAAAATAAGCACCTCACCCTCCAGGCACATAGCTGCGTATGGAAAAAGTTATTTGCCAGTTCCGGTTTTCACACCCCAATCAAGTGTGATAGGGTACAGCAGTGCGAAAAAGGTATATGGGGCCTATATATTATCACTTCATTTCTACCAAAATAGGTGAAAATTATTATTTTCACTTACTTTTGTAGAAAATAAGCACCTCACAGCGGCAGGAACATCTCATGCACCATTTTCGGCTTTCACCCCCCAACCATCACGCCGCGGCCGGAACATTTCTTGCGCCGGTTCCGGCTTTCACTCCCAAAAGCACCTCGTCGCGGCCAGAACATCTCATGCGTCGGTTCCGGCTTTACTCCCCCAAGCACCCTGCCAAGGTGGTGACATTTCATTCACAGGTTCCAGCTGTCACCCTCCAGGCTCAGAGCTGCATATGGAGCAGGTTATTCGCCGTGTACAGTTTTCACACCCCAATCAAGTGTGATAGGGTACAGCGGTGTGAAAGTGGTATATGGGGCCTATGTACTATCACTTAATTTTTATCAAAGTAGGTGAAAATTATTATGTTCACCTACTTTAGTACAAAATAAGTATTCTTGACATTCAATAAAAAGGCAATGCAGACAATATCACTGATATCTCCTGCACAGATATCAGTCCTGATTTGGCTCACTGTCTGCATAAAATAATATAAGGACCTAAATTCATCAAACTTTAAACGTAATGTACGGGTCTATAACAAATATACACATTTGATAAACACGCATGTATGCCAGCAAGATATTATCGCGCCTCCTTACCTGTTGTGGGTAGCTGCTTCTGCCATCCGACGTTTGGAATATGCTGTAGTAAAAATGACGTCACAGTAGTCCAGAGATGTAGGTGGGTAAGTAGTTGACATCACAATTCATTCATGGAGAAGGTCTACCTGAAAAAAAGAAGAAGGAGGCGCGATAATATGTTCATGACATACATGAATATTTATTAATACTGTGTCTTACATCGTAACACTCATAAATGCAGTACTGTACAGACAACACAAGTCATCCTTATCAGTTCCTGCCACAGTGATTGCAAATACATGCTACAACACATATTAGACCCTTAACTGTGGACCCGGCACTCAGTTTTACAAACTGAGCATGTCCCCGGGTACGTACTTTGCAGCAGCCAGTCTAGAGGAGCTGTCAGGGACTATCACCCCCCAAGCACCTCACAGTGCCTGGAACATCTCATGCGCCAGTTTAGGCTTTCACCCCCCTGCATGGCAATCTCATGCGCCAGATCTGGCACCTTGCCAAAGCACCTCGCCATGGCCGGAACATTTCATGCGCCGGTTCCAGCTTTCACTCCCAAAAGCACCTCGTCGCGGCCAGAACATCTCATGCGTCGGTTCCGGCTTTACTCCCCCAAGCACCCTGCCAAGGTGGTGACATTTCATTCACAGGTTCATGCTTTCACCCTCCAGGCACATAGCTGAGTATGGAAAAAGTTATTTGCTGGTTTCGGTTTTCACACCCCAATCAAGTGTGATAGGGTACAGCGGTGTGAAAGTGGTATATTGAGCCCATAAATTATCATTTTATTTCTACCAAAAAAGGTGAAAATTATTATTATCACTCACTTTTGTAGAAAATAAGCACCTCACCCTCCAGGCACATAGCTGCGTATGGAAAAAGTTATTTGTCAGGTCCGGTTTTCACACCCCAATCAAGTGTGATAGGGTACAGCAGTGCGAAAAAGGTATATGGGGCCTATATATTATCACTTCATTTCTACCAAAATAGGTGAAAATTATTATTTTCACTTACTTTTGTAGAAAATAAGCACCTCACAGCGGCAGGAACATCTCATGCACCGTTTTCGGCTTTCACCCCCCAACCATCACGCCGCGGCCGGAACATTTCTTGCGCCGGTTCCGGCTTTCACTCCCAAAAGCACCTCGTCGCGGCCAGAACATCTCATGCGTCGGTTCCGGCTTTACTCCCCCAAGCACCCTGCCAAGGTGGTGACATTTCATTCACAGGTTCCAGCTTTCACCCTCCAGGCACATAGCTGAGTATGGAAAAATTGATTTGCTGGTTTCGGTTTTCACACCCCAATCAAGTGTGATAGGGTACAGCGGTTTGAAAGTGGTATATTGAGTCCATATATTATCATTTTATTTCAACCAAAGTAGGTGAAAATTATTATTTTCACTCACTTTTGTAGAAAATAAGCACCTCACCCTCCAGGCACATAGCTGCGCATGGAAAAAGTTATTTGCCAGTTCCGGTTTTCACACCCCAATCAAGTGTGATAGGGTACAGCAGTGCGAAAAAGGTATATGGGGCCTATATATTATCACTTCATTTCTACCAAAATAGGTGAAAATTATTATTTTCACTTACTTTTGTAGAAAATAAGCACCTCACAGCGGCAGGAACATCTCATGCACCGTTTTCGGCTTTCACCCCCCAACCATCACGCCGCGGCCGGAACATTTCTTGCGCCGGTTCCGTCTTTCACTCCCAAAAGCACCTCGTCGCGGCCAGAACATCTCATGCGTCGGTTCCGGCTTTACTCCCCCAAGCACCCTGCCAAGGTGGTGACATTTCATTCACAGGTTCCAGCTTTCACCCTCCAGGCACATAGCTGAGTATGGAAAAAGTTATTTGCTGGTTTCGGTTTTCACACCCCAATCAAGTGTGATAGGGTACAGCGGTTTGAAAGTGGTATATTGAGCCCATATATTATCATTTTATTTCTACCAAAGTAGGTGAAAATTATTATTTTCACTCACTTTTGTAGAAAATAAGCACCTCACCTTCCAGGCACATAGCTGCGTATGGAAAAAGTTATTTGCCGGTTCCGGTTTTCACACCCCAATTAAGTGTGATAGGGTACAGCAGTGCGAAAAAGGTATATGGGGCCTATATATTATCACTTCATTTCTAACAAAATAGGTGAAAATTATTATTTTCACTTACTTTTGTAGAAAATAAGCACCTCACAGCGGCAGGAACATCTCATGCACCGTTTTCGGCTTTCACCCCCCAACCATCACGCCGCGGCCGGAACATTTCTTGCGCCGGTTCCGGCTTTCACTCCCAAAAGCACCTCGTCGCGGCCAGAACATCTCATGCGTCGGTTCCGGCTTTACTCCCCCAAGCACCCTACCAAGGTGGTGACATTTCATTCACAGGTTCCAGCTTTCACCCTCCAGACACATAGCTGAGTATGGAAAAAGTTATTTGCTGGTTTTGGTTTTCACACCCCAATCAAGTGTGATAGGGTACAGCGGTGTGAAAGTGGTATATTGAGCCTATATATTATCATTTTATTTCGACCAAAGTACAGTAGGTGAAAATTATTATTTTCACTCACTTTTGTAGAAAATAAGCACCTCACCTTCCAGGCACATAGCCGCGTATGGAAAAAGTTATTTGCCAGTTCCGGTTTTCACACCCCAATCAAGTGTGATAGGGTACAGCAGTGCGAAAAAAGGTATATGGGGCCTAAATTTTATCACTTCATTTCTACCAAAATAGGTGAAAATTATTATTTTCACTTACTTTTGCAGAAAATAAACACCTCACAGCGGCAGGAACATCTCATGCACCGTTTTCGGCTTTCACCCCCCAACCATCACGCCGCGGCCGGAACATTTCTTGCGCCGGTTCCGGCTTTCACTCCCAAAAGCACCTCGTCGCGGCCAGAACATCTCATGCGTCGGTTCCGGCTTTACTCCCCCAAGCACCCTGCCAAGGTGGTGACATTTCATTTACAGGTTCCAGCTTTCACCCTCCAGGCACATAGCTGAGTATGGAAAAAGTTATTTGCTGGTTTTGGTTTTCACACCCCAATCAAGTGTGATAGGGTACAGCGGTGTGAAAGTGGTATATTGAGCCTATATATTATCATTTTATTTCGACCAAAGTAGGTGAAAATTATTATTTTCACTCACTTTTGTAGAAAATTAGCACCTCACCCTCCAGGCACATAGCTGCGTATGGAAAAAGTTATTTGCCAGTTCCGGTTTTCACACCCCAATCAAGTGTGATAGGGTACAGCAGTGCGAAAAAGGTATATGGGGCCTATATATTATCACTTCATTTCTACCAAAATAGGTGAAAATTATTATTTTCACTTACTTTTGTAGAAAATAAGCACCTCACAGCGGCAGGAACATCTCATGCGCCGTTTCCGGCTTTCACTCCCAAAAGCACCTCGTCGCGGCCAGAACATCTCATGCGTCGGTTCCGGCTTTACTCCCCCAAGCACCCTGCCAAGGTGGTGACATTTCATTCACAGGTTCCAGCTGTCACCCTCCAGGCTCAGAGCTGCATATGGAGCAGGTTATTCGCCGTGTACAGTTTTCACACCCCAATCAAGTGTGATAGGGTACAGCGGTGTGAAAGTGGTATATGGGGCCTATGTACTATCACTTAATTTTTATCAAAGTAGGTGAAAATTATTATATTCACCTACTTTAGTACAAAATAAGTATTCTTGACATTCAATAAAAAGGCAATGCAGACAATATCACTGATATCTCCTGCACAGATATCAGTCCTGTTTTGGCTCACATTCTGCATAAAATAATATAAGGACCTAAATTCATCAAACTTTAAACGTAATGTACGGGTCTATAACAAATATACACATTTGATAAACACGCATGTATGCCAGCAAGATATTATCGCGCCTCCTTACCTGTTGTGGGTAGCTGCTTCTGCCATCCGACGTTTGGAATATGCTGTAGTAAAAATGACGTCACAGTAGTCCAGAGATGTAGGTGGGTAAGTAGCAGTGGCGTAGCTACAATAAAGGCAGCCCCCGCGGCTGCTTGGGGGAGCCGCCTGCGGTGGGCGCCCGGCATACTAATCTAGTGCGGAGGCTGAGATGCGGCTGCCACTGTGTGCAGGGAGGGATGTGTCACAGCGTGTGACAGGCAGCAGCGCCGGCCGGGAGCCTGGGATGAAAGCAGCAGTTGCTGCTGGAAGGGACTCAGGAGCCGGGGCTTACATAGGAGGGCAGCAGCAGCAGAGGAAGTCCCTTTACTTTCAGTTTCCACGCTGCAGTTCTGAGCCCCGCCTCCTCCCTCCAGTCACTGCTGAGCAGAACAAGCATGTATTCCATTTCCTGGAGCCGGAGCTGCTGCCTGCCTCTTCTATGCCAGTGGAAGCTGGCCCCCGACAAACACCTGCTGCTGGTCTCCCTAGTGCTGCTGCTGGTGGGCCCTCTACCCAGCGCCAGTGGTATGTTACTATTATTAATATATTGGGATATATGTATAGATGTAATTTTGGGGACATATGTATGTATGTATGTATGTATGTATGAGGGAGGCAGTGTATGTATGTATGTATGTATGCATAAGGAAGTCAGTGTATGTATGTATGTATGTATGTATGCATGCATGCATGCATGAGGTAGGTAGTGTATGGATGGTTGTATGTATGTATGTATTAGGTAGGCAGTGTATGGATGGTTGTATGTATGTATGTATGTATGTATGAGGTAGGCAGTGTATGGATGTACTGTATGTATCAGGGAGGCAGTGTATGTATGTATGTATGTATGTATGTATGAGGTAGGCAGTGTATGGATGTGCTGTATGTATCAGGGAGGCAGTGTATGTATGTATGTATGTATGTATGTATGAGGTAGGCAGTGTATGTATGTATGTATGTATGCATGAGGGTTCAATGTATGTATGTATGTATGTATGTATGTATGTATGTATGCATAAGGAAGTCAGTGTATGTATGTATGTATGTATGTATGTATGCATGCATGCATGAGGTAGGTAGTGTATGGATGGTTGTATGTATGTATGTATGTATGAGGTAGGCAGTGTATGGATGTACTGTATGTATCAGGGAGGCAGTGTATGTATGTATGTATGTATGTATGTATGTATGTATGTATATATGAGGTAGGCAGTGTATGGATGTGCTGTATGTATCAGGGAGGCAGTGTATGTATGTATGTATGTATGTATGTATGAGGTAGGCAGTGTATGTATGTATGTATGCATGAGGGTTCAATGTATGTATGTATGTATGTATCAGGGAGGCAGTGTGTGTATGTATGTATGTATGTATGTATGCATAAGGAAGTCAGTGTATGTATGTATGTATGTATGCATGCATGCATGCATGAGGTAGGTAGTGTATGGATGGTTGTATGTATGTATGTATGTATTAGGTAGGCAGTGTATGGATGGTTGTATGTATGTATGTATGTATGTATGTATGAGGTAGGCAGTGTATGGATGTACTGTATGTATCAGGGAGGCAGTGTATGTATGTATGTATGTATGAGGTAGGCAGTGTATGGATGTGCTGTATGTATCAGGGAGGCAGTGTATGTATGTATGTATGTATGTATGTATGAGGTAGGCAGTGTATGTATGTATGTATGCATGAGGGTTCAATGTATGTATGTATGTATGTATGTATGTATGCATAAGGAAGTCAGTGTATGTATGTATGTATGTATGTATGTATGTATGCATGCATGCATGAGGTAGGTAGTGTATGGATGGTTGTATGTATGTATGTATGAGGTAGGCAGTGTATGGATGTACTGTATGTATCAGGAAGGCAGTGTATGTATGTATGTATGTATGTATGTATGAGGTAGGCAGTGTATGGATGTACTGTATGTATCAGGGAGGCAGTGTGTGCATGTATGTATATATGTATGTATGAGGTAGGCAGTGTATGGATGTACTGTATGTATCAGGGAGGCAGTGTGTGCATGTATGTATATATGTATGTATGAGGTAGGCAGTGTATGGATGTACTGTATGTATCAGGGAGGCAGTGTGTGTATGTTTGTATGTATGAGGTAGTCCGTCTATGCCCACCCCCCAGTCCTTCGTTCCATCCCAGTGCCTACTCCCACTCCCTGCCCAATATTTGTCCCCACTCTACCTGCCCAGTATCTGCCCCACTTCTCCCTGCCTAGTATTCTCCGCCGACTCACTGGATATCCTCTCTCTCCCCCCTATGCCTGCCCAGCATCTGCCCCCCTCCTCTCCCTGCCAACCATCCGTACCCCTTCTCCCTGTCCACCATCCGGCCTCTGTCTGCCCACCATCCGTTCCCCCTCTCCCTGCAAACCACCCCCTCTCTCTGCCACCATGCATCCCCCCTCCCTCTTCCCAGCACCTGTCTTCCTCTCTCTGTCCAATGTCTGCCCCCCTCCATCCCCAGCATCTCTCCCCCTCTCTCTGTCCAGCATCTGTACCCACCTCCCTGCCCATACCCTGTCCCCCTCTTCCTGCCCAACATCTGTACCACCCTCTCTCTACCCAGCATCTGCCCCATGTGCACTCCTCAGCATCTATCTCCCCTCTCCCCACATCTGTCTCCCTCTCTCTGCCCAGCATATACCCATCTGCCCCCCCCCCCCTTCTCCACAGCATCTGTCCCCAGCTAGAACTGTATCCCATGCACCCAAAATGATGAAAATGAATTTGTGGCTCCTGGGAACAGTATTTCCTTGGAGTCCACAATATATAGTTAGTGGGGGGGGCGCCACAACTTTTTGGCTTGGGGGAGCAAAATTTATAGTTACGCCACTGGTAAGTAGTTGACATCACAATTCATTCATGGAGAAGGTCTACCTGAAAAAAAGAAGAAGGAGGCGCGATAATATGTTCATGACATACATGAATATTTATTAATACTGTGTCTTACATCGTAACACTCATAAATGCAGTACTGTACAGACAACACAAGTCATCCTTATCAGTCCCTGCCACAGTGATTGCAAATACATGCTACAACACATATTAGACCCTTAACTGTGGACCCGGCACTCAGTTTTACAAACTGAGCAGGTCCCCGGGTACGTACTTTGCAGCAGCCAGTCTAGAGGAGCTGTCAGGGACTATCACCCCCCAAGCACCTCACAGTGCCTGGAACATCTCATGCGCCAGTTTAGGCTTTCACCCCCCTGCATGGCAATCTCATGCGCCAGATCTGGCACCTTGCCAAAGCACCTCGCCATGGCCGGAACATTTCATGCGCCGGTTCCAGTTTTCACTCCCAAAAGCACCTCGTCGCGGCCAGAACATCTCATGCGTCGGTTCCGGCTTTACTCCCCCAAGCACCCTGCCAAGGTAGTGACATTTCATTCACAGGTTCCAGCTTTCACCCTCCAGGCACATAGCTGAGTATGGAAAAAGTTATTTGCTGGTTTCGGTTTTCACACCCCAATCAAGTGTGATAGGGTACAGCGGTTTGATAGTGGTATATTGAGCCCATATATTATCATTTTATTTCGACCAAAGTAGGTGAAAATTATTATTTTCACTCACTTTTGTAGAAAATAAGCACCTCACTCTCCAGGCACATAGCTGCATATGGAAAAAGTTATTTGCCAGTTTCGGTTTTCACACCCCAATCAAGTGTGATAGGGTACAGCAGTGTGAAAAAGGTATATGGGGCTCTATATATTTTATCACTTCATTTCTACCAAAGTAGGTGAATATTCTTATTTTCACTTACTTTTGTAGAAAATAAGCACCTCCCCCCCAGGCACATAGCTGCGTATGGAAAAAGTTATTTGTCAGGTCCGGTTTTCACACCCCAATCAAGTGTGATAGGGTACAGCAGTGCGAAAAAGGTATATGGGGCCTATATATTATCACTTCATTTCTACCAAAGTGGGTGAAAATTATTATTTTCACTTACTTTTGTAGAAAAAAGCACCTCACAGAGGCAGGAACATCTCATGCACCGTTTTCGGCTATCACCCCCCAACCATCACGCCGCGGCCGGAACATTTCTTGCGCCGGTTCCGGCTTTCACTCCCAAAAGCACCTCGTCGCGGCCAGAACATCTCATGCGTCGGTTCCAGCTTTACTCCCCCAAGCACCCTGCCAAGGTGGTGACATTTCATTCACAGATTCCAGCTTTCACCCTCCAGGCACATAGCTGAGTATGGAAAAAGTTATTTGCTGGTTTCGGTTTTCACACCCCAATCAAGTGTGATAGGGTACAGCGGTTTGAAAATGGTATATTGAGTCCATATATTATCATTTTATTTCTACCAAAGTAGGTGAAAATTATTATTTTCACTCACTTTTGTAGAAAATAAGCACCTCACCCTCCAGGCACATAGCTGCGTATGGAAAAAGTTATTTGCCAGTTCCGGTTTTCACACCCCAATCAAGTGTGATAGGGTACAGCAGTGCGAAAAAGGTATATGGGGCCTATATATTATCACTTCATTTCTACCAAAATAGGTGAAAATTATTATTTTCACTTACTTTTGTAGAAAATAAGCACCTCACAGCGGCAGGAACATCTCATGCGCCGGTTCCGGCTTTCACTCCCAAAAGCACCTCGTCGCGGCCAGAACATCTCATGCGTCGGTTCCGGCTTTACTCCCCCAAGCACCCTGCCAAGGTGGTGACATTTCATTCACAGGTTCCAGCTTTCACCCTCCAGGCACAGAGCTGCTTATGGAGCAGGTTATTCGCCGTGTACAGTTTTCACACCCCAATCAAGTGTGATAGGGTACAGCGGTGTGAAAGTGGTATATGGGGCCTATGTACTATCACTTAATTTTTATCAAAGTAGGTGAAAATTATTATATTCACCTACTTTAGTACAAAATAAGTATTCTTGACATTCAATAAAAAGGCAATGCAGACAATATCACTGATATCTCCTGCACAGATATCAGTCCTGATTTGGCTCACTGTCTGCATAAAATAATATAAGGACCTAAATTCATCAAACTTTAAACGTAATGTACGGGTCTATAACAAATATACACATTTGATAAACACGCATGTATGCCAGCAAGATATTATCGCGCCTCCTTACCTGTTGTGGGTAGCTGCTTCTGCCATCCGACGTTTGGAATATGCTGTAGTAAAAATGACGTCACAGTAGTCCAGAGATGTAGGTGGGTAAGTAGTTGACATCACAATTCATTCATGGAGAAGGTCTACCTGAAAAAAAGAAGAAGGAGGCGCGATAATATGTTCATGACATACATGAATATTTATTAATACTGTGTCTTACATCGTAACACTCATAAATGCAGTACTGTACAGACAACACAAGTCATCCTTATCAGTCCCTGCCACAGTGATTGCAAATACATGCTACAACACATTTTAGACCCTTAACTGTGGACCCGGCACTCAGTTTTACAAACTGAGCATGTCCCCGGGTACGTACTTTGCAGCAGCCAGTCTAGAGGAGCTGTCAGGGACTATCACCCCCCAAGCACCTCACAGTGCCTGGAACATCTCATGCGCCAGTTTAGGCTTTCACCCCCCTGCATGGCAATCTCATGCGCCAGATCTGGCACCTTGCCAAAGCACCTCGCCATGGCCGGAACATTTCATGCGCCGGTTCCAGCTTTCACTCCCAAAAGAACCTCGTCGCGGCCAGAACATCTCATGCGTCGGTTCCGGCTTTACTCCCCCAAGCACCCTGCCAAGGTAGTGACATTTCATTCACAGGTTCCAGCTTTCACCCTCCAGGCACATAGCTGAGTATGGAAAAAGTTATTTGCTGGTTTCGGTTTTCACACCCCAATCAAGTGTGATAGGGTACAGCGGTTTGAAAGTGGTATATTGAGCCCATATATTATCATTTTATTTCTACCAAAGTAGGTGAAAATTATTATTTTCACTCACTTTTGTAGAAAATAAGCACCTCACCCTCCAGGCACATAGCTGCGCATGGAAAAAGTTATTTGCCAGTTCCGGTTTTTACACCCCAATCAAGTGTGATAAGGAACAGCAGTGCGAAAAAGGTATATGGGGCCTATATATTATCACTTAATTTCTACCAAAATAGGTGAAAATTATTATTTTCACTTACTTTTGTAGAAAATAAGCACCTCACAGCGGCAGGAACATCTCATGCACCGTTTTCGGCTTTCACCCTCCAACCATCACGCCGCGGCCGGAACATTTCTTGCGCCGGTTCCGGCTTTCACTCCCAAAAGCACCTCGTCGCGGCCAGAACATCTCATGCGTCGGTTCCGGCTTTACTCCCCCAAGCACCCTGCCAAGGTGGTGACATTTCATTCACAGGTTCCAGCTTTCACCCTCCAGGCACATAGCTGAGTATGGAAAAAGTTATTTGCTGGTTTCGGTTTTCACACCCCAATCAAGTGTGATAGGGTACAGCGGTTTAAAAGTGGTATATTGAGCCCATATATTCTCATTTTATTTCTACCAAAGTAGGTGAAAATTATTATTTTCACTCACTTATGTAGAAAATAAGCACCTCACCCTCCAGGCACATAGCTGCGTATGGAAAAAGTTATTTGCCAGTTCCGGTTTTCACACCCCAATCAAGTGTGATAGGGTACAGCAGTGCGAAAAAGGTATATGGGGCCTATATATTATCACTTAATTTCTACCAAAATAGGTGAAAATTATTATTTTCACTTACTTTTGTAGAAAATAAGCACCTCACAGCGGCAGGAACATCTCATGCACCGTTTTCGGCTTTCACCCTCCAACCATCACGCCGCGGCCGGAACATTTCTTGCGCCGGTTCCGGCTTTCACTCCCAAAAGCACCTCGTCGCGGCCAGAACATCTCATGCGTCGGTTCCGGCTTTACTCCCCCAAGCACCCTGCCAAGGTGGTGACATTTCATTCACAGGTTCCAGCTTTCACCCTCCAGGCACATAGCTGAGTATGGAAAAAGTTATTTGCTGGTTTCGGTTTTCACACCCCAATCAAGTGTGATAGGGTACAGCGGTTTGAAAGTGGTATATTGAGCCCATATATTCTCATTTTATTTCTACCAAAGTAGGTGAAAATTATTATTTTCACTCACTTTTGTAGAAAATAAGCACCTCACCCTCCAGGCACATAGCTGCGTATGGAAAAAGTTATTTGCCAGTTCCGGTTTTCACACCCCAATCAAGTGTGATAGGGTACAGCAGTGCGAAAAAGGTATATGGGGCCTATATATTATCACTTCATTTCTACCAAAATAGGTGAAAATTATTATTTTCACTTACTTTTGTAGAAAATAAGCACCTCACAGCGGCAGGAACATCTCATGCACCGTTTTCGGCTTTCACCCCCCAACCATCACGCCGCGGCCGGAACATTTCTTGCTCCGGTTCCGGCTTTCACTCCCAAAAGCACCTTGTCGCGGCCAGAACATCTCATGCGTCGGTTCCGGCTTTACTCCCCCAAGCACCCTACCAAGGTGGTGACATTTCATTCACAGGTTCCAGCTTTCACCCTCCAGACACATAGCTGAGTATGGAAAAAGTTATTTGCTGGTTTTGGTTTTCACACCCCAATCAAGTGTGATAGGGTACAGCGGTGTGAAAGTGGTATATTGAGCCTATATATTATCATTTTATTTCGACCAAAGTACAGTAGGTGAAAATTATTATTTTCACTCACTTTTGTAGAAAATAAGCACCTCACCTTCCAGGCACATAGCTGCGTATGGAAAAAGTTATTTGCCAGTTCCGGTTTTCACACCCCAATCAAGTGTGATAGGGTACAGCAGTGCGAAAAAGGTATATGGGGCCTATATTTTATCACTTCATTTCTACCAAAATAGGTGAAAATTATTATTTTCACTTACTTTTGCAGAAAATAAGCACCTCACAGCGGCAGGAACATCTCATGCACCGTTTTCGGCTTTCACCCCCCAACCATCACGCCGCGGCCGGAACATTTCTTGCGCCGGTTCCGGCTTTCACTCCCAAAAGCACCTCGTCGCGGCCAGAACATCTCATGCGTCGGTTCCGGCTTTACTCCCCCAAGCACCCTGCCAAGGTGGTGACATTTCATTCACAGGTTCCAGCTTTCACCCTCCAGGCACATAGCTGAGTATGGAAAAAGTTATTTGCTGGTTTTGGTTTTCACACCCCAATCAAGTGTGATAGGGTACAGCGGTTTGAAAGTGGTATATTGAGCCTATATATTATCATTTTATTTCGACCAAAGTAGGTGAAAATTATTATTTTCACTCACTTTTGTAGAAAATAAGCACCTCACCCTCCAGGCACATAGCTGCGTATGGAAAAAGTTATTTGCCAGTTCCGGTTTTCACACCCCAATCAAGTGTGATAGGGTACAGCAGTGCGAAAAAGGTATATGGGGCCTATATATTATCACTTCATTTCTACCAAAATAGGTGAAAATTATTATTTTCACTTACTTTTGTAGAAAATAAGCACCTCACAGCGGCAGGAACATCTCATGCGCCGGTTCCGGCTTTCACTCCCAAAAGCACCTCGTCGCGGCCAGAACATCTCATGCGTCGGTTCCGGCTTTACTCCCCCAAGCACCCTGCCAAGGTGGTGACATTTCATTCACAGGTTCCAGCTGTCACCCTCCAGGCTCAGAGCTGCATATGGAGCAGGTTATTCGCCGTGTACAGTTTTCACACCCCAATCAAGTGTGATAGGGTACAGCGGTGTGAAAGTGGTATATGGGGCCTATGTACTATCACTTAATTTTTATCAAAGTAGGTGAAAATTATTATATTCACCTACTTTAGTACAAAATAAGTATTCTTGACATTCAATAAAAAGGCAATGCAGACAATATCACTGATATCTCCTGCACAGATATCAGTCCTGATTTGGCTCACTGTCTGCATAAAATAATATAAGGACCTAAATTCATCAAACTTTAAACGTAATGTACGGGTCTATAACAAATATACACATTTGATAAACACGCATGTATGCCAGCAAGATATTATCGCGCCTCCTTACCTGTTGTGGGTAGCTGCTTCTGCCATCCGACGTTTGGAATATGCTGTAGTAAAAATGACGTCACAGTAGTCCAGAGATGTAGGTGGGTAAGTAGTTGACATCACAATTCATTCATGGAGAAGGTCTACCTGAAAAAAAGAAGAAGGAGGCGCGATAATATGTTCATGACATACATGAATATTTATTAATACTGTGTCTTACATCGTAACACTCATAAATGCAGTACTGTACAGACAACACAAGTCATCCTTATCAGTCCCTGCCACAGTGATTGCAAATACATGCTACAACACATATTAGACCCTTAACTGTGGACCCGGCACTCAGTTTTACAAACTGAGCATGTCCCCGGGTACGTACTTTGCAGCAGCCAGTCTAGAGGAGCTGTCAGGGACTATCACCCCCCAATCACCTGACAGTGCCTGGAACATCTCATGCGCCAGTTTAGGCTTTCACCCCCCTGCATGGCAATCTCATGCGCCAGATCTGGCACCTTGCCAAAGCACCTCGCCATGGCCGGAACATTTCATGCGCCGGTTCCAGCTTTCACTCCCAAAAGAACCTCGTCGCGGCCAGAACATCTCATGCGTCGGTTCCGGCTTTACTCCCCCAAGCACCCTGCCAAGGTAGTGACATTTCATTCACAGGTTCCAGCTTTCACCCTCCAGGCACATAGCTGAGTATGGAAAAAGTGATTTGCTGGTTTCGGTTTTCACACCCCAATCAAGTGTGATAGGGTACAGCGGTTTGAAAGTGGTATATTGAGCCCATATATTATCATTTTATTTCTACCAAAGTAGGTGAAAATTATTATTTTCACTCACTTTTGTAGAAAATAAGCACCTCACCCTCCAGGCACATAGCTGCGCATGGAAAAAGTTATTTGCCAGTTCCGGTTTTTACACCCCAATCAAGTGTGATAGGGAACAGCAGTGCGAAAAAGGTATATGGGGCCTATATATTATCACTTAATTTCTACCAAAATAGGTGAAAATTATTATTTTCACTTACTTTTGTAGAAAATAAGCACCTCACAGCGGCAGGAACATCTCATGCACCGTTTTCGGCTTTCACCCTCCAACCATCACGCCGCGGCCGGAACATTTCTTGCGCCGGTTCCGGCTTTCACTCCCAAAAGCACCTCGTCGCGGCCAGAACATCTCATGCGTCGGTTCCGGCTTTACTCCACCGAGCACCCTGCCAAGGTGGTGACATTTCATTCACAGGTTCCAGCTTTCACCCTCCAGGCACATAGCTGAGTATGGAAAAAGTTATTTGCTGATTTTGGTTTTCACACCCCAAACAAGTGTGATAGGGTACAGCGGTGTGAAAGTGGTATATTGAGCCTATATATTATCATTTTATTTCTACAAAAGTAGGTGAAAATTATTATTTTCACTCACTTTTGTAGAAAATAAGCACCTCACCCTCCAGGCACATAGCTGCGTATGGAAAAAGTTATTTGCCAGTTCCGGTTTTCACACCCCAATCAAGTGTGATAGGGTACAGCAGTGCGAAAAAGGTATATGGGGCCTATATATTATCACTTCATTTCTACCAAAATAGGTGAAAATTATTATTTTCACTTACTTTTGTAGAAAATAAGCACCTCACAGCGGCAGGAACATCTCATGCACCGTTTTCGGCTTTCACCCCCCAACCATCACGCCGCGGCCGGAACATTTATTGCGCCGGTTCCGGCTTTCACTCCCAAAAGCACCTCGTCGCGGCCAGAACATCTCATGCGTCGGTTCCGGCTTTACTCCCCCAAGCACCCTGCCAAGGTGGTGACATTTCATTCACAGGTTCCAGCTTTTACCCTCCAGGCACATAGCTGAGTATGGAAAAAGTTATTTGCTGGTTTTGGTTTTCACACCCCAAACAAGTGTGATAGGGTACAGCGGTGTGAAAGTGGTATATTGAGCCTATATATTATCATTTTATTTCGACCAAAGTAGGTGAAAATTATTATTTTCACTCACTTTTGTAGAAAAAAAGCACCTCACTCTCCAGGCACATAGCTGCATATGGAAAAAGTTATTTGCCAGTTTCGGTTTTCACACCCCAATCAAGTGTGATAGGGTACAGCAGTGTGAAAAAGGTATATGGGGCTCTATATATTTTATCACTTCATTTCTACCAAAGTAGGGGAAAATTATTATTTTCACTTACTTTTGTAGAAAATAAGCACCTCCCCCCCAGGCACATAGCTGCGTATGGAAAAAGTTATTTGTCAGGTCCGGTTTTCACACCCCAATCAAGTGTGATAGGGTACAGCAGTGCGAAAAAGGTATATGGGGCCTATATATTATCACTTCATTTCTACCAAAATAGGTGAAAATTATTATTTTCACTTACTTTTGTAGAAAATAAGCACCTCACAGCGGCAGGAACATCTCATGCACCGTTTTCGGCTTTCACCCCCCAACCATCACGCCGCGGCCGGAACATTTCTTGCGCCGGTTCCGGCTTTCACTCCCAAAAGCACCTCGTCGCGGCCAGAACATCTCATGCGGCGGTTCCGGCTTTACTCCCCCAAGCACCCTGCCAAGGTGGTGACATTTCATTCACAGGTTCCAGCTTTCACCCTCCAGGCACATAGCTGAGTATGGAAAAATGTATTTGCTGGTTTCGGTTTTCACACCCCAATCAAGTGTGATAGGGTACAGCGGTTTGAAAGTGGTATATTGAGTCCATATATTATCATTTTATTTCTACCAAAGTAGGTGAAAATTATTATTTTCACTCACTTTTATAGAAAATAAGCACCTCACCTTCCAGGCACATAGCTGCGTATGGAAAAAGTTATTTGCCAGTTCCGGTTTTCACACCCCAATCAAGTGTGATAGGGTACAGCGGTGTGAAAGTGGTATATTGAGCCTATATATTATCATTTTATTTCGACCAAAGTAGGTGAAAATTATTATTTTCACTCACTTTTGTAGAAAATAAGCACCTCACCCTCCAGGCACATAGATGCGTATGGAAAAAGTTATTTGCCAGTTCCGGTTTTCACACCCCAATCAAGTGTGATAGGGTACAGCAGTGCGAAAAAGGTATATGGGGCCTATATATTATCACTTCATTTCTACCAAAGTAGGTGAAAATTATTATTTTCACTTACTTTTGTAGAAAATAAGCACCTCACAGCGGCAGGAACATCTCATGCACTGTTTTCGGCTTTCACCCCCCAACCATCACGCCGCGGCCGGAACATTTCTTGCGCCGGTTCCGGCTTTCACTCCCAAAAGCACCTCGTCGCGGCCAGAACATCTCATGCGTCGGTTCCGGCGTTACTCCCCCAATCAACTTGCCAAGTCGAGAACATTTCATTCACAGGTTCCAGCTTTCACTCTCCAGGCACAGAGCTGCTTATGGAGCAGGTTATTCGCCGTGTACAGTTTTCACACCCCAATCAAGTGTGATAGGGTACAGCGGTGTGAAAGTGGTATATGGGGCCTATGTACTATCACTTAATTTTTATCAAAGTAGGTGAAAATTATTATATTTACCTACTTTAGTACAAAATAAGTATTCTTGACATTCAATGAAAAGGCAATGCAGACAATGGCCCTTATTCTAATCTATGCGGTACGGCCCGCGTGCGGCCGTACCGCCGATGTTTTGACACTGCACATGCGCAGAGGTCAATCTGCGCATGTGCAGCCCCCTTCGCCGCAGACGGATTTCGTCCGCCGCAAAGGGGGCGTATAGGGGCGTGAGGGGCTTCATGCCCTCATTTCCCTATGTGTACGCCCCGCGTTTCATGGGCGTTCCCATGCAAACGCGGGGCGTATGCATGGTAATGAGGGCATGACGCAACTCATGGGGGCGGAAAGCTGACGTCGCCGGATGTCAGCTCTCAGCCCCCATACAAGCTACCACACGGACGATTGTCCGTGTGGTCTCAGCTTGCGGGAGCTGCTGGGGCGTGCGGACCTGCCTTCGATGGTCGACGACCATCGAATGCAGGGGGCAGCTCCCACCATGGTGGAGGCGTACGCCTCCACCATTTTTATGCGGATCGCCAGCCGTCCGTGTACGGACGGCCGTGGCGATCCGTCTCGTGGGCGGGGCTTGGTTTGTGCGGCCGGGGCACCGTGTGCGGCTCCGGCCGCACCAACCAGAATAAGGGCCAATATCACTGATATCTCCGGCACAGATATCAGTCCTGATTTGGCTCGCTGTCTGCATAAAATAATATAAGGACCTAAATTCATCAAACTTTAAACGTAATGTACGGGTCTATAACAAATATACACATTTGATAAACACGCATGTATGCCAGCAAGATATTATCGCGCCTCCTTACCTGTTGTGGGTAGCTGCTTCTGCCATCCGACGTTTGGAATATGCTGTAGTAAAAATGACGTCACAGTAGTCCAGAGATGTAGGTGGGTAAGTAGTTGACATCACAATTCATTCATGGTGAAGGTCTACCTGAAAAAAAGAAGAAGGAGGCGCGATAATATGTTCATGACATACATGAATATTTATTAATACTGTGTCTTACATCGTAACACTCATAAATGCAGTACTGTACAGACAACACAAGTCATCCTTATCAGTCCCTGCCCCAGTGATTGCAAATACATGCTACAGCACATATTAGACCCTTAACTGTGGACCCGGCACTCAGTTTTACAAACTGAGCAGGTCCCCGGGTACGTACTTTGCAGCAGCCAGTCTTGAGGAGCTGTCAGGGACTATCACCCCCCAAGCACCTCACAGAGCCTGGAACATCTCATGCGCCAGTTTAGGCTTTCACCCCCCTTCATGCACATCGCAAAAGCATGGCAATCTCATGCGCCAGATCTAGCACCTTGCCAAAGCACTTTGCCATGGCCGTAACATTTCATGCGCCGGTTCCAGCTTTCACTCCCAAAAGCACCTCGTCGCGGCCAGAACATCTCATTCGTCGGTTCCGGCTTTACTCCCCCAAGCACTCTGCCAAGGTAGTGACATTTCATTCACAGGTTCCAGCTTTCACCCTCCAGGCACATAGCTGAGTATGGAAAAAGTTAATTGCTGGTTTCGGTTTTCACACCCCAATCAAGTGTGATAGGGTACAGCGGTTTGAAAGTGGTATATTGAGCCCATATATTATCATTTTATTTCTACCAAAGTAGGTGAAAATTATTATTTTCACTCACTTTTGTAGAAAATAAGCACCTCACCCTCCAGGCACATAGCTGCGTATGGAAAAAGTTATTTGTCAGGTCCGGTTTTCACACCCCAATCAAGTGTGATAGGGTACAGCAGTGCGAAAAAGGTATATGGGGCCTATATATTATCACTTCATTTCTACCAAAGTAGGTGAAAATTATTATTTTCACTTACTTTTGTAGAAAAAAAGCACCTCACAGAGGCAGGAATATCTCATGCACCGTTTTCGGCTATCACCCCCCAACCATCACGCCGCGGCCGGAACATTTCTTGCGCCGGTTCCGGCTTTCACTCCCAAAAGCACCTCGTCGCGGCCAGAACATCTCATGCGTCAGTTCCGGCTTTACTCCCCCAAGCACCCTGCCAAGGTGGTGACATTTCATTCACAGGTTCCAGCTTTCACCCTCCAGGCACATAGCTGAGTATGGAAAAAGTTATTTGCTGGTTTCGGTTTTCACACCCCAATCAAGTGTGATAGGGTACAGCGGTTTGAAAGTGGTATATTGAGTCCATATATTATCATTTTATTTCTACCAAAGTAGGTGAAAATTATTATTTTCACTCACTTTTGTAGAAAATAAGCACCTCGCTCTCCAGGCACATAGCTGAATATGGAAAAAGTTATTTGCCAGTTTCGGTTTTCACACCCCAATCAAGTGTGATAGGGTACAGCAGTGTGAAAAAGGTATATGGGGCTCTATATATTTTATCACTTCATTTCTACCAAAGTAGGTGAAAATTATTATTTTCACTTACTTTTGTAGAAAATAAGCACCTCACCCTCCAGGCACATAGCTGCGTATGGAAAAAGTTATTTGTCAGGTCCGGTTTTCACACCCCAATCAAGTGTGATAGGGTACAGCAGTGCGAAAAAGGTATAAGGGGCCTATATATTATCACTTCATTTCTACCAAAGTGGGTGAAAATTATTATTTTCACTTACTTTTGTAGAAAAAAAGCACCTCACAGAGGCAGGAACATCTCATGCACCGTTTTCGGCTATCACCCCCCAACCATCACGTCGCGGCCGGAACATTTCTTGCGCCGGTTCCGGCTTTCACTCCCAAAAGCACCTCGTCGCGGCCAGAACATCTCATGCGTCGGTTCCAGCTTTACTCCCCCAAGCACCCTGCCAAGGTGGTGACATTTCATTCACAGGTTCCAGATTTCACCCTCCAGGCACATAGCTGAGTATGGAAAAAGTTATTTGCTGGTTTCGGTTTTCACACCCCAATCAAGTGTGATAGGGTACAGCGGTGTGAAAATGGTATATTGAGTCCATATATTATCATTTTATTTCTACCAAAGTAGGTGAAAATTATTATTTTCACTCACTTTTGTAGAAAATAAGCACCTCACCCTCCAGGCACATAGCTGCGTATGGAAAAAGTTATTTGCCAGTTCCGGTTTTCACACCCCAATCAAGTGTGATAGGGTACAGCAGTGCGAAAAAGGTATATGGGGCCTATATTTTATCACTTCATTTCTACCAAAGTAGGTGAAAATTATTATTTTCACTTACTTTTGTAGAAAATAAGTACCTCACAGCGGCAGGAACATCTCGTGCACCGTTTTCGACTTTCACCCCCCAACCATCACTCCGCGGCCGGAAGATTTCTTGCGCTGGTTCCAGCTTTCACACCCAAAAGCACCTTGTCGCGGCCAGAACATCTCATGCGTCGGTTCCGGCTTTACTCCCCCAAGCACCCTGCCAAGGTGGTGACATTTCATTCACAGGTTCATGCTTTCACCCTCCAGGCACATAGCTGAGTATGGAAAAAGTTATTTGCTGGTTTCGGTTTTCACACCCCAATCAAGTGTGATAGGGTACAGCGGTGTGAAAGTGGTATATTGAGCCTATATATTATCATTTTATTTCGACCAAAGTACAGTAGGTGAAAATTATTATTTTCACTCACTTTTGTAGAAAATAAGCACCTCACCTTCCAGGCACATAGCTGCGTATGGAAAAAGTTATTTGCCAGTTCCGGTTTTCACACCCCAATCAAGTGTGATAGGGTACAGCAGTGCGAAAAAGGTATATGGGGCTCTATATATTTTATCACTTCATTTCTACCAAAGTAGGTGAAAATTATTATTTTCACTTACTTTTGTAGAAAATAAGTACCTCACAGCGGCAGGAACATCTCGTGCACCGTTTTCGACTTTCACCCCCCAACCATCACTCCGCGGCCGGAAGATTTCTTGCGCCGGTTCCAGCTTTCACACCCAAAAGCACCTTGTCGCGGCCAGAACATCTCATGCGTCGGTTCCGGCTTCACTCCCCAAGCACCCTGCCAAGGTGGTGACATTTCATTCACAGGTAAATGCTTTCACCCTCCAGGCACATAGCTGAGTATGGAAAAAGTTATTTGCTGGTTTCGGTTTTCACACCCCAATCAAGTGTGATAGGGTACAGCGTGTGAAAGTGGTATATTGAGCCTATATATTATCATTTTATTTCTACCAAAGTAGGTGAAAATTATTATTTTCACTCACTTTTGTAGAAAATAAGCACCTCACCCTCCAGGCACATAGATGCGTATGGAAAAAGTTATTTGCCAGTTCCGGTTTTCACACCCCAATCAAGTGTGATAGGGTACAGCAGTGCAAAAAAGGTATATATATATTATCACTTCATTTCTACCAAAGTAGGTGAAAATTATTATTTTCACTTACTTTTGTAGAAAATAAGCACCTCACAGCGGCAGGAACATCTCATGCACCGTTTTCGGCTTTCACCCCCCAACCATCACGCCGCGTCCGGAACATTTCTTGCGCCGGTTCCGGCTTTCACTCCCAAAAGCACCTCGTCGCGGCCAGAACATCTCATGCGTCGGTTCCGGCTTTACTCCCCCAAGCAACTTGCCAAGTCGGGAACATTTCATTCACAGGTTCCAGCTTTCACTCTCCAGGCACAGAGCTGCGTATGGAGCAGGTTTTCCGCCGTGTACAGTTTTCACACCCCAATCAAGTGTGATAGGGTACAGCGGTGTGAAAGTGGTATATGGGGCCTATGTACTATCACTTAATTTTTATCAAAGTAGGTGAAAATTATTATATTCACCTACTTTAGTACAAAATAAGTATTCTTGACATTCAATAAAAAGGCAATGCAGACAATATCACTGATATCTCCTGCACAGATATCAGTCCTGATTTGGCTCGCTGTCTGCATAAAATAATATAAGGCCCTAAATTCATCAAACTTTAAACGTAATGTACGGGTCTATAACAAATATACACATTTGATAAACACGCATGTATGCCAGCAAGATATTATCGCGCCTCCTTACCTGTTGTGGGTAGCTGCTTCTGCCATCCGACGTTTGGAATATGCTGTAGTAAAAATGACGTCACAGTAGTCCAGAGATGTAGTAGGTGGGTAAGTAGTTGACATCACAATTCATTCATGGAGAAGGTCTACCTGAAAAAAAGAAGAAGGAGGCGCGATAATATGTTCATGACATACATGAATATTTATTAATACTGTGTCTTACATCGTAACACTCATAAATGCAGTACTGTACAGACAACACAAGTCATCCTTATCAGTCCCTGCCCCAGTGATTGCAAATACATGCTACAGCACATATTAGACCCTTAACTGTGGACCCGGCACTCAGTTTTACAAACTGAGCAGGTCCCCGGGTACGTACTTTGCAGCAAGCTCTGTCCACTCCACGCATTGACCTGGTATTGCAGTACTTCCAGGACCGGTGCACCACCCTAATCTGTTATCCAAAAATAGACTAATTCCATTCCTGGCACTTGATTTGGTGTATCAATTGTTTGTGCACCTTTGTTCTAACTTTGTATTTAGAAATGCATGCATTTGCTTCAAGGTTTAACCCTTGTGCATAAAAAGTTTGAAATCCTGCCTCCAGTGTATCATTTTGTGACTATTTCTTGACTCCTTGAATTGTACTTTCTGGAATCGAGTCAGTTTAATACTTGATGTGACACTACACTTGAAATCAGCATGTGCGGCCTAGCCAAAAGACCGGAAGCCTGCCTAAATTAAATGACTTATCAATCGCTGCGCCCTCCCAATATATATGCAAACACTATGTGACTTACCTACGATCTTACCACAGAAACATCAACTGGAACACAGCAATGGAATTTTTGGACCCCCCTCCCTCTCGATTTGAAATGGCTTGGTTTTTGTTTTGTTTTTCTTTTATTTCTTTTTCGCTTCTCTTATATTTTGTTTTCTTTTGTTAAACTTATATTTTTTTCTTTTCTCTTTTCTCTCTTTTGTTTTGGGAATTTTTTTTCCTTTTCAATTTTTTCCGAGCCAAACAATTGATGATCATTGAGAGGGGGATTTAGAAAAAGTATCACTTACCTATTTCGGACCATCATTTGGGTGGTAACTGCCAATAAAAGAAAACATTGGCCCACCCAGCTCACCTACACATGACTGTCCTGTCTGCCTGTCTGTTCCAAGTGACTGTCTGGCTGTCAGGTTCCGGAATCCGAGTGAGCAGCTTGTGATGTCATAGAGGGCAGATTGTGATGTCACACAAAGGTTCCTGCCACATGAATGCTTGTCCATCTGACTGTCTACTACTGCTGCTGAATGGGCTCAAAACAGGAAAGCCGTCATTGCACCTGATTGTGCAAGATTCCTCCTTCTCCTCTGCAGCAGCTAGCTGATTGATTTAGCCAGCAGCAGTCAGGGACTATCACCCCCCAAGCACCTCACAGTGCCTGGAACATCTCATGCGCCAGTTTAGGCTTTCACCCCCCTTCATGCACATCGCAAAAGCATGGCAATCTCATGCGCCAGATCTGGCACCTTGCCAAAGCACCTCGCCATGGTCGTAACATTTCATGCGCCGGTTCCAGCTTTCACTCCCAAAAGCACCTCGTCGCGGCCAGAACATCTCATGCGTCGGTTCCGGCTTTACTCCCCCAAGCACCCTGCCAAGGTAGTGACATTTCATTCACAGGTTCCAGCTTTCACCCTCCAGGCACATAGCTGAGTATGGAAAAAGTTAATTGCTGGTTTCGGTTTTCACACCCCAATCAAGTGTGATAGGGTACAGCGGTTTGAAAGTGGTATATTGAGCCCATATATTATCATTTTATTTCTACCAAAGTAGGTGAAAATTATTATTTTCACTCACTTTTGTAGAAAATAAGCACCTCACCCTCCAGGCACATAGCTGCATATGGAAAAAGTTATTTGTCAGGTCCGGTTTTCACACCCCAATCAAGTGTGATAGGGTACAGCAGTGCGAAAAAGGTATATGGGGCCTATATATTATCACTTCATTTCTACCAAAGTAGGTGAAAATTATTATTTTCACTTACTTTTGTAGAAAAAAAGCACCTCACAGAGGCAGGAACATCTCATGCACCGTTTTCGGCTATCACCCCCCAACCATCACGCCGCGGCCGGAACATTTCTTGCGCCGGTTCCGGCTTTCACTCCCAAAAGCACCTCGTCGCGGCCAGAACATCTCATGCGTCGGTTCTGGCTTTACTCCCCCAAGTACCCTGTCAAGGTGGTGACATTTCATTCACAGGTTCCAGCTTTCACCCTCCAGGCACATAGCTGAGTATGGAAAAAGTTATTTGCTGGTTTCGGTTTTCACACCCCAATCAAGTGTGATAGGGTACAGCGGTTTGAAAGTGGTATATTGAGCCCATATATTCTCATTTTATTTCTACCAAAGTAGGTGAAAATTATTATTTTCACTCACTTATGTAGAAAATAAGCACCTCACCCTCCAGGCACATAGCTGCGTATGGAAAAAGTTATTTGCCAGTTTCGGGTTTCACACCCCAATTAAGTGTGATAGGGTACAGCAGTGCGAAAAAGGTATATGGGGCCTATATATTATCACTTCATTTCTACCAAAATAGGTGAAAATTATTATTTTCACTTACTTTTGTAGAAAATAAGCACCTCACAGCGGCAGGAACATCTCATGCACCGTTTTCGGCTTTCACCCCCCAACCATCACGCCGCGGCCGGAACATTTCTTGCGCCGGTTCCGGCTTTCACTCCCAAAAGCACCTCGTCGCGGCCAGAACATCTCATGCGGCGGTTCCGGCTTTACTCCCCCAAGCACCCTGCCAAGGTGGTGACATTTCATTCACAGGTTCCAGCTTTCACCCTCCAGGCACATAGCTGAGTATGGAAAAATGTATTTGCTGGTTTCGGTTTTCACACCCCAATCAAGTGTGATAGGGTACAGCGGTTTGAAAGTGGTATATTGAGTCCATATATTATCATTTTATTTCTACCAAAGTAGGTGAAAATGATTATTTTCACTCACTTTTATAGAAAATAAGCACCTCACCTTCCAGGCACATAGCTGCGTATGGAAAAAGTTATTTGCCAGTTCCGGTTTTCACACCCCAATCAAGTGTGATAGGGTACAGCGGTGTGAAAGTGGTATATTGAGCCTATATATTATCATTTTATTTCGACCAAAGTAGGTGAAAATTATTATTTTCACTCACTTTTGTAGAAAATAAGCACCTCACCCTCCAGGCACATAGATGCGTATGGAAAAAGTTATTTGCCAGTTCCGGTTTTCACACCCCAATCAAGTGTGATAGGGTACAGCAGTGCGAAAAAGGTATATGGGGCCTATATATTATCACTTCATTTCTACCAAAGTAGGTGAAAATTATTATTTTCACTTTCTTTTGTAGAAAATAAGCACCTCACAGCGGCAGGAACATCTCATGCACCGTTTTCGGCTTTCACCCCCCAACCATCACGCCGCGGCCGGAACATTTCTTGCGCCGGTTCCGGCTTTCACTCCCAAAAGCACCTCGTCGCGGCCAGAACATCTCATGCGTCGGTTCCGGCTTTACTCCCCCAAGCACCCTGCCAAGGTGGTGACATTTCATTCACAGGTTCCAGCTTTTACCCTCCAGGCACATAGCTGAGTATGGAAAAAGTTATTTGCTGGTTTTGGTTTTCACACCCCAAACAAGTGTGATAGGGTACAGCGGTGTGAAAGTGGTATATTGAGCCTATATATTATCATTTTATTTCGACCAAAGTAGGTGAAAATTATTATTTTCACTCACTTTTGTAGAAAATAAGCACCTCACTCTCCAGGCACATAGCTGCATATGGAAAAAGTTATTTGCCAGTTTCGGTTTTCACACCCCAATCAAGTGTGATAGGGTACAGCAGTGTGAAAAAGGTATATGGGGCTCTATATATTTTATCACTTCATTTCTACCAAAGTAGGTGAAAATTATTATTTTCACTTACTTTTGTAGAAAATAAGCACCTCCCCCCCAGGCACATAGCTGCGTATGGAAAAAGTTATTTGTCAGGTCCGGTTTTCACACCCCAATCAAGTGTGATAGGGTACAGCAGTGCGAAAAAGGTATATGGGGCCTATATATTATCACTTAATTTCTACCAAAATAGGTGAAAATTATTATTTTCACTTACTTTTGTAGAAAATAAGCACCTCACAGCGGCAGGAACATCTCATGCACCGTTTTCGGCTTTCACCCCCCAACCATCACGCCGCGGCCGGAACATTTCTTGCTCCGGTTCCGGCTTTCACTCCCAAAAGCACCTTGTCGCGGCCAGAACATCTCATGCGTCGGTTCCGGCTTTACTCCCCCAAGCACCCTACCAAGGTGGTGACATTTCATTCACAGGTTCCAGCTTTCACCCTCCAGACACATAGCTGAGTATGGAAAAAGTTATTTGCTGGTTTTGGTTTTCACACCCCAATCAAGTGTGATAGGGTACAGCGGTGTGAAAGTGGTATATTGAGCCTATATATTATCATTTTATTTCTACCAAAGTAGGTGAAAATTATTATTTTCACTCACTTATGTAGAAAATAAGCACCTCACCCTCCAGGCACATAGCTGCGTATGGAAAAAGTTATTTGCCAGTTTCGGATTTCACACCCCAATCAAGTGTGATAGTGTACAGCAGTGTGAAAAAGGTATATGGGGCTCTATATATTTTATCACTTAATTTCTACCAAAGTAGGTGAAAATTATTATTTTCACTTACTTTTGTAGAAAATAAGTACCTCACAGCGGCAGGAACATCTCGTGCACCATTTTCGACTTTCACCCCCCAACCATCACTCCGCGGCCGGAAGATTTCTTGCGCCGGTTCCAGCTTTCACACCCAAAAGCACCTTGTCGCGGCCAGAACATCTCATGCGTCGGTTCCGGCTTTACTCCCCCAAGCACCCTGCCAAGGTGGTGACATTTCATTCACAGGTTCATGCTTTCACCCTCCAGGCACATAGCTGAGTATGGAAAAAGTTATTTGCTGGTTTCGGTTTTCACACCCCAATCAAGTGTGATAGGGTACAGCGGTGTGAAAGTGGTATATTGAGCCCATAATCTATCATTTTATTTCTACCAAAGTAGGTGAAAATTATTATTTTCACTCACTTTTGTAGAAAATAAGCACCTCACCCTCCAGGCACATAGCTGCTTATGGAAAAAGTTATTTGTCAGGTCCGGTTTTCACACCCCAATCAAGTGTGATAGGGTACAGCAGTGCGAAAAAGGTATATGGGGCCTATATATTATCACTTCATTTCTACCAAAGTAGTTGAAAATGATTATTTTCACTTACTTTTGTAGAAAATAAGCACCTCACAGCGGCAGGAACATCTCATGCACCGTTTTCGGCTTTCACCCCCCAACCATCACGCCGCGGCCAGAACATTTCTTGCGCCGGTTCCGGCTTTCACTCCCAAAAGCACCTCGTCGCGGCCAGAACATCTCATGCGTCGGTTCCGGCTTTACTCCCCCAAGTACCCTGTCAAGGTGGTGACATTTCATTCACAGGTTCCAGCTTTCACCCTCCAGGCACATAGCTGAGTATGGAAAAAGTTATTTGCTGGTTTCGGTTTTCACACCCCAATCAAGTGTGATAGGGTACAGCGGTTTGAAAGTGGTATATTGAGCCCATATATTCTCATTTTATTTCTACCAAAGTAGGTGAAAATTATTATTTTCACTCACTTATGTAGAAAATAAGCACCTCACCCTCCAGGCACATAGCTGCGTATGGAAAAAGTTATTTGCCAGTTTCGGGTTTCACACCCCAATCAAGTGTGATAGTGTACAGCAGTGTGAAAAAGGTATATGGGGCTCTATATATTTTATCACTTAATTTCTACCAAAGTAGGTGAAAATTATTATTTTCACTTACTTTTGTAGAAAATAAGTACCTCACAGCGGCAGGAACATCTCGTGCACCATTTTCGACTTTCACCCCCCAACCATCACTCCGCGGCCGGAAGATTTCTTGCGCCGGTTCCAGCTTTCACACCCAAAAGCACCTTGTCGCGGCCAGAACATCTCATGCGTCGGTTCCGGCTTTACTCCCCCAAGCACCCTGCCAAGGTGGTGACATTTCATTCACAGGTTCATGCTTTCACCCTCCAGGCACATAGCTGAGTATGGAAAAAGTTATTTGCTGGTTTCGGTTTTCACACCCCAATCAAGTGTGATAGGGTACAGCGGTGTGAAAGTGGTATATTGAGCCCATAAATTATCATTTTATTTCTACCAAAGTAGGTGAAAATTATTATTTTCACTCACTTTTGTAGAAAATAAGCACCTCACCCTCCAGGCACATAGCTGCGTATGGAAAAAGTTATTTGTCAGGTCCGGTTTTCACACCCCAATCAAGTGTGATAGGGTACAGCAGTGCGAAAAAGGTATATGGGGCCTATATATTATCACTTCATTTCTACCAAAGTAGGTGAAAATTATTATTTTCACTCACTTTTGTAGAAAATAAGCACCTCACCCTCCAGGCACATAGCTGCGCATGGAAAAAGTTATTTGCCAGTTCCGGTTTTTACACCCCAATCAAGTGTGATAAGGAACAGCAGTGCGAAAAAGGTATATGGGGCCTATATATTATCACTTAATTTCTACCAAAATAGGTGAAAATTATTATTTTCACTTACTTTTGTAGAAAATAAGCACCTCACAGCGGCAGGAACATCTCATGCACCGTTTTCGGCTTTAACCCTCCAACCATCACGCCGCGGCCGGAACATTTCTTGCGCCGGTTCCGGCTTTCACTCCCAAAAGCACCTCGTCGCGGCCAGAACATCTCATGCGTCGGTTCCGGCTTTACTCCCCCAAGCACCCTGCCAAGGTGGTGACATTTCATTCACAGGTTCCAGCTTTCACCCTCCAGGCACATAGCTGAGTATGGAAAAAGTTATTTGCTGGTTTCGGTTTTCACACCCCAATCAAGTGTGATAGGGTACAGCGGTTTGAAAGTGGTATATTGAGCCCATATATTCTCATTTTATTTCTACCAAAGTAGGTGAAAATTATTATTTTCACTCACTTATGTAGAAAATAAGCACCTCACCCTCCAGGCACATAGCTGCGTATGGAAAAAGTTATTTGCCAGTTCCGGTTTTCACACCCCAATCAAGTGTGATAGGGTACAGCAGTGCGAAAAAGGTATATGGGGCCTATATATTATCACTTCATTTCTACCAAAATAGGTGAAAATTATTATTTTCACTTACTTTTGTAGAAAATAAGCACCTCACAGCGGCAGGAACATCTCATGCACCGTTTTCGGCTTTCACCCCCCAACCATCACGCCGCGGCCGGAACATTTCTTGCTCCGGTTCCGGCTTTCACTCCCAAAAGAACCTCGTCGCGGCCAGAACATCTCATGCGTCGGTTCCGGCTTTACTCCCCATAGCACCCTGCCAAGGTGGTGACATTTCATTCACAGGTTCCAGCTTTCACCCTCCAGGCACATAGCTGAGTATGGAAAAAGTTATTTGCTGGTTTCGGTTTTCACACCCCAATCAAGTGTGATAGGGTACAGCGGTTTGAAAGTGGTATATTGAGCCCATATATTATCATTTTATTTCTACCAAAGTAGGTGAAAATTATTATTTTCACTCACTTTTGTAGAAAATAAGCACCTCACCCTCCAGGCACATAGCTGCGCATGGAAAAAGTTATTTGCCAGTTCCGGTTTTTACACCCCAATCAAGTGTGATAAGGAACAGCAGTGCGAAAAAGGTATATGGGGCCTATATATTATCACTTAATTTCTACCAAAATAGGTGAAAATTATTATTTTCACTTACTTTTGTAGAAAATAAGCACCTCACAGCGGCAGGAACATCTCATGCACCGTTTTCGGCTTTCACCCTCCAACCATCACGCCGCGGCCGGAACATTTCTTGCGCCGGTTCCGGCTTTCACTCCCAAAAGCACCTCGTCGCGGCCAGAACATCTCATGCGTCGGTTCCGGCTTTACTCCCCCAAGCACCCTGCCAAGGTGGTGACATTTCATTCACAGGTTCCAGCTTTCACCCTCCAGGCACATAGCTGAGTATGGAAAAAGTTATTTGCTGGTTTCGGTTTTCACACCCCAATCAAGTGTGATAGGGTACAGCGGTTTGAAAGTGGTATATTGAGCCCATATATTCTCATTTTATTTCTACCAAAGTAGGTGAAAATTATTATTTTCACTCACTTTTGTAGAAAATAAGCACCTCACCCTCCAGGCACATAGCTGCGTATGGAAAAAGTTATTTGCCAGTTCCGGTTTTCACACCCCAATCAAGTGTGATAGGGTACAGCAGTGCGAAAAAGGTATATGGGGCCTATATATTATCACTTCATTTCTACCAAAATAGGTGAAAATTATTATTTTCACTTACTTTTGTAGAAAATAAGCACCTCACAGCGGCAGGAACATCTCATGCACCGTTTTCGGCTTTCACCCCCCAACCATCACGCCGCGGCCGGAACATTTCTTGCTCCGGTTCCGGCTTTCACTCCCAAAAGCACCTTGTCGCGGCCAGAACATCTCATGCGTCGGTTCCGGCTTTACTCCCCCAAGCACCCTACCAAGGTGGTGACATTTCATTCACAGGTTCCAGCTTTCACCCTCCAGACACATAGCTGAGTATGGAAAAAGTTATTTGCTGGTTTTGGTTTTCACACCCCAATCAAGTGTGATAGGGTACAGCGGTGTGAAAGTGGTATATTGAGCCTATATATTATCATTTTATTTCGACCAAAGTACAGTAGGTGAAAATTATTATTTTCACTCACTTTTGTAGAAAATAAGCACCTCACCTTCCAGGCACATAGCTGCGTATGGAAAAAGTTATTTGCCAGTTCCGGTTTTCACACCCCAATCAAGTGTGATAGGGTACAGCAGTGCGAAAAAGGTATATGGGGCCTATATTTTATCACTTCATTTCTACCAAAATAGGTGAAAATTATTATTTTCACTTACTTTTGCAGAAAATAAGCACCTCACAGCGGCAGGAACATCTCATGCACCGTTTTCGGCTTTCACCCCCCAACCATCACGCCGCGGCCGGAACATTTCTTGCGCCGGTTCCGGCTTTCACTCCCAAAAGCACCTCGTCGCGGCCAGAACATCTCATGCGTCGGTTCCGGCTTTACTCCCCCAAGCACCCTGCCAAGGTGGTGACATTTCATTCACAGGTTCCAGCTTTCACCCTCCAGGCACATAGCTGAGTATGGAAAAAGTTATTTGCTGGTTTTGGTTTTCACACCCCAATCAAGTGTGATAGGGTACAGCGGTTTGAAAGTGGTATATTGAGCCTATATATTATCATTTTATTTCGACCAAAGTAGGTGAAAATTATTATTTTCACTCACTTTTGTAGAAAATAAGCACCTCACCCTCCAGGCACATAGCTGCGTATGGAAAAAGTTATTTGCCAGTTCCGGTTTTCACACCCCAATCAAGTGTGATAGGGTACAGCAGTGCGAAAAAGGTATATGGGGCCTATATATTATCACTTCATTTCTACCAAAATAGGTGAAAATTATTATTTTCACTTACTTTTGTAGAAAATAAGCACCTCACAGCGGCAGGAACATCTCATGCGCCGGTTCCGGCTTTCACTCCCAAAAGCACCTCGTCGCGGCCAGAACATCTCATGCGTCGGTTCCGGCTTTACTCCCCCAAGCACCCTGCCAAGGTGGTGACATTTCATTCACAGGTTCCAGCTGTCACCCTCCAGGCTCAGAGCTGCATATGGAGCAGGTTATTCGCCGTGTACAGTTTTCACACCCCAATCAAGTGTGATAGGGTACAGCGGTGTGAAAGTGGTATATGGGGCCTATGTACTATCACTTAATTTTTATCAAAGTAGGTGAAAATTATTATATTCACCTACTTTAGTACAAAATAAGTATTCTTGACATTCAATAAAAAGGCAATGCAGACAATATCACTGATATCTCCTGCACAGATATCAGTCCTGATTTGGCTCACTGTCTGCATAAAATAATATAAGGACCTAAATTCATCAAACTTTAAACGTAATGTACGGGTCTATAACAAATATACACATTTGATAAACACGCATGTATGCCAGCAAGATATTATCGCGCCTCCTTACCTGTTGTGGGTAGCTGCTTCTGCCATCCGACGTTTGGAATATGCTGTAGTAAAAATGACGTCACGGTAGTCCAGAGATGTAGGTGGGTAAGTAGTTGACATCACAATTCATTCATGGAGAAGGTCTACCTGAAAAAAAGAAGAAGGAGGCGCGATAATATGTTCATGACATACATGAATATTTATTAATACTGTGTCTTACATCGTAACACTCATAAATGCAGTACTGTACAGACAACACAAGTCATCCTTATCAGTCCCTGCCACAGTGATTGCAAATACATGCTACAACACATATTAGACCCTTAACTGTGGACCCGGCACTCAGTTTTACAAACTGAGCATGTCCCCGGGTACGTACTTTGCAGCAGCCAGTCTAGAGGAGCTGTCAGGGACTATCACCCCCCAATCACCTGACAGTGCCTGGAACATCTCATGCGCCAGTTTAGGCTTTCACCCCCCTGCATGGCAATCTCATGCGCCAGATCTGGCACCTTGCCAAAGCACCTCGCCATGGCCGGAACATTTCATGCGCCGGTTCCAGCTTTCACTCCCAAAAGAACCTCGTCGCGGCCAGAACATCTCATGCGTCGGTTCCGGCTTTACTCCCCCAAGCACCCTGCCAAGGTAGTGACATTTCATTCACAGGTTCCAGCTTTCACCCTCCAGGCACATAGCTGAGTATGGAAAAAGTTATTTGCTGGTTTCGGTTTTCACACCCCAATCAAGTGTGATAGGGTACAGCGGTTTGAAAGTGGTATATTGAGCCCATATATTATCATTTTATTTCTACCAAAGTAGGTGAAAATTATTATTTTCACTCACTTTTGTAGAAAATAAGCACCTCACCCTCCAGGCACATAGCTGCGCATGGAAAAAGTTATTTGCCAGTTCCGGTTTTTACACCCCAATCAAGTGTGATAGGGAACAGCAGTGCGAAAAAGGTATATGGGGCCTATATATTATCACTTAATTTCTACCAAAATAGGTGAAAATTATTATTTTCACTTACTTTTGTAGAAAATAAGCACCTCACAGCGGCAGGAACATCTCATGCACCGTTTTCGGCTTTCACCCTCCAACCATCACGCCGCGGCCGGAACATTTCTTGCGCCGGTTCCGGCTTTCACTCCCAAAAGCACCTCGTCGCGGCCAGAACATCTCATGCGTCGGTTCCGGCTTTACTCCACCGAGCACCCTGCCAAGGTGGTGACATTTCATTCACAGGTTCCAGCTTTCACCCTCCAGGCACATAGCTGAGTATGGAAAAAGTTATTTGCTGATTTTGGTTTTCACACCCCAAACAAGTGTGATAGGGTACAGCGGTGTGAAAGTGGTATATTGAGCCTATATATTATCATTTTATTTCTACAAAAGTAGGTGAAAATTATTATTTTCACTCACTTTTGTAGAAAATAAGCACCTCACCCTCCAGGCACATAGCTGCGTATGGAAAAAGTTATTTGCCAGTTCCGGTTTTCACACCCCAATCAAGTGTGATAGGGTACAGCAGTGCGAAAAAGGTATATGGGGCCTATATATTATCACTTCATTTCTACCAAAATAGGTGAAAATTATTATTTTCACTTACTTTTGTAGAAAATAAGCACCTCACAGCGGCAGGAACATCTCATGCACCGTTTTCGGCTTTCACCCCCCAACCATCACGCCGCGGCCGGAACATTTATTGCGCCGGTTCCGGCTTTCACTCCCAAAAGAACCTCGTCGCGGCCAGAACATCTCATGCGTCGGTTCCGGCTTTACTCCCCCAAGCACCCTGCCAAGGTAGTGACATTTCATTCACAGGTTCCAGCTTTCACCCTCCAGGCACATAGCTGAGTATGGAAAAAGTTATTTGCTGGTTTCGGTTTTCACACCCCAATCAAGTGTGATAGGGTACAGCGGTTTGAAAGTGGTATATTGAGCCCATATATTATCATTTTATTTCTACCAAAGTAGGTGAAAATTATTATTTTCACTCACTTTTGTAGAAAATAAGCACCTCACCCTCCAGGCACATAGCTGCGCATGGAAAAAGTTATTTGCCAGTTCCGGTTTTTACACCCCAATCAAGTGTGATAGGGAACAGCAGTGCGAAAAAGGTATATGGGGCCTATATATTATCACTTAATTTCTACCAAAATAGGTGAAAATTATTATTTTCACTTACTTTTGTAGAAAATAAGCACCTCACAGCGGCAGGAACATCTCATGCACCGTTTTCGGCTTTCACCCTCCAACCATCACGCCGCGGCCGGAACATTTCTTGCGCCGGTTCCGGCTTTCACTCCCAAAAGCACCTCGTCGCGGCCAGAACATCTCATGCGTCGGTTCCGGCTTTACTCCACCGAGCACCCTGCCAAGGTGGTGACATTTCATTCACAGGTTCCAGCTTTCACCCTCCAGGCACATAGCTGAGTATGGAAAAAGTTATTTGCTGATTTTGGTTTTCACACCCCAAACAAGTGTGATAGGGTACAGCGGTGTGAAAGTGGTATATTGAGCCTATATATTATCATTTTATTTCTACAAAAGTAGGTGAAAATTATTATTTTCACTCACTTTTGTAGAAAATAAGCACCTCACCCTCCAGGCACATAGCTGCGTATGGAAAAAGTTATTTGCCAGTTCCGGTTTTCACACCCCAATCAAGTGTGATAGGGTACAGCAGTGCGAAAAAGGTATATGGGGCCTATATATTATCACTTCATTTCTACCAAAATAGGTGAAAATTATTATTTTCACTTACTTTTGTAGAAAATAAGCACCTCACAGCGGCAGGAACATCTCATGCACCGTTTTCGGCTTTCACCCCCCAACCATCACGCCGCGGCCGGAACATTTATTGCGCCGGTTCCGGCTTTCACTCCCAAAAGCACCTCGTCGCGGCCAGAACATCTCATGCGTCGGTTCCGGCTTTACTCCCCCAAGCACCCTGCCAAGGTGGTGACATTTCATTCACAGGTTCCAGCTTTTACCCTCCAGGCACATAGCTGAGTATGGAAAAAGTTATTTGCTGGTTTTGGTTTTCACACCCCAAACAAGTGTGATAGGGTACAGCGGTGTGAAAGTGGTATATTGAGCCTATATATTATCTTTTTATTTCGACCAAAGTAGGTGAAAATTATTATTTTCACTCACTTTTGTAGAAAAAAAGCACCTCACTCTCCAGGCACATAGCTGCATATGGAAAAAGTTATTTGCCAGTTTCGGTTTTCACACCCCAATCAAGTGTGATAGGGTACAGCAGTGTGAAAAAGGTATATGGGGCTCTATATATTTTATCACTTCATTTCTACCAAAGTAGGTGAAAATTATTATTTTCACTTACTTTTGTAGAAAATAAGCACCTCCCCCCCAGGCACATAGCTGCGTATGGAAAAAGTTATTTGTCAGGTCCGGTTTTCACACCCCAATCAAGTGTGATAGGGTACAGCAGTGCGAAAAAGGTATATGGGGCCTATATATTATCACTTCATTTCTACCAAAATAGGTGAAAATTATTATTTTCACTTACTTTTGTAGAAAATAAGCACCTCACAGCGGCAGGAACATCTCATGCACCGTTTTCGGCTTTCACCCCCCAACCATCACGCCGCGGCCGGAACATTTCTTGCGCCGGTTCCGGCTTTCACTCCCAAAAGCACCTCGTCGCGGCCAGAACATCTCATGCGGCGGTTCCGGCTTTACTCCCCCAAGCACCCTGCCAAGGTGGTGACATTTCATTCACAGGTTCCAGCTTTCACCCTCCAGGCACATAGCTGAGTATGGAAAAATGTATTTGCTGGTTTCGGTTTTCACACCCCAATCAAGTGTGATAGGGTACAGCGGTTTGAAAGTGGTATATTGAGTCCATATATTATCATTTTATTTCTACCAAAGTAGGTGAAAATTATTATTTTCACTCACTTTTATAGAAAATAAGCACCTCACCTTCCAGGCACATAGCTGCGTATGGAAAAAGTTATTTGCCAGTTCCGGTTTTCACACCCCAATCAAGTGTGATAGGGTACAGCGGTGTGAAAGTGGTATATTGAGCCTATATATTATCATTTTATTTCGACCAAAGTAGGTGAAAATTATTATTTTCACTCACTTTTGTAGAAAATAAGCACCTCACCCTCCAGGCACATAGATGCGTATGGAAAAAGTTATTTGCCAGTTCCGGTTTTCACACCCCAATCAAGTGTGATAGGGTACAGCAGTGCGAAAAAGGTATATGGGGCCTATATATTATCACTTCATTTCTACCAAAGTAGGTGAAAATTATTATTTTCACTTACTTTTGTAGAAAATAAGCACCTCACAGCGGCAGGAACATCTCATGCACTGTTTTCGGCTTTCACCCCCCAACCATCACGCCGCGGCCGGAACATTTCTTGCGCCGGTTCCGGCTTTCACTCCCAAAAGCACCTCGTCGCGGCCAGAACATCTCATGCGTCGGTTCCGGCGTTACTCCCCCAATCAACTTGCCAAGTCGAGAACATTTCATTCACAGGTTCCAGCTTTCACTCTCCAGGCACAGAGCTGCTTATGGAGCAGGTTATTCGCCGTGTACAGTTTTCACACCCCAATCAAGTGTGATAGGGTACAGCGGTGTGAAAGTGGTATATGGGGCCTATGTACTATCACTTAATTTTTATCAAAGTAGGTGAAAATTATTATATTTACCTACTTTAGTACAAAATAAGTATTCTTGACATTCAATGAAAAGGCAATGCAGACAATGGCCCTTATTCTAATCTATGCGGTACGGCCCGCGTGCGGCCGTACCGCCGATGTTTTGACACTGCACATGCGCAGAGGTCAATCTGCGCATGTGCAGCCCCCTTCGCCGCAGACGGATTTCGTCCGCCGCAAAGGGGGCGTATAGGGGCGTGAGGGGCTTCATGCCCTCATTTCCCTATGTGTACGCCCCGCGTTTCATGGGCGTTCCCATGCAAACGCGGGGCGTATGCATGGTAATGAGGGCATGACGCAACTCATGGGGGCGGAAAGCTGACGTCGCCGGATGTCAGCTCTCAGCCCCCATACAAGCTACCACACGGACGATTGTCCGTGTGGTCTCAGCTTGCGGGAGCTGCTGGGGCGTGCGGACCTGCCTTCGATGGTCGACGACCATCGAATGCAGGGGGCAGCTCCCACCATGGTGGAGGCGTACGCCTCCACCATTTTTATGCGGATCGCCAGCCGTCCGTGTACGGACGGCCGTGGCGATCCGTCTCGTGGGCGGGGCTTGGTTTGTGCGGCCGGGGCACCGTGTGCGGCTCCGGCCGCACCAACCAGAATAAGGGCCAATATCACTGATATCTCCGGCACAGATATCAGTCCTGATTTGGCTCGCTGTCTGCATAAAATAATATAAGGACCTAAATTCATCAAACTTTAAACGTAATGTACGGGTCTATAACAAATATACACATTTGATAAACACGCATGTATGCCAGCAAGATATTATCGCGCCTCCTTACCTGTTGTGGGTAGCTGCTTCTGCCATCCGACGTTTGGAATATGCTGTAGTAAAAATGACGTCACAGTAGTCCAGAGATGTAGGTGGGTAAGTAGTTGACATCACAATTCATTCATGGTGAAGGTCTACCTGAAAAAAAGAAGAAGGAGGCGCGATAATATGTTCATGACATACATGAATATTTATTAATACTGTGTCTTACATCGTAACACTCATAAATGCAGTACTGTACAGACAACACAAGTCATCCTTATCAGTCCCTGCCCCAGTGATTGCAAATACATGCTACAGCACATATTAGACCCTTAACTGTGGACCCGGCACTCAGTTTTACAAACTGAGCAGGTCCCCGGGTACGTACTTTGCAGCAGCCAGTCTTGAGGAGCTGTCAGGGACTATCACCCCCCAAGCACCTCACAGAGCCTGGAACATCTCATGCGCCAGTTTAGGCTTTCACCCCCCTTCATGCACATCGCAAAAGCATGGCAATCTCATGCGCCAGATCTAGCACCTTGCCAAAGCACCTCGCCATGGCCGTAACATTTCATGCGCCGGTTCCAGCTTTCACTCCCAAAAGCACCTCGTCGCGGCCAGAACATCTCATTCGTCGGTTCCGGCTTTACTCCCCCAAGCACTCTGCCAAGGTAGTGACATTTCATTCACAGGTTCCAGCTTTCACCCTCCAGGCACATAGCTGAGTATGGAAAAAGTTAATTGCTGGTTTCGGTTTTCACACCCCAATCAAGTGTGATAGGGTACAGCGGTTTGAAAGTGGTATATTGAGCCCATATATTATCATTTTATTTCTACCAAAGTAGGTGAAAATTATTATTTTCACTCACTTTTGTAGAAAATAAGCACCTCACCCTCCAGGCACATAGCTGCGTATGGAAAAAGTTATTTGTCAGGTCCGGTTTTCACACCCCAATCAAGTGTGATAGGGTACAGCAGTGCGAAAAAGGTATATGGGGCCTATATATTATCCCTTCATTTCTACCAAAGTAGGTGAAAATTATTATTTTCACTTACTTTTGTAGAAAAAAAGCACCTCACAGAGGCAGGAATATCTCATGCACCGTTTTCGGCTATCACCCCCCAACCATCACGCCGCGGCCGGAACATTTCTTGCGCCGGTTCCGGCTTTCACTCCCAAAAGCACCTCGTCGCGGCCAGAACATCTCATGCGTCAGTTCCGGCTTTACTCCCCCAAGCACCCTGCCAAGGTGGTGACATTTCATTCACAGGTTCCAGCTTTCACCCTCCAGGCACATAGCTGAGTATGGAAAAAGTTATTTGCTGGTTTCGGTTTTCACACCCCAATCAAGTGTGATAGGGTACAGCGGTTTGAAAGTGGTATATTGAGTCCATATATTATCATTTTATTTCTACCAAAGTAGGTGAAAATTATTATTTTCACTCACTTTTGTAGAAAATAAGCACCTCGCTCTCCAGGCACATAGCTGAATATGGAAAAAGTTATTTGCCAGTTTCGGTTTTCACACCCCAATCAAGTGTGATAGGGTACAGCAGTGTGAAAAAGGTATATGGGGCTCTATATATTTTATCACTTCATTTCTACCAAAGTAGGTGAAAATTATTATTTTCACTTACTTTTGTAGAAAATAAGTACCTCACAGCGGCAGGAACATCTCGTGCACCGTTTTCGACTTTCACCCCCCAACCATCACTCCGCGGCCGGAAGATTTCTTGCGCTGGTTCCAGCTTTCACACCCAAAAGCACCTTGTCGCGGCCAGAACATCTCATGCGTCGGTTCCGGCTTTACTCCCCCAATAAGCACCTCACCCTCCAGGCACATAGCTGCGTATGGAAAAAGTTATTTGTCAGGTCCGGTTTTCACACCCCAATCAAGTGTGATAGGGTACAGCAGTGCGAAAAAGGTATATGGGGCCTATATATTATCACTTCATTTCTACCAAAGTAGGTGAAAATTATTATTTTCACTTACTTTTGTAGAAAAAAAGCACCTCACAGAGGCAGGAATATCTCATGCACCGTTTTCGGCTATCACCCCCCAACCATCACGCCGCGGCCGGAACATTTCTTGCGCCGGTTCCGGCTTTCACTCCCAAAAGCACCTCGTCGCGGCCAGAACATCTCATGCGTCAGTTCCGGCTTTACTCCCCCAAGCACCCTGCCAAGGTGGTGACATTTCATTCACAGGTTCATGCTTTCACCCTCCAGGCACATAGCTGAGTATGGAAAAAGTTATTTGCTGGTTTCGGTTTTCACACCCCAATCAAGTGTGATAGGGTACAGCGGTGTGAAAGTGGTATATTGAGCCTATATATTATCATTTTATTTCGACCAAAGTACAGTAGGTGAAAATTATTATTTTCACTCACTTTTGTAGAAAATAAGCACCTCACCTTCCAGGCACATAGCTGCGTATGGAAAAAGTTATTTGCCAGTTCCGGTTTTCACACCCCAATCAAGTGTGATAGGGTACAGCAGTTCGAAAAAGGTATATGGGGCTCTATATATTTTATCACTTCATTTCTACCAAAGTAGGTGAAAATTATTATTTTCACTTACTTTTGTAGAAAATAAGTACCTCACAGCGGCAGGAACATCTCGTGCACCGTTTTCGACTTTCACCCCCCAACCATCACTCCGCGGCCGGAAGATTTCTTGCGCCGGTTCCAGCTTTCACACCCAAAAGCACCTTGTCGCGGCCAGAACATCTCATGCGTCGGTTCCGGCTTCACTCCCCAAGCACCCTGCCAAGGTGGTGACATTTCATTCACAGGTAAATGCTTTCACCCTCCAGGCACATAGCTGAGTATGGAAAAAGTTATTTGCTGGTTTCGGTTTTCACACCCCAATCAAGTGTGATAGGGTACAGCGTGTGAAAGTGGTATATTGAGCCTATATATTATCATTTTATTTCTACCAAAGTAGGTGAAAATTATTATTTTCACTCACTTTTGTAGAAAATAAGCACCTCACCCTCCAGGCACATAGATGCGTATGGAAAAAGTTATTTGCCAGTTCCGGTTTTCACACCCCAATCAAGTGTGATAGGGTACAGCAGTGCAAAAAAGGTATATATATATTATCACTTCATTTCTACCAAAGTAGGTGAAAATTATTATTTTCACTTACTTTTGTAGAAAATAAGCACCTCACAGCGGCAGGAACATCTCATGCACCGTTTTCGGCTTTCACCCCCCAACCATCACGCCGCGGCCGGAACATTTCTTGCGCCGGTTCCGGCTTTCACTCCCAAAAGCACCTCGTCGCGGCCAGAACATCTCATGCGTCGGTTCCGGCTTTACTCCCCCAAGCAACTTGCCAAGTCGGGAACATTTCATTCACAGGTTCCAGCTTTCACTCTCCAGGCACAGAGCTGCGTATGGAGCAGGTTTTCCGCCGTGTACAGTTTTCACACCCCAATCAAGTGTGATAGGGTACAGCGGTGTGAAAGTGGTATATGGGGCCTATGTACTATCACTTAATTTTTATCAAAGTAGGTGAAAATTATTATATTCACCTACTTTAGTACAAAATAAGTATTCTTGACATTCAATGAAAAGGCAATGCAGACAATATCACTGATATCTCCTGCACAGATATCAGTCCTGATTTGGCTCACTGTCTGCATAAAATAATATAAGGCCCTAAATTCATCAAACTTTAAACGTAATGTACGGGTCTATAACAAATATACACATTTGATAAACACGCATGTATGCCAGCAAGATATTATCGCGCCTCCTTACCTGTTGTGGGTAGCTGCTTCTGCCATCCGACGTTTGGAATATGCTGTAGTAAAAATGACGTCACAGTAGTCCAGAGATGTAGTAGGTGGGTAAGTAGTTGACATCACAATTCATTCATGGAGAAGGTCTACCTGAAAAAAAGAAGAAGGAGGCGCGATAATATGTTCATGACATACATGAATATTTATTAATACTGTGTCTTACATCGTAACACTCATAAATGCAGTACTGTACAGACAACACAAGTCATCCTTATCAGTCCCTGCCCCAGTGATTGCAAATACATGCTACAGCACATATTAGACCCTTAACTGTGGACCCGGCACTCAGTTTTACAAACTGAGCAGGTCCCCGGGTACGTACTTTGCAGCAAGCTCTGTCCACTCCACGCATTGACCTGGTATTGCAGTACTTCCAGGACCGGTGCACCACCCTAATCTGTTATCCAAAAATAGACTAATTCCATTCCTGGCACTTGATTTGGTGTATCAATTGTTTGTGCACCTTTGTTCTAACTTTGTATTTAGAAATGCATGCATTTGCTTCAAGGTTTAACCCTTGTGCATAAAAAGTTTGAAATCCTGCCTCCAGTGTATCATTTTGTGACTATTTCTTGACTCCTTGAATTGTACTTTCTGGAATCGAGGCAGTTTAATACTTGATGTGACACTACACTTGAAATCAGCATGTGCGGCCTAGCCAAAAGACCGGAAGCCTGCCTAAATTAAATGACTTATCAATCGCTGCGCCCTCCCAATATATATGCAAACACTATGTGACTTACCTACGATCTTACCACAGAAACATCAACTGGAACACAGCAATGGAATTTTTGGACCCCCCTCCCTCTCGATTTGAAATGGCTTGGTTTTTGTTTTGTTTTTCTTTTATTTCTTTTTCGCTTCTCTTATATTTTGTTTTCTTTTGTTAAACTTATATTTTTTTCTTTTCTCTTTTCTCTCTTTTGTTTTGGGAATTTTTTTTCCTTTTCAATTTTTTCCGAGCCAAACAATTGATGATCATTGAGAGGGGGATTTAGAAAAAGTATCACTTACCTTCTTCGGACCATCATTTGGGTGGTAACTGCCAATAAAAGAAAACATTGGCCCACCCAGCTCACCTACACATGACTGTCCTGTCTGCCTGTCTGTTCCAAGTGACTGTCTGGCTGTCAGGTTCCGGAATCCGAGTGAGCAGCTTGTGATGTCATAGAGGGCAGATTGTGATGTCACACAAAGGTTCCTGCCACATGAATGCTTGTCCATCTGACTGTCTACTACTGCTGCTGAATGGGCTCAAAACAGGAAAGCCGTCATTGCACCTGATTGTGCAAGATTCCTCCTTCTCCTCTGCAGCAGCTAGCTGATTGATTTAGCCAGCAGCAGTCAGGGACTATCACCCCCCAAGCACCTCACAGTGCCTGGAACATCTCATGCGCCAGTTTAGGCTTTCACCCCCCTTCATGCACATCGCAAAAGCATGGCAATCTCATGCGCCAGATCTGGCACCTTGCCAAAGCACCTCGCCATGGTCGTAACATTTCATGCGCCGGTTCCAGCTTTCACTCCCAAAAGCACCTCGTCGCGGCCAGAACATCTCATGCGTCGGTTCCGGCTTTACTCCCCCAAGCACCCTGCCAAGGTAGTGACATTTCATTCACAGGTTCCAGCTTTCACCCTCCAGGCACATAGCTGAGTATGGAAAAAGTTAATTGCTGGTTTCGGTTTTCACACCCCAATCAAGTGTGATAGGGTACAGCGGTTTGAAAGTGGTATATTGAGCCCATATATTATCATTTTATTTCTACCAAAGTAGGTGAAAATTATTATTTTCACTCACTTTTGTAGAAAATAAGCACCTCACCCTCCAGGCACATAGCTGCGTATGGAAAAAGTTATTTGTCAGGTCCGGTTTTCACACCCCAATCAAGTGTGATAGGGTACAGCAGTGCGAAAAAGGTATATGGGGCCTATATATTATCACTTCATTTCTACCAAAGTAGGTGAAAATTATTATTTTCACTTACTTTTGTAGAAAAAAAGCACCTCACAGAGGCAGGAACATCTCATGCACCGTTTTCGGCTATCACCCCCCAACCATCACGCCGCGGCCGGAACATTTCTTGCGCCGGTTCCGGCTTTCACTCCCAAAAGCACCTCGTCGCGGCCAGAACATCTCATGCGTCGGTTCCGGCTTTACTCCCCCAAGTACCCTGTCAAGGTGGTGACATTTCATTCACAGGTTCCAGCTTTCACCCTCCAGGCACATAGCTGAGTATGGAAAAAGTTATTTGCTGGTTTCGGTTTTCACACCCCAATCAAGTGTGATAGGGTACAGCGGTTTGAAAGTGGTATATTGAGCCCATATATTCTCATTTTATTTCTACCAAAGTAGGTGAAAATTATTATTTTCACTCACTTATGTAGAAAATAAGCACCTCACCCTCCAGGCACATAGCTGCGTATGGAAAAAGTTATTTGCCAGTTCCGGTTTTCACACCCCAATCAAGTGTGATAGGGTACAGCAGTGCGAAAAAGGTATATGGGGCCTATATTTTATCACTTCATTTCTACCAAAGTAGGTGAAAATTATTATTTTCACTTACTTTTGTAGAAAATAAGTACCTCACAGCGGCAGGAACATCTCGTGCACCGTTTTCGACTTTCACCCCCCAACCATCACTCCGCGGCCGGAAGATTTCTTGCGCTGGTTCCAGCTTTCACACCCAAAAGCACCTTGTCGCGGCCAGAACATCTCATGCGTCGGTTCCGGCTTTACTCCCCCAAGCACCCTGCCAAGGTGGTGACATTTCATTCACAGGTTCATGCTTTCACCCTCCAGGCACATAGCTGAGTATGGAAAAAGTTATTTGCTGGTTTCGGTTTTCACACCCCAATCAAGTGTGATAGGGTACAGCGGTGTGAAAGTGGTATATTGAGCCTATATATTATCATTTTATTTCGACCAAAGTACAGTAGGTGAAAATTATTATTTTCACTCACTTTTGTAGAAAATAAGCACCTCACCTTCCAGGCACATAGCTGCGTATGGAAAAAGTTATTTGCCAGTTCCGGTTTTCACACCCCAATCAAGTGTGATAGGGTACAGCAGTGCGAAAAAGGTATATGGGGCTCTATATATTTTATCACTTCATTTCTACCAAAGTAGGTGAAAATTATTATTTTCACTTACTTTTGTAGAAAATAAGTACCTCACAGCGGCAGGAACATCTCGTGCACCGTTTTCGACTTTCACCCCCCAACCATCACTCCGCGGCCGGAAGATTTCTTGCGCCGGTTCCAGCTTTCACACCCAAAAGCACCTTGTCGCGGCCAGAACATCTCATGCGTCGGTTCCGGCTTCACTCCCCAAGCACCCTGCCAAGGTGGTGACATTTCATTCACAGGTAAATGCTTTCACCCTCCAGGCACATAGCTGAGTATGGAAAAAGTTATTTGCTGGTTTCGGTTTTCACACCCCAATCAAGTGTGATAGGGTACAGCGTGTGAAAGTGGTATATTGAGCCTATATATTATCATTTTATTTCTACCAAAGTAGGTGAAAATTATTATTTTCACTCACTTTTGTAGAAAATAAGCACCTCACCCTCCAGGCACATAGATGCGTATGGAAAAAGTTATTTGCCAGTTCCGGTTTTCACACCCCAATCAAGTGTGATAGGGTACAGCAGTGCAAAAAAGGTATATATATATTATCACTTCATTTCTACCAAAGTAGGTGAAAATTATTATTTTCACTTACTTTTGTAGAAAATAAGCACCTCACAGCAGCAGGAACATCTCATGCACCGTTTTCGGCTTTCACCCCCCAACCATCACGCCGCGGCCGGAACATTTCTTGCGCCGGTTCCGGCTTTCACTCCCAAAAGCACCTCGTCGCGGCCAGAACATCTCATGCGTCGGTTCCGGCTTTACTCCCCCAAGCAACTTGCCAAGTCGGGAACATTTCATTCACAGGTTCCAGCTTTCACTCTCCAGGCACAGAGCTGCGTATGGAGCAGGTTTTCCGCCGTGTACAGTTTTCACACCCCAATCAAGTGTGATAGGGTACAGCGGTGTGAAAGTGGTATATGGGGCCTATGTACTATCACTTAATTTTTATCAAAGTAGGTGAAAATTATTATATTCACCTACTTTAGTACAAAATAAGTATTCTTGACATTCAATAAAAAGGCAATGCAGACAATATCACTGATATCTCCTGCACAGATATCAGTCCTGATTTGGCTCGCTGTCTGCATAAAATGATATAAGGCCCTAAATTCATCAAACTTTAAACGTAATGTACGGGTCTATAACAAATATACACATTTGATAAACACGCATGTATGCCAGCAAGATATTATCGCGCCTCCTTACCTGTTGTGGGTAGCTGCTTCTGCCATCCGACGTTTGGAATATGCTGTAGTAAAAATGACGTCACAGTAGTCCAGAGATGTAGGTGGGTAAGTAGTTGACATCACAATTCATTCATGGAGAAGGTCTACCTGAAAAAAAGAAGAAGGAGGCGCGATAATATGTTCATGACATACATGAATATTTATTAATACTGTGTCTTACATCGTAACACTCATAAATGCAGTACTGTACAGACAACACAAGTCATCCTTATCAGTCCCTGCCCCAGTGATTGCAAATACATGCTACAGCACATATTAGACCCTTAACTGTGGACCCGGCACTCAGTTTTACAAACTGAGCAGGTCCCCGGGTACGTACTTTGCAGCAAGCTCTGTCCACTCCACGCATTGACCTGGTATTGCAGTACTTCCAGGACCGGTGCACCACCCTAATCTGTTATCCAAAAATAGACTAATTCCATTCCTGGCACTTGATTTGGTGTATCAATTGTTTGTGCACCTTTGTTCTAACTTTGTATTTAGAAATGCATGCATTTGCTTCAAGGTTTAACCCTTGTGCATAAAAAGTTTGAAATCCTGCCTCCAGTGTATCATTTTGTGACTATTTCTTGACTCCTTGAATTGTACTTTCTGGAATCGAGGCAGTTTAATACTTGATGTGACACTACACTTGAAATCAGCATGTGCGGCCTAGCCAAAAGACCGGAAGCCTGCCTAAATTAAATGACTTATCAATCGCTGCGCCCTCCCAATATATATGCAAACACTATGTGACTTACCTACGATCTTACCACAGAAACATCAACTGGAACACAGCAATGGAATTTTTGGACCCCCCTCCCTCTCGATTTGAAATGGCTTGGTTTTTGTTTTGTTTTTCTTTTATTTCTTTTTCGCTTCTCTTATATTTTGTTTTCTTTTGTTAAACTTATATTTTTTTCTTTTCTCTTTTCTCTCTTTTGTTTTGGGAATTTTTTTTCCTTTTCAATTTTTTCCGAGCCAAACAATTGATGATCATTGAGAGGGGGATTTAGAAAAAGTATCACTTACCTTCTTCGGACCATCATTTGGGTGGTAACTGCCAATAAAAGAAAACATTGGCCCACCCAGCTCACCTACACATGACTGTCCTGTCTGCCTGTCTGTTCCAAGTGACTGTCTGGCTGTCAGGTTCCGGAATCCGAGTGAGCAGCTTGTGATGTCATAGAGGGCAGATTGTGATGTCACACAAAGGTTCCTGCCACATGAATGCTTGTCCATCTGACTGTCTACTACTGCTGCTGAATGGGCTCAAAACAGGAAAGCCGTCATTGCACCTGATTGTGCAAGATTCCTCCTTCTCCTCTGCAGCAGCTAGCTGATTGATTTAGCCAGCAGCAGTCAGGGACTATCACCCCCCAAGCACCTCACAGTGCCTGGAACATCTCATGCGCCAGTTTAGGCTTTCACCCCCCTTCATGCACATCGCAAAAGCATGGCAATCTCATGCGCCAGATCTGGCACCTTGCCAAAGCACCTCGCCATGGTCGTAACATTTCATGCGCCGGTTCCAGCTTTCACTCCCAAAAGCACCTCGTCGCGGCCAGAACATCTCATGCGTCGGTTCCGGCTTTACTCCCCCAAGCACCCTGCCAAGGTAGTGACATTTCATTCACAGGTTCCAGCTTTCACCCTTCAGGCACATAGCTGAGTATGGAAAAAGTTAATTGCTGGTTTCGGTTTTCACACCCCAATCAAGTGTGATAGGGTACAGCGGTTTGAAAGTGGTATATTGAGCCCATATATTATCATTTTATTTCTACCAAAGTAGGTGAAAATTATTATTTTCACTCACTTTTGTAGAAAATAAGCACCTCACCCTCCAGGCACATAGCTGCGTATGGAAAAAGTTATTTGTCAGGTCCGGTTTTCACACCCCAATCAAGTGTGATAGGGTACAGCAGTGCGAAAAAGGTATATGGGGCCTATATATTATCACTTCATTTCTACCAAAGTAGGTGAAAATTATTATTTTCACTTACTTTTGTAGAAAAAAAGCACCTCACAGAGGCAGGAACATCTCATGCACCGTTTTCGGCTATCACCCCCCAACCATCACGCCGCGGCCGGAACATTTCTTGCGCCGGTTCCGGCTTTCACTCCCAAAAGCACCTCGTCGCGGCCAGAACATCTCATGCGTCGGTTCCGGCTTTACTCCCCCAAGTACCCTGTCAAGGTGGTGACATTTCATTCACAGGTTCCAGCTTTCACCCTCCAGGCACATAGCTGAGTATGGAAAAAGTTATTTGCTGGTTTCGGTTTTCACACCCCAATCAAGTGTGATAGGGTACAGCGGTTTGAAAGTGGTATATTGAGCCCATATATTCTCATTTTATTTCTACCAAAGTAGGTGAAAATTATTATTTTCACTCACTTATGTAGAAAATAAGCACCTCACCCTCCAGGCACATAGCTGCGTATGGAAAAAGTTATTTGCCAGTTTCGGGTTTCACACCCCAATTAAGTGTGATAGGGTACAGCAGTGCGAAAAAGGTATATGGGGCCTATATATTATCACTTCATTTCTACCAAAATAGGTGAAAATTATTATTTTCACTTACTTTTGTAGAAAATAAGCACCTCACAGCGGCAGGAACATCTCATGCACCGTTTTCGGCTTTCACCCCCCAACCATCACGCCGCGGCCGGAACATTTCTTGCGCCGGTTCCGGCTTTCACTCCCAAAAGCACCTCGTCGCGGCCAGAACATCTCATGCGGCGGTTCCGGCTTTACTCCCCCAAGCACCCTGCCAAGGTGGTGACATTTCATTCACAGGTTCCAGCTTTCACCCTCCAGGCACATAGCTGAGTATGGAAAAATGTATTTGCTGGTTTCGGTTTTCACACCCCAATCAAGTGTGATAGGGTACAGCGGTTTGAAAGTGGTATATTGAGTCCATATATTATCATTTTATTTCTACCAAAGTAGGTGAAAATGATTATTTTCACTCACTTTTATAGAAAATAAGCACCTCACCTTCCAGGCACATAGCTGCGTATGGAAAAAGTTATTTGCCAGTTCCGGTTTTCACACCCCAATCAAGTGTGATAGGGTACAGCGGTGTGAAAGTGGTATATTGAGCCTATATATTATCATTTTATTTCGACCAAAGTAGGTGAAAATTATTATTTTCACTCACTTTTGTAGAAAATAAGCACCTCACCCTCCAGGCACATAGATGCGTATGGAAAAAGTTATTTGCCAGTTCCGGTTTTCACACCCCAATCAAGTGTGATAGGGTACAGCAGTGCGAAAAAGGTATATGGGGCCTATATATTATCACTTCATTTCTACCAAAGTAGGTGAAAATTATTATTTTCACTTTCTTTTGTAGAAAATAAGCACCTCACAGCGGCAGGAACATCTCATGCACCGTTTTCGGCTTTCACCCCCCAACCATCACGCCGCGGCCGGAACATTTCTTGCGCCGGTTCCGGCTTTCACTCCCAAAAGCACCTCGTCGCGGCCAGAACATCTCATGCGTCGGTTCCGGCTTTACTCCCCCAAGCACCCTGCCAAGGTGGTGACATTTCATTCACAGGTTCCAGCTTTTACCCTCCAGGCACATAGCGGAGTATGGAAAAAGTTATTTGCTGGTTTTGGTTTTCACACCCCAAACAAGTGTGATAGGGTACAGCGGTGTGAAAGTGGTATATTGAGCCTATATATTATCATTTTATTTCGACCAAAGTAGGTGAAAATTATTATTTTCACTCACTTTTGTAGAAAATAAGCACCTCACTCTCCAGGCACATAGCTGCATATGGAAAAAGTTATTTGCCAGTTTCGGTTTTCACACCCCAATCAAGTGTGATAGGGTACAGCAGTGTGAAAAAGGTATATGGGGCTCTATATATTTTATCACTTCATTTCTACCAAAGTAGGTGAAAATTATTATTTTCACTTACTTTTGTAGAAAATAAGCACCTCCCCCCCAGGCACATAGCTGCGTATGGAAAAAGTTATTTGTCAGGTCCGGTTTTCACACCCCAATCAAGTGTGATAGGGTACAGCAGTGCGAAAAAGGTATATGGGGCCTATATATTATCACTTAATTTCTACCAAAATAGGTGAAATTTATTATTTTCACTTACTTTTGTAGAAAATAAGCACCTCACAGCGGCAGGAACATCTCATGCACCGTTTTCGGCTTTCACCCCCCAACCATCACGCCGCGGCCGGAACATTTCTTGCTCCGGTTCCGGCTTTCACTCCCAAAAGCACCTTGTCGCGGCCAGAACATCTCATGCGTCGGTTCCGGCTTTACTCCCCCAAGCACCCTACCAAGGTGGTGACATTTCATTCACAGGTTCCAGCTTTCACCCTCCAGACACATAGCTGAGTATGGAAAAAGTTATTTGCTGGTTTTGGTTTTCACACCCCAATCAAGTGTGATAGGGTACAGCGGTGTGAAAGTGGTATATTGAGCCTATATATTATCATTTTATTTCTACCAAAGTAGGTGAAAATTATTATTTTCACTCACTTATGTAGAAAATAAGCACCTCACCCTCCAGGCACATAGCTGCGTATGGAAAAAGTTATTTGCCAGTTTCGGATTTCACACCCCAATCAAGTGTGATAGTGTACAGCAGTGTGAAAAAGGTATATGGGGCTCTATATATTTTATCACTTAATTTCTACCAAAGTAGGTGAAAAATATTATTTTCACTTACTTTTGTAGAAAATAAGTACCTCACAGCGGCAGGAACATCTCGTGCACCATTTTCGACTTTCACCCCCCAACCATCACTCCGCGGCCGGAAGATTTCTTGCGCCGGTTCCAGCTTTCACACCCAAAAGCACCTTGTCGCGGCCAGAACATCTCATGCGTCGGTTCCGGCTTTACTCCCCCAAGCACCCTGCCAAGGTGGTGACATTTCATTCACAGGTTCATGCTTTCACCCTCCAGGCACATAGCTGAGTATGGAAAAAGTTATTTGCTGGTTTCGGTTTTCACACCCCAATCAAGTGTGATAGGGTACAGCGGTGTGAAAGTGGTATATTGAGCCCATAATCTATCATTTTATTTCTACCAAAGTAGGTGAAAATTATTATTTTCACTCACTTTTGTAGAAAATAAGCACCTCACCCTCCAGGCACATAGCTGCTTATGGAAAAAGTTATTTGTCAGGTCCGGTTTTCACACCCCAATCAAGTGTGATAGGGTACAGCAGTGCGAAAAAGGTATATGGGGCCTATATATTATCACTTCATTTCTACCAAAGTAGTTGAAAATGATTATTTTCACTTACTTTTGTAGAAAATAAGCACCTCACAGCGGCAGGAACATCTCATGCACCGTTTTCGGCTTTCACCCCCCAACCATCACGCCGCGGCCGGAACATTTCTTGCGCCGGTTCCGGCTTTCACTCCCAAAAGCACCTCGTCGCGGCCAGAACATCTCATGCGTCGGTTCCGGCTTTACTCCCCCAAGTACCCTGTCAAGGTGGTGACATTTCATTCACAGGTTCCAGCTTTCACCCTCCAGGCACATAGCTGAGTATGGAAAAAGTTATTTGCTGGTTTCGGTTTTCACACCCCAATCAAGTGTGATAGGGTACAGCGGTTTGAAAGTGGTATATTGAGCCCATATATTCTCATTTTATTTCTACCAAAGTAGGTGAAAATTATTATTTTCACTCACTTATGTAGAAAATAAGCACCTCACCCTCCAGGCACATAGCTGCGTATGGAAAAAGTTATTTGCCAGTTTCGGGTTTCACACCCCAATCAAGTGTGATAGTGTACAGCAGTGTGAAAAAGGTATATGGGGCTCTATATATTTTATCACTTAATTTCTACCAAAGTAGGTGAAAATTATTATTTTCACTTACTTTTGTAGAAAATAAGTACCTCACAGCGGCAGGAACATCTCGTGCACCATTTTCGACTTTCACCCCCCAACCATCACTCCGCGGCCGGAAGATTTCTTGCGCCGGTTCCAGCTTTCACACCCAAAAGCACCTTGTCGCGGCCAGAACATCTCATGCGTCGGTTCCGGCTTTACTCCCCCAAGCACCCTGCCAAGGTGGTGACATTTCATTCACAGGTTCATGCTTTCACCCTCCAGGCACATAGCTGAGTATGGAAAAAGTTATTTGCTGGTTTCGGTTTTCAGACCCCAATCAAGTGTGATAGGGTACAGCGGTGTGAAAGTGGTATATTGAGCCCATAAATTATCATTTTATTTCTACCAAAGTAGGTGAAAATTATTATTTTCACTCACTTTTGTAGAAAATAAGCACCTCACCCTCCAGGCACATAGCTGCGTATGGAAAAAGTTATTTGTCAGGTCCGGTTTTCACACCCCAATCAAGTGTGATAGGGTACAGCAGTGCGAAAAAGGTATATGGGGCCTATATATTATCACTTCATTTCTACCAAAGTAGGTGAAAATGATTATTTTCACTTACTTTTGTAGAAAAAAAGCACCTCCCAGAGGCAGGAACATCTCATGCACCGTTTTCGGCTATCACCCCCCAACCATCACGCCGCGGCCGGAACATTTCTTGCGCCGGTTCCGGCTTTCACTCCCAAAAGCACCTCGTCGCGGCCAGAACATCTCATGCGTCGGTTCCGGCTTTACTCCCCCAAGTACCCTGTCAAGGTGGTGACATTTCATTCACAGGTTCCAGCTTTCACCCTCCAGGCACATAGCTGAGTATGGAAAAAGTTATTTGCTGGTTTCGGTTTTCACACCCCAATCAAGTGTGATAGGGTACAGCGGTTTGAAAGTGGTATATTGAGCCCATATATTCTCATTTTATTTCTACCAAAGTAGGTGAAAACTATTATTTTCACTCACTTTTGTAGAAAATAAGCACCTCACCTTCCAGGCACATAGCTGCGTATGGAAAAAGTTATTTGCCAGTTCCGGTTTTCACACCCCAATTAAGTGTGATAGGGTACAGCAGTGCGAAAAAGGTATATGGGGCCTATATATTATCACTTCATTTCTACCAAAATAGGTGAAAATTATTATTTTCACTTACTTTTGTAGAAAATAAGCACCTCACAGCGGCAGGAACATCTCATGCACCGTTTTCGGCTTTCACCCCCCAACCATCACGCCGCGGCCGGAACATTTCTTGCGCCAGTTCCGGCTTTCACTCCCAAAAGCACCTCGTCGCGGCCAGAACATCTCATGCGGCGGTTCCGGCTTTACTCCCCCAAGCACCCTGCCAAGGTGGTGACATTTCATTCACAGGTTCCAGCTTTCACCCTCCAGGCACATAGCTGAGTATGGAAAAATGTATTTGCTGGTTTCGGTTTTCACACCCCAATCAAGTGTGATAGGGTACAGCGGTTTGAAAGTGGTATATTGAGTCCATATATTATCATTTTATTTCTACCAAAGTAGGTGAAAATTATTATTTTCACTCACTTTTATAGAAAATAAGCACCTCACCTTCCAGGCACATAGCTGCGTATGGAAAAAGTTATTTGCCAGTTCCGGTTTTCACACCCCAATCAAGTGTGATAGGGTACAGCGGTGTGAAAGTGGTATATTGAGCCTATATATTATCATTTTATTTCGACCAAAGTAGGTAAAAATTATTATTTTCACTTACTTTTGTAGAAAATAAGCACCTCACAGCGGCAGGAACATCTCATGCACTGTTTTCGGCTTTCACCCCCCAACCATCACGCCGCGGCCGGAACATTTCTTGCGCCGGTTCCGGCTTTCACTCCCAAAAGCACCTCGTCGCGGCCAGAACATCTCATGCGTCGGTTCCGGCGTTACTCCCCCAATCAACTTGCCAAGTCGAGAACATTTCATTCACAGGTTCCAGCTTTCACTCTCCAGGCACAGAGCTGCTTATGGAGCAGGTTATTCGCCGTGTACAGTTTTCACACCCCAATCAAGTGTGATAGGGTACAGCGGTGTGAAAGTGGTATATGGGGCCTATGTACTATCACTTAATTTTTATCAAAGTAGGTGAAAATTATTATATTCACCTACTTTAGTACAAAATAAGTATTCTTGACATTCAATGAAAAGGCAATGCAGACAATATCACTGATATCTCCGGCACAGATATCAGTCCTGATTTGGCTCGCTGTCTGCATAAAATAATATAAGGACCTAAATTCATCAAACTTTAAACGTAATGTACGGGTCTATAACAAATATACACATTTGATAAACACGCATGTATGCCAGCAAGATATTATCGCGCCTCCTTACCTGTTGTGGGTAGCTGCTTCTGCCATCCGACGTTTGGAATATGCTGTAGTAAAAATGACGTCACAGTAGTCCAGAGATGTAGGTGGGTAAGTAGTTGACATCACAATTCAATCATGGTGAAGGTCTACCTGAAAAAAAGAAGAAGGAGGCGCGATAATATGTTCATGACATACATGAATATTTATTAATACTGTGTCTTACATCGTAACACTCATAAATGCAGTACTGTACAGACAACACAAGTCATCCTTATCAGTCCCTGCCCCAGTGATTGCAAATACATGCTACAGCACATATTAGACCCTTAACTGTGGACCCGGCACTCAGTTTTACAAACTGAGCAGGTCCCCGGGTACGTACTTTGCAGCAGCCAGTCTTGAGGAGCTGTCAGGGACTATCACCCCCCAAGCACCTCACAGAGCCTGGAACATCTCATGCGCCAGTTTAGGCTTTCACCCCCCTTCATGCACATCGCAAAAGCATGGCAATCTCATGCGCCAGATCTAGCACCTTGCCAAAGCACCTCGCCATGGCCGTAACATTTCTTGCGCCGGTTCCAGCTTTCACTCCCAAAAGCACCTCGTCGCGGCCAGAACATCTCATTCGTCGGTTCCGGCTTTACTCCCCCAAGCACTCTGCCAAGGTAGTGACATTTCATTCACAGGTTCCAGCTTTCACCCTCCAGGCACATAGCTGAGTATGGAAAAAGTTAATTGCTGGTTTCGGTTTTCACACCCCAATCAAGTGTGATAGGGTACAGCGGTTTGAAAGTGGTATATTGAGCCCATATATTATCATTTTATTTCTACCAAAGTAGGTGAAAATTATTATTTTCACTCACTTTTGTAGAAAATAAGCACCTCACCCTCCAGGCACATAGCTGCGTATGGAAAAAGTTATTTGTCAGGTCCGGTTTTCACACCCCAATCAAGTGTGATAGGGTACAGCAGTGCGAAAAAGGTATATGGGGCCTATATATTATCACTTCATTTCTACCAAAGTAGGTGAAAATTATTATTTTCACTTACTTTTGTAGAAAAAAAGCACCTCACAGAGGCAGGAATATCTCATGCACCGTTTTCGGCTATCACCCCCCAACCATCACGCCGCGGCCGGAACATTTCTTGCGCCGGTTCCGGCTTTCACTCCCAAAAGCACCTCGTCGCGGCCAGAACATCTCATGCGTCAGTTCCGGCTTTACTCCCCCAAGCACCCTGCCAAGGTGGTGACATTTCATTCACAGGTTCCAGCTTTCACCCTCCAGGCACATAGCTGAGTATGGAAAAAGTTATTTGCTGGTTTCGGTTTTCACACCCCAATCAAGTGTGATAGGGTACAGCGGTTTGAAAGTGGTATATTGAGTCCATATATTATCATTTTATTACTACCAAAGTAGGTGAAAATTATTATTTTCACTCACTTTTGTAGAAAATAAGCACCTCGCTCTCCAGGCACATAGCTGAATATGGAAAAAGTTATTTGCCAGTTTCGGTTTTCACACCCCAATCAAGTGTGATAGGGTACAGCAGTGTGAAAAAGGTATATGGGGCTCTATATATTTTATCACTTCATTTCTACCAAAGTAGGTGAAAATTATTATTTTCACTTACTTTTGTAGAAAATAAGCACCTCACCCTCCAGGCACATAGCTGCGTATGGAAAAAGTTATTTGTCAGGTCCGGTTTTCACACCCCAATCAAGTGTGATAGGGTACAGCAGTGCGAAAAAGGTATATGGGGCCTATATATTATTACTTCATTTCTACCAAAGTAGTTGAAAATGATTATTTTCACTTACTTTTGTAGAAAATAAGCACCTCACAGCGGCAGGAACATCTCATGCACCGTTTTCGGCTTTCACCCCCCAACCATCACGCCGCGGCCGGAACATTTCTTGCGCCGGTTCCGGCTTTCACTCCCAAAAGCACCTCGTCGCGGCCAGAACATCTCATGCGTCGGTTCCGGCTTTACTCCCCCAAGTACCCTGTCAAGGTGGTGACATTTCATTCACAGGTTCCAGCTTTCACCCTCCAGGCACATAGCTGAGTATGGAAAAAGTTATTTGCTGGTTTCGGTTTTCACACCCCAATCAAGTGTGATAGGGTACAGCGGTTTGAAAGTGGTATATTGAGCCCATATATTCTCATTTTATTTCTACCAAAGTAGGTGAAAATTATTATTTTCACTCACTTATGTAGAAAATAAGCACCTCACCCTCCAGGCACATAGCTGCGTATGGAAAAAGTTATTTGCCAGTTTCGGATTTCACACCCCAATCAAGTGTGATAGTGTACAGCAGTGTGAAAAAGGTATATGGGGCTCTATATATTTTATCACTTAATTTCTACCAAAGTAGGTGAAAATTATTATTTTCACTTACTTTTGTAGAAAAAAAGTACCTCACAGCGGCAGGAACATCTCGTGCACCATTTTCGACTTTCACCCCCCAACCATCACTCCGCGGCCGGAAGATTTCTTGCGCCGGTTCCAGCTTTCACACCCAAAAGCACCTTGTCGCGGCCAGAACATCTCATGCGTCGGTTCCGGCTTTACTCCCCCAAGCACCCTGCCAAGGTGGTGACATTTCATTCACAGGTTCATGCTTTCACCCTCCAGGCACATAGCTGAGTATGGAAAAAGTTATTTGCTGGTTTCGGTTTTCACACCCCAATCAAGTGTGATAGGGTACAGCGGTGTGAAAGTGGTATATTGAGCCCATAATCTATCATTTTATTTCTACCAAAGTAGGTGAAAATTATTATTTTCACTCACTTTTGTAGAAAATAAGCACCTCACCCTCCAGGCACATAGCTGCTTATGGAAAAAGTTATTTGTCAGGTCCGGTTTTCACACCCCAATCAAGTGTGATAGGGTACAGCAGTGCGAAAAAGGTATATGGGGCCTATATATTATCACTTCATTTCTACCAAAGTAGTTGAAAATGATTATTTTCACTTACTTTTGTAGAAAATAAGCACCTCACAGCGGCAGGAACATCTCATGCACCGTTTTCGGCTTTCACCCCCCAACCATCACGCCGCGGCCGGAACATTTCTTGCGCCGGTTCCGGCTTTCACTCCCAAAAGCACCTCGTCGCGGCCAGAACATCTCATGCGTCGGTTCCGGCTTTACTCCCCCAAGTACCCTGTCAAGGTGGTGACATTTCATTCACAGGTTCCAGCTTTCACCCTTCAGGCACATAGCTGAGTATGGAAAAAGTTATTTGCTGGTTTCGGTTTTCACACCCCAATCAAGTGTGATAGGGTACAGCGGTTTGAAAGTGGTATATTGAGCCCATATATTCTCATTTTATTTCTACCAAAGTAGGTGAAAATTATTATTTTCACTCACTTATGTAGAAAATAAGCACCTCACCCTCCAGGCACATAGCTGCGTATGGAAAAAGTTATTTGCCAGTTTCGGGTTTCACACCCCAATCAAGTGTGATAGTGTACAGCAGTGTGAAAAAGGTATATGGGGCTCTATATATTTTATCACTTAATTTCTACCAAAGTAGGTGAAAATTATTATTTTCACTTACTTTTGTAGAAAATAAGTACCTCACAGCGGCAGGAACATCTCGTGCACCATTTTCGACTTTCACCCCCCAACCATCACTCCGCGGCCGGAAGATTTCTTGCGCCGGTTCCAGCTTTCACACCCAAAAGCACCTTGTCGCGGCCAGAACATCTCATGCGTCGGTTCCGGCTTTACTCCCCCAAGCACCCTGCCAAGGTGGTGACATTTCATTCACAGGTTCATGCTTTCACCCTCCAGGCACATAGCTGAGTATGGAAAAAGTTATTTGCTGGTTTCGGTTTTCAGACCCCAATCAAGTGTGATAGGGTACAGCGGTGTGAAAGTGGTATATTGAGCCCATAAATTATCATTTTATTTCTACCAAAGTAGGTGAAAATTATTATTTTCACTCACTTTTGTAGAAAATAAGCACCTCACCCTCCAGGCACATAGCTGCGTATGGAAAAAGTTATTTGTCAGGTCCGGTTTTCACACCCCAATCAAGTGTGATAGGGTACAGCAGTGCGAAAAAGGTATATGGGGCCTATATATTATCACTTCATTTCTACCAAAGTAGGTGAAAATGATTATTTTCACTTACTTTTGTAGAAAAAAAGCACCTCCCAGAGGCAGGAACATCTCATGCACCGTTTTCGGCTATCACCCCCCAACCATCACGCCGCGGCCGGAACATTTCTTGCGCCGGTTCCGGCTTTCACTCCCAAAAGCACCTCGTCGCGGCCAGAACATCTCATGCGTCGGTTCCGGCTTTACTCCCCCAAGTACCCTGTCAAGGTGGTGACATTTCATTCACAGGTTCCAGCTTTCACCCTCCAGGCACATAGCTGAGTATGGAAAAAGTTATTTGCTGGTTTCGGTTTTCACACCCCAATCAAGTGTGATAGGGTACAGCGGTTTGAAAGTGGTATATTGAGCCCATATATTCTCATTTTATTTCTACCAAAGTAGGTGAAAACTATTATTTTCACTCACTTTTGTAGAAAATAAGCACCTCACCTTCCAGGCACATAGCTGCGTATGGAAAAAGTTATTTGCCAGTTCCGGTTTTCACACCCCAAATAAGTGTGATAGGGTACAGCAGTGCGAAAAAGGTATATGGGGCCTATATATTATCACTTCATTTCTACCAAAATAGGTGAAAATTATTATTTTCACTTACTTTTGTAGAAAATAAGCACCTCACAGCGGCAGGAACATCTCATGCACCGTTTTCGGCTTTCACCCCCCAACCATCACGCCGCGGCCGGAACATTTCTTGCGCCGGTTCCGGCTTTCACTCCCAAAAGCACCTCGTCGCGGCCAGAACATCTCATGCGGCGGTTCCGGCTTTACTCCCCCAAGCACCCTGCCAAGGTGGTGACATTTCATTCACAGGTTCCAGTTTTCACCCTCCAGGCACATAGCTGAGTATGGAAAAATGTATTTGCTGGTTTCGGTTTTCACACCCCAATCAAGTGTGATAGGGTACAGCGGTTTGAAAGTGGTATATTGAGTCCATATATTATCATTTTATTTCTACCAAAGTAGGTGAAAATTATTATTTTCACTCACTTTTATAGAAAATAAGCACCTCACCTTCCAGGCACATAGCTGCGTATGGAAAAAGTTATTTGCCAGTTCCGGTTTTCACACCCCAATCAAGTGTGATAGGGTACAGCGGTGTGAAAGTGGTATATTGAGCCTATATATTATCATTTTATTTCGACCAAAGTAGGTGAAAATTATTATTTTCACTCACTTTTGTAGAAAATAAGCACCTCACCCTCCAGGCACATAGATGCGTATGGAAAAAGTTATTTGCCAGTTCCGGTTTTCACACCCCAATCAAGTGTGATAGGGTACAGCAGTGCGAAAAAGGTATATGGGGCCTATATATTATCACTTCATTTCTACCAAAGTAGGTGAAAATTATTATTTTCACTTACTTTTGTAGAAAATAAGCACCTCACAGCGGCAGGAACATCTCATGCACTGTTTTCGGCTTTCACCCCCCAACCATCACGCCGCGGCCGGAACATTTCTTGCGCCGGTTCCGGCTTTCACTCCCAAAAGCACCTCGTCGCGGCCAGAACATCTCATGCGTCGGTTCCGGCGTTACTCCCCCAATCAACTTGCCAAGTCGAGAACATTTCATTCACAGGTTCCAGCTTTCACTCTCCAGGCACAGAGCTGCTTATGGAGCAGGTTATTCGCCGTGTACAGTTTTCACACCCCAATCAAGTGTGATAGGGTACAGCGGTGTGAAAGTGGTATATGGGGCCTATGTACTATCACTTAATTTTTATCAAAGTAGGTGAAAATTATTATATTCACCTACTTTAGTACAAAATAAGTATTCTTGACATTCAATGAAAAGGCAATGCAGACAATATCACTGATATCTCCTGCACAGATATCAGTCCTGATTTGGCTCGCTGTCTGCATAAAATAATATAAGGACCTAAATTCATCAAACTTTAAACGTAATGTACGGGTCTATAACAAATATACACATTTGATAAACATGCATGTATGCCATTAAGATATTATCGCGCCTCCTTACCTGTTGTGGGTAGCTGCTTCTGCCATCCGACGTTTGGAATATGCTGTAGTAAAAATGACGTCACAGTAGTCCAGAGATGTAGGTGGGTAAGTAGTTGACATCACAATTCATTCATGGAGAAGGTCTACCTGAAAAAAAGAAGAAGGAGGCGCGATAATATGTTCATGACATACATGAATATTTATTAATACTGTGTCTTACATCGTAACACTCATAAATGCAGTACTGTACAGACAACACAAGTCATCCTTATCAGTCCCTGCCCCAGTGATTGCAAATACATGCTACAGCACATATTAGACCCTTAACTGTGGACCCGGCACTCAGTTTTACAAACTGAGCAGGTCCCCGGGTACGTACTTTGCAGCAGCCAGTCTTGAGGAGCTGTCAGGGACTATCACCCCCCAAGCACCTCACAGAGCCTGGAACATCTCATGCGCCAGTTTAGGCTTTCACCCCCCTTCATGCACATCGCAAAAGCATGGCAATCTCATGCGCCAGATCTAGCACCTTGCCAAAGCACCTCGCCATGGCCGTAACATTTCATGCGCCGGTTCCAGCTTTCACTCCCAAAAGCACCTCGTCGCGGCCAGAACATCTCATTCGTCGGTTCCGGCTTTACTCCCCCAAGCACTCTGCCAAGGTAGTGACATTTCATTCACAGATTGTAAGCTTGCAGCAGGGCCCTCCTACCTCCATGTCTGTCTGTTGTTACCCAGTTTGTTTTATCACTGTTTACTATTGTAAAGCGCAACGGAATCTGCTGCGCTATATAAGAAACTGCAAATAAATAAATAAATAAATAAATAAATTCACAGGTTCCAGCTTTCACCCTCCAGGCACATAGCTGAGTATGGAAAAAGTTAATTGCTGGTTTCGGTTTTCACACCCCAATCAAGTGTGATAGGGTACAGCGGTTTGAAAGTGGTATATTGAGCCCATATATTATCATTTTATTTCTACCAAAGTAGGTGAAAATTATTATTTTCACTCACTTTTGTAGAAAATAAGCACCTCACCCTCCAGGCACATAGCTGCGTATGGAAAAAGTTATTTGTCAGGTCCGGTTTTCACACCCCAATCAAGTGTGATAGGGTACAGCAGTGCGAAAAAGGTATATGGGGCCTATATATTATCACTTCATTTCTACCAAAGTAGGTGAAAATTATTATTTTCACTTACTTTTGTAGAAAAAAAGCACCTCACAGAGGCAGGAATATCTCATGCACCGTTTTCGGCTATCACCCCCCAACCATCACGCCGCGGCCGGAACATTTCTTGCGCCGGTTCCGGCTTTCACTCCCAAAAGCACCTCGTCGCGGCCAGAACATCTCATGCGTCAGTTCCGGCTTTACTCCCCCAAGCACCCTGCCAAGGTGGTGACATTTCATTCACAGGTTCCAGCTTTCACCCTCCAGGCACATAGCTGAGTATGGAAAAAGTTATTTGCTGGTTTCGGTTTTCACACCCCAATCAAGTGTGATAGGGTACAGCGGTTTGAAAGTGGTATATTGAGTCCATATATTATCATTTTATTTCTACCAAAGTAGGTGAAAATTATTATTTTCACTCACTTTTGTAGAAAATAAGCACCTCGCTCTCCAGGCACATAGCTGAATATGGAAAAAGTTATTTGCCAGTTTCGGTTTTCACACCCCAATCAAGTGTGATAGGGTACAGCAGTGTGAAAAAGGTATATGGGGCTCTATATATTTTATCACTTCATTTCTACCAAAGTAGGTGAAAATTATTATTTTCACTTACTTTTGTAGAAAATAAGCACCTCACCCTCCAGGCACATAGCTGCGTATGGAAAAAGTTATTTGTCAGGTCCGGTTTTCACACCCCAATCAAGTGTGATAGGGTACAGCAGTGCGAAAAGGGTATAAGGGGCCTATATATTATCACTTCATTTCTACCAAAGTGGGTGAAAATTATTATTTTCACTTACTTTTGTAGAAAAAAAGCACCTCACAGAGGCAGGAACATCTCATGCACCGTTTTCGGCTATCACCCCCCAACCATCACGCCGCGGCCGGAACATTTCTTGCGCCGGTTCCGGCTTTCACTCCCAAAAGCACCTCGTCGCGGCCAGAACATCTCATGCGTCGGTTCCGGCTTTACTCCCCCAAGCACCCTGCCAAGGTGGTGACATTTCATTCACAGGTTCCAGCTTTCACCCTCCAGGCACATAGCTGAGTATGGAAAAAGTTATTTGCTGGTTTCGGTTTTCACACCCCAATCAAGTGTGATAGGGTACAGCGGTTTGAAAGTGGTATATTGAGTCCATATATTATCATTTTATTTCTACCAAAGTAGGTGAAAATTATTATTTTCACTCACTTTTGTAGAAAATAAGCACCTCACCCTCCAGGCACATAGCTGCGTATGGAAAAAGTTATTTGCCAGTTCCGGTTTTCACACCCCAATCAAGTGTGATAGGGTACAGCAGTGCGAAAAAGGTATATGGGGCCTATATATTATCACTTCATTTCTACCAAAATAGGTGAAAATTATTATTTTCACTTACTTTTGTAGAAAATAAGCACCTCACAGCGGCAGGAACATCTCATGCACCGTTTTCGGCTTTCACCCCCCAACCATCACGCCGCGGCCGGAACATTTCTTGCGCCGGTTCCGGCTTTCACTCCCAAAAGCACCTCGTCGCGGCCAGAACATCTCATGCGGCGGTTCCGGCTTTACTCCCCCAAGCACCCTGCCAAGGTGGTGACATTTCATTCACAGGTTCCAGTTTTCACCCTCCAGGCACATAGCTGAGTATGGAAAAATGTATTTGCTGGTTTCGGTTTTCACACCCCAATCAAGTGTGATAGGGTACAGCGGTTTGAAAGTGGTATATTGAGTCCATATATTATCATTTTATTTCTACCAAAGTAGGTGAAAATTATTATTTTCACTCACTTTTATAGAAAATAAGCACCTCACCTTCCAGGCACATAGCTGCGTATGGAAAAAGTTATTTGCCAGTTCCGGTTTTCACACCCCAATCAAGTGTGATAGGGTACAGCGGTGTGAAAGTGGTATATTGAGCCTATATATTATCATTTTATTTCGACCAAAGTAGGTGAAAATTATTATTTTCACTCACTTTTGTAGAAAATAAGCACCTCACCCTCCAGGCACATAGATGCGTATGGAAAAAGTTATTTGCCAGTTCCGGTTTTCACACCCCAATCAAGTGTGATAGGGTACAGCAGTGCGAAAAAGGTATATGGGGCCTATATATTATCACTTCATTTCTACCAAAGTAGGTGAAAATTATTATTTTCACTTACTTTTGTAGAAAATAAGCACCTCACAGCGGCAGGAACATCTCATGCACTGTTTTCGGCTTTCACCCCCCAACCATCACGCCGCGGCCGGAACATTTCTTGCGCCGGTTCCGGCTTTCACTCCCAAAAGCACCTCGTCGCGGCCAGAACATCTCATGCGTCGGTTCCGGCGTTACTCCCCCAATCAACTTGCCAAGTCGAGAACATTTCATTCACAGGTTCCAGCTTTCACTCTCCAGGCACAGAGCTGCTTATGGAGCAGGTTATTCGCCGTGTACAGTTTTCACACCCCAATCAAGTGTGATAGGGTACAGCGGTGTGAAAGTGGTATATGGGGCCTATGTACTATCACTTAATTTTTATCAAAGTAGGTGAAAATTATTATATTCACCTACTTTAGTACAAAATAAGTATTCTTGACATTCAATGAAAAGGCAATGCAGACAATATCACTGATATCTCCTGCACAGATATCAGTCCTGATTTGGCTCGCTGTCTGCATAAAATAATATAAGGACCTAAATTCATCAAACTTTAAACGTAATGTACGGGTCTATAACAAATATACACATTTGATAAACATGCATGTATGCCATTAAGATATTATCGCGCCTCCTTACCTGTTGTGGGTAGCTGCTTCTGCCATCCGACGTTTGGAATATGCTGTAGTAAAAATGACGTCACAGTAGTCCAGAGATGTAGGTGGGTAAGTAGTTGACATCACAATTCATTCATGGAGAAGGTCTACCTGAAAAAAAGAAGAAGGAGGCGCGATAATATGTTCATGACATACATGAATATTTATTAATACTGTGTCTTACATCGTAACACTCATAAATGCAGTACTGTACAGACAACACAAGTCATCCTTATCAGTCCCTGCCCCAGTGATTGCAAATACATGCTACAGCACATATTAGACCCTTAACTGTGGACCCGGCACTCAGTTTTACAAACTGAGCAGGTCCCCGGGTACGTACTTTGCAGCAGCCAGTCTTGAGGAGCTGTCAGGGACTATCACCCCCCAAGCACCTCACAGAGCCTGGAACATCTCATGCGCCAGTTTAGGCTTTCACCCCCCTTCATGCACATCGCAAAAGCATGGCAATCTCATGCGCCAGATCTAGCACCTTGCCAAAGCACCTCGCCATGGCCGTAACATTTCATGCGCCGGTTCCAGCTTTCACTCCCAAAAGCACCTCGTCGCGGCCAGAACATCTCATTCGTCGGTTCCGGCTTTACTCCCCCAAGCACTCTGCCAAGGTAGTGACATTTCATTCACAGGTTCCAGCTTTCACCCTCCAGGCACATAGCTGAGTATGGAAAAAGTTAATTGCTGGTTTCGGTTTTCACACCCCAATCAAGTGTGATAGGGTACAGCGGTTTGAAAGTGGTATATTGAGCCCATATATTATCATTTTATTTCTACCAAAGTAGGTGAAAATTATTATTTTCACTCACTTTTGTAGAAAATAAGCACCTCACCCTCCAGGCACATAGCTGCGTATGGAAAAAGTTATTTGTCAGGTCCGGTTTTCACACCCCAATCAAGTGTGATAGGGTACAGCAGTGCGAAAAAGGTATATGGGGCCTATATATTATCACTTCATTTCTACCAAAGTAGGTGAAAATTATTATTTTCACTTACTTTTGTAGAAAAAAAGCACCTCACAGAGGCAGGAATATCTCATGCACCGTTTTCGGCTATCACCCCCCAACCATCACGCCGCGGCCGGAACATTTCTTGCGCCAGTTCCGGCTTTCACTCCCAAAAGCACCTCGTCGCGGCCAGAACATCTCATGCGTCAGTTCCGGCTTTACTCCCCCAAGCACCCTGCCAAGGTGGTGACATTTCATTCACAGGTTCCAGCTTTCACCCTCCAGGCACATAGCTGAGTATGGAAAAAGTTATTTGCTGGTTTCGGTTTTCACACCCCAATCAAGTGTGATAGGGTACAGCGGTTTGAAAGTGGTATATTGAGTCCATATATTATCATTTTATTTCTACCAAAGTAGGTGAAAATTATTATTTTCACTCACTTTTGTAGAAAATAAGCACCTCGCTCTCCAGGCACATAGCTGAATATGGAAAAAGTTATTTGCCAGTTTCGGTTTTCACACCCCAATCAAGTGTGATAGGGTACAGCAGTGTGAAAAAGGTATATGGGGCTCTATATATTTTATCACTTCATTTCTACCAAAGTAGGTGAAAATTATTATTTTCACTTACTTTTGTAGAAAATAAGCACCTCACCCTCCAGGCACATAGCTGCGTATGGAAAAAGTTATTTGTCAGGTCCGGTTTTCACACCCCAATCAAGTGTGATAGGGTACAGCAGTGCGAAAAGGGTATAAGGGGCCTATATATTATCACTTCATTTCTACCAAAGTGGGTGAAAATTATTATTTTCACTTACTTTTGTAGAAAAAAAGCACCTCACAGAGGCAGGAACATCTCATGCACCGTTTTCGGCTATCACCCCCCAACCATCACGCCGCGGCCGGAACATTTCTTGCGCCGGTTCCGGCTTTCACTCCCAAAAGCACCTCGTCGCGGCCAGAACATCTCATGCGTCGGTTCCGGCTTTACTCCCCCAAGCACCCTGCCAAGGTGGTGACATTTCATTCACAGGTTCCAGCTTTCACCCTCCAGGCACATAGCTGAGTATGGAAAAAGTTATTTGCTGGTTTCGGTTTTCACACCCCAATCAAGTGTGATAGGGTACAGCGGTTTGAAAGTGGTATATTGAGTCCATATATTATCATTTTATTTCTACCAAAGTAGGTGAAAATTATTATTTTCACTCACTTTTGTAGAAAATAAGCACCTCACCCTCCAGGCACATAGCTGCGTATGGAAAAAGTTATTTGCCAGTTCCGGTTTTCACACCCCAATCAAGTGTGATAGGGTACAGCAGTGCGAAAAAGGTATATGGGGCCTATATATTATCACTTCATTTCTACCAAAATAGGTGAAAATTATTATTTTCACTTACTTTTGTAGAAAATAAGCACCTCACAGCGGCAGGAACATCTCATGCACCGTTTTCGGCTTTCACCCCCCAACCATCACGCCGCGGCCGGAACATTTCTTGCGCCGGTTCCGGCTTTCACTCCCAAAAGCACCTCGTCGCGGCCAGAACATCTCATGCGTCGGTTCCGGCTTTACTCCCCCAAGCACCCTGCCAAGGTGGTGACATTTCATTCACAGGTTCCAGCTTTCACCCTCCAGGCACATAGCTGAGTATGGAAAAAGTTATTTGCTGGTTTTGGTTTTCACACCCCAATCAAGTGTGATAGGGTACAGCGGTGTGAAAGTGGTATATTGAGCCTATATATTATCATTTTATTTCGACCAAAGTAGGTGAAAATTATTATTTTCACTCACTTTTGTAGAAAATAAGCACCTCGCTCTCCAGGCACATAGCTGAATATGGAAAAAGTTATTTGCCAGTTTCGGTTTTCACACCCCAATCAAGTGTGATAGGGTACAGCAGTGTGAAAAAGGTATATGGGGCTCTATATATTTTATCACTTCATTTCTACCAAAGTAGGTGAAAATTATTATTTTCACTTACTTTTGTAGAAAATAAGCACCTCACCCTCCAGACACATAGCTGCGTATGGAAAAAGTTATTTGTCAGGTCCGGTTTTCACACCCCAATCAAGTGTGATAGGGTACAGCAGTGCGAAAAAGGTATATGGGGCCTATATATTATCACTTCATTTCTACCAAAGTAGTTGAAAATGATTATTTTCACTTACTTTTGTAGAAAATAAGCACCTCACAGCGGCAGGAACATCTCATGCACCGTTTTCGGCTTTCACCCCCCAACCATCACGCCGCGGCCGGAACATTTCTTGCGCCGGTTCCGGCTTTCACTCCCAAAAGCACCTCGTCGCGGCCAGAACATCTCATGCATCGGTTCCGGCTTTACTCCCCCAAGTACCCTGTCAAGGTGGTGACATTTCATTCACAGGTTCCAGCTTTCACCCTCCAGGCACATAGCTGAGTATGGAAAAAGTTATTTGCTGGTTTCGGTTTTCACACCCCAATCAAGTGTGATAGGGTACAGCGGTTTGAAAGTGGTATATTGAGCCCATATATTCTTATTTTATTTCTACCAAAGTAGGTGAAAATTATTATTTTCACTCACTTATGTAGAAAATAAGCACCTCACCCTCCAGGCACATAGCTGCGTATGGAAAAAGTTATTTGCCAGTTTCGGGTTTCACACCCCAATCAAGTGTGATAGTGTACAGCAGTGTGAAAAAGGTATATGGGGCTCTATATATTTTATCACTTAATTTCTACCAAAGTAGGTGAAAATTATTATTTTCACTTACTTTTGTAGAAAATAAGTACCTCACAGCGGCAGGAACATCTCGTGCACCATTTTCGACTTTCACCCCCCAACCATCACTCCGCGGCCGGAAGATTTCTTGCGCCGGTTCCAGCTTTCACACCCAAAAGCACCTTGTCGCGGCCAGAACATCTCATGCGTCGGTTCCGGCTTTACTCCCCCAAGCACCCTGCCAAGGTGGTGACATTTCATTCACAGGTTCATGCTTTCACCCTCCAGGCACATAGCTGAGTATGGAAAAAGTTATTTGCTGGTTTCGGTTTTCAGACCCCAATCAAGTGTGATAGGGTACAGCGGTGTGAAAGTGGTATATTGAGCCCATAAATTATCATTTTATTTCTACCAAAGTAGGTGAAAATTATTATTTTCACTCACTTTTGTAGAAAATAAGCACCTCACCCTCTAGGCACATAGCTGCGTATGGAAAAAGTTATTTGTCAGGTCCGGTTTTCACACCCCAATCAAGTGTGATAGGGTACAGCAGTGCGAAAAAGGTATATGGGGCCAATATATTATCACTTCATTTCTACCAAAGTAGGTGAAAATGATTATTTTCACTTACTTTTGTAGAAAAAAAGCACCTCCCAGAGGCAGGAACATCTCATGCACCGTTTTCGGCTATCACCCCCCAACCATCACGCCGAGGCCGGAACATTTCTTGCGCCGGTTCCGGCTTTCACTCCCAAAAGCACCCTGCCAAGGTGGTGACATTTCATTCACAGGTTCCAGCTTTCACCCTCCAGGCACATAGCTGAGTATGGAAAAATGTATTTGCTGGTTTCGGTTTTCACACCCCAATCAAGTGTGATAGGGTACAGCGGTTTGAAAGTGGTATATTGAGTCCATATATTATCATTTTATTTCTACCAAAGTAGGTGAAAATTATTATTTTCACTCACTTTTATAGAAAATAAGCACCTCACCTTCCAGGCACATAGCTGCGTATGGAAAAAGTTATTTGCCAGTTCCGGTTTTCACACCCCAATCAAGTGTGATAGGGTACAGCGGTGTGAAAGTGGTATATTGAGCCTATATATTATCATTTTATTTCGACCAAAGTAGGTGAAAATTATTATTTTCACTCACTTTTGTAGAAAATAAGCACCTCACCCTCCAGGCACATAGATGCGTATGGAAAAAGTTATTTGCCAGTTCCGGTTTTCACACCCCAATCAAGTGTGATAGGGTACAGCAGTGCGAAAAAGGTATATGGGGCCTATATATTATCACTTCATTTCTACCAAAGTAGGTGAAAATTATTATTTTCACTTACTTTTGTAGAAAATAAGCACCTCACAGCGGCAGGAACATCTCATGCACTGTTTTCGGCTTTCACCCCCCAACCATCACGCCGCGGCCGGAACATTTCTTGCGCCGGTTCCGGCTTTCACTCCCAAAAGCACCTCGTCGCGGCCAGAACATCTCATGCGTCGGTTCCGGCGTTACTCCCCCAATCAACTTGCCAAGTCGAGAACATTTCATTCACAGGTTCCAGCTTTCACTCTCCAGGCACAGAGCTGCTTATGGAGCAGGTTATTCGCCGTGTACAGTTTTCACACCCCAATCAAGTGTGATAGGGTACAGCGGTGTGAAAGTGGTATATGGGGCCTATGTACTATCACTTAATTTTTATCAAAGTAGGTGAAAATTATTATATTCACCTACTTTAGTACAAAATAAGTATTCTTGACATTCAATGAAAAGGCAATGCAGACAATATCACTGATATCTCCGGCACAGATATCAGTCCTGATTTGGCTCGCTGTCTGCATAAAATAATATAAGGACCTAAATTCATCAAACTTTAAACGTAATGTACGGGTCTATAACAAATATACACATTTGATAAACACGCATGTATGCCAGCAAGATATTATCGCGCCTCCTTACCTGTTGTGGGTAGCTGCTTCTGCCATCCGACGTTTGGAATATGCTGTAGTAAAAATGACGTCACAGTAGTCCAGAGATGTAGGTGGGTAAGTAGTTGACATCACAATTCATTCATGGTGAAGGTCTACCTGAAAAAAAGAAGAAGGAGGCGCGATAATATGTTCATGACATACATGAATATTTATTAATACTGTGTCTTACATCGTAACACTCATAAATGCAGTACTGTACAGACAACACAAGTCATCCTTATCAGTCCCTGCCCCAGTGATTGCAAATACATGCTACAGCACATATTAGACCCTTAACTGTGGACCCGGCACTCAGTTTTACAAACTGAGCAGGTCCCCGGGTACGTACTTTGCAGCAGCCAGTCTTGAGGAGCTGTCAGGGACTATCACCCCCCAAGCACCTCACAGAGCCTGGAACATCTCATGCGCCAGTTTAGGCTTTCACCCCCCTTCATGCACATCGCAAAAGCATGGCAATCTCATGCGCCAGATCTAGCACCTTGCCAAAGCACCTCGCCATGGCCGTAACATTTCATGCGCCGGTTCCGGCTTTCACTCCCAAAAGCACCTCGTCGCGGCCAGAACATCTCATTCGTCGGTTCCGGCTTTACTCCCCCAAGCACCCTGCCAAGGTAGTGACATTTCATTTACAGGTTCCAGCTTTCACCCTCCAGGCACATAGCTGAGTATGGAAAAAGTTATTTGCTGGTTTCGGTTTTCACACCCCAATCAAGTGTGATAGGGTACAGCGGTTTGAAAGTGGTATATTGAGTCCATATATTATCATTTTATTTCTACCAAAGTAGGTGAAAATTATTATTTTCACTCACTTTTGTAGAAAATAAGCACCTCACCCTCCAGGCACATAGCTGCGTATGGAAAAAGTTATTTGTCAGGTCCGGTTTTCACACCCCAATCAAGTGTGATAGGGTACAGCAGTGCGAAAAAGGTATATGGGGCCTATATATTATCACTTCATTTCTACCAAAGTAGATGAAAATTATTATTTTCACTTACTTTTGTAGAAAAAAAGCACCTCACAGAGGCAGGAATATCTCATGCACCGTTTTCGGCTATCACCCCCCAACCATCACGCCGCGGCCGGAACATTTCTTGCGCCGGTTCCGGCTTTCACTCCCAAAAGCACCTCGTCGCGGCCAGAACATCTCATGCGTCAGTTCCGGCTTTACTCCCCCAAGCATCCTGCCAAGGTGGTGACATTTCATTCACAGGTTCCAGCTTTCACCCTCCAGGCACATAGCTGAGTATGGAAAAAGTTATTTGCTGGTTTCGGTTTTCACACCCCAATCAAGTGTGATAGGGTACAGCGGTTTGAAAGTGGTATATTGAGTCCATATATTATCATTTTATTTCTACCAAAGTAGGTGAAAATTATTATTTTCACTCACTTTTGTAGAAAATAAGCACCTCACCCTCCAGGCACATAGCTGCGTATGGAAAAAGTTATTTGCCAGTTCCGGTTTTCACACCCCAATCAAGTGTGATAGGGTACAGCAGTGCGAAAAAGGTATATGGGGCCTATATATTATCACTTCATTTCTACCAAAATAGGTGAAAATTATTATTTTCACTTACTTTTGTAGAAAATAAGCACCTCACAGCGGCAGGAACATCTCATGCACCGTTTTCGGCTTTCACCCCCCAACCATCACGCCGCGGCCGGAACATTTCTTGCGCCGGTTCCGGCTTTCACTCCCAAAAGCACCTCGTCGCGGCCAGAACATCTCATGCGTCGGTTCCGGCTTTACTCCCCCAAGCACCCTGCCAAGGTGGTGACATTTCATTCACAGGTTCCAGCTTTCACCCTCCAGGCACATAGCTGAGTATGGAAAAAGTTATTTGCTGGTTTTGGTTTTCACACCCCAATCAAGTGTGATAGGGTACAGCGGTGTGAAAGTGGTATATTGAGCCTATATATTATCATTTTATTTCGACCAAAGTAGGTGAAAATTATTATTTTCACTCACTTTTGTAGAAAATAAGCACCTCGCTCTCCAGGCACATAGCTGAATATGGAAAAAGTTATTTGCCAGTTTCGGTTTTCACACCCCAATCAAGTGTGATAGGGTACAGCAGTGTGAAAAAGGTATATGGGGCTCTATATATTTTATCACTTCATTTCTACCAAAGTAGGTGAAAATTATTATTTTCACTTACTTTTGTAGAAAATAAGCACGTCACCCTCCAGGCACATAGCTGCGTATGGAAAAAGTTATTTGTCAGGTCCGGTTTTCACACCCCAATCAAGTGTGATAGGGTACAGCAGTGCGAAAAAGGTATAAGGGGCCTATATATTATCACTTCATTTCTACCAAAGTGGGTGAAAATTATTATTTTCACTTACTTTTGTAGAAAAAAAGCACCTCACAGAGGCAGGAACATCTCATGCACCGTTTTCGGCTATCACCCCCCAACCATCACGCCGCGGCCGGAACATTTCTTGCGCCGGTTCCGGCTTTCACTCCCAAAAGCACCTCGTCGCGGCCAGAACATCTCATGCGTCGGTTCCAGCTTTACTCCCCCAAGCACCCTGCCAAGGTGGTGACATTTCATTCACAGGTTCCAGATTTCACCCTCCAGGCACATAGCTGAGTATGGAAAAAGTTATTTGCTGGTTTCGGTTTTCACACCCCAATCAAGTGTGATAGGGTACAGCGGTGTGAAAATGGTATATTGAGTCCATATATTATCATTTTATTTCTACCAAAGTAGGTGAAAATTATTATTTTCACTCACTTTTGTAGAAAATAAGCACCTCACCCTCCAGGCACATAGCTGCGTATGGAAAAAGTTATTTGCCAGTTCCGGTTTTCACACCCCAATCAAGTGTGATAGGGTACAGCAGTGCGAAAAAGGTATATGGGGCCTATATATTATCACTTCATTTCTACCAAAATAGGTGAAAATTATTATTTTCACTTACTTTTGTAGAAAATAAGCACCTCACAGCGGCAGGAACATCTCATGCACCGTTTTCGGCTTTCACCCCCCAACCATCACGCCGCGGCCGGAACATTTCTTGCTCCGGTTCCGGCTTTCACTCCCAAAAGCACCTTGTCGCGGCCAGAACATCTCATGCGTCGGTTCCGGCTTTACTCCCCCAAGCACCCTACCAAGGTGGTGACATTTCATTCACAGGTTCCAGCTTTCACCCTCCAGACACATAGCTGAGTATGGAAAAAGTTATTTGCTGGTTTTGGTTTTCACACCCCAATCAAGTGTGATAGGGTACAGCGGTGTGAAACTGGTATATTGAGCCTATATATTATCATTTTATTTCGACCAAAGTAGGTGAAAATTATTATTTTCACTCACTTTTGTAGAAAATAAGCACCTCACCTTCCAGGCACATAGCTGCGTATGGAAAAAGTTATTTGCCAGTTCCGGTTTTCACACCCCAATCAAGTGTGATAGGGTACAGCAGTGCGAAAAAGGTATATGGGGCTCTATATATTTTATCACTTCATTTCTACCAAAGTAGGTGAAAATTATTATTTTCACTTACTTTTGTAGAAAATAAGTACCTCACAGCGGCAGGAACATCTCGTGCACCGTTTTCGACTTTCACCCCCCAACCATCACTCCGCGGCCGGAAGATTTCTTGCGCCGGTTCCAGCTTTCACACCCAAAAGCACCTTGTCGCGGCCAGAACATCTCATGCGTCGGTTCCGGCTTTACTCCCCCAAGCACCCTGCCAAGGTGGTGACATTTCATTCACAGGTTCATGCTTTCACCCTCCAGGCACATAGCTGAGTATGGAAAAAGTTATTTGCTGGTTTCGGTTTTCACACCCCAATCAAGTGTGATAGGGTACAGCGGTGTGAAAGTGGTATATTGAGCCTATATATTATCATTTTATTTCGACCAAAGTACAGTAGGTGAAAATTATTATTTTCACTCACTTTTGTAGAAAATAAGCACCTCACCTTCCAGGCACATAGCTGCGTATGGAAAAAGTTATTTGCCAGTTCCGGTTTTCACACCCCAATCAAGTGTGATAGGGTACAGCAGTGCGAAAAAGGTATATGGGGCTCTATATATTTTATCACTTCATTTCTACCAAAGTAGGTGAAAATTATTATTTTCACTTACTTTTGTAGAAAATAAGTACCTCACAGCGGCAGGAACATCTCGTGCACCGTTTTCGACTTTCACCCCCCAACCATCACTCCGCGGCTGGAAGATTTCTTGCGCCGGTTCCAGCTTTCACACCCAAAAGCACCTTGTCGCGGCCAGAACATCTCATGCGTCGGTTCCGGCTTCACTCCCCAAGCACCCTGCCAAGGTGGTGACATTTCATTCACAGGTAAATGCTTTCACCCTCCAGGCACATAGCTGAGTATGGAAAAAGTTATTTGCTGGTTTCGGTTTTCACACCCCAATCAAGTGTGATAGGGTACAGCGTGTGAAAGTGGTATATTGAGCCTATATATTATCATTTTATTTCTACCAAAGTAGGTGAAAATTATTATTTTCACTCACTTTTGTAGAAAATAAGCACCTCACCCTCCAGGCACATAGATGCGTATGGAAAAAGTTATTTGCCAGTTCCGGTTTTCACACCCCAATCAAGTGTGATAGGGTACAGCAGTGCAAAAAAGGTGTATATATATATATATTATCACTTCATTTCTACCAAAGTAGGTGAAAATTATTATTTTCACTTACTTTTGTAGAAAATAAGCACCTCACAGCGGCAGGAACATCTCATGCACCGTTTTCGGCTTTCACCCCCCAACCATCACGCCGCGGCCGGAACATTTCTTGCGCCGGTTCCGGCTTTCACTCCCAAAAGCACCTCGTTGCGGCCAGAACATCTCATGCGTCGGTTCCGGCTTTACTCCCCCAAGCAACTTGCCAAGTCGGGAACATTTCATTCACAGGTTCCAGCTTTCACTCTCCAGGCACAGAGCTGCGTATGGAGCAGGGTTTCCGCCGTGTACAGTTTTCACACCCCAATCAAGTGTGATAGGGTACAGCGGTGTGAAAGTGGTATATGGGGCCTATGTACTATCACTTAATTTTTATCAAAGTAGGTGAAAATTATTATATTCACCTACTTTAGTACAAAATAAGTATTCTTGACATTCAATAAAAAGGCAATGCAGACAATATCACTGATATCTCCTGCACAGATATCAGTCCTGATTTGGCTCGCTGTCTGCATAAAATAATATAAGGCCCTAAATTCATCAAACTTTAAACGTAATGTACGGGTCTATAACAAATATACACATTTGATAAACACGCATGTATGCCAGCAAGATATTATCGCGCCTCCTTACCTGTTGTGGGTAGCTGCTTCTGCCATCCGACTTTTGGAATATGCTGTAGTAAAAATGACGTCACAGTAGTCCAGAGATGTAGTAGGTGGGTAAGTAGTTGACATCACAATTCATTCATGGAGAAGGTCTACCTGAAAAAAAGAAGAAGGAGGCGCGATAATATGTTCATGACATACATGAATATTTATTAATACTGTGTCTTACATCGTAACACTCATAAATGCAGTACTGTACAGACAACACAAGTCATCCTTATCAGTCCCTGCCCCAGTGATTGCAAATACATGCTACAGCACATATTAGACCCTTAACTGTGGACCCGGCACTCAGTTTTACAAACTGAGCAGGTCCCCGGGTATGTACTTTGCAGCAAGCTCTGTCCACTCCACGCATTGACCTGGTATTGCAGTACTTCCAGGACCGGTGCACCACCCTAATCTGTTATCCAAAAATAGACTAATTCCATTCCTGGCACTTGATTTGGTGTATCAATTGTTTGTGCACCTTTGTTCTAACTTTGTATTTAGAAATGCATGCATTTGCTTCAAGGTTTAACCCTTGTGCATAAAAAGTTTGAAATCCTGCCTCCAGTGTATCATTTTGTGACTATTTCTTGACTCCTTGAATTGTACTTTCTGGAATCGAGGCAGTTTAATACTTGATGTGACACTACACTTGAAATCAGCATGTGCGGCCTAGCCAAAAGACCGGAAGCCTGCCTAAATTAAATGACTTATCAATCGCTGCGCCCTCCCAATATATATGCAAACACTATGTGACTTACCTACGATCTTACCACAGAAACATCAACTGGAACACAGCAATGGAATTTTTGGACCCCCCTCCCTCTCGATTTGAAATGGCTTGGTTTTTGTTTTGTTTTTCTTTTATTTCTTTTTCGCTTCTCTTATATTTTGTTTTCTTTTGTTAAACTTATATTTTTTTCTTTTCTCTTTTCTCTCTTTTGTTTTGGGAATTTTTTTTCCTTTTCAATTTTTTCCGAGCCAAACAATTGATGATCATTGAGAGGGGGATTTAGAAAAAGTATCACTTACCTTCTTCGGACCATCATTTGGGTGGTAACTGCCAATAAAAGAAAACATTGGCCCACCCAGCTCACCTACACATGACTGTCCTGTCTGCCTGTCTGTTCCAAGTGACTGTCTGGCTGTCAGGTTCCGGAATCCGAGTGAGCAGCTTGTGATGTCATAGAGGGCAGATTGTGATGTCACACAAAGGTTCCTGCCACATGAATGCTTGTCCATCTGACTGTCTACTACTGCTGCTGAATGGGCTCAAAACAGGAAAGCCGTCATTGCACCTGATTGTGCAAGATTCCTCCTTCTCCTCTGCAGCAGCTAGCTGATTGATTTAGCCAGCAGCAGTCAGGGACTATCACCCCCCAAGCACCTCACAGTGCCTGGAACATTTCATGCGCCAGTTTAGGCTTTCACCCCCCTTCATGCACATCGCAAAAGCATGGCAATCTCATGCGCCAGATCTGGCACCTTGCCAAAGCACCTCGCCATGGTCGTAACATTTCATGCGCCGGTTCCAGCTTTCACTCCCAAAAGCACCTCGTCGCGGCCAGAACATCTCATGCGTCGGTTCCGGCTTTACTCCCCCAAGCACCCTGCCAAGGTAGTGACATTTCATTCACAGGTTCCAGCTTTCACCCTCCAGGCACATAGCTGAGTATGGAAAAAGTTAATTGCTGGTTTCGGTTTTCACACCCCAATCAAGTGTGATAGGGTACAGCGGTTTGAAAGTGGTATATTGAGCCCATATATTATCATTTTATTTCTACCAAAGTAGGTGAAAATTATTATTTTCACTCACTTTTGTAGAAAATAAGCACCTCACCCTCCAGGCACATAGCTGCGTATGGAAAAAGTTATTTGTCAGGTCCGGTTTTCACACCCCAATCAAGTGTGATAGGGTACAGCAGTGCGAAAAAGGTATATGGGGCCTATATATTATCACTTCATTTCTACCAAAGTAGGTGAAAATTATTATTTTCACTTACTTTTGTAGAAAAAAAGCACCTCACAGAGGCAGGAACATCTCATGCACCGTTTTCGGCTATCACCCCCCAACCATCACGCCGCGGCCGGAACATTTCTTGCGCCGGTTCCGGCTTTCACTCCCAAAAGCACCTCGTCGCGGCCAGAACATCTCATGCGTCGGTTCCGGCTTTACTCCCCCAAGTACCCTGTCAAGGTGGTGACATTTCATTCACAGGTTCCAGCTTTCACCCTCCAGGCACATAGCTGAGTATGGAAAAAGTTATTTGCTGGTTTCGGTTTTCACACCCCAATCAAGTGTGATAGGGTACAGCGGTTTGAAAGTGGTATATTGAGCCCATATATTCTCATTTTATTTCTACCAAAGTAGGTGAAAATTATTATTTTCACTCACTTTTGTAGAAAATAAGCACCTCACCTTCCAGGCACATAGCTGCGTATGGAAAAAGTTATTTGCCAGTTCCGGTTTTCACACCCCAATTAAGTGTGATAGGGTACAGCAGTGCGAAAAAGGTATATGGGGCCTATATATTATCACTTCATTTCTACCAAAATAGGTGAAAATTATTATTTTCACTTACTTTTGTAGAAAATAAGCACCTCACAGCGGCAGGAACATCTCATGCACCGTTTTCGGCTTTCACCCCCCAACCATCACGCCGCGGCCGGAACATTTCTTGCGCCGGTTCCGGCTTTCACTCCCAAAAGCACCTCGTCGCGGCCAGAACATCTCATGCGGCGGTTCCGGCTTTACTCCCCCAAGCACCCTGCCAAGGTGGTGACATTTCATTCACAGGTTCCAGCTTTCACCCTCCAGGCACATAGCTGAGTATGGAAAAATGTATTTGCTGGTTTCGGTTTTCACACCCCAATCAAGTGTGATAGGGTACAGCGGTTTGAAAGTGGTATATTGAGTCCATATATTATCATTTTATTTCTATCAAAGTAGGTGAAAATGATTATTTTCACTCACTTTTATAGAAAATAAGCACCTCACCTTCCAGGCACATAGCTGCGTATGGAAAAAGTTATTTGCCAGTTCCGGTTTTCACACCCCAATCAAGTGTGATAGGGTACAGCGGTGTGAAAGTGGTATATTGAGCCTATATATTATCATTTTATTTCGACCAAAGTAGGTGAAAATTATTATTTTCACTCACTTTTGTAGAAAATAAGCACCTCACCCTCCAGGCACATAGATGCGTATGGAAAAAGTTATTTGCCAGTTCCGGTTTTCACACCCCAATCAAGTGTGATAGGGTACAGCAGTGCGAAAAAGGTATATGGGGCCTATATATTATCACTTCATTTCTACCAAAGTAGGTGAAAATTATTATTTTCACTTTCTTTTGTAGAAAATAAGCACCTCACAGCGGCAGGAACATCTCATGCACCGTTTTCGGCTTTCACCCCCCAACCATCACGCCGCGGCCGGAACATTTCTTGCGCCGGTTCCGGCTTTCACTCCCAAAAGCACCTCGTCGCGGCCAGAACATCTCATGCGTCGGTTCCGGCTTCACTCCCCCAAGCACCCTGCCAAGATGGTGACATTTCATTCACAGGTTCCAGCTTTTACCCTCCAGGCACATAGCTGAGTATGGAAAAAGTTATTTGCTGGTTTTGGTTTTCACACCCCAAACAAGTGTGATAGGGTACAGCGGTGTGAAAGTGGTATATTGAGCCTATATATTATCATTTTATTTCGACCAAAGTAGGTGAAAATTATTATTTTCACTCACTTTTGTAGAAAATAAGCACCTCACTCTCCAGGCACATAGCTGCATATGGAAAAAGTTATTTGCCAGTTTCGGTTTTCACACCCCAATCAAGTGTGATAGGGTACAGCAGTGTGAAAAAGGTATATGGGGCTCTATATATTTTATCACTTCATTTCTACCAAAGTAGGTGAAAATTATTAATTTCACTTACTTTTGTAGAAAATAAGTACCTCACAGCGGCAGGAACATCTCGTGCACCATTTTCGACTTTCACCCCCCAACCATCACTCCGCGGCCGGAAGATTTCTTGCGCCGGTTCCAGCTTTCACACCCAAAAGCACCTTGTCGCGGCCAGAACATCTCATGCGTCGGTTCCGGCTTTACTCCCCCAAGCACCCTGCCAAGGTGGTGACATTTCATTCACAGGTTCATGCTTTCACCCTCCAGGCACATAGCTGAGTATGGAAAAAGTTATTTGCTGGTTTCGGTTTTCACACCCCAATCAAGTGTGATAGGGTACAGCGGTGTGAAAGTGGTATATTGAGCCCATAATCTATCATTTTATTTCTACCAAAGTAGGTGAAAATTATTATTTTCACTCACTTTTGTAGAAAATAAGCACCTCACCCTCCAGGCACATAGCTGCTTATGGAAAAAGTTATTTGTCAGGTCCGGTTTTCACACCCCAATCAAGTGTGATAGGGTACAGCAGTGCGAAAAAGGTATATGGGGCCTATATATTATCACTTCATTTCTACCAAAGTAGTTGAAAATGATTATTTTCACTTACTTTTGTAGAAAATAAGCACCTCACAGCGGCAGGAACATCTCATGCACCGTTTTCGGCTTTCACCCCCCAACCATCACGCCGCGGCCGGAACATTTCTTGCGCCGGTTCCGGCTTTCACTCCCAAAAGCACCTCGTCGCGGCCAGAACATCTCATGCGTCGGTTCCGGCTTTACTCCCCCAAGTACCCTGTCAAGGTGGTGACATTTCATTCACAGGTTCCAGCTTTCACCCTCCAGGCACATAGCTGAGTATGGAAAAAGTTATTTGCTGGTTTCGGTTTTCACACCCCAATCAAGTGTGATAGGGTACAGCGGTTTGAAAGTGGTATATTGAGCCCATATATTCTCATTTTATTTCTACCAAAGTAGGTGAAAATTATTATTTTCACTCACTTATGTAGAAAATAAGCACCTCACCCTCCAGGCACATAGCTGCGTATGGAAAAAGTTATTTGCCAGTTTCGGGTTTCACACCCCAATCAAGTGTGATAGTGTACAGCAGTGTGAAAAAGGTATATGGGGCTCTATATATTTTATCACTTAATTTCTACCAAAGTAGGTGAAAATTATTATTTTCACTTACTTTTGTAGAAAATAAGTACCTCACAGCGGCAGGAACATCTCGTGCACCATTTTCGACTTTCACCCCCCAACCATCACTCCGCGGCCGGAAGATTTCTTGCGCCGGTTCCAGCTTTCACACCCAAAAGCACCTTGTCGCGGCCAGAACATCTCATGCGTCGGTTCCGGCTTTACTCCCCCAAGCACCCTGCCAAGGTGGTGACATTTCATTCACAGGTTCATGCTTTCACCCTCCAGGCACATAGCTGAGTATGGAAAAAGTTATTTGCTGGTTTCGGTTTTCAGACCCCAATCAAGTGTGATAGGGTACAGCGGTGTGAAAGTGGTATATTGAGCCCATAAATTATCATTTTATTTCTACCAAAGTAGGTGAAAATTATTATTTTCACTCACTTTTGTAGAAAATAAGCACCTCACCCTCCAGGCACATAGCTGCGTATGGAAAAAGTTATTTGTCAGGTCCGGTTTTCACACCCCAATCAAGTGTGATAGGGTACAGCAGTGCGAAAAAGGTATATGGGGCCTATATATTATCACTTCATTTCTACCAAAGTAGGTGAAAATGATTATTTTCACTTACTTTTGTAGAAAAAAAGCACCTCCCAGAGGCAGGAACATCTCATGCACCGTTTTCGGCTATCACCCCCCAACCATCACGCCGCGGCCGGAACATTTCTTGCGCCGGTTCCGGCTTTCACTCCCAAAAGCACCTCGTCGCGGCCAGAACATCTCATGCGTCGGTTCCGGCTTTACTCCCCCAAGTACCCTGTCAAGGTGGTCACATTTCATTCACAGGTTCCAGCTTTCACCCTCCAGGCACATAGCTGAGTATGGAAAAAGTTATTTGCTGGTTTCGGTTTTCACACCCCAATCAAGTGTGATAGGGTACAGCGGTTTGAAAGTGGTATATTGAGCCCATATATTCTCATTTTATTTCTACCAAAGTAGGTGAAAACTATTATTTTCACTCACTTTTGTAGAAAATAAGCACCTCACCTTCCAGGCACATAGCTGCGTATGGAAAAAGTTATTTGCCAGTTCCGGTTTTCACACCCCAATCAAGTGTGATAGGGTACAGCAGTGTGAAAAAGGTATATGGGGCTCTATATATTTTATCACTTCATTTCTACCAAAGTAGGTGAAAATTATTATTTTCACTTACTTTTGTAGAAAATAAGTACCTCACAGCGGCAGGAACATCTCGTGCACCATTTTCAACTTTCACCCCCCCAACCATCACTCCGCGGCCGGAAGATTTCTTGCGCCGGTTCCAGCTTTCACACCCAAAAGCACCTTGTCGCGGCCAGAACATCTCATGCGTCGGTTCCGGCTTTACTCCCCCAAGCACCCTGCCAAGGTGGTGACATTTCATTCACAGGTTCATGCTTTCACCCTCCAGGCACATAGCTGAGTATGGAAAAAGTTATTTGCTGGTTTCGGTTTTCACACCCCAATCAAGTGTGATAGGGTACAGCGGTGTGAAAGTGGTATATTGAGCCCATAATCTATCATTTTATTTCTACCAAAGTAGGTGAAAATTATTATTTTCACTCACTTTTGTAGAAAATAAGCACCTCACCCTCCAGGCACATAGCTGCTTATGGAAAAAGTTATTTGTCAGGTCCGGTTTTCACACCCCAATCAAGTGTGATAGGGTACAGCAGTGCGAAAAAGGTATATGGGGCCTATATATTATCACTTCATTTCTACCAAAGTAGTTGAAAATGATTATTTTCACTTACTTTTGTAGAAAATAAGCACCTCACAGCGGCAGGAACATCTCATGCACCGTTTTCGGCTTTCACCCCCCAACCATCACGCCGCGGCCGGAACATTTCTTGCGCCGGTTCCGGCTTTCACTCCCAAAAGCACCTCGTCGCGGCCAGAACATCTCATGCGTCGGTTCCGGCTTTACTCCCCCAAGTACCCTGTCAAGGTGGTGACATTTCATTCACAGGTTCCAGCTTTCACCCTCCAGGCACATAGCTGAGTATGGAAAAAGTTATTTGCTGGTTTCGGTTTTCACACCCCAATCAAGTGTGATAGGGTACAGCGGTTTGAAAGTGGTATATTGAGCCCATATATTCTCATTTTATTTCTACCAAAGTAGGTGAAAATTATTATTTTCACTCACTTATGTAGAAAATAAGCACCTCACCCTCCAGGCACATAGCTGCGTATGGAAAAAGTTATTTGCCAGTTTCGGGTTTCACACCCCAATCAAGTGTGATAGTGTACAGCAGTGTGAAAAAGGTATATGGGGCTCTATATATTTTATCACTTAATTTCTACCAAAGTAGGTGAAAATTATTATTTTCACTTACTTTTGTAGAAAATAAGTACCTCACAGCGGCAGGAACATCTCGTGCACCATTTTCGACTTTCACCCCCCAACCATCACTCCGCGGCCGGAAGATTTCTTGCGCCGGTTCCAGCTTTCACACCCAAAAGCACCTTGTCGCGGCCAGAACATCTCATGCGTCGGTTCCGGCTTTACTCCCCCAAGCACCCTGCCAAGGTGGTGACATTTCATTCACAGGTTCATGCTTTCACCCTCCAGGCACATAGCTGAGTATGGAAAAAGTTATTTGCTGGTTTCGGTTTTCAGACCCCAATCAAGTGTGATAGGGTACAGCGGTGTGAAAGTGGTATATTGAGCCCATAAATTATCATTTTATTTCTACCAAAGTAGGTGAAAATTATTATTTTCACTCACTTTTGTAGAAAATAAGCACCTCACCCTCCAGGCACATAGCTGCGTATGGAAAAAGTTATTTGTCAGGTCCGGTTTTCACACCCCAATCAAGTGTGATAGGGTACAGCAGTGCGAAAAAGGTATATGGGGCCTATATATTATCACTTCATTTCTACCAAAGTAGGTGAAAATGATTATTTTCACTTACTTTTGTAGAAAAAAAGCACCTCCCAGAGGCAGGAACATCTCATGCACCGTTTTCGGCTATCACCCCCCAACCATCACGCCGCGGCCGGAACATTTCTTGCGCCGGTTCCGGCTTTCACTCCCAAAAGCACCTCGTCGCGGCCAGAACATCTCATGCGTCGGTTCCGGCTTTACTCCCCCAAGTACCCTGTCAAGGTGGTGACATTTCATTCACAGGTTCCAGCTTTCACCCTCCAGGCACATAGCTGAGTATGGAAAAAGTTATTTGCTGGTTTCGGTTTTCACACCCCAATCAAGTGTGATAGGGTACAGCGGTTTGAAAGTGGTATATTGAGCCCATATATTCTCATTTTATTTCTACCAAAGTAGGTGAAAACTATTATTTTCACTCACTTTTGTAGAAAATAAGCACCTCACCTTCCAGGCACATAGCTGCGTATGGAAAAAGTTATTTGCCAGTTCCGGTTTTCACACCCCAATTAAGTGTGATAGGGTACAGCAGTGCGAAAAAGGTATATGGGGCCTATATATTATCACTTCATTTCTACCAAAATAGGTGAAAATTATTATTTTCACTTACTTTTGTAGAAAATAAGCACCTCACAGCGGCAGGAACATCTCATGCACCGTTTTCGGCTTTCACCCCCCAACCATCACGCCGCGGCCGGAACATTTCTTGCGCCGGTTCCGGCTTTCACTCCCAAAAGCACCTCGTCGCGGCCAGAACATCTCATGCGGCGGTTCCGGCTTTACTCCCCCAAGCACCCTGCCAAGGTGGTGACATTTCATTCACAGGTTCCAGCTTTCACCCTCCAGGCACATAGCTGAGTATGGAAAAATGTATTTGCTGGTTTCGGTTTTCACACCCCAATCAAGTGTGATAGGGTACAGCGGTTTGAAAGTGGTATATTGAGTCCATATATTATCATTTTATTTCTACCAAAGTAGGTGAAAATTATTATTTTCACTCACTTTTATAGAAAATAAGCACCTCACCTTCCAGGCACATAGCTGCGTATGGAAAAAGTTATTTGCCAGTTCCGGTTTTCACACCCCAATCAAGTGTGATAGGGTACAGCAGTGCGAAAAAGGTATATGGGGCCTATATATTATCACTTCATTTCTACCAAAGTAGGTGAAAATTATTATTTTCACTTACTTTTGTAGAAAATAAGCACCTCACAGCGGCAGGAACATCTCATGCACTGTTTTCGGCTTTCACCCCCCAACCATCACGCCGCGGCCGGAACATTTCTTGCGCCGGTTCCGGCTTTCACTCCCAAAAGCACCTCGTCGCGGCCAGAACATCTCATGCGTCGGTTCCGGCGTTACTCCCCCAATCAACTTGCCAAGTCGAGAACATTTCATTCACAGGTTCCAGCTTTCACTCTCCAGGCACAGAGCTGCTTATGGAGCAGGTTATTCGCCGTGTACAGTTTTCACACCCCAATCAAGTGTGATAGGGTACAGCGGTGTGAAAGTGGTATATGGGGCCTATGTACTATCACTTAATTTTTATCAAAGTAGGTGAAAATTATTATATTCACCTACTTTAGTACAAAATAAGTATTCTTGACATTCAATGAAAAGGCAATGCAGACAATATCACTGATATCTCCGGCACAGATATCAGTCCTGATTTGGCTCGCTGTCTGCATAAAATAATATAAGGACCTAAATTCATCAAACTTTAAACGTAATGTACGGGTCTATAACAAATATACACATTTGATAAACACGCATGTATGCCAGCAAGATATTATCGCGCCTCCTTACCTGTTGTGGGTAGCTGCTTCTGCCATCCGACGTTTGGAATATGCTGTAGTAAAAATGACGTCACAGTAGTCCAGAGATGTAGGTGGGTAAGTAGTTGACATCACAATTCATTCATGGTGAAGGTCTACCTGAAAAAAAGAAGAAGGAGGTGCGATAATATGTTCATGACATACATGAATATTTATTAATACTGTGTCTTACATCGTAACACTCATAAATGCAGTACTGTACAGACAACACAAGTCATCCTTATCAGTCCCTGCCCCAGTGATTGCAAATACATGATACAGCACATATTAGACCCTTAACTGTGGACCCGGCACTCAGTTTTACAAACTGAGCAGGTCCCCGGGTACGTACTTTGCAGCAGCCAGTCTTGAGGAGCTGTCAGGGACTATCACCCCCCAAGCACCTCACAGAGCCTGGAACATCTCATGCGCCAGTTTAGGCTTTCACCCCCCTTCATGCACATCGCAAAAGCATGGCAATCTCATGCGCCAGATCTAGCACCTTGCCAAAGCACCTCGCCATGGCCGTAACATTTCATGCGCCGGTTCCAGCTTTCACTCCCAAAAGCACCTCGTCGCGGCCAGAACATCTCATTCGTCGGTTCCGGCTTTACTCCCCCAAGCACTCTGCCAAGGTAGTGACATTTCATTCACAGGTTCCAGCTTTCACCCTCCAGGCACATAGCTGAGTATGGAAAAAGTTAATTGCTGGTTTCGGTTTTCACACCCCAATCAAGTGTGATAGGGTACAGCGGTTTGAAAGTGGTATATTGAGCCCATATATTATCATTTTATTTCTACCAAAGTAGGTGAAAATTATTATTTTCACTCACTTTTGTAGAAAATAAGCACCTCACCCTCCAGGCACATAGCTGCGTATGGAAAAAGTTATTTGTCAGGTCCGGTTTTCACACCCCAATCAAGTGTGATAGGGTACAGCAGTGCGAAAAAGGTATATGGGGCCTATATATTATCACTTCATTTCTACCAAAGTAGGTGAAAATTATTATTTTCACTTACTTTTGTAGAAAAAAAGCACCTCACAGAGGCAGGAATATCTCATGCACCGTTTTCGGCTATCACCCCCCAACCATCACGCCGCGGCCGGAACATTTCTTGCGCCGGTTCCGGCTTTCACTCCCAAAAGCACCTCGTCGCGGCCAGAACATCTCATGCGTCAGTTCCGGCTTTACTCCCCCAAGCACCCTGCCAAGGTGGTGACATTTCATTCACAGGTTCCAGCTTTCACCCTCCAGGCACATAGCTGAGTATGGAAAAAGTTATTTGCTGGTTTCGGTTTTCACACCCCAATCAAGTGTGATAGGGTACAGCGGTTTGAAAGTGGTATATTGAGTCCATATATTATCATTTTATTTCTACCAAAGTAGGTGAAAATTATTATTTTCACTCACTTTTGTAGAAAATAAGCACCTCACCCTCCAGGCACATAGCTGCGTATGGAAAAAGTTATTTGCCAGTTCCGGTTTTCACACCCCAATCAAGTGTGATAGGGTACAGCAGTGCGAAAAAGGTATATGGGGCCTATATATTATCACTTCATTTCTACCAAAGTAGGTGAAAATTATTATTTTCACTTACTTTTGTAGAAAAAAAGCACCTCACAGAGGCAGGAATATCTCATGCACCGTTTTCGGCTATCACCCCCCAACCATCACGCCGCGGCCGGAACATTTCTTGCGCCGGTTCCGGCTTTCACTCCCAAAAGCACCTCGTCGCGGCCAGAACATCTCATGCGTCGGTTCCGGCTTTACTCCCCCAAGCACCCTGCCAAGGTGGTGACATTTCATTCACAGGTTCCAGCTTTCACCCTCCAGGCACATAGCTGAGTATGGAAAAAGTTATTTGCTGGTTTCGGTTTTCACACCCCAATCAAGTGTGATAGGGTACAGCGGTTTGAAAGTGGTATATTGAGTCCATATATTATCATTTTATTTCTACCAAAGTAGGTGAAAATTATTATTTTCACTCACTTTTGTAGAAAATAAGCACCTCACCCTCCAGGCACATAGCTGCGTATGGAAAAAGTTATTTGCCAGTTCCGGTTTTCACACCCCAATCAAGTGTGATAGGGTACAGCAGTGCGAAAAAGGTATATGGGGCCTATATATTATCACTTCATTTCTACCAAAATAGGTGAAAATTATTATTTTCACTCACTTTTGTAGAAAATAAGCACCTCACAGCGGCAGGAACATCTCATGCACCGTTTTCGGCTTTCACCCCCCAACCATCACGCCGCGGCCGGAACATTTCTTGCGCCGGTTCCGGCTTTCACTCCCAAAAGCACCTCGTCGCGGCCAGAACATCTCATGCGTCGGTTCCGGCTTTACTCCCCCAAGCACCCTGCCAAGGTGGTGACATTTCATTCACAGGTTCCAGCTTTCACCCTCCAGGCACATAGCTGAGTATGGAAAAAGTTATTTGCTGGTTTTGGTTTTCACACCCCAATCAAGTGTGATAGGGTACAGCGGTGTGAAAGTGGTATATTGAGCCTATATATTATCATTTTATTTCGACCAAAGTAGGTGAAAATTATTATTTTCACTCACTTTTGTAGAAAATAAGCACCTCGCTCTCCAGGCACATAGCTGAATATGGAAAAAGTTATTTGCCAGTTTCGGTTTTCACACCCCAATCAAGTGTGATAGGGTACAGCAGTGTGAAAAAGGTATATGGGGCTCTATATATTTTATCACTTCATTTCTACCAAAGTAGGTGAAAATTATTATTTTCACTTACTTTTGTAGAAAATAAGCACCTCACCCTCCAGGCACATAGCTGCGTATGGAAAAAGTTATTTGTCAGGTCCGGTTTTCACACCCCAATCAAGTGTGATAGGGTACAGCAGTGCGAAAAAGGTATAAGGTGCCTATATATTATCACTTCATTTCTACCAAAGTGGGTGAAAATTATTATTTTCACTTACTTTTGTAGAAAAAAAGCACCTCACAGAGGCAGGAACATCTCATGCACCGTTTTCGGCTATCACCCCCCAACCATCACGCCGCGGCCGGAACATTTCTTGCGCCGGTTCCGGCTTTCACTCCCAAAAGCACCTCGTCGCGGCCAGAACATCTCATGCGTCGGTTCCAGCTTTACTCCCCCAAGCACCCTGCCAAGGTGGTGACATTTCATTCACAGGTTCCAGATTTCACCCTCCAGGCACATAGCTGAGTATGGAAAAAGTTATTTGCTGGTTTCGGTTTTCACACCCCAATCAAGTGTGATAGGGTACAGCGGTGTGAAAATGGTATATTAAGTCCATATATTATCATTTTATTTCTACCAAAGTAGGTGAAAATTATTATTTTCACTCACTTTTGTAGAAAATAAGCACCTCACCCTCCAGGCACATAGCTGCGTATGGAAAAAGTTATTTGCCAGTTCCGGTTTTCACACCCCAATCAAGTGTGATAGGGTACAGCAGTGCGAAAAAGGTATATGGGGCCTATATATTATCACTTCATTTCTACCAAAATAGGTGAAAATTATTATTTTCACTTACTTTTGTAGAAAATAAGCACCTCACAGCGGCAGGAACATCTCATGCACCGTTTTCGGCTTTCACCCCCCAACCATCACGCCGCGGCCGGAACATTTCTTGCTCCGGTTCCGGCTTTCACTCCCAAAAGCACCTTGTCGCGGCCAGAACATCTCATGCGTCGGTTCCGGCTTTACTCCCCCAAGCACCCTACCAAGGTGGTGACATTTCATTCACAGGTTCCAGCTTTCACCCTCCAGACACATAGCTGAGTATGGAAAAAGTTATTTGCTGGTTTTGGTTTTCACACCCCAATCAAGTGTGATAGGGTACAGCGGTGTGAAAGTGGTATATTGAGCCTATATATTATCATTTTATTTCGACCAAAGTAGGTGAAAATTATTATTTTCACTCACTTTTGTAGAAAATAAGCACCTCACCTTCCAGGCACATAGCTGCGTATGGAAAAAGTTATTTGCCAGTTCCGGTTTTCACACCCCAATCAAGTGTGATAGGGTACAGCAGTGCGAAAAAGGTATATGGGGCTCTATATATTTTATCACTTCATTTCTACCAAAGTAGGTGAAAATTATTATTTTCACTTACTTTTGTAGAAAATAAGTACCTCACAGCGGCAGGAACATCTCGTGCACCGTTTTCGACTTTCACCCCCCAACCATCACTCCGCGGCCGGAAGATTTCTTGCGCCGGTTCCAGCTTTCACACCCAAAAGCACCTTGTCGCGGCCAGAACATCTCATGCGTCGGTTCCGGCTTTACTCCCCCAAGCACCCTGCCAAGGTGGTGACATTTCATTCACAGGTTCATGCTTTCACCCTCCAGGCACATAGCTGAGTATGGAAAAAGTTATTTGCTGGTTTCGGTTTTCACACCCCAATCAAGTGTGATAGGGTACAGCGGTGTGAAAGTGGTATATTGAGCCTATATATTATCATTTTATTTCGACCAAAGTACAGTAGGTGAAAATTATTATTTTCACTCACTTTTGTAGAAAATAAGCACCTCACCTTCCAGGCACATAGCTGCGTATGGAAAAAGTTATTTGCCAGTTCCGGTTTTCACACCCCAATCAAGTGTGATAGGGTACAGCAGTGCGAAAAAGGTATATGGGGCTCTATATATTTTATCACTTCATTTCTACCAAAGTAGGTGAAAATTATTATTTTCACTTACTTTTGTAGAAAATAAATACCTCACAGCGGCAGGAACATCTCGTGCACCGTTTTCGACTTTCACCCCCCAACCATCACTCCGCGGCCGGAAGATTTCTTGCGCCGGTTCCAGCTTTCACACCCAAAAGCACCTTGTCGCGGCCAGAACATCTCATGCGTCGGTTCCGGCTTCACTCCCCAAGCACCCTGCCAAGGTGGTGACATTTCATTCACAGGTAAATGCTTTCACCCTCCAGGCACATAGCTGAGTATGGAAAAAGTTATTTGCTGGTTTCGGTTTTCACACCCCAATCAAGTGTGATAGGGTACAGCGTGTGAAAGTGGTATATTGAGCCTATATATTATCATTTTATTTCTACCAAAGTAGGTGAAAATTATTATTTTCACTCACTTTTGTAGAAAATAAGCACCTCACCCTCCAGGCACATAGCTGCGTATGGAAAAAGTTATTTGTCAGGTCCGGTTTTCACACCCCAATCAAGTGTGATAGGGTACAGCAGTGCGAAAAAGGTATAAGGTGCCTATATATTATCACTTCATTTCTACCAAAGTGGGTGAAAATTATTATTTTCACTTACTTTTGTAGAAAAAAAGCACCTCACAGAGGCAGGAACATCTCATGCACCGTTTTCGGCTATCACCCCCCAACCATCACGCCGCGGCCGGAACATTTCTTGCGCCGGTTCCGGCTTTCACTCCCAAAAGCACCTCGTCGCGGCCAGAACATCTCATGCGTCGGTTCCAGCTTTACTCCCCCAAGCACCCTGCCAAGGTGGTGACATTTCATTCACAGGTTCCAGATTTCACCCTCCAGGCACATAGCTGAGTATGGAAAAAGTTATTTGCTGGTTTCGGTTTTCACACCCCAATCAAGTGTGATAGGGTACAGCGGTGTGAAAATGGTATATTAAGTCCATATATTATCATTTTATTTCTACCAAAGTAGGTGAAAATTATTATTTTCACTCACTTTTGTAGAAAATAAGCACCTCACCCTCCAGGCACATAGCTGCGTATGGAAAAAGTTATTTGCCAGTTCCGGTTTTCACACCCCAATCAAGTGTGATAGGGTACAGCAGTGCGAAAAAGGTATATGGGGCCTATATATTATCACTTCATTTCTACCAAAGTAGGTGAAAATTATTATTTTCACTTACTTTTGTAGAAAAAAAGCACCTCACAGAGGCAGGAATATCTCATGCACCGTTTTCGGCTATCACCCCCCAACCATCACGCCGCGGCCGGAACATTTCTTGCGCCGGTTCCGGCTTTCACTCCCAAAAGCACCTCGTCGCGGCCAGAACATCTCATGCGTCGGTTCCGGCTTTACTCCCCCAAGCACCCTGCCAAGGTGGTGACATTTCATTCACAGGTTCCAGCTTTCACCCTCCAGGCACATAGCTGAGTATGGAAAAAGTTATTTGCTGGTTTCGGTTTTCACACCCCAATCAAGTGTGATAGGGTACAGCGGTTTGAAAGTGGTATATTGAGTCCATATATTATCATTTTATTTCTACCAAAGTAGGTGAAAATTATTATTTTCACTCACTTTTGTAGAAAATAAGCACCTCACCCTCCAGGCACATAGCTGCGTATGGAAAAAGTTATTTGCCAGTTCCGGTTTTCACACCCCAATCAAGTGTGATAGGGTACAGCAGTGCGAAAAAGGTATATGGGGCCTATATATTATCACTTCATTTCTACCAAAATAGGTGAAAATTATTATTTTCACTTACTTTTGTAGAAAATAAGCACCTCACAGCGGCAGGAACATCTCATGCACCGTTTTCGGCTTTCACCCCCCAACCATCACGCCGCGGCCGGAACATTTCTTGCGCCGGTTCCGGCTTTCACTCCCAAAAGCACCTCGTCGCGGCCAGAACATCTCATGCGTCGGTTCCGGCTTTACTCCCCCAAGCACCCTGCCAAGGTGGTGACATTTCATTCACAGGTTCCAGCTTTCACCCTCCAGGCACATAGCTGAGTATGGAAAAAGTTATTTGCTGGTTTTGGTTTTCACACCCCAATCAAGTGTGATAGGGTACAGCGGTGTGAAAGTGGTATATTGAGCCTATATATTATCATTTTATTTCGACCAAAGTAGGTGAAAATTATTATTTTCACTCACTTTTGTAGAAAATAAGCACCTCGCTCTCCAGGCACATAGCTGAATATGGAAAAAGTTATTTGCCAGTTTCGGTTTTCACACCCCAATCAAGTGTGATAGGGTACAGCAGTGTGAAAAAGGTATATGGGGCTCTATATATTTTATCACTTCATTTCTACCAAAGTAGGTGAAAATTATTATTTTCACTTACTTTTGTAGAAAATAAGCACCTCACCCTCCAGGCACATAGCTGCGTATGGAAAAAGTTATTTGTCAGGTCCGGTTTTCACACCCCAATCAAGTGTGATAGGGTACAGCAGTGCGAAAAAGGTATAAGGTGCCTATATATTATCACTTCATTTCTACCAAAGTGGGTGAAAATTATTATTTTCACTTACTTTTGTAGAAAAAAAGCACCTCACAGAGGCAGGAACATCTCATGCACCGTTTTCGGCTATCACCCCCCAACCATCACGCCGCGGCCGGAACATTTCTTGCGCCGGTTCCGGCTTTCACTCCCAAAAGCACCTCGTCGCGGCCAGAACATCTCATGCGCCGGTTCCAGCTTTACTCCCCCAAGCACCCTGCCAAGGTGGTGACATTTCATTCACAGGTTCCAGATTTCACCCTCCAGGCACATAGCTGAGTATGGAAAAAGTTATTTGCTGGTTTCGGTTTTCACACCCCAATCAAGTGTGATAGGGTACAGCGGTGTGAAAATGGTATATTGAGTCCATATATTATCATTTTATTTCTACCAAAGTAGGTGAAAATTATTATTTTCACTCACTTTTGTAGAAAATAAGCACCTCACCCTCCAGGCACATAGCTGCGTATGGAAAAAGTTATTTGCCAGTTCCGGTTTTCACACCCCAATCAAGTGTGATAGGGTACAGCAGTGCGAAAAAGGTATATGGGGCCTATATATTATCACTTCATTTCTACCAAAATAGGTGAAAATTATTATTTTCACTTACTTTTGTAGAAAATAAGCACCTCACAGCGGCAGGAACATCTCATGCACCGTTTTCGGCTTTCACCCCCCAACCATCACGCCGCGGCCAGAACATTTCTTGCTCCGGTTCCGGCTTTCACTCCCAAAAGCACCTTGTCGCGGCCAGAACATCTCATGCGTCGGTTCCGGCTTTACTCCCCCAAGCACCCTACCAAGGTGGTGACATTTCATTCACAGGTTCCAGCTTTCACCCTCCAGACACATAGCTGAGTATGGAAAAAGTTATTTGCTGGTTTTGGTTTTCACACCCCAATCAAGTGTGATAGGGTACAGCGGTGTGAAAGTGGTATATTGAGCCTATATATTATCATTTTATTTCGACCAAAGTAGGTGAAAATTATTATTTTCACTCACTTTTGTAGAAAATAAGCACCTCACCTTCCAGGCACATAGCTGCGTATGGAAAAAGTTATTTGCCAGTTCCGGTTTTCACACCCCAATCAAGTGTGATAGGGTACAGCAGTGCGAAAAAGGTATATGGGGCTCTATATATTTTATCACTTCATTTCTACCAAAGTAGGTGAAAATTATTATTTTCACTTACTTTTGTAGAAAATAAGTACCTCACAGCGGCAGGAACATCTCGTGCACCGTTTTCGACTTTCACCCCCCAACCATCACTCCGCGGCCGGAAGATTTCTTGCGCCGGTTCCAGCTTTCACACCCAAAAGCACCTTGTCGCGGCCAGAACATCTCATGCGTCGGTTCCGGCTTTACTCCCCCAAGCACCCTGCCAAGGTGGTGACATTTCATTCACAGGTTCATGCTTTCACCCTCCAGGCACATAGCTGAGTATGGAAAAAGTTATTTGCTGGTTTCGGTTTTCACACCCCAATCAAGTGTGATAGGGTACAGCGGTGTGAAAGTGGTATATTGAGCCTATATATTATCATTTTATTTCGACCAAAGTACAGTAGGTGAAAATTATTATTTTCACTCACTTTTGTAGAAAATAAGCACCTCACCTTCCAGGCACATAGCTGCGTATGGAAAAATTTATTTGCCAGTTCCGGTTTTCACACCCCAATCAAGTGTGATAGGGTACAGCAGTGCGAAAAAGGTATATGGGGCTCTATATATTTTATCACTTCATTTCTACCAAAGTAGGTGAAAATTATTATTTTCACTTACTTTTGTAGAAAATAAATACCTCACAGCGGCAGGAACATCTCGTGCACCGTTTTCGACTTTCACCCCCCAACCATCACTCCGCGGCCGGAAGATTTCTTGCGCCGGTTCCAGCTTTCACACCCAAAAGCACCTTGTCGCGGCCAGAACATCTCATGCGTCGGTTCCGGCTTCACTCCCCAAGCACCCTGCCAAGGTGGTGACATTTCATTCACAGGTAAATGCTTTCACCCTCCAGGCACATAGCTGAGTATGGAAAAAGTTATTTGCTGGTTTCGGTTTTCACACCCCAATCAAGTGTGATAGGGTACAGCGTGTGAAAGTGGTATATTGAGCCTATATATTATCATTTTATTTCTACCAAAGTAGGTGAAAATTATTATTTTCACTCACTTTTGTAGAAAATAAGCACCTCACCCTCCAGGCACATAGATGCGTATGGAAAAAGTTATTTGCCAGTTCCGGTTTTCACACCCCAATCAAGTGTGATAGGGTACAGCAGTGCAAAAAAGGTATATATATATTATCACTTCATTTCTACCAAAGTAGGTGAAAATTATTATTTTCACTTACTTTTGTAGAAAATAAGCACCTCACAGCGGCAGGAACATCTCATGCACCGTTTTCGGCTTTCACCCCCCAACCATCACGCCGCGGCCGGAACATTTCTTGCGCCGGTTCCGGCTTTCACTCCCAAAAGCACCTCGTCGCGGCCAGAACATCTCATGCGTCGGTTCCGGCTTTACTCCCCCAAGCAACTTGCCAAGTCGGGAACATTTCATTCACAGGTTCCAGCTTTCACCCTCCAGGCACAGAGCTGCGTATGGAGCAGGTTATTCGCCGTGTACAGTTTTCACACCCCAATCAAGTGTGATAGGGTACAGCGGTGTGAAAGTGGTATATGGGGCCTATGTACTATCACTTAATTTTTATCAAAGTAGGTGAAAATTATTATATTCACCTACTTTAGTACAAAATAAGTATTCTTGACATTCAATAAAAAGGCAATGCAGACAATATCACTGATATCTCCTGCACAGATATCAGTCCTGATTTGGCTCGCTGTCTGCATAAAATAATATAAGGCCCTAAATTCATCAAACTTTAAACGTAATGTACGGGTCTATAACAAATATACACATTTGATAAACACGCATGTATGCCAGCAAGATATTATCGCGCCTCCTTACCTGTTGTGGGTAGCTGCTTCTGCCATCCGACGTTTGGAATATGCTGTAGTAAAAATGACGTCACAGTAGTCCAGAGATGTAGTAGGTGGGTAAGTAGTTGACATCACAATTCATTCATGGAGAAGGTCTACCTGAAAAAAAGAAGAAGGAGGCGCGATAATATGTTCATGACATACATGAATATTTATTAATACTGTGTCTTACATCGTAACACTCATAAATGCAGTACTGTACAGACAACACAAGTCATCCTTATCAGTCCCTGCCCCAGTGATTGCAAATACATGCTACAGCACATATTAGACCCTTAACTGTGGACCCGGCACTCAGTTTTACAAACTGAGCAGGTCCCCGGGTACGTACTTTGCAGCAAGCTCTGTCCACTCCACGCATTGACCTGGTATTGCAGTACTTCCAGGACCGGTGCACCACCCTAATCTGTTATCCAAAAATAGACTAATTCCATTCCTGGCACTTGATTTGGTGTATCAATTGTTTGTGCACCTTTGTTCTAACTTTGTATTTAGAAATGCATGCATTTGCTTCAAGGTTTAACCCTTGTGCATAAAAAGTTTGAAATCCTGCCTCCAGTGTATCATTTTGTGACTATTTCTTGACTCCTTGAATTGTACTTTCTGGAATCGAGGCAGTTTAATACTTGATGTGACACTACACTTGAAATCAGCATGTGCGGCCTAGCCAAAAGACCGGAAGCCTGCCTAAATTAAATGACTTATCAATCGCTGCGCCCTCCCAATATATATGCAAACACTATGTGACTTACCTACGATCTTACCACAGAAACATCAACTGGAACACAGCAATGGAATTTTTGGACCCCCCTCCCTCTCGATTTGAAATGGCTTGGTTTTTGTTTTGTTTTTCTTTTATTTCTTTTTCGCTTCTCTTATATTTTGTTTTCTTTTGTTAAACTTATATTTTTTTCTTTTCTCTTTTCTCTCTTTTGTTTTGGGAATTTTTTTTCCTTTTCAATTTTTTCCGAGCCAAACAATTGATGATCATTGAGAGGGGGATTTAGAAAAAGTATCACTTACCTTCTTCGGACCATCATTTGGGTGGTAACTGCCAATAAAAGAAAACATTGGCCCACCCAGCTCACCTACACATGACTGTCCTGTCTGCCTGTCTGTTCCAAGTGACTGTCTGGCTGTCAGGTTCCGGAATCCGAGTGAGCAGCTTGTGATGTCATAGAGGGCAGATTGTGATGTCACACAAAGGTTCCTGCCACATGAATGCTTGTCCATCTGACTGTCTACTACTGCTGCTGAATGGGCTCAAAACAGGAAAGCCGTCATTGCACCTGATTGTGCAAGATTCCTCCTTCTCCTCTGCAGCAGCTAGCTGATTGATTTAGCCAGCAGCAGTCAGGGACTATCACCCCCCAAGCCCCTCACAGTGCCTGGAACATCTCATGCGCCAGTTTAGGCTTTCACCCCCCTTCATGCACATCGCAAAAGCATGGCAATCTCATGCGCCAGATCTGGCACCTTGCCAAAGCACCTCGCCATGGTCGTAACATTTCATGCGCCGGTTCCAGCTTTCACTCCCAAAAGCACCTCGTCGCGGCCAGAACATCTCATGCGTCGGTTCCGGCTTTACTCCCCCAAGCACCCTGCCAAGGTAGTGACATTTCATTCACAGGTTCCAGCTTTCACCCTCCAGGCACATAGCTGAGTATGGAAAAAGTTAATTGCTGGTTTCGGTTTTCACACCCCAATCAAGTGTGATAGGGTACAGCGGTTTGAAAGTGGTATATTGAGCCCATATATTATCATTTTATTTCTACCAAAGTAGGTGAAAATTATTATTTTCACTCACTTTTGTAGAAAATAAGCACCTCACCCTCCAGGCACATAGCTGCGTATGGAAAAAGTTATTTGTCAGGTCCGGTTTTCACACCCCAATCAAGTGTGATAGGGTACAGCAGTGCGAAAAAGGTATATGGGGCCTATATATTATCACTTCATTTCTACCAAAGTAGGTGAAAATTATTATTTTCACTTACTTTTGTAGAAAAAAAGCACCTCACAGAGGCAGGAATATCTCATGCACCGTTTTCGGCTATCACCCCCCAACCATCACGCCGCGGCCGGAACATTTCTTGCGCCGGTTCCGGCTTTCACTCCCAAAAGCACCTCGTCGCGGCCAGAACATCTCATGCGTCAGTTCCGGCTTTACTCCCCCAAGCACCCTGCCAAGGTGGTGACATTTCATTCACAGGTTCCAGCTTTCACCCTCCAGGCACATAGCTGAGTATGGAAAAAGTTATTTGCTGGTTTCGGTTTTCACACCCCAATCAAGTGTGATAGGGTACAGCGGTTTGAAAGTGGTATATTGAGTCCATATATTATCATTTTATTTCTACCAAAGTAGGTGAAAATTATTATTTTCACTCACTTTTGTAGAAAATAAGCACCTCACCCTCCAGGCACATAGCTGCGTATGGAAAAAGTTATTTGCCAGTTCCGGTTTTCACACCCCAATCAAGTGTGATAGGGTACAGCAGTGCGAAAAAGGTATATGGGGCCTATATATTATCACTTCATTTCTACCAAAGTAGGTGAAAATTATTATTTTCACTTACTTTTGTAGAAAAAAAGCACCTCACAGAGGCAGGAATATCTCATGCACCGTTTTCGGCTATCACCCCCCAACCATCACGCCGCGGCCGGAACATTTATTGCGCCGGTTCCGGCTTTCACTCCCAAAAGCACCTCGTCGCGGCCAGAACATCTCATGCGTCGGTTCCGGCTTTACTCCCCCAAGCACCCTGCCAAGGTGGTGACATTTCATTCACAGGTTCCAGCTTTCACCCTCCAGGCACATAGCTGAGTATGGAAAAAGTTATTTGCTGGTTTCGGTTTTCACACCCCAATCAAGTGTGATAGGGTACAGCGGTTTGAAAGTGGTATATTGAGTCCATATATTATCATTTTATTTCTACCAAAGTAGGTGAAAATTATTATTTTCACTCACTTTTGTAGAAAATAAGCACCTCACCCTCCAGGCACATAGCTGCGTATGGAAAAAGTTATTTGCCAGTTCCGGTTTTCACACCCCAATCAAGTGTGATAGGGTACAGCAGTGCGAAAAAGGTATATGGGGCCTATATATTATCACTTCATTTCTACCAAAATAGGTGAAAATTATTATTTTCACTTACTTTTGTAGAAAATAAGCACCTCACAGCGGCAGGAACATCTCATGCACCGTTTTCGGCTTTCACCCCCCAACCATCACGCCGCGGCCGGAACATTTCTTGCGCCGGTTCCGGCTTTCACTCCCAAAAGCACCTCGTCGCGGCCAGAACATCTCATGCGTCGGTTCCGGCTTTACTCCCCCAAGCACCCTGCCAAGGTGGTGACATTTCATTCACAGGTTCCAGCTTTCACCCTCCAGGCACATAGCTGAGTATGGAAAAAGTTATTTGCTGGTTTTGGTTTTCACACCCCAATCAAGTGTGATAGGGTACAGCGGTGTGAAAGTGGTATATTGAGCCTATATATTATCATTTTATTTCGACCAAAGTAGGTGAAAATTATTATTTTCACTCACTTTTGTAGAAAATAAGCACCTCGCTCTCCAGGCACATAGCTGAATATGGAAAAAGTTATTTGCCAGTTTCGGTTTTCACACCCCAATCAAGTGTGATAGGGTACAGCAGTGTGAAAAAGGTATATGGGGCTCTATATATTTTATCACTTCATTTCTACCAAAGTAGGTGAAAATTATTATTTTCACTTACTTTTGTAGAAAATAAGCACCTCACCCTCCAGGCACATAGCTGCGTATGGAAAAAGTTATTTGTCAGGTCCGGTTTTCACACCCCAATCAAGTGTGATAGGGTACAGCAGTGCGAAAAAGGTATAAGGTGCCTATATATTATCACTTCATTTCTACCAAAGTGGGTGAAAATTATTATTTTCACTTACTTTTGTAGAAAAAAAGCACCTCACAGAGGCAGGAACATCTCATGCACCGTTTTCGGCTATCACCCCCCAACCATCACGCCGCGGCCGGAACATTTCTTGCGCCGGTTCCGGCTTTCACTCCCAAAAGCACCTCGTCGCGGCCAGAACATCTCATGCGTCGGTTCCAGCTTTACTCCCCCAAGCACCCTGCCAAGGTGGTGACATTTCATTCACAGGTTCCAGATTTCACCCTCCAGGCACATAGCTGAGTATGGAAAAAGTTATTTGCTGGTTTCGGTTTTCACACCCCAATCAAGTGTGATAGGGTACAGCGGTGTGAAAATGGTATATTGAGTCCATATATTATCATTTTATTTCTACCAAAGTAGGTGAAAATTATTATTTTCACTCACTTTTGTAGAAAATAAGCACCTCACCCTCCAGGCACATAGCTGCGTATGGAAAAAGTTATTTGCCAGTTCCGGTTTTCACACCCCAATCAAGTGTGATAGGGTACAGCAGTGCGAAAAAGGTATATGGGGCCTATATATTATCACTTCATTTCTACCAAAATAGGTGAAAATTATTATTTTCACTTACTTTTGTAGAAAATAAGCACCTCACAGCGGCAGGAACATCTCATGCACCGTTTTCGGCTTTCACCCCCCAACCATCACGCCGCGGCCGGAACATTTCTTGCTCCGGTTCCGGCTTTCACTCCCAAAAGCACCTTGTCGCGGCCAGAACATCTCATGCGTCGGTTCCGGCTTTACTCCCCCAAGCACCCTACCAAGGTGGTGACATTTCATTCACAGGTTCCAGCTTTCACCCTCCAGACACATAGCTGAGTATGGAAAAAGTTATTTGCTGGTTTTGGTTTTCACACCCCAATCAAGTGTGATAGGGTACAGCGGTGTGAAAGTGGTATATTGAGCCTATATATTATCATTTTATTTCGACCAAAGTAGGTGAAAATTATTATTTTCACTCACTTTTGTAGAAAATAAGCACCTCACCTTCCAGGCACATAGCTGCGTATGGAAAAAGTTATTTGCCAGTTCCGGTTTTCACACCCCAATCAAGTGTGATAGGGTACAGCAGTGCGAAAAAGGTATATGGGGCTCTATATATTTTATCACTTCATTTCTACCAAAGTAGGTGAAAATTATTATTTTCACTTACTTTTGTAGAAAATAAGTACCTCACAGCGGCAGGAACATCTCGTGCACCGTTTTCGACTTTCACCCCCCAACCATCACTCCGCGGCCGGAAGATTTCTTGCGCCGGTTCCAGCTTTCACACCCAAAAGCACCTTGTCGCGGCCAGAACATCTCATGCGTCGGTTCCGGCTTTACTCCCCCAAGCACCCTGCCAAGGTGGTGACATTTCATTCACAGGTTCATGCTTTCACCCTCCAGGCACATAGCTGAGTATGGAAAAAGTTATTTGCTGGTTTCGGTTTTCACACCCCAATCAAGTGTGATAGGGTACAGCGGTGTGAAAGTGGTATATTGAGCCTATATATTATCATTTTATTTCGACCAAAGTACAGTAGGTGAAAATTATTATTTTCACTCACTTTTGTAGAAAATAAGCACCTCACCTTCCAGGCACATAGCTGCGTATGGAAAAATTTATTTGCCAGTTCCGGTTTTCACACCCCAATCAAGTGTGATAGGGTACAGCAGTGCGAAAAAGGTATATGGGGCTCTATATATTTTATCACTTCATTTCTACCAAAGTAGGTGAAAATTATTATTTTCACTTACTTTTGTAGAAAATAAATACCTCACAGCGGCAGGAACATCTCGTGCACCGTTTTCGACTTTCACCCCCCAACCATCACTCCGCGGCCGGAAGATTTCTTGCGCCGGTTCCAGCTTTCACACCCAAAAGCACCTTGTCGCGGCCAGAACATCTCATGCGTCGGTTCCGGCTTCACTCCCCAAGCACCCTGCCAAGGTGGTGACATTTCATTCACAGGTAAATGCTTTCACCCTCCAGGCACATAGCTGAGTATGGAAAAAGTTATTTGCTGGTTTCGGTTTTCACACCCCAATCAAGTGTGATAGGGTACAGCGGTGTGAAAGTGGTATATTGAGCCTATATATTATCATTTTATTTCGACCAAAGTACAGTAGGTGAAAATTATTATTTTCACTCACTTTTGTAGAAAATAAGCACCTCACCTTCCAGGCACATAGCTGCGTATGGAAAAAGTTATTTGCCAGTTCCGGTTTTCACACCCCAATCAAGTGTGATAGGGTACAGCAGTGCGAAAAAGGTATATGGGGCTCTATATATTTTATCACTTCATTTCTACCAAAGTAGGTGAAAATTATTATTTTCACTTACTTTTGTAGAAAATAAATACCTCACAGCGGCAGGAACATCTCGTGCACCGTTTTCGACTTTCACCCCCCAACCATCACTCCGCGGCCGGAAGATTTCTTGCGCCGGTTCCAGCTTTCACACCCAAAAGCACCTTGTCGCGGCCAGAACATCTCATGCGTCGGTTCCGGCTTCACTCCCCAAGCACCCTGCCAAGGTGGTGACATTTCATTCACAGGTAAATGCTTTCACCCTCCAGGCACATAGCTGAGTATGGAAAAAGTTATTTGCTGGTTTCGGTTTTCACACCCCAATCAAGTGTGATAGGGTACAGCGTGTGAAAGTGGTATATTGAGCCTATATATTATCATTTTATTTCTACCAAAGTAGGTGAAAATTATTATTTTCACTCACTTTTGTAGAAAATAAGCACCTCACCCTCCAGGCACATAGATGCGTATGGAAAAAGTTATTTGCCAGTTCCGGTTTTCACACCCCAATCAAGTGTGATAGGGTACAGCAGTGCAAAAAAAGGTATATATATATTATCACTTCATTTCTACCAAAGTAGGTGAAAATTATTATTTTCACTTACTTTTGTAGAAAATAAGCACCTCACAGCGGCAGGAACATCTCATGCACCGTTTTCGGCTTTCACCCCCCAACCATCACGCCGCGGCCGGAACATTTCTTGCGCCGGTTCCGGCTTTCACTCCCAAAAGCACCTCGTCGCGGCCAGAACATCTCATGCGTCGGTTCCGGCTTTACTCCCCCAAGCAACTTGCCAAGTCGGGAACATTTCATTCACAGGTTCCAGCTTTCACTCTCCAGGCACAGAGCTGCGTATGGAGCAGGTTTTCCGCCGTGTACAGTTTTCACACCCCAATCAAGTGTGATAGGGTACAGCGGTGTGAAAGTGGTATATGGGGCCTATGTACTATCACTTAATTTTTATCAAAGTAGGTGAAAATTATTATATTCACCTACTTTAGTACAAAATAAGTATTCTTGACATTCAATAAAAAGGCAATGCAGACAATATCACTGATATCTCCTGCACAGATATCAGTCCTGATTTGGCTCGCTGTCTGCATAAAATAATATAAGGCCCTAAATTCATCAAACTTTAAACGTAATGTACGGGTCTATAACAAATATACACATTTGATAAACACGCATGTATGCCAGCAAGATATTATCGCGCCTCCTTACCTGTTGTGGGTAGCTGCTTCTGCCATCCGACGTTTGGAATATGCTGTAGTAAAAATGACGTCACAGTAGTCCAGAGATGTAGTAGGTGGGTAAGTAGTTGACATCACAATTCATTCATGGAGAAGGTCTACCTGAAAAAAAGAAGAAGGAGGCGCGATAATATGTTCATGACATACATGAATATTTATTAATACTGTGTCTTACATCGTAACACTCATAAATGCAGTACTGTACAGACAACACAAGTCATCCTTATCAGTCCCTGCCCCAGTGATTGCAAATACATGCTACAGCACATATTAGACCCTTAACTGTGGACCCGGCACTCAGTTTTACAAACTGAGCAGGTCCCCGGGTACGTACTTTGCAGCAAGCTCTGTCCACTCCACGCATTGACCTGGTATTGCAGTACTTCCAGGACCGGTGCACCACCCTAATCTGTTATCCAAAAATAGACTAATTCCATTCCTGGCACTTGATTTGGTGTATCAATTGTTTGTGCACCTTTGTTCTAACTTTGTATTTAGAAATGCATGCATTTGCTTCAAGGTTTAACCCTTGTGCATAAAAAGTTTGAAATCCTGCCTCCAGTGTATCATTTTGTGACTATTTCTTGACTCCTTGAATTGTACTTTCTGGAATCGAGGCAGTTTAATACTTGATGTGACACTACACTTGAAATCAGCATGTGCGGCCTAGCCAAAAGACCGGAAGCCTGCCTAAATTAAATGACTTATCAATCGCTGCGCCCTCCCAATATATATGCAAACACTATGTGACTTACCTACGATCTTACCACAGAAACATCAACTGGAACACAGCAATGGAATTTTTGGACCCCCCTCCCTCTCGATTTGAAATGGCTTGGTTTTTGTTTTGTTTTTCTTTTATTTCTTTTTCGCTTCTCTTATATTTTGTTTTCTTTTGTTAAACTTATATTTTTTTCTTTTCTCTTTTCTCTCTTTTGTTTTGGGATTTTTTTTTCCTTTTCAATTTTTTCCGAGCCAAACAATTGATGATCATTGAGAGGGGGATTTAGAAAAAGTATCACTTACCTTCTTCGGACCATCATTTGGGTGGTAACTGCCAATAAAAGAAAACATTGGCCCACCCAGCTCACCTACACATGACTGTCCTGTCTGCCTGTCTGTTCCAAGTGACTGTCTGGCTGTCAGGTTCCGGAATCCGAGTGAGCAGCTTGTGATGTCATAGAGGGCAGATTGTGATGTCACACAAAGGTTCCTGCCACATGAATGCTTGTCCATCTGACTGTCTACTACTGCTGCTGAATGGGCTCAAAACAGGAAAGCCGTCATTGCACCTGATTGTGCAAGATTCCTCCTTCTCCTCTGCAGCAGCTAGCTGATTGATTTAGCCAGCAGCAGTCAGGGACTATCACCCCCCAAGCACCTCACAGTGCCTGGAACATCTCATGCGCCAGTTTAGGCTTTCACCCCCCTTCATGCACATCGCAAAAGCATGGCAATCTCATGCGCCAGATCTGGCACCTTGCCAAAGCACCTCGCCATGGTCGTAACATTTCATGCGCCGGTTCCAGCTTTCACTCCCAAAAGCACCTCGTCGCGGCCAGAACATCTCATGCGTCGGTTCCGGCTTTACTCCCCCAAGCACCCTGCCAAGGTAGTGACATTTCATTCACAGGTTCCAGCTTTCACCCTCCAGGCACATAGCTGAGTATGGAAAAAGTTAATTGCTGGTTTCGGTTTTCACACCCCAATCAAGTGTGATAGGGTACAGCGGTTTGAAAGTGGTATATTGAGCCCATATATTATCATTTTATTTCTACCAAAGTAGGTGAAAATTATTATTTTCACTCACTTTTGTAGAAAATAAGCACCTCACCCTCCAGGCACATAGCTGCGTATGGAAAAAGTTATTTGTCAGGTCCGGTTTTCACACCCCAATCAAGTGTGATAGGGTACAGCAGTGCGAAAAAGGTATATGGGGCCTATATATTATCACTTCATTTCTACCAAAGTAGGTGAAAATTATTATTTTCACTTACTTTTGTAGAAAAAAAGCACCTCACAGAGGCAGGAACATCTCATGCACCGTTTTCGGCTATCACCCCCCAACCATCACGCCGCGGCCGGAACATTTCTTGCGCCGGTTCCGGCTTTCACTCCCAAAAGCACCTCGTCGCGGCTAGAACATCTCATGCGTCGGTTCCGGCTTTACTCCCCCAAGTACCCTGTCAAGGTGGTGACATTTCATTCACAGGTTCCAGCTTTCACCCTCCAGGCACATAGCTGAGTATGGAAAAAGTTATTTGCTGGTTTCGGTTTTCACACCCCAATCAAGTGTGATAGGGTACAGCGGTTTGAAAGTGGTATATTGAGCCCATATATTCTCATTTTATTTCTACCAAAGTAGGTGAAAATTATTATTTTCACTCACTTTTGTAGAAAATAAGCACCTCACCTTCCAGGCACATAGCTGCGTATGGAAAAAGTTATTTGCCAGTTCCGGTTTTCACACCCCAATTAAGTGTGATAGGGTACAGCAGTGCGAAAAAGGTATATGGGGCCTATATATTATCACTTCATTTCTACCAAAATAGGTGAAAATTATTATTTTCACTTACTTTTGTAGAAAATAAGCACCTCACAGCGGCAGGAACATCTCATGCACCGTTTTCGGCTTTCACCCCCCAACCATCACGCCGCGGCCGGAACATTTCTTGCGCCGGTTCCGGCTTTCACTCCCAAAAGCACCTCGTCGCGGCCAGAACATCTCATGCGGCGGTTCCGGCTTTACTCCCCCAAGCACCCTGCCAAGGTGGTGACATTTCATTCACAGGTTCCAGCTTTCACCCTCCAGGCACATAGCTGAGTATGGAAAAATGTATTTGCTGGTTTCGGTTTTCACACCCCAATCAAGTGTGATAGGGTACAGCGGTTTGAAAGTGGTATATTGAGTCCATATATTATCATTTTATTTCTACCAAAGTAGGTGAAAATGATTATTTTCACTCACTTTTATAGAAAATAAGCACCTCACCTTCCAGGCACATAGCTGCGTATGGAAAAAGTTATTTGCCAGTTCCGGTTTTCACACCCCAATCAAGTGTGATAGGGTACAGCGGTGTGAAAGTGGTATATTGAGCCTATATATTATCATTTTATTTCGACCAAAGTAGGTGAAAATTATTATTTTCACTCACTTTTGTAGAAAATAAGCACCTCACCCTCCAGGCACATAGATGCGTATGGAAAAAGTTATTTGCCAGTTCCGGTTTTCACACACCAATCAAGTGTGATAGGGTACAGCAGTGCGAAAAAGGTATATGGGGCCTATATATTATCACTTCATTTCTACCAAAGTAGGTGAAAATTATTATTTTCACTTTCTTTTGTAGAAAATAAGCACCTCACAGCGGCAGGAACATCTCATGCACCGTTTTCGGCTTTCACCCCCCAACCATCACGCCGCGGCCGGAACATTTCTTGCGCCGGTTCCGGCTTTCACTCCCAAAAGCACCTCGTCGCGGCCAGAACATCTCATGCGTCGGTTCCAGCTTTACTCCCCCAAGCACCCTGCCAAGGTGGTGACATTTCATTCACAGGTTCCAGATTTCACCCTCCAGGCACATAGCTGAGTATGGAAAAAGTTATTTGCTGGTTTCGGTTTTCACACCCCAATCAAGTGTGATAGGGTACAGCGGTGTGAAAATGGTATATTGAGTCCATATATTATCATTTTATTTCTACCAAAGTAGGTGAAAATTATTATTTTCACTCACTTTTGTAGAAAATAAGCACCTCACCCTCCAGGCACATAGCTGCGTATGGAAAAAGTTATTTGCCAGTTCCGGTTTTCACACCCCAATCAAGTGTGATAGGGTACAGCAGTGCGAAAAAGGTATATGGGGCCTATATATTATCACTTCATTTCTAACCAAAATAGGTGAAAATTATTATTTTCACTTACTTTTGTAGAAAATAAGCACCTCACAGCGGCAGGAACATCTCATGCACCGTTTTCGGCTTTCACCCCCCAACCATCACGCCGCGGCCGGAACATTTCTTGCTCCGGTTCCGGCTTTCACTCCCAAAAGCACCTTGTCGCGGCCAGAACATCTCATGCGTCGGTTCCGGCTTTACTCCCCCAAGCACCCTACCAAGGTGGTGACATTTCATTCACAGGTTCCAGCTTTCACCCTCCAGACACATAGCTGAGTATGGAAAAAGTTATTTGCTGGTTTTGGTTTTCACACCCCAATCAAGTGTGATAGGGTACAGCGGTGTGAAAGTGGTATATTGAGCCTATATATTATCATTTTATTTCGACCAAAGTAGGTGAAAATTATTATTTTCACTCACTTTTGTAGAAAATAAGCACCTCACCTTCCAGGCACATAGCTGCGTATGGAAAAAGTTATTTGCCAGTTCCGGTTTTCACACCCCAATCAAGTGTGATAGGGTACAGCAGTGCGAAAAAGGTATATGGGGCCTATATATTATCACTTCATTTCTACCAAAATAGGTGAAAATTATTATTTTCACTTACTTTTGTAGAAAATAAGCACCTCACAGCGGCAGGAACATCTCATGCACCGTTTTCGGCTTTCACCCCCCAACCATCACGCCGCGGCCGGAACATTTCTCGCGCCGGTTCCGGCTTTCACTCCCAAAAGCACCTCGTCGCGGCCAGAACATCTCATGCGTCGGTTCCGGCTTTACTCCCCCAAGCACCCTGCCAAGGTGGTGACATTTCATTCACAGGTTCCAGCTTTCACCCTTCAGGCACATAGCTGAGTATGGAAAAAGTTATTTGCTGGTTTTGGTTTTCACACCCCAATCAAGTGTGATAGGGTACAGCGGTGTGAAAGTGGTATATTGAGCCTATATATTATCATTTCATTTCGACCAAAGTAGGTGAAAATTATTATTTTCACTCATTTTTGTAGAAAATAAGCACCTCACCCTCCAGGCACATAGCTGCGTATGGAAAAAAGTTATTTGCCAGTTCCGGTTTTCACACCCCAATCAAGTGTGATAGGGTAGAGCAGTGCGAAAAAAGGTATATGGGGCCTATATATTATCACTTCATTTCTTGCGCCGGTTCCGGCTTTCACTCCCAAAAGCACCTTGTCGCGGCCAGAACATCTCATGCGTCGGTTCCGGCTTTACTCCCCCAAGCACCCTAAGGAGGTGGTGACATTTCATTCACAGGTTCCAGCTTTCACCCTCCAGACACATAGCTGAGTATGGAAAAAGTTATTTGCTGGTTTTGGTTTTCACACCCCAATCAAGTGTGATAGGGTACAGCGGTGTGAAAGTGGTATATTGAGCCTATATATTATCATTTTATTTCGACCAAAGTAGGTGAAAATTATTATTTTCACTCACTTTTGTAGAAAATAAGCACCTCACCCTCCAGGCACATAGATGCGTATGAAAAAAGTTATTTGCCAGTTCCGGTTTTCACACCCCAATCAAGTGTGATAGGGTACAGCAGTGCGAAAAAGGTATATGGGGCCTATATATTATCACTTCATTTCTACCAAAATAGGTGAAAATTATTATTTTCACTTACTTTTGTAGAAAATAAGCACCTCACAGCGGCAGGAACATCTCATGCACTGTTTTCGGCTTTCGCCCCCCAACCATCACGCAGCGGCCGGAACATTTCTTGCGCCGGTTCCGGCTTTCACTCCCAAAAGCACCTTGTCGCGGCCAGAACATCTCATGCGTCGGTTCCGGCTTTACTCCCCCAAGCACCCTACCAAGGTGGTGACATTTCATTCACAGGTTCCAGCTTTCACCCTCCAGACACAGAGCTGAGTATTGAAAAAGTTATTTGCTGGTTTTGGTTTTCACACCCCAATCAAGTGTGATAGGGTACAGCGGTGTGAAAGTGGTATATTGAGCCTATATATTATCATTTTATTTCGACCAAAGTAGGTGAAAATTATTATTTTCACTCACTTTTGTAGAAAATAAGCACCTCACCCTCCAGGCACATAGCTGCGTATGGAAAAAGTTATTTGCCAGTTCCGGTTTTCACACCCCAATCAAGTGTGATAGGGTACAGCAGTGCGAAAAAAGGTATATGGGGCCTATATATTATCACTTCATTTCTTGCGCCGGTTCCGGCTTTCACTCCCAAAAGCACCTTGTCGCGGCCAGAACATCTCATGCGTCGGTTCCGGCTTTACTCCCCCAAGCACCCTAAGGAGGTGGTGACATTTCATTCACAGGTTCCAGCTTTCACCCTCCAGACACATAGCTGAGTATGGAAAAAGTTATTTGCTGGTTTTGGTTTTCACACCCCAATCAAGTGTGATAGGGTACAGCGGTGTGAAAGTGGTATATTGAGCCTATATATTATCATTTTATTTCGACCAAAGTAGGTGAAAATTATTATTTTCACTCACTTTTGTAGAAAATAAGCACCTCACCCTCCAGGCACATAGATGCGTATGAAAAAAGTTATTTGCCAGTTCCGGTTTTCACACCCCAATCAAGTGTGATAGGGTACAGCAGTGCGAAAAAGGTATATGGGGCCTATATATTATCACTTCATTTCTACCAAAATAGGTGAAAATTATTATTTTCACTTACTTTTGTAGAAAATAAGCACCTCACAGCGGCAGGAACATCTCATGCACTGTTTTCGGCTTTCGCCCCCCAACCATCACGCAGCGGCCGGAACATTTCTTGCGCCGGTTCCGGCTTTCACTCCCAAAAGCACCTTGTCGCGGCCAGAACATCTCATGCGTCGGTTCCGGCTTTACTCCCCCAAGCACCCTACCAAGGTGGTGACATTTCATTCACAGGTTCCAGCTTTCACCCTCCAGACACAGAGCTGAGTATTGAAAAAGTTATTTGCTGGTTTTGGTTTTCACACCCCAATCAAGTGTGATAGGGTACAGCGGTGTGAAAGTGGTATATTGAGCCTATATATTATCATTTTATTTCGACCAAAGTAGGTGAAAATTATTATTTTCACTCACTTTTGTAGAAAATAAGCACCTCACCCTCCAGGCACATAGCTGCGTATGGAAAAAGTTATTTGCCAGTTCCGGTTTTCACACCCCAATCAAGTGTAATAGGGTACAGCAGTGCGAAAAAGGTATATGGGGCCTATATATTATCACTTCATTTCTACCAAAATAGGTGAAAATTATTATTTTCACTTACTTTTGTAGAAAATAAGCACCTCACAGCGGCAGGAACATCTCATGCACCGTTTTCGGCTTTCACCCCCCAACCATCACGCCGCGGCCGGAACATTTCTTGCGCCGGTTCCGGCTTTCACTCCCAAAAGCACCTTGTCGCGGCCAGAACATCTCATGCGTCGGTTCCGGCTTTACTCCCCCAAGCACCCTACCAAGGTGGTGACATTTCATTCACAGGTTCCAGCTTTCACCCTCCAGACACAGAGCTGAGTATTGAAAAAGTTAATTGCTGGTTTCGGTTTTCACACCCCAATCAAGTGTGATAGGGTACAGCGGTTTGAAAGTGGTATATTGAGCCCATATATTATCATTTTATTTCTACCAAAGTAGGTGAAAATTATTATTTTCACTCACTTTTGTAGAAAATAAGCACCTCACCCTCCAGGCACATAGCTGCGCATGGAAAAAGTTATTTGCCAGTTCCGGTTTTCACACCCCAATCAAGTGTGATAGGGAACAGCAGTGCGAAAAAGGTATATGGGGCCTATATATTATCACTTCATTTCTACCAAAATAGGTAAAAATTATTATTTTCACTTACTTTTGTAGAAAATAAGCACCTCACACCGGCAGGAACATCTCATGCACCGTTTTCGGCTTTCACCCCCCAACCATCACGCCGCGGCCGGAACATTTCTTGCGCCGGTTCCGGCTTTCACTCCCAAAAGCACCTCGTCGCGGCTAGAACATCTCATGCGTCGGTTCCGGCTTTACTCCACCGAGCACCCTGCCAAGGTGGTGACATTTCATTCACAGGTTCCAGCTTTCACCCTCCAGGCACATAGCTGAGTATGGAAAAAGTTATTTGCTGGTTTTGGTTTTCACACCCCAATCAAGTGTGATAGGGTACAGCGGTGTGAAAGTGGTATATTGAGCCTATATATTATCATTTTATTTCTACCAAAGTAGGTGAAAATTGTTATTTTCACTCACTTTTGTAGAAAATAAGCACCTCACCCTCCAGGCACATAGCTGCGTATGGAAAAAGTTATTTGCCAGTTTCGGGTTTCACACCCCAATCAAGTGTGATAGTGTACAGCAGTGTGAAAAAGGTATATGGGGCTCTATATATTTTATCACTTCATTTCTACCAAAGTAGGTGAAAATTATTATTTTCACTTACTTTTGTAGAAAAAAAGCACCTCACAGAGGCAGGAATATCTCATGCACCGTTTTCGGCTATCACCCCCCAACCATCACGCCGCGGCCGGAACATTTCTTGCGCCGGTTCCGGCTTTCACTCCCAAAAGCACCTCGTCGCGGCCAGAACATCTCATGCGTCGGTTCCGGCTTTACTCCCCCAAGCACCCTGCCAAGGTGGTGACATTTCATTCACAGGTTCCAGCTTTCACCCTCCAGGCACATAGCTGAGTATGGAAAAAGTTATTTGCTGGTTTCGGTTTTCACACCCCAATCAAGTGTGATAGGGTACAGCGGTTTGAAAGTGGTATATTGAGTCCATATATTATCATTTTATTTCTACCAAAGTAGGTGAAAATTATTATTTTCACTCACTTTTGTAGAAAATAAGCACCTCACCCTCCAGGCACATAGCTGCGTATGAAAAAAGTTATTTGCCAGTTCCGGTTTTCACACCCCAATCAAGTGTGATAGGGTACAGCAGTGCGAAAAAGGTATATGGGGCCTATATATTATCACTTCATTTCTAACAAAATAGGTGAAAATTATTATTTTCACTTACTTTTGTAGAAAATAAGCACCTCACAGCGGCAGGAACATCTCATGCACCGTTTTCGGCTTTCACCCCCCAACCATCACGCCGCAGCCGGAACATTTCTTGCGCCGGTTCTGGCTTTCACTCCCAAAAGCACCTCGTCGCGGCCAGAACATCTCGTGCATCGGTTCCGGCTTTACTCCCCCAAGCACCCTGCCAAGGTGGTGACATTTCATTCACAGGTTCCAGCTTTCACCCTCCAGGCACATAGCTGAGTATGGAAAAAGTTATTTGCCAGTTCCGGTTTTCACACCCCAATCAAGTGTGATAGGGTACAGCAGTGCGAAAAAGGTATATGGGGCCTATATATTATCACTTAATTTCTACCAAAATAGGTGAAAATTATTATTTTCACTTACTTTTGTAGAAAATAAGCACCTCACAGCGGCAGGAACATCTCATGCACCGTTTTCGGCTTTCACCCCCCAACCATCACGCCGCGGCCGGAACATTTCTTGTGCCGGTTCCGGCTTTCACTCCCAAAAGCACCTCGTCGCGGCCAGAACATCTCATGCGTCGGTTCCGGCTTTACTCCCCCAAGCACCCTACCAAGGTGGTGACATTTCATTCACAGGTTCCAGCTTTCACCCTCCAGACACATAGCTGAGTATGAAAAAAGTTATTTGCTGGTTTTGGTTTTCACACCCCAATCAAGTGTGATAGGGTACAGCGGTGTGAAAGTGGTATATTGAGCCTATATATTATCATTTTATTTCGACCAAAGTAGGTGAAAATTATTATTTTCACTCACTTTTGTAGAAAATAAGCACCTCACCTTCCAGGCACATAGCTGCGTATGGAAAAAGTTATTTGCCAGTTCCGGTTTTCACACCCCAATCAAGTGTGATAGGGTACAGCAGTGCAAAAAAGGTATATGGGGCCTATATATTATCACTTCATTTCTACCAAAATAGGTGAAAATTATTATTTTCACTTACTTTTGTAGAAAATAAGCACCTCACAGCGGCAGGAACACCTCATGCACCGTTTTAGGCTTTCACCCCCCCAACCATCACGCCGCGGCCGGAACATTTCTTGCGCCGGTTCCGGCTTTCACTCCCAAAAGCACCTCGTCGCGGCCAGAACATCTCATGCGTCGGTTCCGGCTTTACTCCCCCAAGCACCCTACCAAGGTGGTGACATTTCATTCACAGGTTCCAACTTTCACCCTCCAGACACATAGCTGAGTATGGAAAAAGTTATTTGCTGGTTTTGGTTTTCACACCCCAATCAAGTGTGATAGGGTACAGCGGTGTGAAAGTGGTATATGGGGCCTATGTACTATCACTTAATTTTTATCAAAGTAGGTGAAAATTATTATATTCACCTACTTTAGTACAAAATAAGTATTCTTGACATTCAATGAAAAGGCAATGCAGACAATATCACTGATATCTCCGGCACAGATATCAGTCCTGATTTGGCTCGCTATCTGCATAAAATAATATAAGGACCTAAATTCATCAAACTTTAAACGTAATGTACGGGTCTATAATAAATATACACATTTGATAAACACGCATGTATGCCAGCAAGATATTATCGCGCCTCCTTACCTGTTGTGGGTAGCTGCTTCTGCCATCCGACGTTTGGAATATGCTGTAGTAAAAATGACGTCACAGTAGTCCAGAGATGTAGTAGGTGGGTAAGTAGTTGACATCACAATTCATTCATGGAGAAGGTCTACCTGAAAAAAAGAAGAAGGAGGCGCGATAATATGTTCATGACATACATAAATATTTATTAATACTGTGTCTTACATCGTAACACTCATAAATGCAGTACTGTACAGACAACACAAGTCATCCTTATCAGTCCCTGCCCCAGTGATTGCAAATACATGCTACAGCACATATTAGACCCTTAACTGTGGACCCGGCACTCAGTTTTACAAACTGAGCAGGTCCCCGGGTACGTACTTTGCAGCAGCCAGTCTTGAGGAGCTGTCAGGGACTATCACCCCCCAAGCACCTCACAGTGCCTGGAACATCTCATGCGCCAGTTTAGGCTTTCACCCCCCTTTATGCACATCGCAAAAGCATGGCAATCTCATGCGCCAGATCTGGCACCTTGCCAAAGCACCTCGCCATGGCCGTAACATTTCATGCGCCGGTTCCAGCTTTCACTCCCAAAAGCACCTCGTCGCGGCCAGAACATCTCATTCGTCGGTTCCGGCTTTACTCCCCCAAGCACTCTGCCAAGGTAGTGACATTTCATTCACAGGTTCCAGCTTTCACCCTCCAGGCACATAGCTGAGTATGGAAAAAGTTAATTGCTGGTTTCGGTTTTCACACCCCAATCAAGTGTGATAGGGTACAGCGGTTTGAAAGTGGTATATTGAGCCCATATATTATCATTTTATTTCTACCAAAGTAGGTGAAAATTATTATTTTCACTCACTTTTGTAGAAAATAAGCACCTCACCCTCCAGGCACATAGCTGCGCATGGAAAAAGTTATTTGCCAGTTCCGGTTTTCACACCCCAATCAAGTGTGATAGGGAACAGCAGTGCGAAAAAGGTATATGGGGCCTATATATTATCACTTCATTTCTACCAAAATAGGTGAAAATTATTATTTTCACTTACTTTTGTAGAAAATAAGCACCTCACAGCGGCAGGAACATCTCATGCACCGTTTTCGGCTTTCACCCCCCAACCATCACGCCGCGGCCGGAACATTTCTTGCGCCGGTTCCGGCTTTCACTCCCAAAAGCACCTCGTCGCGGCTAGAACATCTCATGCGTCGGTTCCGGCTTTACTCCACCGAGCACCCTGCCAAGGTGGTGACATTTCATTCACAGGTTCCAGCTTTCACCCTCCAGGCACATAGCTGAGTATGGAAAAAGTTATTTGCTGGTTTCGGTTTTCACACCCCAATCAAGTGTGATAGGGTACAGCGGTGTGAAAGTGGTATATTGAGTCCATATATTATCATTTTATTTCTACCAAAGTAGGTGAAAATTATTATTTTCACTCACTTTTGTAGAAAATAAGCACCTCACCCTCCAGGCACATAGCTGCGTATGGAAAAAGTTATTTGTCAGGTCCGGTTTTCACACCCCAATCAAGTGTGATAGGGTACAGCAGTGCGAAAAAGGTATATGGGGCCTATATATTATCACTTAATTTCTACCAAAGTAGGTGAAAATTATTATTTTCACTTACTTTTGTAGAAAAAAAGCACCTCACAGAGGCAGGAATATCTCATGCACCGTTTTCGGCTATCACCCCCCAACCATCACGCCGCGGCCGGAACATTTCTTGCGCCGGTTCCGGCTTTCACTCCCAAAAGCACCTCGTCGCGGCCAGAACATCTCATGCGTCGGTTCCGGCTTTACTCCCCCAAGCACCCTGCCAAGGTGGTGACATTTCATTCACAGGTTCCAGCTTTCACCCTCCAGGCACATAGCTGAGTATGGAAAAAGTTATTTGCTGGTTTCGGTTTTCACACCCCAATCAAGTGTGATAGGGTACAGCGGTTTGAAAGTGGTATATTGAGTCCATATATTATCATTTTATTTCTACCAAAGTAGGTGAAAATTATTATTTTCACTCACTTTTGTAGAAAATAAGCACCTCACCCTCCAGGCACATAGCTGCGTATGGAAAAAGTTATTTGCCAGTTCCGGTTTTCACACCCCAATCAAGTGTGATAGGGTACAGCAGTGCGAAAAAGGTATATGGGGCCTATATATTATCACTTCATTTCTACCAAAATAGATGAAAATTATTATTTTCACTTACTTTTGTAGAAAATAAGCACCTCACACCGGCAGGAACATCTCATGCACCGTTTTCGGCTTTCACCCCCCAACCATCACGCCGCGGCCGGAACATTTCTTGCGCCGGTTCCGGCTTTCACTCCCAAAAGCACCTCGTCGCGGCTAGAACATCTCATGCGTCGGTTCCGGCTTTACTCCACCGAGCACCCTGTCAAGGTGGTGACATTTCATTCACAGGTTCCAGCTTTCACCCTCCAGGCACATAGCTGAGTATGGAAAAAGTTATTTGCTGGTTTTGGTTTTCACACCCCAATCAAGTGTGATAGGGTACAGCGGTGTGAAAGTGGTATATTGAGCCTATATATTATCATTTTATTTCTACCAAAGTAGGTGAAAATTGTTATTTTCACTCACTTTTGTAGAAAATAAGCACCTCACCCTCCAGGCACATAGCTGCGTATGGAAAAAGTTATTTGCCAGTTTCGGGTTTCACACCCCAATCAAGTGTGATAGTGTACAGCAGTGTGAAAAAGGTATATGGGGCTCTATATATTTTATCACTTCATTTCTACCAAAGTAGGTGAAAATTATTATTTTCACTTACTTTTGTAGAAAATAAGTACCTCACAGCGGCAGGAACATCTCGTGCACCGTTTTCGACTTTCACCCCCCAACCATCACTCCGCGGCCGGAAGATTTCTTGCGCTGGTTCCAGCTTTCACACCCAAAAGCACCTTGTCGTGGCCAGAACATCTCATGCGTCGGTTCCGGCTTTACTCCCCCAAGCACCCTGCCAAGGTGGTGACATTTCATTCACAGGTTTATGCTTTCACCCTCCAGGCACATAGCTGAGTATGGAAAAAGTTATTTGCTGGTTTCGGTTTTCACACCCCAATCAAGTGTGATAGGGTACAGCGGTGTGAAAGTGGTATATTGAGTCCATATATTATCATTTTATTTCTACCAAAGTAGGTGAAAATTATTATTTTCACTCACTTTTGTAGAAAATAAGCACCTCACCCTCCAGGCACATAGCTGCGTATGGAAAAAGTTATTTGTCAGGTCCGGTTTTCACACCCCAATCAAGTGTGATAGGGTACAGCAGTGCGAAAAAGGTATATGGGGCCTATATATTATCACTTAATTTCTACCAAAGTAGGTGAAAATTATTATTTTCACTTACTTTTGTAGAAAAAAAGCACCTCACAGAGGCAGGAATATCTCATGCACCGTTTTCGGCTATCACCCCCCAACCATCACGCCGCGGCCGGAACATTTCTTGCGCCGGTTCCGGCTTTCACTCCCAAAAGCACCTCGTCGCGGCCAGAACATCTCATGCGTCGGTTCCGGCTTTACTCCCCCAAGCACCCTGCCAAGGTGGTGACATTTCATTCACAGGTTCCAGCTTTCACCCTCCAGGCACATAGCTGAGTATGGAAAAAGTTATTTGCTGGTTTCGGTTTTCACACCCCAATCAAGTGTGATAGGGTACAGCGGTTTGAAAGTGGTATATTGAGTCCATATATTATCATTTTATTTCTACCAAAGTAGGTGAAAATTATTATTTTCACTCACTTTTGTAGAAAATAAGCACCTCACCCTCCAGGCACATAGCTGCGTATGAAAAAAGTTATTTGCCAGTTCCGGTTTTCACACCCCAATCAAGTGTGATAGGGTACAGCAGTGCGAAAAAGGTATATGGGGCCTATATATTATCACTTCATTTCTAACAAAATAGGTGAAAATTATTATTTTCACTTACTTTTGTAGAAAATAAGCACCTCACAGCGGCAGGAACATCTCATGCACCGTTTTCGGCTTTCACCCCCCAACCATCACGCCGCAGCCGGAACATTTCTTGCGCCGGTTCTGGCTTTCACTCCCAAAAGCACCTCGTCGCGGCCAGAACATCTCGTGCGTCGGTTCCGGCTTTACTCCCCCAAGCACCCTGCCAAGGTGGTGACATTTCATTCACAGGTTCCAGCTTTCACCCTCCAGGCACATAGCTGAGTATGGAAAAAGTTATTTGCCAGTTCCGGTTTTCACACCCCAATCAAGTGTGATAGGGTACAGCAGTGCGAAAAAGGTATATGGGGCCTATATATTATCACTTAATTTCTACCAAAATAGGTGAAAATTATTATTTTCACTTACTTTTGTAGAAAATAAGCACCTCACAGCGGCAGGAACATCTCATGCACCGTTTTCGGCTTTCACCCCCCAACCATCACGCCGCGGCCGGAACATTTCTTGCGCCGGTTCCGGCTTTCACTCCCAAAAGCACCTCGTCGCGGCCAGAACATCTCATGCGTCGGTTCCGGCTTTACTCCCCCAAGCACCCTACCAAGGTGGTGACATTTCATTCACAGGTTCCAGCTTTCACCCTCCAGACACATAGCTGAGTATGAAAAAAGTTATTTGCTGGTTTTGGTTTTCACACCCCAATCAAGTGTGATAGGGTACAGCGGTGTGAAAGTGGTATATTGAGCCTATATATTATCATTTTATTTCGACCAAAGTAGGTGAAAATTATTATTTTCACTCACTTTTGTAGAAAATAAGCACCTCACCTTCCAGGCACATAGCTGCGTATGGAAAAAGTTATTTGCCAGTTCCGGTTTTCACACCCCAATCAAGTGTGATAGGGTACAGCAGTGCGAAAAAGGTATATGGGGCCTATATATTATCACTTCATTTCTACCAAAATAGGTGAAAATTATTATTTTCACTTACTTTTGTAGAAAATAAGCACCTCACAGCGGCAGGAACACCTCATGCACCGTTTTAGGCTTTCACCCCCCCAACCATCACGCCGCGGCCGGAACATTTCTTGCGCCGGTTCCGGCTTTCACTCCCAAAAGCACCTCGTCGCAGCCAGAACATCTCATGCGTCGGTTCCGGCTTTACTCCCCCAAGCACCCTACCAAGGTGGTGACATTTCATTCACAGGTTCCAACTTTCACCCTCCAGACACATAGCTGAGTATGGAAAAAGTTATTTGCTGGTTTTGGTTTTCACACCCCAATCAAGTGTGATAGGGTACAGCGGTGTGAAAGTGGTATATGGGGCCTATGTACTATCACTTAATTTTTATCAAAGTAGGTGAAAATTATTATATTCACCTACTTTAGTACAAAATAAGTATTCTTGACATTCAATGAAAAGGCAATGCAGACAATATCACTGATATCTCCGGCACAGATATCAGTCCTGATTTGGCTCGCTGTCTGCATAAAATAATATAAGGACCTAAATTCATCAAACTTTAAACGTAATGTACGGGTCTATAATAAATATACACATTTGATAAACACGCATGTATGCCAGCAAGATATTATCGCGCCTCCTTACCTGTTGTGGGTAGCTGCTTCTGCCATCCGACGTTTGGAATATGCTGTAGTAAAAATGACGTCACAGTAGTCCAGAGATGTAGTAGGTGGGTAAGTAGTTGACATCACAATTCATTCATGGAGAAGGTCTACCTGAAAAAAAGAAGAAGGAGGCGCGATAATATGTTCATGACATACATGAATATTTATTAATACTGTGTCTTACATCGTAACACTCATAAATGCAGTACTGTACAGACAACACAAGTCATCCTTATCAGTCCCTGCCCCAGTGATTGCAAATACATGCTAGAGCACATATTAGACCCGTAACTGTGGACCCGGCACTCAGTTTTACAAACTGAGCAGGTCCCCGGGTACGTACTTTGCAGCAGCCAGTCTTGAGGAGCTGTCAGGGTCTATCACCCCCCAAGCACCTCCCAGTGCCTGGAACATCTCATGCGCCAGTTTAGGCTTTCACCCCCCTTCATGCACATCGCAAAAGCATGGCAATCTCATGCGCCAGATCTGGCACCTTGCCAAAGCACCTCGCCATGGTCGTAACATTTCATGCGCCGGTTCCAGCTTTCACTCCCAAAAGCACCTCGTCGCGGCCAGAACATCTCATGCGTCGGTTCCGGCTTTACTCCCCCAAGCACCCTGCCAAGGTAGTGACATTTCATTCACAGGTTCCAGCTTTCACCCTCCAGGCACATAGCTGAGTATGGAAAAAGTTAATTGCTGGTTTCGGTTTTCACACCCCAATCAAGTGTGATAGGGTACAGCGGTTTGAAAGTGGTATATTGAGCCCATATATTATCATTTTATTTCTACCAAAGTAGGTGAAAATTATTATTTCCACTCACTTTTGTAGAAAATAAGCACCTCACCCTCCAGGCACATAGCTGCGCATGGAAAAAGTTATTTGCCAGTTCCGGTTTTCACACCCCAATCAAGTGTGATAGGGAACAGCAGTGCGAAAAAGGTATATGGGGCCTATATATTATCACTTCATTTCTACCAAAATAGGTGAAAATTATTATTTTCACTTACTTTTGTAGAAAATAAGCACCTCACAGCGGCAGGAACATCTCATGCACCGTTTTCGGCTTTCACCCCCCAACCATCACGCCGCGGCCGGAACATTTCTTGCGCCGGTTCCGGCTTTCACTCCCAAAAGCACCTCGTCGCGGCTAGAACATCTCATGCGTCGGTTCCGGCTTTACTCCACCGAGCACCCTGCCAAGGTGGTGACATTTCATTCACAGGTTCCAGCTTTCACCCTCCAGGCACATAGCTGAGTATGGAAAAAGTTATTTGCTGGTTTCGGTTTTCACACCCCAATCAAGTGTGATAGGGTACAGCGGTGTGAAAGTGGTATATTGAGTCCATATATTATCATTTTATTTCTACCAAAGTAGGTGAAAATTATTATTTTCACTCACTTTTGTAGAAAATAAGCACCTCACCCTCCAGGCACATAGCTGCGTATGGAAAAAGTTATTTGTCAGGTCCGGTTTTCACACCCCAATCAAGTGTGATAGGGTACAGCAGTGCGAAAAAGGTATATGGGGCCTATATATTATCACTTAATTTCTACCAAAGTAGGTGAAAATTATTATTTTTACTTACTTTTGTAGAAAAAAAGCACCTCACAGAGGCAGGAATATCTCATGCACCGTTTTCGGCTATCACCCCCCAACCATCACGCCGCGGCCGGAACATTTCTTGCGCCGGTTCCGGCTTTCACTCCCAAAAGCACCTCGTCGCGGCCAGAACATCTCATGCGTCGGTTCCGGCTTTACTCCCCCAAGCACCCTGCCAAGGTGGTGACATTTCATTCACAGGTTCCAGCTTTCACCCTCCAGGCACATAGCTGAGTATGGAAAAAGTTATTTGCTGGTTTCGGTTTTCACACCCCAATCAAGTGTGATAGGGTACAGCGGTTTGAAAGTGGTATATTGAGTCCATATATTATCATTTTATTTCTACCAAAGTAGGTGAAAATTATTATTTTCACTCACTTTTGTAGAAAATAAGCACCTCACCCTCCAGGCACATAGCTGCGTATGGAAAAAGTTATTTGCCAGTTCCGGTTTTCACACCCCAATCAAGTGTGATAGGGTACAGCAGTGCGAAAAAGGTATATGGGGCCTATATATTATCACTTCATTTCTACCAAAATAGGTGAAAAATTATTATTTTCACTTACTTTTGTAGAAAATAAGCACCTCACAGCGGCAGGAACATCTCATGCACCGTTTTCGGCTTTCACCCCCCAACCATCACGCCGCGGCCGGAACATTTCTTGCGCCGGTTCCGTCTTTCACTCCCAAAAGCACCTCGTCGCGGCCAGAACATCTCATGCGTCGGTTCCGGCTTTACTCCCCTAAGCACCCTACCAAGGTGGTGACATTTCATTCACAGGTTCCAGCTTTCACCCTCCAGACACATAGCTGAGTATGGAAAAAGTTATTTGCTGGTTTTGGTTTTCACACCCCAATCAAGTGTGATAGGGTACAGCGGTGTGAAAGTGGTATATTGAGCCTATATATTATCATTTTTTTTCTACCAAAGTAGGTGAAAATTATTATTTTCACTTACTTTTGTAGAAAAAAAAGCACCTCACAGAGGCAGGAACATCTCATGCACCGTTTTCGGCTATCACCCCCCAACCATCACTCCGCGGCCGGAACATTTCTTGCGCCGGTTCCGGCTTTCACTCCCAAAAGCAAATTGTCGCGGCCAGAACATCTCATGCGTCGGTTCCGGCTTTACTCCCCCAAGCAGTCTGCCAAGGTGGTGACATTTCATTCACAGGTTCCAGCTTTCACCCTCCAGGCACATAGCTGAGTATGGAAAAAGTTATTTGCTGGTTTCGGTTTTCACACCCCAATCAAGTGTGATAGGGTACAGCGGTTTGAAAGTGGTATATTGAGCCCATATATTATCATTTTATTTCTACCAAAGTAGGTGAAAATTATTATTTTCACTCACTTTTGTAGAAAATAAGCACCTCACCTTCCAGGCACATAGCTGCGTATGGAAAAAGTTATTTGCCAGTTCCGGTTTTCACACCCCAATTAAGTGTGATAGGGTACAGCAGTGCGAAAAAGGTATATGGGGCCTATATATTATCACTTCATTTCTACCAAAATAGGTGAAAATTATTATTTTCACTTACTTTTGTAGAAAATAAGCACCTCACAGCGGCAGGAACATCTCATGCACCGTTTTCGGCTTTCACCCCCCAACCATCACGCCGCGGCCGGAACATTTCTTGCGCCGGTTCCGGCTTTCACTCCCAAAAGCACCTCGTCGCGGCCAGAACATCTCATGCGTCGGTTCCGGCTTTACTCCCCCAAGCACCCTACCAAGGTGGTGACATTTCATTCACAGGTTCCAGCTTTCACCCTCCAGACACATAGCTGAGTATGACAAAAGTTATTTGCTGGTTTTGGTTTTCACACCCCAATCAAGTGTGATAGGGTACAGCGGTGTGAAAGTGGTATATTGAGCCTATATATTATCATTTTATTTCGACCAAAGTAGGTGAAAATTATTATTTTCACTCACTTTTGTAGAAAATAAGCACCTCACCTTCCAGGCACATAGCTGCGTATGGAAAAAGTTATTTGCCAGTTCTGGTTTTCACACCCCAATCAAGTGTGATAGGGTACAGCAGTGCGAAAAAGGTATATGGGGCCTATATATTATCACTTCATTTCTACCAAAATAGGTGAAAATTATTATTTTCACTTACTTTTGTAGAAAATAAGCACCTCACAGCGGCAGGAACACCTCATGCACCGTTTTAGGCTTTCACCCCCCCCAACCATCACGCCGCGGCCGGAACATTTCTTGCGCCGGTTCCGGCTTTCACTCCCAAAAGCACCTCGTCGAGGCCAGAACATCTCATGCGTCGGTTCCGGCTTTACTCCCCCAAGCACCCTACCAAGGTGGTGACATTTCATTCACAGGTTCCAACTTTCACCCTCCAGACACATAGCTGAGTATGGAAAAAGTTATTTGCTGGTTTTGGTTTTCACACCCCAATCAAGTGTGATAGGGTACAGCGGTGTGAAATTGGTATATTGAGCCTATATATTATCATTTTATTTCGACCAAAGTAGGTGAAAATTATTATTTTCACTTACTTTTGTAGAAAATATGTACCTCACAGCGGCAGGAACATCTCGTGCACCGTTTTCGGCTTTCACCCCCCAACCATCACTCCGCGGCCGGAAGATTTCTTGCGCCGGTTCCAGCTTTCACACCCAAAAGCACCTTGTCGCGGCCAGAACATCTCATGCGTCGGTTCCGGCTTCACTCCCCAAGCACCCTGCCAAGGTGGTGACATTTCATTCACAGGTTCATGCTTTCACCCTCCAGGCACATAGCTGAGTATGGAAAAAGTTATTTGCTGGTTTTGGTTTTCACACCCCAATCAAGTGTGATAGGGTACAGCGGTGTGAAAGTGGTATATGGGGCCTATGTACTATCACTTAATTTTTATCAAAGTAGGTGAAAATTATTATATTCACCTACTTTAGTACAAAATAAGTATTCTTGACATTCAATAAAAAGGCAATGCAGACAATATCACTGATATCTGCTGCACAGATATCAGTCCTGATTTGGCTCGCTGTCTGCATAAAATAATATAAGGACCTAAATTCATCAAACTTTAAACGTAATGTACGGGTCTATAACAAATATACACATTTGATAAACACGCATGTATGCCAGCAAGATATTATCGCGCCTCCTTACCTGTTGTGGGTAGCTGCTTCTGCCATCCGACGTTTGGAATATGCTGTAGTAAAAATGACGTCACAGTAGTCCAGAGATGTAGTAGGTGGGTAAGTAGTTGACATCACAATTCATTCATGGAGAAGGTCTACCTGAAAAAAAGAAGAAGGAGGCGCGATAATATGTTCATGACATACATGAATATTTATTAATACTGTGTCTTACATCGTAACACTCATAAATGCAGTACTGTACAGACAACACAAGTCATCCTTATCAGTCCCTGCCCCAGTGATTGCAAATACATGCTACAGCACATATTAGACCCTTAACTGTGGACCCGGCACTCAGTTTTACGAACTGAGCAGGTCCCCGGGTACGTACTTTGCAGCAAGCTCTGTCCACTCCACGCATTGACCTGGTATTGCAGTACTTCCAGGACCGGTGCACCACCCTAATCTGTTATCCAAAAATAGACTAATTCCATTCCTGGCACTTGATTTGGTGTATCAATTGTTTGTGCACCTTTGTTCTAACTTTGTATTTAGAAATGCATGCATTTGCTTCAAGGTTTAACCCTTGTGCATAAAAAGTTTGAAATACTGCCTCCAGTGTATCATTTTGTGACTATTTCTTGACTCCTTGAATTGTACTTTCTGGAATCGAGGCAGTTTAATACTTGACGTGACACTACACTTGAAATCAGCATGTGCGGCCTAGCCAAAAGACCGGAAGCCTGCCTAAATTAAATGACTTATCAATCGCTGCGCCCTCCCAATATATATGCAAACACTATGTGACTTACCTACGATCTTACCACAGAAACATCAACTGGAACACAGCAATGGAATTTTTGGACCCCCCTCCCTCTCGATTTGAAATGGCTTGGTTTTTGTTTTGTTTTTCTTTTATTTCTTTTTCGCTTCTCTTATATTTTGTTTTCTTTTGTTAAACTTATATTTTTTTCTTTTCTCTTTTCTCTCTTTTGTTTTGGGAATTTTTTTTCCTCTTCAATTTTTTCCGAGCCAAACAATTGATGATCATTGAGATGGGGATTTAGAAAAAGTATCACTTACCTTCTTCGGACCATCATTTGGGTGGTAACTGCCAATAAAAGAAAACATTGGCCCACCCAGCTCACCTACACATGACTGTCCTGTCTGCCTGTCTGTTCCAAGTGACTGTCTGGCTGTCAGGTTCCGGAATCCGAGTGAGCAGCTTGTGATGTCATAGAGGGCAGATTGTGATGTCACACAAAGGTTCCTGCCACATGAATGCTTGTCCATCTGACTGTCTACTACTGCTGCTGAATGGACTCAAAACAGGAAAGCCGTCATTGCACCTGATTGTGCAAGATTCCTCCTTCTCCTCTGCAGCAGCTAGCTGATTGATTTAGCCAGCAGCAGTCAGGGACTATCACCCCCCAAGCACCTCACAGTGCCTGGAACATCTCATGCGCCAGTTTAGGCTTTCACCCCCCTTCATGCACATCGCAAAAGCATGGCAATCTCATGCGCCAGATCTGGCACCTTGCCAAAGCACCTCGCCATGGTCGTAACATTTCATGCGCCGGTTCCAGCTTTCACTCCCAAAAGCACCTCGTCGCGGCCAGAACATCTCATGCGTCGGTTCCGTCTTTACTCCCCCAAGCACCCTGCCAAGGTAGTGACATTTCATTCACAGGTTCATGCTTTCACCCTCCAGGCACATAGCGGAGTATGGAAAAAGTTAATTGCTGGTTTCGGTTTTCACACCCCAATCAAGTGTGATAGGGTACAGCGGTTTGAAAGTGGTATATTGAGCCCATATATTATCATTTTATTTCTACCAAAGTAGGTGAAAATTATTATTTTCACTCACTTTTGTAGAAAATAAGCACCTCACCCTCCAGGCACATAGCTGCGCATGGAAAAAGTTATTTGCCAGTTCCGGTTTTCACACCCCAATCATGTGTGATAGGGAACAGCAGTGCGAAAAAGGTATATGGGGCCTATATATTGGGATGCAGTTAATATCCCGGCGGTCGGGATCCCGGCGTTCAGAATCCCGACGCCGGAATCCCGACCGCCGAAATGCCGACACATTCTCCCTCCTGGGGTGTCCACGACACCCCTGGAGGGAGAATAAATTAGTGTGCCGAGCGTAGCGAGGCACCGGGCCCGCTGCGTGGCGAGCGCAGCGAGCCCGCAAGGGGGGGCGATCCGCGTCCCCCCCTTGTCGGCATTTCGGCTGTCGGGATTCCGGCGTCGGGATTCTGAACGCCGGGATCCCGACCGCCGGGATTCAATACTGAATCCTATATATTATCACTTAATTTCTACCAAAATAGGTGAAAATTATTATTTTAACTTACTGTTGTAGAAAATAAGCACCTCACAGCGGCAGGAACATCTCATGCACCGTTTTTGGCTTTTACCCCCCAACCATCACGCCGCGGCCGGAACATTTCTTGCGCCGGTTCCGGCTTTCACTCCCAAAAGCACCTCGTCGCGGCCAGAACATCTCATGCGTCGGTTCCGGCTTTACTCCCCCAAGCACCCTGCCAAGGTGGTGACATTTCATTCACAGGTTCCAGCTTTCACCCTCCAGGCACATAGCTGAGTATGGAAAAAGTTATTTGCTGGTTTCGGTTTTCACACCCTAATCAAGTGTGATAGGGTACAGCGGTGTGAAAGTGGTATATTGAGCCCATAAATTATCATTTTATTTCTACCAAAGTAGGTGAAAATTATTATTTTCACTCACTTTTGTAGAAAATAAGCACCTCACCCTCCAGGCACATAGCTGCGTATGGAAAAAGTTATTTGCCAGTTTCGGGTTTCACACCCCAATCAAGTGTGATAGTGTACAGCAGTGTGAAAAAGGTATATGGGGCTCTATATATTTTATCACTTCATTTCTACCAAAGTAGGTGAAAATTATTATTTTCACTTACTTTTGTAGAAAATAAGTACCTCACAGCGGCAGGAACATCTCGTGCACCGTTTTCGGCTATCACCCCCCAACCATCACGCCGCGGCCGGAACATTTCTTGCGCCGGTTCCGGCTTTCACTCCCAAAAGCACCTTGTCGCGGCCAGAACATCTCATGCGTCGGTTCCGGCTTTACTCCCCCAAGCACCCTGCCAAGGTGGTGACATTTCATTCACAGGTTCCAGCTTTCACCCTCCAGGCACATAGCTGAGTATGGAAAAAGTTATTTGCTGGTTTCGGTTTTCACACCCCAATCAAGTGTGATATTGTACAGCGGTTTGAAAGTGGTATATTGAGCCCATATATTATCATTTTATTTCTACCGAAGTAGGTGAAAATTATTATTTTCACTCACTTTTGTAGAAAATAAGCACCTCACCTTCCAGGCACATAGCTGCGTATGGAAAAAGTTATTTGCCAGTTCCGGTTTTCACACCCCAATTAAGTGTGATAGGGTACAGCAGTGCGAAAAAGGTATATGGGGCCTATATATTATCACTTCATTTCTACCAAAATAGGTGAAAATTATTATTTTCACTTACTTTTGTAGAAAATAAGCACCTCACCGCGGCAGGAACATCTCATGCACCGTTTTCGGCTTTCACCCCCCAACCATCACGCCGCGGCCGGAACATTTCTTGCGCCGGTTCCGGCTTTCACTCCCAAAAGCACCTCATCGCGGCCAGAACATCTCATGCGTCGGTTCCGGCTTTACTCCCCCAAGCACCCTGCCAAGGTGGTGACATTTCATTCACAGGTTCCAGCTTTCACCCTCCAGGCACATAGCTGATTATGGAAAAATTTATTTGCTGGTTTCGGTTTTCACACCCCAATCAAGTGTGATAGGGTACTGCGGTTTGAAAGTGGTATATTGAGTACATATATTATCATTTTATTTCTTCCAAAGTAGGTGAAAATTATTATTTTCACTCACTTTTGTAGAAAATAAGCACCTCACCCTCCAGGCACATAGCTGCGTATGGAAAAAGTTATTTGCCAGTTCCGGTTTTCACACCCCAATAAAGTGTGATAGGGTACAGCAGTGCGAAAAAGGTATATGGGGCCTATATATTATCACTTCATTTCTACCAAAATAGGTGAAAATTATTATTTTCACTTACTTTTGTAGAAAATAAGCACCTCACAGCGGCAGTAACATCTCATGCACCGTTTTCGGCTTTCACCCCCCAACCATCACGCCGCGGCCGGAACATTTCTTGCGCCGGTTCCGTCTTTCATTCCCAAAAGCACCTCGTCGTGGCCAGAACATCTCATGCGTCGGTTCCGGCTTTACTCCCCCAAGCACCCTGCCAAGGTGGTGACATTTCATTCACAGGTTCCAGCTTTCACCCTCCAGGCACATAGCTGAGTATGGAAAAAGTTATTTGCTGGTTTTGGTTTTCACACCCCAATCAGGTGTGATAGGGTACAGCGGTGTGAAAGTGGTATATTGAGCCTATATATTATCATTTTATTTCGACCAAAGTAGGTGAAAATTATTATTTTCACTCACTTTTGTAGAAAATAAGCACCTCACCCTCCAAGCACATAGCTGCGTATGGAAAAAGTTATTTGCCAGTTCCGGTTTTCACACCCCGATCAAGTGTGATAGGGTAGAGCAGTGCGAAAAAGGTATATGGGGCCTCTATATTTTCACTTCATTTCTACCAAAATAGGTGAAAATTATTATTTTCACTTACTTTTGTAGAAAATAAGCACCTCACAGCGGCAGGAACATCTCATGCACCGTTTTCGGCTTTCACCCCCCAACCATCACGCCGCGGCCGGAACATTTCTTGCGCCGGTTCCGGCTTTCACTCCCAAAAGCACCTCATCGCGGCCAGAACATCTCATGCGTCGGTTCCGGCTTTACTCCCCCAAGCACCCTGCCAAGGTGGTGACATTTCATTCACAGGTTCCAGCTTTCACCCTCCAGGCACATAGCTGAGTATGGAAAAAGTTATTTGCTGGTTTCGGTTTTCACATCCCAATCAAGTGTGAAAGGGTACAGCGGTGTGAAAGTGGTATATTGAGCCTATATATTATCATTTTATTTCTACCAAAGTAGGTGAAAATTATTATTTTCACCTACTTTAGTAGAAAAAAAGTATTACTGACGTTCAATAAAAAAGCAATGCAGACGATATCACTGCTATCTCCTGCACTGATATAAGCCCTGATTTGGCTCGCTGTCTGCATAAAATAATATAAGGACCTCAATTCATCAAACTTTAAACATAATTTACGGAAGACCATACATATTTGATAAATATGCATGTATGCCAGGAAAATATTATCGCGCCGGCTTACCTGTTGTGGGTAGCTGCTCCTGCAATTTGACGTTTGGAATATGCTGTAGTAAAAATGATGTCACAGTAGTGATAGGGTACAGCGGTTTGAAAGTGGTATATTGAGCCCATATATTATTATTTTATTTCTACCAAAGTAGGTGAAAATTATTATTTTCACTCACTTTTGTAGAAAATAAGCACCTCACCCTCCAGGCACATAGCTGCGCATGGAAAAAGTTATTTGCCAGTTCCGGTTTTCACACCCCAATCATGTGTGATAGGGAACAGCAGTGCGAAAAAGGTATATGGGGCCTATATATTGGGATGCAGTTAATATCCCGGCGGTCGGGATCCCGGCGTTCAGAATCCCGACGCCGGAATCCCGACCGCCGAAATGCCGACACATTCTCCCTCCTGGGGTGTCCACGACACCCCTGGAGGGAGAATAAATTAGTGTGCCGAGCGTAGCGAGGCACCGGGCCCGCTGCGTGGCGAGCGCAGCGAGCCCGCAAGGGGGGGCGATCCGCGTCCCCCCCTTGTCGGCATTTCGGCTGTCGGGATTCCGGCGTCAGGATTCTGAACGCCGGGATCCCGACCGCCGGGATTCAATACTGAATCCTATATATTATCACTTAATTTCTACCAAAATAGGTGAAAATTATTATTTTCACTTACTGTTGTAGAAAATAAGCACCTCACAGCGGCAGGAACATCTCATGCACCGTTTTCGGCTTTTACCCCCCAACCATCACGCCGCGGCCGGAACATTTCTTGCGCCGGTTCCGGCTTTCACTCCCAAAAGCACCTCGTCGCGGCCAGAACATCTCATGCGTCGGTTCCGGCTTTACTCCCCCAAGCACCCTGCCAAGGTGGTGACATTTCATTCACAGGTTCCAGCTTTCACCCTCCAGGCACATAGCTGAGTATGGAAAAAGTTATTTGCTGGTTTCGGTTTTCACACCCTAATCAAGTGTGATAGGGTACAGCGGTGTGAAAGTGGTATATTGAGCCCATAAATTATCATTTTATTTCTACCAAAGTAGGTGAAAATTATTATTTTCACTCACTTTTGTAGAAAATAAGCACCTCACCCTCCAGGCACATAGCTGCGTATGGAAAAAGTTATTTGCCAGTTTCGGGTTTCACACCCCAATCAAGTGTGATAGTGTACAGCAGTGTGAAAAAGGTATATGGGGCTCTATATATTTTATCACTTCATTTCTACCAAAGTAGGTGAAAATTATTATTTTCACTTACTTTTGTAGAAAAAAAGCACCTCACAGAGGCAGGAATATCTCATGCACCGTTTTCGGCTATCACCCCCCAACCATCACGCCGCGGCCGGAACATTTCTTGCGCCGGTTCCGGCTTTCACTCCCAAAAGCACCTCGTCGCGGCCAGAACATCTCATGCGTCGGTTCCGGCTTTACTCCCCCAAGCACCCTGCCAAGGTGGTGACATTTCATTCACAGGTTCCAGCTTTCACCCTCCAGGCACATAGCTGAGTATGGAAAAAGTTATTTGCTGGTTTCGGTTTTCACACCCCAATCAAGTGTGATAGGGTACAGCGGTTTGAAAGTGGTATATTGAGTCCATATATTATCATTTTATTTCTACCAAAGTAGGTGAAAATTATTATTTTCACTCACTTTTGTAGAAAATAAGCACCTCACCCTCCAGGCACATAGCTGCGTATGGAAAAAGTTATTTGCCAGTTCCGGTTTTCACACCCCAATCAAGTGTGATAGGGTACAGCAGTGCGAAAAAGGTATATGGGGCCTATATATTATCACTTCATTTCTACCAAAATAGGTGAAAATTATTATTTTCACTTACTTTTGTAGAAAATAAGCACCTCACAGCGGCAGGAACATCTCATGCACCGTTTTCGGCTTTCACCCCCCAACCATCACGCCGCGGCCGGAACATTTCTTGCGCCGGTTCCGTCTTTCACTCCCAAAAGCACCTCGTCGCGGCCAGAACATCTCATGCGTCGGTTCCGGCTTTACTCCCCTAAGCACCCTACCAAGGTGGTGACATTTCATTCACAGGTTCCAGCTTTCACCCTCCAGACACATAGCTGAGTATGGAAAAAGTTATTTGCTGGTTTTGGTTTTCACACCCCAATCAAGTGTGATAGGGTACAGCGGTGTGAAAGTGGTATATTGAGCCTATATATTATCATTTAATTTCGACCAAAGAAGGTGAAAATTATTATTTTCACTCACTTTTGTAGAAAATAAGCACCTCACCCTCCAGGCACATAGCTGCGTATGGAAAAAGTTATTTGTCAGGTCCGGTTTTCACACCCCAATCAAGTTTGATAGGGTACAGCAGTGCGAAAAACGTATATGGGGCCTATATATTATCACTTCATTTCTACCAAAGTAGGTGAAAATTATTATTTTCACTTACTTTTGTAGAAAAAAAAGCACCTCACAGAGGCAGGAACATCTCATGCACCGTTTTCGGCTATCACCCCCCAACCATCACGCCGCGGCCGGAACATTTCTTGCGCCGGTTCCGGCTTTCACTCCCAAAAGCAAATCGTCGCGGCCAGAACATCTCATGCGTCGGTTCCGGCTTTACTCCCCCAAGCAGTCTGCCAAGGTGGTGACATTTCATTCACAGGTTCCAGCTTTCACCCTCCAGGCACATAGCTGAGTATGGAAAAAGTTATTTGCTGGTTTCGGTTTTCACACCCCAATCAAGTGTGATAGGGTACGGCGGTTTGAAAGTGGTATATTGAGCCCATATATTATCATTTTATTTCTACCAAAGTAGGTGAAAATTATTATTTTCACTCACTTTTGTAGAAAATAAGCACCTCACCTTCCAGGCACATAGCTGCGTATGGAAAAAGTTATTTGCCAGTTCCGGTTTTCACACCCCAATTAAGTGTGATAGGGTACAGCAGTGCGAAAAAGGTATATGGGGCCTATATATTATCACTTCATTTCTACCAAAATAGGTGAAAATTATTATTTTCACTTACTTTTGTAGAAAATAAGCACCTCACAGCGGCAGGAACATCTCATGCACCGTTTTCGGCTTTCACCCCCCAACCATCACGCCGCGGCCGGAACATTTCTTGCGCCGGTTCCGGCTTTCACTCCCAAAAGCACCTCGTCGCGGCCAGAACATCTCATGCGTCGGTTCCGGCTTTACTCCCCCAAGCACCCTACCAAGGTGGTGACATTTCATTCACAGGTTCCAGCTTTCACCCTCCAGACACATAGCTGAGTATGACAAAAGTTATTTGCTGGTTTTGGTTTTCACACCCCAATCAAGTGTGATAGGGTACAGCGGTGTGAAAGTGGTATATTGAGCCTATATATTATCATTTTATTTCGACCAAAGTAGGTGAAAATTATTATTTTCACTCACTTTTGTAGAAAATAAGCACCTCACCTTCCAGGCACATAGCTGCGTATGGAAAAAGTTATTTGCCAGTTCCGGTTTTCACACCCCAATCAAGTGTGATAGGGTACAGCAGTGCAAAAAAGGTATATGGGGCCTATATATTATCACTTCATTTCTACCAAAATAGGTGAAAATTATTATTTTCACTTACTTTTGTAGAAAATAAGCACCTCACAGCGGCAGGAACACCTCATGCACCGTTTTAGGCTTTCACCCCCCCAACCATCACGCCGCGGCCGGAACATTTCTTGCGCCGGTTCCGGCTTTCACTCCCAAAAGCACCTCGTCGCGGCCAGAACATCTCATGCGTCGGTTCCGGCTTTACTCCCCCAAGCACCCTACCAAGGTGGTGACATTTCATTCACAGGTTCCAACTTTCACCCTCCAGACACATAGCTGAGTATGGAAAAAGTTATTTGCTGGTTTTGGTTTTCACACCCCAATCAAGTGTGATAGGGTACAGCGGTGTGAAAGTGGTATATGGGGCCTATGTACTATCACTTAATTTTTATCAAAGTAGGTGAAAATTATTATATTCACCTACTTTAGTACAAAATAAGTATTCTTGACATTCAATGAAAAGGCAATGCAGACAATATCACTGATATCTCCGGCACAGATATCAGTCCTGATTTGGCTCGCTGTCTGCATAAAATAATATAAGGACCTAAATTCATCAAACTTTAAACGTAATGTACGGGTCTATAATAAATATACACATTTGATAAACACGCATGTATGCCAGCAAGATATTATCGCGCCTCCTTACCTGTTGTGGGTAGCTGCTTCTGCCATCCGACGTTTGGAATATGCTGTAGTAAAAATGACGTCACAGTAGTCCAGAGATGTAGGTGGGTAAGTAGTTGACATCACAATTCATTCATGGAGAAGGTCTACCTGAAAAAAAGAAGAAGGAGGCGCGATAATATGTTCATGACATACATGAATATTTATTAATACTGTGTCTTACATCGTAACACTCATAAATGCAGTACTGTACAGACAACACAAGTCATCCTTATCAGTCCCTGCCCCAGTGATTGCAAATACATGCTACAGCACATATTAGACCCTTAACTGTGGACCCGGCACTCAGTTTTACAAACTGAGCAGGTCCCCGGGTACGTACTTTGCAGCAGCCAGTCTTGAGGAGCTGTCAGGGACTATCACCCCCCAAGCACCTCACAGTGCCTGGAACATCTCATGCGCCAGTTTAGGCTTTCACCCCCCTTCATGCACATCGCAAAAGCATGGCAATCTCATGCGCCAGATCTGGCACCTTGCCAAAGCACCTCGCCATGGCCGTAACATTTCATGCGCCGGTTCCAGCTTTCACTCCCAAAAGCACCTCGTCGCGGCCAGAACATCTCATTCGTCGGTTCCGGCTTTACTCCCCCAAGCACTCTGCCAAGGTAGTGACATTTCATTCACAGGTTCCAGCTTTCACCCTCCAGGCACATAGCTGAGTATGGAAAAAGTTAATTGCTGGTTTCGGTTTTCACACCCCAATCAAGTGTGATAGGGTACAGCGGTTTGAAAGTGGTATATTGAGCCCATATATTATCATTTTATTTCTACCAAAGTAGGTGAAAATTATTATTTTCACTCACTTTTGTAGAAAATAAGCACCTCACCCTCCAGGCACATAGCTGCGCATGGAAAAAGTTATTTGCCAGTTCCGGTTTTCACACCCCAATCAAGTGTGATAGGGAACAGCAGTGCGAAAAAGGTATATGGGGCCTATATATTATCACTTCATTTCTACCAAAATAGGTGAAAATTATTATTTTCACTTACTTTTGTAGAAAATAAGCACCTCACAGCGGCAGGAACATCTCATGCACCGTTTTCGGCTTTCACCCCCCAACCATCACGCCGCGGCCGGAACATTTCTTGCGCCGGTTCCGGCTTTCACTCCCAAAAGCACCTCGTCGCGGCTAGAACATCTCATGCGTCGGTTCCGGCTTTACTCCACCGAGCACCCTGCCAAGGTGGTGACATTTCATTCACAGGTTCCAGCTTTCACCCTCCAGGCACATAGCTGAGTATGGAAAAAGTTATTTGCTGGTTTCGGTTTTCACACCCCAATCAAGTGTGATAGGGTACAGCGGTGTGAAAGTGGTATATTGAGTCCATATATTATCATTTTATTTCTACCAAAGTAGGTGAAAATTATTATTTTCACTCACTTTTGTAGAAAATAAGCACCTCACCCTCCAGGCACATATCTGCGTATGGAAAAAGTTATTTGTCAGGTCCGGTTTTCACACCCCAATCAAGTGTGATAGGGTACAGCAGTGCGAAAAAGGTATATGGGGCCTATATATTATCACTTAATTTCTACCAAAGTAGGTGAAAATTATTATTTTCACTTACTTTTGTAGAAAAAAAGCACCTCACAGAGGCAGGAATATCTCATGCACCGTTTTCGGCTATCACCCCCCAACCATCACGCCGCGGCCGGAACATTTCTTGCGCCGGTTCCGTCTTTCACTCCCAAAAGCACCTCGTCGCGGCCAGAACATCTCATGCGTCGGTTCCGGCTTTACTCCCCCAAGCACCCTGCCAAGGTGGTGACATTTCATTCACAGGTTCCAGCTTTCACCCTCCAGGCACATAGCTGAGTATGGAAAAAGTTATTTGCTGGTTTCGGTTTTCACACCCCAATCAAGTGTGATAGGGTACAGCGGTTTGAAAGTGGTATATTGAGTCCATATATTATCATTTTATTTCTACCAAAGTAGGTGAAAATTATTATTTTCACTCACTTTTGTAGAAAATAAGCACCTCACCCTCCAGGCACATAGCTGCGTATGGAAAAAGTTATTTGCCAGTTCCGGTTTTCACACCCCAATCAAGTGTGATAGGGTACAGCAGTGCGAAAAAGGTATATGGGGCCTATATATTATCACTTCATTTCTACCAAAATAGATGAAAATTATTATTTTCACTTACTTTTGTAGAAAATAAGCACCTCACACCGGCAGGAACATCTCATGCACCGTTTTCGGCTTTCACCCCCCAACCATCACGCCGCGGCCGGAACATTTCTTGCGCCGGTTCCGGCTTTCACTCCCAAAAGCACCTCGTCGCGGCTAGAACATCTCATGCGTCGGTTCCGGCTTTACTCCCCCAAGCACCCTGCCAAGGTGGTGACATTTCATTCACAGGTTCATGCTTTCACCCTCCAGGCACATAGCTGAGTATGGAAAAAGGTATTTGCTGGTTTCGGTTTTCACACCCCAATCAAGTGTGATAGGGTACAGTGGTGTGAAAGTGGTATATTGAGTCCATATATTATCATTTTATTTCTACCAAAGTAGGTGAAAATTATTATTTTCACTCACTTTTGTAGAAAATAAGCACCTCACCCTCCAGGCACATAGCTGCGTATGGAAAAAGTTATTTGTCAGGTCCGGTTTTCACACCCCAATCAAGTGTGATAGGGTACAGCAGTGCGAAAAAAGGTATATGGGGCCTATATATTATCACTTAATTTCTACCAAAGTAGGTGAAAATTATTATTTTCACTTACTTTTGTAGAAAAAAAGCACCTCACAGAGGCAGGAATATCTCATGCACCGTTTTCGGCTATCACCCCCCAACCATCACGCCGCGGCCGGAACATTTCTTGCGCCGGTTCCGGCTTTCACTCCCAAAAGCACCTCGTCGCGGCCAGAACATCTCATGCGTCGGTTCCGGCTTTACTCCCCCAAGCACCCTGCCAAGGTGGTGACATTTCATTCACAGGTTCCAGCTTTCACCCTCCAGGCACATAGCTGAGTATGGAAAAAGTTATTTGCTGGTTTCGGTTTTCACACCCCACTCAAGTGTGATAGGGTACAGCGGTTTGAAAGTGGTATATTGAGTCCATATATTATCATTTTATTTCTACCAAAGTAGGTGAAAATTATTATTTTCACTCACTTTTGTAGAAAATAAGCACCTCACCCTCCAGGCACATAGCTGCGTATGAAAAAAGTTATTTGCCAGTTCCGGTTTTCACACCCCAATCAAGTGTGATAGGGTACAGCAGTGCGAAAAAGGTATATGGGGCCTATATATTATCACTTCATTTCTAACAAAATAGGTGAAAATTATTATTTTCACTTACTTTTGTAGAAAATAAGCACCTCACAGCGGCAGGAACATCTCATGCACCGTTTTCGGCTTTCACCCCCCAACCATCACGCCGCAGCCGGAACATTTCTTGCGCCGGTTCTGGCTTTCACTCCCAAAAGCACCTCGTCGCGGCCAGAACATCTCATGCGTCGGTTCCGGCTTTACTCCCCCAAGCACCCTGCCAAGGTGGTGACATTTCATTCACAGGTTCCAGCTTTCACCCTCCAGGCACATAGCTGAGTATGGAAAAAGTTATTTGCCAGTTCCGGTTTTCACACCCCAATCAAGTGTGATAGGGTACAGCAGTGCGAAAAAGGTATATGGGGCCTATATATTATCACTTAATTTCTACCAAAATAGGTGAAAATTATTATTTTCACTTACTTTTGTAGAAAATAAGCACCTCACAGCGGCAGGAACATCTCATGCACCGTTTTCGGCTTTCACCCCCCAACCATCACGCCGCGGCCGGAACATTTCTTGCGCCGGTTCCGGCTTTCACTCCCAAAAGCACCTCGTCGCGGCCAGAACATCTCATGCGTCGGTTCCGGCTTTACTCCCCCAAGCACCCTACCAAGGTGGTGACATTTCATTCACAGGTTCCAGCTTTCACCCTCCAGACACATAGCTGAGTATGAAAAAAGTTATTTGCTGGTTTTGGTTTTCACACCCCAATCAAGTGTGATAGGGTACAGCGGTGTGAAAGTGGTATATTGAGCCTATATATTATCATTTTATTTCGACCAAAGTAGGTGAAAATTATTATTTTCACTCACTTTTGTAGAAAATAAGCACCTCACCTTCCAGGCACATAGCTGCGTATGGAAAAAGTTATTTGCCAGTTCCGGTTTTCACACCCCAATCAAGTGTGATAGGGTACAGCAGTGCAAAAAAGGTATATGGGGCCTATATATTATCACTTCATTTCTACCAAAATAGGTGAAAATTATTATTTTCACTTACTTTTGTAGAAAATAAGCACCTCACAGCGGCAGGAACACCTCATGCACCGTTTTAGGCTTTCACCCCCCCAACCATCACGCCGCGGCCGGAACATTTCTTGCGCCGGTTCCGGCTTTCACTCCCAAAAGCACCTCGTCGCGGCCAGAACATCTCATGCGTCGGTTCCGGCTTTACTCCCCCAAGCACCCTACCAAGGTGGTGACATTTCATTCACAGGTTCCAACTTTCACCCTCCAGACACATAGCTGAGTATGGAAAAAGTTATTTGCTGGTTTTGGTTTTCACACCCCAATCAAGTGTGATAGGGTACAGCGGTGTGAAAGTGGTATATGGGGCCTATGTACTATCACTTAATTTTTATCAAAGTAGGTGAAAATTATTATATTCACCTACTTTAGTACAAAATAAGTATTCTTGACATTCAATGAAAAGGCAATGCAGACAATATCACTGATATCTCCGGCACAGATATCAGTCCTGATTTGGCTCGCTGTCTGCATAAAATAATATAAGGACCTAAATTCATCAAACTTTAAACGTAATGTACGGGTCTATAATAAATATACACATTTGATAAACACGCATGTATGCCAGCAAGATATTATCGCGCCTCCTTACCTGTTGTGGGTAGCTGCTTCTGCCATCCGACGTTTGGAATATGCTGTAGTAAAAATGACGTCACAGTAGTCCAGAGATGTAGTAGGTGGGTAAGTAGTTGACATCACAATTCATTCATGGAGAAGGTCTACCTGAAAAAAAGAAGAAGGAGGCGCGATAATATGTTCATGACATACATGAATATTTATTAATACTGTGTCTTACATCGTAACACTCATAAATGCAGTACTGTACAGACAACACAAGTCATCCTTATCAGTCCCTGCCCCAGTGATTGCAAATACATGCTACAGCACATATTAGACCCTTAACTGTGGACCCGGCACTCAGTTTTACAAACTGAGCAGGTCCCCGGGTACGTACTTTGCAGCAGCCAGTCTTGAGGAGCTGTCAGGGACTATCACCCCCCAAGCACCTCACAGTGCCTGGAACATCTCATGCGCCAGTTTAGGCTTTCACCCCCCTTCATGCACATCGCAAAAGCATGGCAATCTCATGCGCCAGATCTGGCACCTTGCCAAAGCACCTCGCCATGGCCGTAACATTTCATGCGCCGGTTCCAGCTTTCACTCCCAAAAGCACCTCGTCGCGGCCAGAACATCTCATTCGTCGGTTCCGGCTTTACTCCCCCAAGCACTCTGCCAAGGTAGTGACATTTCATTCACAGGTTCCAGCTTTCACCCTCCAGGCACATAGCTGAGTATGGAAAAAGTTAATTGCTGGTTTCGGTTTTCACACCCCAATCAAGTGTGATAGGGTACAGCGGTTTGAAAGTGGTATATTGAGCCCATATATTATCATTTTATTTCTACCAAAGTAGGTGAAAATTATTATTTTCACTCACTTTTGTAGAAAATAAGCACCTCACCCTCCAGGCACATAGCTGCGCATGGAAAAAGTTATTTGCCAGTTCCGGTTTTCACACCCCAATCAAGTGTGATAGGGAACAGCAGTGCGAAAAAGGTATATGGGGCCTATATATTATCACTTCATTTCTACCAAAATAGGTGAAAATTATTATTTTCACTTACTTTTGTAGAAAATAAGCACCTCACAGCGGCAGGAACATGTCATGCACCGTTTTCGGCTTTCACCCCCCAACCATCACGCCGCGGCCGGAACATTTCTTGCGCCGGTTCTGGCTTTCACTCCCAAAAGCACCTCGTCGCGGCTAGAACATCTCATGCGTCGGTTCCGGCTTTACTCCACCGAGCACCCTGCCAAGGTGGTGACATTTCATTCACAGGTTCCAGCTTTCACCCTCCAGGCACATAGCTGAGTATGGAAAAAGTTATTTGCTGGTTTCGGTTTTCACACCCCAATCAAGTGTGATAGGGTACAGCGGTGTGAAAGTGGTATATTGAGTCCATATATTATCATTTTATTTCTACCAAAGTAGGTGAAAATTATTATTTTCACTCACTTTTGTAGAAAATAAGCACCTCACCCTCCAGGCACATAGCTGCGTATGGAAAAAGTTATTTGTCAGGTCCGGTTTTCACACCCCAATCAAGTGTGATAGGGTACAGCAGTGCGAAAAAGGTATATGGGGCCTATATATTATCACTTAGGGGGAGATTCAATCGCCGTCGAGCATCTCCCGTGGGGGAGATGCTCGACGGGCCCTATTCAGTGCTGTCTTGCCTGACAGCATTGAACAGGGTTTCCTGTCAGAACGAGCCCGACATCTCTAGCTGTCGGGCTCGTTCTGCCGAGAACAGCAGGGAAGTGACGAGCTGCCGGCTGCAGCTCGTCACTTCCCGGCCGCAACTCGCGGCCACGCCCCCTTCTCGCCCCGCTGCAGGCGGGACATTGAATCCCGCCTGCATGTTCTCGGTCGAGCTGACCGAGAACGGGACTGGGTCACGGCAGGCGAGCAAGCTCGTCTGCCGTGACCCGAACATTGAATACCCCCCTTAATTTCTACCAAAGTAGGTGAAAATTATTATTTTCACTTACTTTTGTAGAAAAAAAGCACCTCACAGAGGCAGGAATATCTCATGCACCGTTTTCGGCTATCACCCCCCAACCATCACGCCGCGGCCGGAACATTTCTTGCGCCGGTTCCGGCTTTCACTCCCAAAAGCGCCTCGTCGCGGCCAGAACATCTCATGCGTCGGTTCCGGCTTTACTCCCCCAAGCACCCTGCCAAGGTGGTGACATTTCATTCACAGGTTCCAGCTTTCACCCTCCAGGCACATAGCTGAGTATGGGAAAAGTTATTTGCTGGTTTCGGTTTTCACACCCCAATCAAGTGTGATAGGGTACAGCGGTTTGAAAGTGGTATATTGAGTCCAAGGGCCTTATTTTGGTTCATTCTTTCTGACAAAATCCTTCTTAGATGGGCAAAACCATGTGCACTGCAGGTGGGGCAGTCGTAACTTGTGCAGAGAGAATTAGATTTGGGTGGGGTTTTACTTCAAAGTGAGATCTATATTGCAGTGTAAAAATAAAGCAGCCAGTATTTTCCCTGCACAGAAACAAAATTACTCACCCAAATCGAATTCTCTCTGCACATGTTACATCTGCCCCCCCTGCAGTGCACATGGTTTTGTCCATCTAAGAAGGATTTTGTCAGAAAGAATGAACCAAAATAAGGCCCCATATATTATCATTTTATTTCTACCAAAGTAGGTGAAAATTATTATTTTCACTCACTTTTGTAGAAAATAAGCACCTCACCCTCCAGGCACATAGCTGCGTATGGAAAAAGTTATTTGCCAGTTCCGGTTTTCACACCCCAATCAAGTGTGATAGGGTACAGCAGTGCGAAAAAGGTATATGGGGCCTATATATTATCACTTCATTTCTACCAAAATAGATGAAAATTATTATTTTCACTTACTTTTGTAGAAAATAAGCACCTCACACCGGCAGGAACATCTCATGCACCGTTTTCGGCTTTCACCCCCCAACCATCACGCCGCGGCCGGAACATTTCTTGCGCCGGTTCCGGCTTTCACTCCCAAAAGCACCTCGTCGCGGCTAGAACATCTCATGCGTCGGTTCCGGCTTTACTCCCCCAAGCACCCTGCCAAGGTGGTGACATTTCATTCACAGGTTCATGCTTTCACCCTCCAGGCACATAGCTGAGTATGGAAAAAGTTATTTGCTGGTTTCGGTTTTCACACCCCAATCAAGTGTGATAGGGTACAGCGGTGTGAAAGTGGTATATTGAGTCCATATATTATCATTTTATTTCTACCAAAGTAGGTGAAAATTATTATTTTCACTCACTTTTGTAGAAAATAAGCACCTCACCCTCCAGGCACATAGCTGCGTATGGAAAAAGTTATTTGTCAGGTCCGGTTTTCACACCCCAATCAAGTGTGATAGGGTACAGCAGTGCGAAAAAGGTATATGGGGCCTATATATTATCACTTAATTTCTACCAAAGTAGGTGAAAATTATTATTTTCACTTACTTTTGTAGAAAAAAAGCACCTCACAGAGGCAGGAATATCTCATGCACCGTTTTCGGCTATCACCCCCCAACCATCACGCCGCGGCCGGAACATTTCTTGCGCCGGTTCCGGCTTTCACTCCCAAAAGCACCTCGTCGCGGCCAGAACATCTCATGCGTCGGTTCCGGCTTTACTCCCCCAAGCACCCTGCCAAGGTGGTGACATTTCATTCACAGGTTCCAGCTTTCACCCTCCAGGCACATAGCTGAGTATGGAAAAAGTTATTTGCTGGTTTCGGTTTTCACACCCCAATCAAGTGTGATAGGGTACAGCGGTGTGAAAGTGGTATATTGAGTCCATATATTATCATTTTATTTCTACCAAAGTAGGTGAAAATTATTATTTTCACTCACTTTTGTAGAAAATAAGCACCTCACCCTTAAGGCACATAGCTGCGTATGAAAAAAGTTATTTGCCAGTTCCGGTTTTCACACCCCAATCAAGTGTGATAGGGTACAGCAGTGCGAAAAAGGTATATGGGGCCTATATATTATCACTTCATTTCTAACAAAATAGGTGAAAATTATTATTTTCACTTACTTTTGTAGAAAATAAGCACCTCACAGCGGCAGGAACATCTCATGCACCGTTTTCGGCTTTCACCCCCCAACCATCACGCCGCAGCCGGAACATTTCTTGCGCCGGTTCTGGCTTTCACTCCCAAAAGCACCTCGTCGCGGCCAGAACATCTCATGCGTCGGTTCCGGCTTTACTCCCCCAAGCACCCTGCCAAGGTGGTGACATTTCATTCACAGGTTCCAGCTTTCACCCTCCAGGCACATAGCTGAGTATGGAAAAAGTTATTTGCCAGTTCCGGTTTTCACACCCCAATCAAGTGTGATAGGGTACAGCAGTGCGAAAAAGGTATATGGGGCCTATATATTATCACTTAATTTCTACCAAAATAGGTGAAAATTATTATTTTCACTTACTTTTGTAGAAAATAAGCACCTCACAGCGGCAGGAACATCTCATGCACCGTTTTCGGCTTTCACCCCCCAACCATCACGCCGCGGCCGGAACATTTCTTGCGCCGGTTCCGGCTTTTACTCCCAAAAGCACCTCGTCGCGGCCAGAACATCTCATGCGTCGGTTCCGGCTTTACTCCCCCAAGCACCCTACCAAGGTGGTGACATTTCATTCACAGGTTCCAGCTTTCACCCTCCAGACACATAGCTGAGTATGAAAAAAGTTATTTGCTGGTTTTGGTTTTCACACCCCAATCAAGTGTAAGAGGGTACAGCGGTGTGAAAGTGGTATATTGAGCCTATATATTATCATTTTATTTCGACCAAAGTAGGTGAAAATTATTATTTTCACTCACTTTTGTAGAAAATAAGCACCTCACCTTCCAGGCACATAGCTGCGTATGGAAAAAGTTATTTGCCAGTTCCGGTTTTCACACCCCAATCAAGTGTGATAGGGTACAGCAGTGCGAAAAAGGTATATGGGGCCTATATATTATCACTTCATTTCTACCAAAATAGGTGAAAATTATTATTTTCACTTACTTTTGTAGAAAATAAGCACCTCACAGCGGCAGGAACACCTCATGCACCGTTTTAGGCTTTCACCCCCCCAACCATCACGCCGCGGCCGGAACATTTCTTGCGCCGGTTCCGGCTTTCACTCCCAAAAGCACCTCGTCGCGGCCAGAACATCTCATGCGTCGGTTCCGGCTTTACTCCCCCAAGCACCCTACCAAGGTGGTGACATTTCATTCACAGGTTCCAACTTTCACCCTCCAGACACATAGCTGAGTATGGAAAAAGTTATTTGCTGGTTTTGGTTTTCACACCCCAATCAAGTGTGATAGGGTACAGCGGTGTGAAAGTGGTATATGGGGCCTATGTACTATCACTTAATTTTTATCAAAGTAGGTGAAAATTATTATTTCTCACCTACTTTAGTACAAAATAAGTATTCTTGACATTCAATGAAAAGGCAATGCAGACAATATCACTGATATCTCCGGCACAGATATCAGTCCTGATTTGGCTCGCTGTCTGCATAAAATAATATAAGGACCTAAATTCATCAAACTTTAAACGTAATGTACGGGTCTATAATAAATATACACATTTGATAAACACGCATGTATGCCAGCAAGATATTATCGCGCCTGCTTACCTGTTGTGGGTAGCTGCTTCTGCCATCCGACGTTTGGAATATGCTGTAGTAAAAATGACGTCACAGTAGTCCAGAGATGTAGTAGGTGGGTAAGTAGTTGACATCACAATTCATTCATGGAGAAGGTCTACCTGAAAAAAAGAAGAAGGAGGCGCGATAATATGTTCATGACATACATGAATATTTATTAATACTGTGTCTTACATCGTAACACTCATAAATGCAGTACTGTACAGACAACACAAGTCATCCTTATCAGTCCCTGCCCCAGTGATTGCAAATACATGCTAGAGCACATATTAGACCCGTAACTGTGGACCCGGCACTCAGTTTTACAAACTGAGCAGGTCCCCGGGTACGTACTTTGCAGCAGCCAGTCTTGAGGAGCTGTCAGGGTCTATCACCCCCCAAGCACCTCCCAGTGCCTGGAACATCTCATGCGCCAGTTTAGGCTTTCACCCCCCTTCATGCACATCGCAAAAGCATGGCAATCTCATGCGCCAGATCTGGCACCTTGCCAAAGCACCTCGCCATGGTCGTAACATTTCATGCGCCGGTTCCAGCTTTCACTCCCAAAAGCACCTCGTCGCGGCCAGAACATCTCATGCGCCGGTTCCGGCTTTACTCCCCCAAGCACCCTGCCAAGGTAGTGACATTTCATTCACAGGTTCCAGCTTTCACCCTCCAGGCACATAGCTGAGTATGGAAAAAGTTAATTGCTGGTTTCGGTTTTCACACCCCAATCAAGTGTGATAGGGTACAGCGGTTTGAAAGTGGTATATTGAGCCCATATATTATCATTTTATTTCTACCAAAGTAGGTGAAAATTATTATTTCCACTAACTTTTGTAGAAAATAAGCACCTCACCCTCCAGGCACATAGCTGCGCATGGAAAAAGTTATTTGCCAGTTCCGGTTTTCACACCCCAATCAAGTGTGATAGGGAACAGCAGTGCGAAAAAGGTATATGGGGCCTATATATTATCACTTAATTTCTACCAAAGTAGGTGAAAATTATTATTTTCACTTACTTTTGTAGAAAATAAGCACCTCACAGCGGCAGGAACATCTCATGCACCGTTTTCGGCTTTCACCCCCCAACCATCACGCCGCGGCCGGAACATTTCTTGCGCCGGTTCCGGCTTTCACTCCCAAAAGCACCTCGTCGCGGCCAGAACATCTCATGCGTCGGTTCCGGCTTTACTCCCCCAAGCACCCTGCCAAGGTGGTGACATTTCATTCACAGGTTCCAGCTTTCACCCTCCAGGCACATAGCTGAGTATGGAAAAAGTTATTTGCTGGTTTCGGTTTTCACACCCCAATCAAGTGTGATAGGGTACAGCGGTTTGAAAGTGGTATATTGAGTCCATATATTATCATTTTATTTCTACCAAAGTAGGTGAAAATTATTATTTTCACTCACTTTTGTAGAAAATAAGCACCTCACCCTCCAGGCACGTAGCTGCGTATGGAAAAAGTTATTTGCCAGTTCCGGTTTTCACACCCCAATCAAGTGTGATAGGGTACAGCAGTGCGAAAAAGGTATATGGGGCCTATATATTATCACTTCATTTCTACCAAAATAGGTGAAAATTATTATTTTCACTTACTTTTGTAGAAAATAAGCACCTCACAGCGGCAGGAACATCTCATGCACCGTTTTCGGCTTTCACCCCCCAACCATCACGCCGCGGCCGGAACATTTCTTGCGCCGGTTCCGTCTTTCACTCCCAAAAGCACCTCGTCGCGGCCAGAACATCTCATGCGTCGGTTCCGGCTTTACTCCCCTAAGCACCCTACCAAGGTGGTGACATTTCATTCACAGGTTCCAGCTTTCACCCTCCAGACACATAGCTGAGTATGGAAAAAGTTATTTGCTGGTTTTGGTTTTCACACCCCAATCAAGTGTGATAGGGTACAGCGGTGTGAAAGTGGTATATTGAGCCTATATATTATCATTTTATTTCGACCAAAGAAGGTGAAAATTATTATTTTCACTCACTTTTGTAGAAAATAAGCACCTCACCCTCCAGGCACATAGCTGCGTATGGAAAAAGTTATTTGTCAGGTCCGGTTTTCACACCCAAATAAAGTTTGATAGGGTACAGCAGTGCGAAAAACGTATATGGGGCCTATATATTATCACTTCATTTCTACCAAAGTAGGTGAAAATTATTATTTTCACTTACTTTTGTAGAAAAAAAAGCACCTCACAGAGGCAGGAACATCTCATGCACCGTTTTCGGCTATCACCCCCCAACCATCACTCCGCGGCCGGAACATTTCTTGCGCCGGTTCCGGCTTTCACTCCCAAAAGCAAATTGTCGCGGCCAGAACATCTCATGCGTCGATTCCGGCTTTACTCCCCCAAGCAGTCTGCCAAGGTGGTGACATTTCATTCACAGGTTCCAGCTTTCACCCTCCAGGCACATAGCTGAGTATGGAAAAAGTTATTTGCTGGTTTCGGTTTTCACACCCCAATCAAGTGTGATAGGGTACAGCGGTTTGAAAGTGGTATATTGAGCCCATATATTATCATTTTATTTCTACCAAAGTAGGTGAAAATTATTATTTTCACTCACTTTTGTAGAAAATAAGCACCTCACCTTCCAGGCACATAGCTGCGTATGGAAAAAGTTATTTGCCAGTTCCGGTTTTCACACCCCAATTAAGTGTGATAGGGTACAGCAGTGCGAAAAAGGTATATGGGGCCTATATATTATCACTTCATTTCTACCAAAATAGGTGAAAATTATTATTTTCACTTACTTTTGTAGAAAATAAGCACCTCACAGCGGCAGGAACATCTCATGCACCGTTTTCGGCTTTCACCCCCCAACCATCACGCCGCGGCCGGAACATTTCTTGCGCCGGTTCCGGCTTTCACTCCCAAAAGCACCTCGTCGCGGCCAGAACATCTCATGCGTCGGTTCCGGCTTTACTCCCCCAAGCACCCTACCAAGGTGGTGACATTTCATTTACAGGTTCCAGCTTTCACCCTCCAGACACATAGCTGAGTATGACAAAAGTTATTTGCTGGTTTTGGTTTTCACACCCCAATCAAGTGTGATAGGGTACAGCGGTGTGAAAGTGGTATATTGAGCCTATATATTATCATTTTATTTCGACCAAAGTAGGTGAAAATTATTATTTTCACTCACTTTTGTAGAAAATAAGCACCTCACCTTCCAGGCACATAGCTGCGTATGGAAAAAGTTATTTGCCAGTTCCGGTTTTCACACCCCAATCAAGTGTGATAGGGTACAGCAGTGCGAAAAAGGTATATGGGGCCTATATATTATCACTTCATTTCTACCAAAATAGGTGAAAATTATTATTTTCACTTACTTTTGTAGAAAATAAGCACCTCACAGCGGCAGGAACACCTCATGCACCGTTTTAGGCTTTCACCCCCCCCCCAACCATCACGCCGCGGCCGGAACATTTCTTGCGCCGGTTCCGGCTTTCACTCCCAAAAGCACCTCGTCGAGGCCAGAACATCTCATGCGTCGGTTCCGGCTTTACTCCCCCAAGCACCCTACCAAGGTGGTGACATTTCATTCACAGGTTCCAACTTTCACCCTCCAGACACATAGCTGAGTATGGAAAAAGTTATTTGCTGGTTTTGGTTTTCACACCCCAATCAAGTGTGATAGGGTACAGCGGTGTGAAATTGGTATATTGAGCCTATATATTATCATTTTATTTCGACCAAAGTAGGTGAAAATTATTATTTTCACTTACTTTTGTAGAAAATATGTACCTCACAGCGGCAGGAACATCTCGTGCACCGTTTTCGGCTTTCACCCCCCAACCATCACTCCGCGGCCGGAAGATTTCTTGCGCCGGTTCCAGCTTTCACACCCAAAAGCACCTTGTCGCGGCCAGAACATCTCATGCGTCGGTTCCGGCTTCACTCCCCAAGCACCCTGCCAAGGTGGTGACATTTCATTCACAGGTTCATGCTTTCACCCTCCAGGCACATAGCTGAGTATGGAAAAAGTTATTTGCTGGTTTTGGTTTTCACACCCCAATCAAGTGTGATAGGGTACAGCGGTGTGAAAGTGGTATATGGGGCCTATGTACTATCACTTAATTTTTATCAAAGTAGGTGAAAATTATTATATTCACCTACTTTAGTACAAAATAAGTATTCTTGACATTCAATAAAAAGGCAATGCAGACAATATCACTGATATCTGCTGCACAGATATCAGTCCTGATTTGGCTCGCTGTCTGCATAAAATAATATAAGGACCTAAATTCATCAAACTTTAAACGTAATGTACGGGTCTATAACAAATATACACATTTGATAAACACGCATGTATGCCAGCAAGATATTATCGCGCCTCCTTACCTGTTGTGGGTAGCTGCTTCTGCCATCCGACGTTTGGAATATGCTGTAGTAAAAATGACGTCACAGTAGTCCAGAGATGTAGTAGGTGGGTAAGTAGTTGACATCACAATTCATTCATGGAGAAGGTCTACCTGAAAAAAAGAAGAAGGAGGCGCGATAATATGTTCATGACATACATGAATATTTATTAATACTGTGTCTTACATCGTAACACTCATAAATGCAGTACTGTACAGACAACACAAGTCATCCTTATCAGTCCCTGCCCCAGTGATTGCAAATACATGCTACAGCACATATTAGACCCTTAACTGTGGACCCGGCACTCAGTTTTACAAACTGAGCAGGTCCCCGGGTACGTACTTTGCAGCAAGCTCTGTCCACTCCACGCATTGACCTGGTATTGCAGTACTTCCAGGACCGGTGCACCACCCTAATCTGTTATCCAAAAATAGACTAATTCCATTCCTGGCACTTGATTTGGTGTATCAATTGTTTGTGCACCTTTGTTCTAACTTTGTATTTAGAAATGCATGCATTTGCTTCAAGGTTTAACCCTTGTGCATAAAAAGTTTGAAATACTGCCTCCAGTGTATCATTTTGTGACTATTTCTTGACTCCTTGAATTGTACTTTCTGAAATCGAGGCAGTTTAATACTTGACGTGACACTACACTTGAAATCAGCATGTGCGGCCTAGCCAAAAGACCGGAAGCCTGCCTAAATTAAATGACTTATCAATCGCTGCGCCCTCCCAATATATATGCAAACACTATGTGACTTACCTACGATCTTACCACAGAAACATCAACTGGAACACAGCAATGGAAATTTTGGACCCCCCTCCCTCTCGATTTGAAATGGCTTGGTTTTTGTTTTGTTTTTCTTTTATTTCTTTTTCGCTTCTCTTATATTTTGTTTTCTTTTGTTAAACTTATATTTTTTTCTTTTCTCTTTTCTCTCTTTTGTTTTGGGAATTTTTTTTCCTCTTCAATTTTTTCCGAGCCAAACAATTGATGATCATTGAGATGGGGATTTAGAAAAAGTATCACTTACCTTCTTCGGACCATCATTTGGGTGGT